>NW_024466605.1:3606250-4808333 GCF_017591425.1 Ochotona curzoniae
ATCTCACACTATGCTAGAATCTGAAATTGACAAAATATATGCTTGGAAGTAAACTGAGGATGGTGTACAGTATATAATCACATCTTGTTAAGAAAAAGAGTATGTAAGATTATCTGATAAGCTTAGGAGACTTTTGGGTCATTATAAAATCAGGGAAGTCTTAAAAGTGCACACAGAAATTAGGAATGGTTAAAACTACACATGCCATCACCATATACATGTCTATGACAAAAACAAAACCTGGTGTATTTCAGTGAAATCACATACAGTAGGCGGCCAGATCCAGGAAGCCACCTTGTACTGCATTATAAATGCTTCAGCTGTGATAGTCAATGCTGCAGAGAAAAGATTTCTCTCTGGTCAACAGTCAAGAGATGCCAGGGATTTTATTTAATGCAGGTGTTCATTTACAGAAAGAAATGAAGAAACAAGTCTTTACAAAATAAAATCTCTGTGCATCTCCCTTTCTTTGCATATTGCCGCCCTCTTTTCCTTTCATGAGAAGTAATGTAATCACACAGCAAGCTTTTAGGTTGCTGATAATTCAAATTCAGAGATGCAGGTTTTGCTGATAAAACTTCTTCGGGTCTGTTAGCAGATATAGAGTGAAGCCAAGCAAAAATCACTGTGAGACCAGTTGCTTGTGATTCAAATTTATGAGCATTAGTCAGTTACATGCTACTTCTCATCAGTATCTCTCACAAGCACTAAGAGTGAGGCACATTTCAATTTTGTTTACAGCTTCTCTGCTTTTCCACAAGAGGATATATTTATAGTTCATACCTTAATGCTCAAATTAGGATAACTATAAGTGTCACACTTAGGGGACACCAATCGGGCTCCTGCTCACATTGTCTATTCTTCTTTAACTGCATTGCCTAATAAAATGGCCTCCTTCAGACACTTCCCTGTTGCTGAACACACATAATACATAGCAATATGGAGAATATCCAGTATGTTTAGATTTCCACCTGAATGCACACAGACCCTAGAATTTTGTCTGTGCACCTTCTCTTTGTTGCTTCTGTTTGGAACTCCCCAGGCTGTGATGATGACAGAGACAGGCAGTTCTTCTTTTTCAGGAGACTGCCATCAAGCAGTGATGCCATTTGACATCAATCATGTCTGGGACCAAGTAGGAACATGACATGCATGTGATCATGAATACATGAATAGGATTCGACATTGTTAGTGAACAAAGGCAGGCTCTGAGCACACACATCTTCCGGATATCACCACAGCAGCCTGGCTACGTCACTCCAGATGGGAGCAGAAGAAATACATGTCAAGATGCCTGGGAAACTGCTAGTGGAGCAGATCACATCTCTTTTCATCCTGGCTTAACTCCCTGCTATTCAGATTGAAATATTACTCATAATACTTCTCTACTCAACTTGAATCTACAGGATCACTGGAGCTTCAAAGTGTTTTCTCTCCCTCTCTCTCAGCCACAAATTGCACTATCTTTCAAACAGGTTTCCCTCCATCTACTTAAATGTGCAATTTGTATGTTGAGACTAAAAATGATAGTCTGATACAGAGGCAAGGGTCATGGGGGGTAGCACTGCTGGGGGTAAGTTATATATGATGAAAAATGAGAGGCATGGCAGGAAGCTTTTATGCCTAGGGTCCTTAAAGGAATATCCATCTCCAATATGCCATTCACTCATTATCTCTGATTACGATAAAATATGCTTCCCTCGAATTCCACCTGCTACTCTGACAGCCTTTAATTTGACATGACAGAACTACTTGTCTGAGTTTCTTATTTCATATTTTACATAAAAAATGATTTCCAGAGTGTAGAGAAGGCTTTGAGAAATCATTGCTAGGCACCCAATAAACAATTTGGAGTGAATAGGATAAAGCAAAACACATTTCTGTGCCTTGCTTGCTGTACGCTCGAGTTCCCCAGGGCATATTTTGCATTTGTGTTCTGCAAATAACAGCATATGTTTCAATTCTCCACACTTTTCCTCAAACTCCTTCACAGCAAGCAGCTTCGATCTTGTTGTCCAGTGCCCCTTGTCAGAAACCTTGAAAATGATCCCTTTCCATGGGAAGTATTTGGGAAACACTGTTAAAGCCATCAGCATTTTCAGTTTCCAGTATGTGTGCTGCTCAAAGCAGGAGTGAAGAAACTTCTGACTCATCAGGATTTCATCTCCTTTCATGAAACTTAACCACATGTCATCAGTAAATGGGATGGTCTTGCTCTCTCCTTGACATGTGTGTGTACATGTCCTCTGACACAGTAGTCCAGGAGGGCAGGTAGAGGAACAAGGAGCACTGGTCAACCTACTCCACCACCACCTCTTGGGTGCCAGGCCTGAGCTTGCACACATGTTCAATAACAAAACACAGAACTCTATGTGATTTGGTTTATATATTGATTCTTGGAGAAGTCAGGGAACGCATCTTTTACGATTCCTTTTCTAGGACCCACATTTCAAATGTGTTGATTTTTACAGGATAGGAAACTGGCAAACAAGGCCTACTCATTGAATCTCTTCCCTGCAACATTCCAATGGGACAACTACCACTGCAGACATCGTATGTTGACTCATTCATACATGTTTGAACCAAGATACTTACAGCATCCTAAACACTGACCAGGAAGACTAAGGAAAATTTGAAGCTTGGATGATAAAACCATCATGAGTACCATGCTACAGCAATAACTGAAAACAGTAACAGACTTTGAAATGGAGTTTTTAAGGAAATGGTAAATGTAACAGAGAATAAGTTAACATTCATCCACTTAAAACACATCAGGCTAGTCCTACCACAGATTTCATTTGATGAGATAGAATATTTGGATTCAGAGATTGATTCAGCTTCATGCTAGAGAAATATCTGTTAAGATCCTACTGGCCCTGACTCAATGCTGACTTGTCAGGTACCCACACATGCGGAACCAGTGGCCTTTCTCACTCAGCAGATGACAGAAGTGCCTGACTCAGCACACTACCTGGACTGCACTGCTTAGAATTCAGAGGGGAAATCGACATCTTCTGCTACTCACTTAGCTCTTGGGTGGCACCTCTGAAGAGACAACCCATAGATTAGATGTAATTTTCAAGGAGCTCTGGACAGGACACATTGAGTATGTTCTCAAAATATTCTCTCCCAAACAAAAGGGTGAGAAAAGGCAGTAGCTACAAGTTAACTGCACTTAGGATATGCAGTTGCAATTGAAATTTGAATTCTAAAGGGCAGCTCCACAATGGATCTCATCACTGCCTGTCATCAAATAACATTATTAGCAAAATTTGTGGTTTCTAAAGATGATGAACTCTGAGCATCATTTCACTAAATTCTGTTTTTTTAATTTATTTATTTTTATGTGGGAAGTCAGATTTACAGAGGAGGAAAGACAGATCTTTCATCTGCTGATTCACTCCCCAATTAGCCACAATAGAAGAAGCTGAGTCGATCCAAAGCCAGGAGCCAGCAGCTTCCATTGGGTCACACATGTGAGTGCACGGTCCCAAGGCTTTGGGCCGTCCTCGACTGCTTTCCCAGGCCACAAGCAGGGAGCTGGATGGGAAGTGGGGCTGCTGGAACACAAACTCGTATCATTTTGGATTTTGGCTCATGCAAGGTGAGCTTGTCAGTCACTAGGCTACTGCACTGGACCCTAAATTCTTGGATTAGAAACCTGGGAGATACTAATTGGCAAATCAGGTGTGTATATGAACATGGTATTTAGCAGTCATGCAAACAAAAAATGGTTTCAGTGGTTCCTCATCATGTTCTCAGTATTTCAAAGGTATATAAACCCTGGAGACCACACAAACCTTTTGTGCAAATAAGACTATCACTTCTGTGGCTGGTGTGACAACTAAACTGACTAATTTTCCGCATAAAAGTGCCAACATCCCATATAGGTGCTGATTTGTGTTCCAGCTATTTCACTCTCCATCCAGCTCTCTGCCTTGGCCTGTGAAAGAAGTAGGGGCTGGCCCTAAGCCTTGGGACTCTACACCCATGTGAGAGACCTAGAAGAGCCTTCTGGCTGCTGGCTTTGGATTTGCTCAGCTCTAGCCATTAAGGCTGTTTGCGGGGAGTGAACTGCTAGATGGAAGATGTTTGTCTCTCCTTCTCTCTGTGAATCTGCGATTCCAATAAAAAATGATTGTTTTTAAAAGATTATAAGTTCTAACAGGACATCATGTGGAGTGTTGATTCTAGACATCGAGAATGCAAACCACAGGGCTGGCTCTGGTTTGCTGAGTAAATCAGCTTGCTGGTGGAGGGGCCTCAGCTTTTGATGCTCTGAGAAGGAGACAGTAAGTATCATAAAAAGAACCTTATGGGACTCAATTACATACAAAGTGGTTTGACAAACAACAGAAGACACACACACACACACTTGCCACCCACCTGTATTGGGCATGACCAAGCGTCCCCCTAAATGGCCAAATACACCAGTGGTCCTCAGCTCTGTCCTGGTGGGAAGAGACGACAGGTTCTGGATGTAGGGAGCTTTGTTTCTGGGATGCACTGTAGTAAAGTTCCGGTTGTTTCCATGGGGAAAAGTTCCCGAGTGATTCTTGCCATGGTACTCAGCTCTCTCTGACACGCCCAGGGAGACCATGAATGAGCTCTGGACTTTGACTTTGATGTCTGACAGAGGGTTGAAGAGTGAGGACTCTGTCATGAGCTCCTTGTCCAGAGGATCCTGCAGACAGATGGGACCGCTGTACGTCCGGCTGACAGTCAGGTCTGGTTGCATGGCGGAATTTAAAAGTAGCGAGTTACCTGGTCAAAGAAAAGTGACTTGTTGCTCGGAGGTTGAAAGCACCAGAGTTAGCCCTTTGACTCTGCTTCTACTAATGCCCAACCACCTGTGTAACTGGCATGTGTTTCAATCAGAGCCAGCTTCCTAGGTTCACCCTGGGTTATTGGAACAACTGTCACAGGGTGGCCATTCAAGCCCTGAGTATTTTCATCAGGATGTTCAGCCTGGACCATCCAGTCTCTGTATGCCATTGAGCATAGTTTCCCATTTGGAGAGACCTTTACAAGCTCTGTGTTCAAAAAAGGCAACTAACTCCAATATTATTATGATTATTTGAATGGGCAAAGTCAAACTTAAACAGGAAGGGTATTTGGAAAACCTATTTGTAGCAAAACTCACACCTCTTTAAATGACATAGGCTGATATAGTGTAGTGACTGGGCAGGGCTGTTTATAATAGAAACTGAGTCCGTTCCAGTACATTTCATATGCAACTCATGGCTATTACTGGGGCTTGGAAGGGAGGATTCAAAAAAGGATGCATTCTCAGAGCAAAAGGATGACAGGATCTTCTGCATCACTCTGTGCTCTTGTAAGACACCTGTCACTCTGCAATAAAGAAGGATTCAGATGCTACATGGGGAGCAGCGTAGAATGGCTTCCTCCCAATCTCAAAGACAAAAAGGAAAAAAATATATCTTTGTAAAAAACCTGAGATATTGGACTCTCTCATCTGTTGAGGTTCACCACATTTTTGTTCAAGTCCAATATTATGGAGAGATGCTGTAATATTTTCTGGTGATGAAATAATCTCATTTATTAGAGAATAACAAAATAACCTCCATCACCAACCTCTCACCTGTCTTAGTCCATCAATGTGACATCTTAAATTGAAACCCAAACCATTATTAAACAGTTTTCCTTTGAAGCCTGACAAAAAGGTTGGAAGTAAGCTTTTGAAAATGTTGCAGTTATAGGGCATATTGTATTAGCCACTATTATTTTTCCATTTTCATAATTTTTTGCAATGCCATTAGCAAATCTCTAACTCTGGCTTTTCCTATTACTTGTTCAGATGCTCCAAGATTCCAGAATAAAATAAAAATACGCAGATGAGATGAAATCACACTGTGGACTTCAAGGGGAAAAAAAATCCCTTGTTGATGGAATTTTCTTTCCATGCTTTGGGCTGCTGTGTCAAGAGATAGGCCTAATCAAAGAGCTATGCTTCTTAAAGAATAACGCTGAAATCCACAGGTTGTGACCTTACCCCTGTTTATGATCTTTACACGCAAGAGGAGGAAGGAACAGATCATTCTACATCTAAAGAGAATTCAGAACAGGAGTTCCTGTCATAGAGACAGCAAAAAATCATACCCCACTTCTCCTGGTTATTTGACCTGCAGGCTCTCCCTTCTGAATTAAAAATTTTGACCACTCTTAAAAAGTTTTTGCTAGCTCACAGAGAGAAAAGACACAAAAGAAGAAAAAATCCTGTAATTAGGACATGAGTGGAAAAAATGCCTGGTCATAAAAGCATGCCCATCTGGAGAGACCAAAGCTGAGGTTCAACTTCATCAATGCAAGTTTTCTCTAGAGGGTCTTTCTCAAGGCCCTAGGTTGCCCCAAGAAAGACATTTCACTTAAAGGTTTTCCTGTTTTTCTCCCATGGGTACCACATTCATTGCTGGAGAAGACATGTTCTAAGAGAGTTGAGGTGAAAAACATATGGCCATCCATGTTGGGCACGTTATCCTCCATTGGGGAGGTGGAAGATCAGCTGAGCTTGGAAAGGCCATCTATTCTTTCAGATTCACAACACCATGTAAATTCTGAGAAGCTCCAGCAAACACATACCTGTAAGCTTAGGAAAGTTGGCATTCCCTGCCAAGTTCATGCCAAGGAACTTGCCACTCTCATTTGCTCCCTGGTATTCCATGTCGGTATCTTGGGACAGGGTCAAGGGAAGCAGTCAGCTTCTAGAACTGTACTCACTCCATTGATGAGCACTTTTCATGGGCAAAGGAATAACCACATTCTTTTAGGTGATTTCAGCCTCATAGGAACATTGGAGGTAGATGTTAGTACCCTAGCACTATAGCTGTAGAAACAGACTAAGGAATGGGGTTCAGTCTAGCAACTGCGATACCTATTTCCATATGTGAGTACCTGGGTTTGAGTCACAGCCCCTGTTCCTCATTTTGGCTTCCTGCTGATGCTGGTTCTGCATGGCAGAAGGTGGCAACTAATGTAGTGGGGTCTCTGTCATCCATATAGGAGACATAGATTCTGGCTCTTCCATCTCTGGGTGCCACAGGGCACTTGAGAAGAAAATGGTAAAGTGTTTTGGAACATGCTCCCTTTAACTTCATCCATTTCCATCTTTCTCCATTTCTTTCTTATTTATGATTCTCATTTTTTTTTAAATGAGGCTTACAGAGGATCAATGATTAACTAGATTACAAAGCTAAGTTTTAGACTCAAATAATGGCTGACGTCAAAGTCTATGAACTTGGGGCCTAAACTGTCTCTCATATTGATGTATTTCTTCAATTTTTAAGTGTTAAGGTCTAAGATACTCCCATCTTCTCAGTTAAAAGGATCATATTTTCCAGTTTGTCACATAGCATAAAAATAATTTCCTTGTTACACTTGCTTTTGATTAAATCAACATTACTGAGTTAAGTGCTCACATTTAGGGGATGTTTCATACTTGAGTTTCCCAGGAATAAACAGTGGGAAGACAGCCTCTCATTCTTGTCAACTACCTCCTTTTTCTTTCCAGATCATGCTGAGATTTTCCTTTTAGGAGTCTGTCAATCCCAGCCAAGGCTCTATGCTATGGGATCCATTAACAGCCAATAAAGAAAAATGATGAGACAAATGTAGCTGATAAAGCCCCAGGTCATAATCTTTATACTCAGACAAGAGATGACCTCATTTGTTCTCAAATAAAAACCACGTAGGTTTGACTCTCACCTCACAATCAGGAATAGATCTGGTTCATTGAAGAGAATTAAATGTCTGTTTTGAAAATAAGTATAGCTATAGCTTGAAAGGAGGTTTACATTTTGCCACAACAAAAGATGGCTTACCCTTGATAGAGTTAATTTGATGGAATTATTTGTTTCCTGGCTAAATGACCCATCTTAAACCCTCCAACATCCTTTTTAGTTATTTAAAACAGAAGCAAAAAAAAAACAAAAAAAACTAGTCCTACCTCATAAACAGGGTAAAAAATAGGCCTGGCAGGTTGTGATTTAGGGGGTGGCCTTCAGTTTTGAGTAATTGATATTTTATGACACTGTGAGTTAACTAAAATAAGAAGTTGCAGAACTTGGGATATAGTAATACTTGGCTAAGCTCACATAAAATAAAAAAGACATCTCACTTAAAATGTTGGTAATGGTAAACAAAGGTCCATTTGACCTCAGTAGCCAAGGACCTAAGCAATCAGTTCACCAAGCTTGATCTTACTTAGGCAGACATTCTGGCAACGGCTCCCATGGCGAAGAGCTACTTTCACACAGGGCCAAGGAGAACAGTGACGTTCCTGTGTGAGCGTAGCCTGCCACTGTGGGGATGAGATGTTGGGGGCCTATGCCGCTAACCTTGACGGACTGTTTTGAAGTTGAAGGTCTGGAAGCCACCTGTCAATGCAGAAGAGTCGATGACGTCCACGCCATAGTCACTCTGGCTCCGTCTATAGAGGGTGACCCCAATGACCAGGACGGCCACAGCCACGACGGCAGCACCCAAGCCCGAGTACAAAGCAATGTCGCTGGCATTCTCGATGCCTGAAAGACACAAGAGAAACCCTCAATGACTAATGTGGGCCTTAAGCCAAGGCACCCTCCCCTGTCTTCACAGGACACAACATGAGATGCTACTGGATTTTGGAGTGAATGCTCAGAGAAAATGACATATGCAAGCCAGTGCTAAGTTGTATGCTGTTTCACACAATAATCATGTTTCTAAAATGCCCTAAATCAATCAAAGCAATGCTAGTCAAATATCTCAACTGCATTAAGGTAGCTTACCGTGTAATAGAGTCTTGCAGAGAATCAATTTTATAAAGAAAATATTTTTTTCCATTTTAACATAGACAATTCTTTGGCTTATTTTAGCAAGTCACATTTATCTGAAAAGTATTCTCTTCATTCTGTGGAAAGAGTATCCTACATACAATGACAGAATATGGGTGAGCTGATCTGTTTAGATGAACGGGGGCACATGCATTGCCAGAATGCTCTAGGACAGGGAGGTCACACAAAATCTAGGAATCCACAGAGAGAAGACTAGGGTAATAGGAATTTTAGTTTTGGCACAAAATTGCTTTGATGTGGAGGACACTGACAGCATCAGTTTGGGGATATGCAAACATCAGGTGAGTTTTTATGCTGAGAGAGGAAGGTTTTGGTCCTAGGTACAGCTCTGTCATTGGGTAAGGTTTCCTGACACTGTTCAATGCCAGGTTCTGGGATTTATTGTGACTGAGGACTTGTCTCTAATGGGGACACATGCCGTTTCTCCCATACCTCTCCTACTCCATCCTATCGAATGCATGAGCAAAGCAAAAATAAAAGCGTTAGTTGGAATTTAGAGTATAGGTGGTCCCCCACCCCCCGAGATATGCTGTAGCTGCTTTCCCTCCCCCTTTTTTAGATGCACATGAGGGTGTGGCTCATTGATGAAGCAAAGTTCTAATGCCTATGCAATTCAGCATAAGCAATTTTTGCAAAGCAACACCAACCTAAAAGAGGTGTAATCTTGGAAACTATGTGGAAATGGAAGGTGGCAAATGCTAACTGCATAATTAATCTTCCTGCAGATTATGTGGTAAGTACACTTAATGGGTCCAAAAGTAATTACGATGTCACCCTGTGTTGGGCTGAGAGGATAAAATAAACCCATCATATATTCACCTTGTAATTGCACAACACTTACTATGCATTCACTGCACCTTAATACGGTACTTATGTTCTCAAATGAGTAATACTAACCACACAAGCAAAGTGAATTTATTTTCAACAAAGTTAGTGGACTGTAAAATAAGGTGCTACCAAATTAAAGAGTGAACAAAGAAATCAAACAGAACTAGTTCAACAGCAGGATAGTAAACACATGAAAATGATGTGCAAGGGTGAACCCAAGTGTCTCTTCCCCTCCTTCTCCCCCGTAGTATCTGAAAAGTCAAGAGATTATCAGACATCTTTGGTTAACCGAGCTCTGTGATGGGTGTTGAGAAAGATGGTGTGACTTAGACCTTCATTTCACCTTCATGATGGTTCAAGAGGGAGAGGGAGAGATAATGAGACCTACTTCTCCAAGCACTTAGAAGCTTGTGTGCAGTCAGGAATGTCTCAGTTCCCACGGCTGTTAGTCCTATGCAGGGGCAGAAATAGAGCAAATGCCATTCCACACAAGCTCCCACCCATCTCTACTCACTGAAGTCCCTGGGAGAGAACAATGACACCCCAATTCCAGGGAGGACACAGGCATAGCAGAAATACCAGGCTGGGCTGTACGGAGCAGCAGGAGAGCTTTGGACAGAAACCAATTAGCCTCATACTCCCTACTTCCTCTCCATTTCCTTGGGCTTTGCTGACTGATGACAAGATCACCTTAAAAGGTGTATCTGGGGAGAACACACCTGCTCAGCAAATTAGCACACACAGAGCAGCAGCCAGGCAGCATACCCAATGCAGCTGCCCGGCTGCTGACTTGGCAAAGCAGAAAAACACATTGTTAGTCTCCCAGACATTCAACCAGGAACTTCTAGAAGGCAGGACCATGGCCAAGGCAGAATGCCTGGGTTAAGAATGGACAACCCTGGATGTGAACATTCTATGACAAAACAGTACAGGGACAAGTTGTCTTTTCTCCACTTAGACTCCCACATGCCCCCCGCCTTTTGTCACTGCCCAGGTAACCAGAATTCCCATTCTTTCAGCAGATACAAATCATGTTTTTGTTTTCCTTTGTTTTGCGAAATAATCCACATATCCCTTCTGACCTAAATCTAAATATTTTAGAGGGCTCAGGGGGCTTCCTCCCTCGAGAACATTTCTAAGAATCCATTTGACCTAGGTCAAGAGAAGGAAATTCTAAATTAGAGTGTTTTTAATGAGTGAAAGGACCCTGTGGTGAGGTAGGGAACAAAGTGCAGGCACTATGGCTCACCCTAATGTTGGGCAGGGCTGCCTGGTGTCCAGCCATGAGCCGGATCAGAGAGTCTGCTATTCAAGAGAAACAGGGTGGAATTCATTTTGCAAGAACCATCTCCTGGGGAGATCCTGCTTGCACGAGCAACCTCAGTGGTGCTGAAAAGTATTCAAAGGCACATTTCATGTCTTAAAAGATCCATTTTCAGAGGCCTTTACCTACAATGCAAATTCTTACGTTGCTTTCTTCTTCCTTTTTTCCCCTCTCTACGTATCAGTGTGTGCACATCTCATTCGCGTTCCTCGTTTCTTGTCTCTGCCTCACTGTTGACTGATTACTCTTCCCAATAAGGATCTCCCTATATTCACTACAGTTTTAGCAAAACTTTTGTTTATGTTCAGGATTGGCCCATATGCACTTACAGGTTAGCTTCACATTTTCTACTCTGACCTCATAGAAGAATGGTAATAGCATGCGCGTCTGGGTATGGGCATTTGCATATATGTATGTGTCTGCTGGCACCCATGCACTTGAAGCTTTGTACACATTGTCATGTACGCATGTGTACATGTGAGTGCGTGTATGACAACTTATCAAAAGATGTGGGGGCCGGCGTGTTGGCTCAACGGGGTAATCCTCCACCTCCAAGCAAAGGCATCCCATGTGGGTGCTGACTTGTGCCCCAGCTACTCCATTTCCCATCCAGCTTCCTGCTTGAGGCCTTGGAAGATGGCCCAAAAGCCTTGGACCCTGAACCTGCATGGGAGACCCAGCGGAACCTCGAGCCCCATGGCTTCTGGCTTTGGATTGGCTTAGTTCCAGCCATTGCAGTCATCTGGGGAGTGAACCAGTAGGTGAAAAAAATCTCTCCTTTTATCTATAAAATTGACTTTCCAATGATGATAAATAAGTCTTTTTGAAAAGAGGAAGATTGGGGACTGGCTGGGAAGAACAATTCTCTCTTTCAGGAGATTGGCTCTAGCAACAGGACCACAGGGCAGGCACCACCCAAGCCCTTTCTCCCCATTGATCCTGTGCTCATGTCAGCCCTTCACCTCATTGTCATTCACCCCAAAGTCACCTGAAAGTCATCGACTGGCCAGGTGATAAAAGTATACTGTAAGAAGTTCCTGGAAAGTTGACATTAAAAGACTAACTTACCTAAGCGCTAAAAATGTTGAAACCCAAACATACTTCTTTCATAATATACATTTTCTGTGAATGTTTTGGAGACCCGATGTATGTATGGGTTTCAAAAATTTACATCAAAATCAAATTTTAATGTTTATTTACACTCAACATGGTGAAGGCAGATAAAAAAAAAATCTCCTTTATCCTTCTCTGGCATTCTTTCCAAAAGCCCACATCATCTGGGGCCAGCCCAGGAGCAAGACAGGGTTCCAAAACTCTATCCAGCTCCCACTATGGGTGGCAGACACAATTATCTGAGCAGTCATCTCGTTACTTCCACACATAATGGCAGGAGGCTGGATTGGAAGTAAAGTACCCTGGATACAAACCAGGCACTCCAAATACAGCATTCGTGTATTCTAAACAGCAACTCAACTTTTCACATCAAACACCACTGCTCATCCACCAAATAAGTTTTGGATGTCAGTTTTTGATATACCTTTTTAAGTACGTCCGTGTTCTCTTAGTCCCACTGGGCATCTTAACCCCTCTGTCTCTGTGCACATCTTTCAAGCACCGACATGTCCTCATCCAATAAAGGCTCAATCCAATCAATGCTGACAATCAACACTTTCGCATAGATCACTTGTGGCTCCTAGCACTCAGGATTGTATCTTTTTTTCTTGTTAATTATCTGAATGCCAGTAGAGTGATTTGTTCTCCCTATCTGCTGTAAACCCTTTAAAGGCGATTAGACCTCTATAATTTCTCTCAGAGGCTTGCAAATCATGGTGCACCCCTATTGATTAGTTGATTGTGTGGCCTCCAACTGTGGGAAGAGAGGTTTAAAGAAACCACAGTCTCAGATTCACAGTAATACTCCTGACCCTCTCTGCATTTGTAGCTACCTATGTATTTGTTTATGCCTACCCATTCTCTTGCATTCATATGAGGCTTTTTGGTCTGGCCTAAGTAATTTTTGAACTAGGCTCTTCTTTTCTGCGAGTGAAAGATAATTTTCTCTTTCATAAAAGAAGTTTTCCATGTTAATAGGCTGTTGATATCCTTCCTACATTCTCCATCCTTTTTTCCCTTTCTATGTAAGAGTCAACAGCTTTTGGCAAGAACCTCATGTGTAATAGGAAGCACTGTGCCATTACAGCTATGACAAAAGGACAGTAAGTGGTTGGCCTACTGCCGAAGAGGGATTGAGACTCATCCATCTCATATCAGAGCGCCTGCATTTAATCTGGCTCCTGTCTATAGCTTTCTGCTAATGTACACTCTTGGAGGCAGCAGTGATAATCCAATAATTGGTTCCTACAACCTACACAGAAGACTCTTGGATTGGATTCCTGGGTCCCAGCTTTTTTTTTTTTCAATTTAATATTGATTTATCTATTTGAAAGTCAGAGTTAGAAAGCAGGGAGGGTTAGGGAAGGGGCAGAAATCTTCCATTTACTGGGTCATTCCAAAGATGGCCACATTGGCCTGGGTTGGGCCAGGATGAAGCCAGGAGCTAGCCATTCCAGCAAGATCTTCCATGTGGGTGGCACGCAAACATTTAGAACATTTCTCTTGCCTTTCCCATGCCACCATAGTAGGGCCAGATGACAGTTTGACCTTAGCCCAGCCCCAGTCGCTAAGTGCATCTTATGAGTGAATCAGTGGTTGAGGTCATGATGAATCTCCTTTCTCTCATTGTGTGTGTGTGTGTGTGCGCATGCGCACATGCCTGTTTCTCAAACAAAAAACTCACGTAAACAATGGACAGAAATCTCTTATATCCCAAATTAAAAAAAAAAAAAACACTGAGATATGTGCTCATTCCTAAAAGGAATGGACAAAAGTCTACAAATACTAACAGGGAGGTGGAAATGAGAAATAACGAAAAGCAAAATACTGGTTTCTTTGGGCCAGAGACCAGAGAGCTACAAAATGACTGAAGTGATCTAGAACACATGTAGGGTTTGAATAAGAAAAGAACAGGCTCAGAATCAACGTTCGATGGCTGTTCATTTATAATGAAGCTAGGAACCAATGCTCTGTCATCTCTAACAAGATCTGCAAAGGCAGATCTGGCCTTTGATTATAGCAACTGTGACTGGCTAGACATAAAACAACCTTTCCTCCAGTGGGAGTTGTTAAAAAAACACTGAACTGCATTTTGGAGAGACATTGTGAAATCCTCTTTCTGAAAGTCTCTGAAAGACAGGGCAGCTTTTAATAATCTCCAATTATTTTATTTTTCTTTTTTGGTCAAAGCTGATGAGAAGGACTAAATGACCTTGTGAAGCCCCTTTGAACTTCATGATCTGTGCACAGGTATTAACAAAGCTGATGGCTTTATGAATTATCAACACATCCAAGCTTTCCATTAATCAGTGTCCCCAGAGACAGCCCAAAACAAGGGCTGTTTAGTTGGTTGAACTTTTTCTCTTTGTATGACTCTCAGGTGAATGACACAAGAATGACATGTTCTCATCAAATCTCAATTCCTTAACTTTCCACTTTGATATCTATTTGGCATGACTCAAACATGCTACCGAGAACCAGCACTTCTGTTGTCCTCGTACAGGCACCTAACAAGTACCTTGCCAAACCTGATTCCCTCGAGTACCTTCTTTTAGCTAGGGAGTTGACATTCTTCCTAATTAAGAACAAAAGACCAGCAACCTAGAATTTTTAAACATAGAAAAGGCGGTGAGTTACAAAATGTTACAAAAAGAGCCCCAGGAAAGGCCCAGGAGAGACAAGATGATGGAACACAAACCAGCCATCTGCCAATGTAGAATCCCTCCACGTGCCAGGAAAAAACCGGCAAGCATCCTGAGGGCAAGCATGGCTGTGGACAGTGAACCACCTGCCAAACTCTTTCATTGAAAACTTCACTGCGATATAACAGATGTTCCTGTGACGGTTGATTATCTTTGTTGTCAAGAAGCAAACCATTTTCCTTCAACATGTCAGAAAATAGCCTTCCAATGGTCAACTGTGTAAAGCAATGTTAGTTATAGTCTCAATCCTGGGACTTTTTTAAGCCCCAAACCAATCCACATCTTTGCTACTACAATGTCCTATCCTGAGAAATCTCACTGTTGGTGTTGTGGATGTTGTTTGAAAGCTGTGACCCACATCAACAGCCAAGTGTGAAACAGTGCATAGTATACAAGACACTGTTCTAGTCCTTTTCACTTGCTAACTCACCTTGAGTTCAATCCTTCTAGCAACTTTGGGAAAGCTTTCCCAATTAGTTGTGGAAACTGAGGCAGGGAAACATCCTGCAATGTACAAAACCTCATGACTAATGAGAGCTATGAATCAACCCCAAGCTCCAGCATCAAAGCTCTCCATCATTCCCTACCCAGCAGTTAATGTCTGTTTACTTGATCACCTTGCTCGACTGCCTTCCTGTTACATCAGAGACTCAGCTCACGTAGTTGTTAGAACTACAGAGGTGATCCCTTTTGCATCATCAACAAAGTCTAGGAGGTAGGGATGAATGGGGGCACTTTGCGCATGTCCTCAGAAAAGAAATTAAAAGGTGAACTTTCAGGGGCGAAAATCTTGAAACTGGCTCTTAATATGTACTTTTCATAAACTTTGGAATGGCCCTCATACTCTTACCTGGCAGTTGATGACAAAGCTATACAGTCTGCAAGGTTGTTCGTTTGTTTTAGCATCTGTTTATCTTTATTGGAAAGGCAGATACACAGAGAGAAGGAGAGACAGAAAGGAAGACCATCTTTCTGATGGCTCATTCTCATTCTCCGATGGACATGAACCTTTGCCCATTTGGGATCGCAGCACAGGCAAGGCACAAGATTTTAGCCACCGAGCCATCGTGCTGGGCCCTTTCTGCAAGGTTTGAATATAGCTTTCTTTACTCCGAATCTGCCTAAGACTGACTGCATTCTTTCTCAAGATTCTTCCTATGCCTGCACCAGGTTCACTTACCTGACTGGGGAAGGCAAACTGTCCAGCTCCCTGCGGATGAACACACTGGAGTACTTGGGACCCTGCCTCCATGTGGAAAGCCTGGATGGAGTCCCCAGCTCTTGGATTCAACCTTGCCCAGTCATGGCTGTGGAGAGTGAACCAGAGATGGAAAGATGCACAAAGACATCTTTCTCTTTGTCTCCACCTCTCAAATAAACAAAATGGTTCCTTGCATCTTAGTAATTATTTTATTCATATTTTATGACCATCTATCGTTTCTCATCACAGCAGCTGCCCCATGCTTTGTTCCCTGTCTTCAAGACCACAACCCCTGTTTCTTCAGACATTTTCTTTTCTCCTTTTCCCCATTCCCTAGAGGTCTGCTCCTCTTCTGTATCAGAACAGCTCTGATCCAGCCCTTTCCTGGCTGCGGAGGGACCTGGCCTCATTCCTTATTCTCTTTCCATCTTGCATCTCTACATTTTCCCTCTGCATCTGAGCCTTGCCTTTCGCCTACAAACATAGTCCAGTTGCTCTAATCATCTCCCCTACAACCCCTTCCTCAGCTGACTTCCTAATAACTTTCTCATGGAGGCTACTTTTTACATCAACTTGTTTAAAAGACCTTCCATCAAAAACAAATTTTTAGCATTAAACATGTCTTCATGTGGTCTATGAACTTCACAACCACTGAACCCTTTTCAGTGTTAAAATAAATAGAATTAACTCATATCCAAGATTAAGAAAGTCCTTCCAGAGTTGTAAATTGCATTTTGCAGAGAAATCTGTTTTTTTTTCAGCAACTGCTTCTTTGTAACTAACCACTTGATAATATCTTGTCTTTACAGAAAAAAATGCAAATGTCCTTGTTTATCTCTTTCTTCTTTAAATCCTCTATGTTTCTTTACCATATTTTCCTTTTCAAGTTTAAAAAAATTATTTGAGAGGCAGAGAGAAAAAGAAAAAAAATATCTTATCCAATGGTTCCCTCACCCACATATTCACAGTATATTAGGATGGAGTAGGGCTTCACCTAGGAATTTAACTCTTATCTCCCAGACGGGTGACAGAGGCAAAATCACTTGAGCCAGCACCACTGCCTGTTAGGACCTGCACTGGAAGGAAGCTGGAATCAAGTGTTGAATCCAGGAGCTGAAGTAGGACATGAGTGTTCTAACCAATACCCCTTCAGTTAGACTAAATATCAACCCCTGTATTATATTTTTCCCCTGTCTTCTTTATTAAACTGCAATATTTTGCATGCTACTATCAGAACATACAAAGCATGTACATCACAATCTTCACAAAAATAAAATACGTAAGTTTATTTTGGTACAAAGCACATTTGAAACCCATGCCCATCAAGGAAAAAGTTTATAAAAAATCCTGTCATTAAAAAAAAAAAAAAAACTATGGCTGAGTTTTCAAATCCTTTTTGCACAAATCAATGATCTTTCCATTTCATTTTCCAGGCACTTGACATTCCCTTGTTTATGGTTACTTTACATCTTTGTGCATTTGCCTGACCCTTAGACTGCATAATCATTGTACCACTCTCTGACTGCTTCCCTTTCCGGTGGTCCTCTGTCCAAATTTTGGTCCCCAAAGAAAGCCATTTGCGGGGCCACCATAGGAAAGGTGCTTGTCCTACCTTGTGCCACTATTAATGCAGGAACCACAACAGGAGCTAATGCTACTCAAAAAGCAAAACACCTAACCAAACTCTGCTCTCTCAATTTCGTTCTCTTGATTCCTGACCTGCTCATTACTTACTGCTCACTAACCACCTTTCGTGCTCTTAGTTCTAAATACAGGTTTTAACACTCTGTTCTTGGCCCAATTTCCTTTCCCTCTTCTCATCGAATTGGACAATCGCTCACAGGCAGACAGTGCCAACTGCTCCCTGGATCCCAAACAGTCTCCGATTAACATCTCCTGTCTCATCTCCTCTCTAAAGATCCAATCCCCTAATTCCATCCTGTGTACTAGATACCACCTGCATCTCTAGCTACTTATATATGTTGAGTGATTTACGGATTTGTAATCCCTGCTTCCCCACATAACTTCTCTTAATTTTTTTTTCCTGGTAACTACATGACTAAAGACAAAAGTTGAGAACAACAACAGCAACAAGAATCACCGTAGGTTTTGTTTCCATCCACTCCTTTGGCAAGCTGCTCTCAGACTTCAGGGATGTATCTCCAGGGCCATTTCCATTTCACTTGCATTGGTAGACACTGGGAAACACCCACATGGCACAGTTTCCTTTGCCTAACACCCATATCCCAACCTTGGATCACTCTGAAGCACTTTGACAGTGCACCCTATCTCAGCTGACATTGGGTCCATTCCCAGGTGGACTAATCTTACAGCTCAAGACACTTCAAGATTCAAGACTCAACTTTTTTCTGTTTCAGGTACTTTTCCCAATTCTCATCTACATAGATCTTATCTTCTGCCAAAGTCCAGTGCTTAGCTTTTCCAGTGGACTCTGTGCTTCTAAAGGTTTAAACAAATGAACACAAACTTGGCTTAGATTATCCATTCGTAATGCATGATTCTCTTCTTCAAATCAGCTCAGTTCCAACCATTCTTCAAAAGCTAGCAACCAATGTCATATATTTAATAGAATAGTTCCTCATATATGGTTTTAGTTTATATTATTTAGCAAAGCTGCCCAATTTAGCATATGAAAATATAATGCACATAGCTAAGTCAAACTTTTGCATCAACCTTGGATAATTTTAGTGTAAGTACTTCCTATGCAGTAGGTAGAAAATATTTATACTCAAAATGTAAACTTTATCTGAAATATTTACACTCAAATATTTATACTCAAAATATATTTATCTGAAATTCAAACATGATTGAAGGCCTTATGTTTTATCTGACAGTCCTACCTCAGAACTGTGCTTTTTGTCCTATTAGAGAGGGGCCCAAGTTGATAGGGTCAAAAAGGAATAGGATTTCAATTCCATCATTTCATAAAATTACTAATTCCATTTATTTTTCTATTTTGAAAACTAGCAGGAGAGATGGAGTTATAAATTCACTTTTAATATGTGGTCCAGGATACTTCAATGCTGAGGAACATTCTGGTCTATTGTTTGTTTACTCTGCTTATGTGGTTTGTGGGTAGTTAATGAGCAGAATCCTCTACCAAGTCTATTAAAAAGAACAAAGTTAGCAGAATCACTGAAAATGGTAGTAAGAAAGAACATACACTAATGAGGGGATTAAACTGAGATAACAAAAAGACTGAGAATGGCAAGAAAATAACAGATTCACAGTAGGAATGATTCTGAAAAAGAAAACAAGCCGTGCAATTTGTGGAAAATGACATATTTCAGTAACAGAAAATAATCAGTAGGAAGGAAGGGCAATTGATAGACAAAATAGGGAAAAGACAGGGTGTCAGAGATCGGCTGGGAGAACAGCCTCAATGCCAGAAACCAGTGTCAGCTGGGAGGACCCAGAAGTCTACGGAAAATGTAAAGGACTACTTCAAGATGCAGAAAATTCTGTGGGTGTCCTCCATGTCCTATCCAACAGGCTGATGGAGACTAAATTGCCAGGGCATACCCTGCATCTTGTGAGGATCCGTCTTCCTGGTGGGAATCATCAAGGACAGGTATCAACGTTGTTCTACTCTTCATGCTAGCAGAGTATTGGGGAAAAGAGGTAGGGTGGAGTCTTCTTCAGTGAGGAGAAAAGCAAGCCTGGCTTTCAGTCTTTATGGGCGTTCAGACCATTCTTAGGTGAAAATGATAAGATGACTACATTTTGGTTTTTAATTCAGTGGCCACACAGAATAAATGATTTTTTAAAAAACTGACATTTACTTATTTACACTTTTTTTCTTCTACTTGAAAGACAAAGTAATAGAGAAATATTTTTCATGTACACATTCTCCAATTGCCTACAACAACCAGGTCTGGGACAGGCTAAAACTTAAAGTCTATAACTCCATCTATATCTCCCTTGGGAGAAACAAGGTCCCAAACATTTAAACCAATATCCACAGCCTCACAGCATACCATGATGAGGACCAGCCCTCCAATATGGGATATGGATGTCCAAGTGGCTGCCTAATTTGCTGCACTACAACACATAGATCGGAGATGACCATTACAATTACTTCCTTGCTTTTCCCAATTATCTATCACCTTCTAGTTTGCATTGAAATGATCCAGAGAGCCTAGTGCAAGTTCTCAGTGGCTAAAATATTCACTTTGCAGGCACTAGGAGCCCATATGGGAGCTGGCTCATGTCCCAGCTACTCCACTTTCCATCTAGCTCCCTGATTGTGGCTTGGGAAAGATGTAGAGGACAGCCCAAGTTGACTGGCTCAGTTTGGGCCGTTGTGCCACTTAGGAGTGAACCAGCAGATGAATCTTTCTGTTTCCACTTCTATCTGTTGATCCACCTTTCCAATAAAAAAGAAACAAATACAGCTATAGAAAAGTTTTACAGAAGAAATTATACAGAAAATGCATTTCTTTTTTTCCCCTGCAAATCTCAGTGAAGCAAGTCTATGTGTATGATATAATTATTCAATAAGTATCTACTGAAGAAAAAAATTTTGCAACTGTAGTTTGAATACCATATACTCCCCAATTTCACATGGCTTAAACTTAAAAAATTATCAGATAATACTACTAAAAGGATGGAAATTTAACCCAATTATGGTATTTAGGAGGTGAGTCTAGTGGTTGGGTCTTAGGTCACTGTCAATTCAGCACCAGAAACAACTCTTACTAGAGAGCTGTTAAGAAGCCAAAGGTATGCTATTGTTACCCATTTGCTCCAACTACAGTTGGCTTACACTCCAACTGCTCTAACAGTGTAGGGTAAAACAGATTGTTATTGCAATATATCACTGCAGTTGACCTCCTTGCTACTTCTCTAGGTTCCCCAGACTTACACTCGATGCAGTAAGTACAGTTTACTTTTGAAAATGTTAAGTCTTGTCAATCAGAAGAAAAAAAATCTCAGTGGCATCCAGTCGTTCCAAAAATCAATTGAAGTACTTCCAACAATCTATAACACATTTGAGAGGTTCCTCTTTCATCCCCCCTTTTTTTTTTCAATCTCAGAGAAGGCCATTGGCCTGACAACACTGTTCTAGAAATCCTGGCCTCCATGCAGTGCCTTAGAGGTTTCAAGGACGTGTCCATTACATGGCCTTTGCATCTGCCATTCCATTTCCCTTAAATTCTGGCCTCCCAACTTTCCAGAATGCTGTGAGTCTTTTCTCCAGTGTAATTTTGTTAGAGAGCTTTTCTACAAACCTTACACTGAAATTCGCCAGCAGCCTCTGCCCAAGTCTCTCACCCTCTATTCTTCCTCTGCCTAACCCTTCCTACCATCTCCATACCACCAGGCACTCTACATCATTTTCTTTTCTGCACATGTATTTCTATCTCTCTTCACTTCAACTGTGAGGTTTCGAGAAGTAGAAATTGCATATACTGCTCATTGTTGACTCTATGTCCTGGCATATCTACCAGCATAATGTAAACATCCAATAATTATCCGTTGAATAAATGGAGGAATGGATTAGAACTGATAGAAATGAATGAACTAGAGATCTGCTTAGTTGGGAGAACAGCCAGCATATGATGATTTGTTTGGTATTTGCACAAAAAAAAGGGATGAAGCCAGAGGGAACTTGGAGATTGTCCAAGTTTCTGATTAGACAACTGATTTGATAGTAGGCCCTACTGACATAGAGAAGATAGTTAATGAAATGGATTAAAGTTAGGGTCAGAGAAGGATAATTCTACATTGAAGAAGTTAACACTGGGCAGAGCTGCAGCTTAGCATGACCTAAAGATGGCTACTTCCAGTAGTAGTGGTTGGATTCTTGCTGAGTTCTCTTTTCAGTAGCTACAAAGACCACATGGAAGAGAGGAAGACAGAATGCATAGCACTGAGTTATGTTCCAGGGGAAAGCAAGATACTTTCACTCCTGTTGTGAGGGTACCAATCCCCTGCCTGCTCCTCCTGAGAGGCGCAAAGCCTTTCAGGAAACCACATCCCCTAAGCCTTCAGGAGTCTCTTTGTCTGAACATAACCATTTTTCAGTCTGACTCCGGGGGTGCATGTTTGCCATTCAGAACCCACTGTATTTTACAGCACCTCCTGACATTGTTACACAACATTTATTGAAAGCACATTTGATGGTAATGAAGTTTCTATTAACTATGATTAAATCTCATAAAGCACCTGAAGATAATTTAAGATGTGCAGAAGCAGAAAATGAAACATTCGGTTTAGTACATTAGGAAACGTAATTGATTAAATTATCTCATTTACAATAAGTGCTTTCATGAGCTATGCACTGCACACATTTCCCCCAGTTTGTCATTATGATTTGCCAACAGATATCTTAAGACTTCACTTTCTTTTTGCTCTTCTGCCCGCCTGCTCAGGGAGGACTGAGTGCACAGCTTTGAGTGATGTTTTCAACTCGGCAGGCCTTGTGGAGGATCATGTGTCTGGCTATATATAGGAACAGGTTGTTTCTCAATTATCTTCATAATTGACTTTGATTTTGCATCAGTGATGATTCATGGAGTCTTAAGCTAAGCCCCTATTTTACCAAAGAACTGCAGCCTGAATTTGGATAATGCACTCCTAACCATGCAGCTTACAGAACTCCAGTTGGATTCCTTGGGGAGCACTTTGCAATCACATTGATTCTGTTAAGGTTTTATTTTTAGGGAAATCACAAATTAAAAGAGTTTAAGCGATTCCAGTGCAGTATCCAGCAATTAAGCATGGTGTTCAGGGGAGGGGGTGGCAAGAACCTCAAGCAAAAACTAATTCCGGAGTCCCTAAGGACTGGAAATAGCTTCTGTGGGGTTTATGGCTGGAAGTACAGATGTAACCAAATTAGAATGGCACAGGATTCACAAACTAAGCATGAAATTAATTTTAAAACACACATACACGCACATTTTGCAGCAACTTTCACACTGACCATCACATGGATACTCATGATGTTGTTTATGTGACACCCAGAGATCCAGTGGATATCCTGAATCCTTAGCATTAGCTGAACCTTTACGTCCATCAAATGTATTTTCAGCAAATGGTGTGTGACCATGTCAGGCAGACAGGCAACTGAAGAATGCAGGTAGCTGTCGTCCAGGGGGTCTTGACACAGGTAGGGGCCACATAGTCTGTAGCCTATTTCTTTCTATGTCCCTCCATAATACACTATATACAGCCATGTCCTCTCAACCTTCAGGTTTCAAGTTCAAAAATCAAACATGTAGGAAGTCAGAGGTAACTCGCAATGCTTTGATAATGTTTGTAAGAGCAGATGACAGCAGGGCAAGAAGCTAACAAAGTTAGATTTGCTAGTTTATGACATTCAGCTGCAGAAGTAACGACATCTTCCTAGGAGTCTGCTGCCTACAGCGGCATTATGAAGTTGGAACAGAAGGGCTTGATGAGATCTTTCTCGCGTGTCTCTTAAGCCATGGCCCCTGTCTCAAAGTGATTCTATCTGTCCTCAAGGAAGCTTATTTCTTTCAAAGAGGTTGACTAATAAAAGCTATGAGTCTACCGAAGCTCCGTGAAATTTAGTTTCTCAGGATTTAAAAACTCAAAAAATCATCCATTTGAAACTAAAATGAGACACTCTGGCAGTTACACCCTACCCAAGCATTTCAAAGCAAACCACTTAGGAAACTCTTCTCCCTCCAAGACTGAGCCAAGCTGTGTGGTGGATGTCCTAGGCATGAGGTTTCCCCGGGTGCCTCACCTAAGGGCCAGAGAATGGCTTGGGGACTTTATTAACATGCAGGTTCTTAGGAACTCCTGGCAGTATGCCATCTCATTCATTTGCTCTGTTTTGATGTGGGGCCACCCGAGAGGTCAGGACAGGTCAGGAAAAATGTGTACTACAGAAAAACTATGCCTGAATTTCAAGCTGGCTGCACTAACACCTATTTTCTAAGTCCATTGTTATGAGCTCTATGGAATCCCCTTATATTGAACATAATCCAAGATTCTGACATGTGAGGACCCTGAAACACACTCATAAGACAGAGCTTCTTGGCCCAAGCTGGGTGCAGCAATCACCCAAGAAGTTTCAAAACAAAATAAAGATTTCTGGGACTGGTGTAGCAGGTTAAATCTCTGCCCGGGATGCCAGCATTCCATATCTGAGTGCCTATTCAAGGCCTAGATGTTCCTCTTCACTCTATCTTCCTGCTTTTGTGCCAAAGAAGGCAAAAAATGGTTCAATACTGGTGCCCCGGCCACTAATGTGGAAGACCTAGATGGAGTTCTAGGATCCTGGCTGCAGCCAGCCCCAAAACTTACTGTTGTACCCATTTAGAGAATAAATCTGTGGATGAAAGATCTCAATTTCATCCTCTCTCTCTATGGCTCTGCTTTCCATATGCATGTAAACACACATACACACATTGAGAACAACAGTGAACACTGCCACCTTCTCACATTGACACCGCCCCTCCCCCCCCCATTCTGAGTCACAAAAGACTGACAAGGGAGGCTTTGCCAAGTCCTCCAAGTCATTCTGAAATGTAATCTAGCCTGAGAACCTCTGCCACTGCTCACTCCAGCTGTGCTTGCTCCAACACCATCAGGTACATTCAGTGTAGACATTATAGGGCTCCTTGGAAAGGCAGGCTGCATGGTGAGTGTGTGTGTGCATGTGTGTGTGTGTGTAGGAGACAGGGAGGAAGAGGAGGAGAGAAAGAGAAAGGCAGGGGAAGGGTGGAGTAAGCACTAGACCTAACTCCCAGTTCCTAATTGTTTCCCTGTGGAACTTCAGGTCCTTATCTGCCAAGTTGCCATGGACGCCACAGTAGCCACGATTCTGGGCTGTGTGCTCAAGTGTGACCGCCTCTGAGGAGGAAAGGCATAGAATCAGACTTCAGCCCAGAGGTGGTGCTCAGGATCGTACGTACTGACAAATATTTATTAATTTCGATGCCTTCCATCTCTTCAAAAATCTGAATTCTAGATGACATTTGCAGTGCAATGGACTTAGAGGCAGGGATTTCGTTTTACTGAGAGGGAGTGAAGAGATGTGCACATTTCTTTCGGTTTTAAATCTCTGATATGTGACTTCAAACTCAACAAGGACCAACCCCGAAAAGCCCTTTCACATGAACCTCCATTCTGCTCAGTTCCTAAGCAGACACAACAGGAAGGCAGCAAACAGGAGAATAAATTGCATCCACAAGAGGAAAAATAACTTACTTTGGGGTTTTATTTCATGAAGAGGTTTTTTATCTAAAAGAAAGAAAAAGAGAGAGTTGCATTTAATAAATTTGTATGCGGCAGATGTATTTCCTGCATCAGTCTTATCTCCCTGTATCAATGAAACATTTTCTCCATTTTGGCAAACAAATATGGATTATTTTGCCCATGCCTTTTCACTTTCATTCTGATTTGTTATTTGCCTCTTTTGAGATATTTTTCTAAGCTGATGACTTCATTTTTGAAGAATTTATTTTCCCCCTCTGGTGTACTGGCATTTTTTTTCCCCTCTTAGGTTGACTAGATTTTATCAGGAGGATGAGAACAGAGAGCTTGCAGCCTATATCGTTTTAATATATGGCCAGGTAAGAAATGCCACTGCACTGCAGGTGATGAGAGAAACGTGAACCAGTCAGTACATATTTAAAGGAGTCCTGCCTGGGTTTGCTGGAACCAAGGCCCCGGTTAAGAAGTCTGCAACTTCGCCTTTGTACCCATTCTTACTGGGTGTGGGCATGCAAGTGGCAAGTTAGAATTCCTCTCTAAAAAAACACTTTTCTTCTGTTTCACATCTCCATTATGCTTTCTCAATGGAAGAAGCATTCTATCTCCATGGCATTTGTAACTGCTCCACGTCAGAGGGTGGACATCAAGAGTGGAGACATTCAGCTGGGTCTCCATCTCAGTAGAAACATTTTTACCAATTCTCCCTCGTGCCCTTCATGTGCCCTCGCCTGCCCCATCTGCTAACTCTCAGTATCTAGTCTTGCAGGTCATGTTGAGTTCTGATGCCTTCAACTTGTCCCTCTAATCTCCATTTCTCAGCCACTGTCCTATCTCAGGCACATACTAGGGGAGACAGTATGCAGAGGCCAGGCCCAGGGGCATCACAAGACCCACATGGCTGCATGGTGTCTGCCTCACCTGCAAGTCCCTACCTAGGGCTTAGCTGGGTCAGGCAAAGTCAAGAATGGAGGTGGCTGCTAATCCCTGATGGAGTCACAGAGTGAGGGCCTGGAACAGTCACCCACACAATTTCTTTCTCTGCTTAAAGAGGAGCCACAAGAGGCGGGACTGTCAGCTTGAATTTGTGTTTTAAGTGGAATCAGATCTCACATAGTGCATGTTTGAGAACTTCACAAATAGTACCTGATTGTACCATAATCCCACTCAGGAATATAAGCATAGTTGTATTCTGAGGTCATCTCTCTCCTAACCCACCCTTGCATTTATTACTGATTTTAAGAGAGAGCTCTTGCAGTCTATGAAGGGGAAGTGTGCTTTAGAAAACATCTGAGAGAAAGAGACATACAGAGTACTCGTATCTCATGGTGATATCCCCAAATACTTGCTCGTATGGGGACAATTCAGGAAGCCAGTTACTTAAAACATCACTCCTGCCTCCCCAGGCCTGCATTAGCAGGAAGAAGCTGCAGCCGAGAACCAAAGCAAAGCAAACCGCTGCGGAACATGGTCTTGCTATCAGCTAGGCTAAGTGCTAGCCCCTGCACTGTGTTTCAACTGACATTCTTGTATGTTTTGCTGTCTTATTACAGAAGTCACTTTTAAAAATTGTGCATGCATTAAACTCTTACAAATGGGCAACTGTTGTTTTTTTAAAGACAAGTAAAATGAGATGGCAAAGAGTAATCTCCAGGAAATTTTTCATTGTAATTTAAACCCCAGAAAAAGCAACTGTTTTCTCATGTTGATGTGATATTTTACAGAGTCAGGTTTCTTAGAACACTTGCATTTTCTTTACTCAACCCTACTAGATTTCCCCAAGTTAGGTGGTGCCTCATGAAGTCCAGATGCCAATGCACTGAAGAGTTAGAATAAATTGACTTTGGTAGATTTAACCCACCTTCAGTTTCTGCTTACTGCACGTTCTCTGCAAGCAGTTGGCATGGGCACAGCAATGCTGGCGGGCCAAGGCTAAGACGCCTGAGCATGATGCATAGCTACAGCTATACTAGGAGACGTGCAGAACATCTGTTTAGGGCTCTAGCTGAGCTTAACAGTATTTTCTGCCTTCTAAACTGCGGGAATGGAGATTATGCTGGGGAGCAAAATGAAAGTACATTAAAAACAGGTGAGATATATAACCACCTCCCAGAAAAATAAATCTAAACCAGCCAGGCTATGAAAGTACACAGTGTTGGAGAGTTCTACCAGGTAAAGCTCTGAAGGAAGAAGGGGTGAATGGGACTGAAAAGCCCCAAGGCTAAGGTTGCAAGACAGAAAAATCAGGACACAGGCACCCATAGTGTATTAGCAGAGCGGTTCTCCCTCTGACCCAGCTCTTAGGCCACGGTTACTAGTGATGCATGCCTGGGGAGAAATAGTGCTCTTTCTCAAGGTTAGACTGAATTTAGATCTCTGGATACCTCTATTCTCGATTGTGAGGCCTCAATGTTATCTGCGGTAAAATGGGACTAAAATGTCCTTGAATTTTGGCAGAGGGGATGAGGCCTGAAGTACAGGGCTAACAGATGTTTGGCAGTCAGGAGTGCAACCAGTGGGAGTCAGTGATAATGATGATTATCACAAACGTCATTTATTCAAGGTGAGAAAAAAAATCTGCCAATCTCTGTGCTGTATGGAGACAAACTACAAGCCCAAATCAGAACTCTTGGCGAATTACACAAGAATTTGAATGGATGCAGAACTTGGGTCTTGTCCCAGCCTCTACTATTTAGTGATAAAGGCAAGACAAAAATGTTTAGTTTGCTGATACAGAAGAAGAAGGGCAGAGACTGCAGGCCCCTGTGGGCTTCCTTGCCATCACTCACTGTAAATTTGCATGGCAACAACCAAAGACAGTCCACAGAAATCCACTCAAGGTCAAAGTAGAAATTACTTGGAGGACCACAGCTCTTTCTTGGGATGTGTTAGTCAAATGTCCAGCCCAACTCAGGCACCCCTGCGCATCCACTTGTGGAAAAGGATAGAAGCCTCGGAGGCTCCAAGGAACCCTGGTCCCTCAGCATCAGCATCAAAGTTGGGTTCTGCTGCCTGCGTGAAAGAGCAGTACCTTGACAACAAGCTGCTCCCGTAGATGAATTCCTCCCCAGGGTAGTCTGCTTGGTGAGGGCCACCCAGTGACCTTACCAGCTTTTCAAGAGCTGCTGGCTCCACACACCATGCTTCTGCTATTCTGTTTGCAGAATCATTCAGGGCCATGCAACAACTAAGCCTGGATCAACCCAATCCTCCGAGTCCACTTTAATTTTTACCCCTCTCCACAAGGCTGTGTGCAAACGATCCCTCAGCAAATCTATCCATGTGGGTCATGCTCCACATGAATTCTATGTGGCTCCACATTAGATTCACCTGGGGAGCTTTGCAACAAACACCTATTCCTGGTCCCAACTCAAGAGATCCTTATTAATGGGGGGTTGTTTATTTGTGATTGCCACCATTTTTCTGGCAACAAATCTGGCTTTCTGTGTGGTCAACTTCAGTTAGTCTGTGCCTCTGCACGAGTTTCATGATAGCTGTGGAGTACAGATGGGCCCAGAGGGTCCCTTCATTTTCCTGTAGGCAAAGGAATGCTGCAATTTTGAATTGTAGCAGCTGAGCTGTAATTTGGGAAAACCACAACAGCTTTTCAAAGTCTGACTGACACCTTTCCTAGAGAGGTACCTCCTAGGTATAAGGAAATTGATGATAAGTAATTATTACCCAGTTGTACCAATTTTTGGACATATTTCCAAATTTAAACTTAGAAAATATTTCTTTAATTGCTATAGTTTTTTTTTTCAAAATCACTTTGATTGCTTACATAGTTACTAAGGCTATTATGTCCCAAACGCAAAAATATAATCATGCACAAAGCGTGGAAAAACTAATCCCATCACCAAGATATGATGAGCTTTAAGAAAAAGTCCTATATACAAGTGTCAAAGATTTTTCCCTGTGCTGTTATATCATATGAGAGATTGCAGACACAAACAGGCTTAGGAATACATATTAGTAAGCAGCTGCATGACATTTACACTCATTTAGCAGTTTTCACCTACAAAAACTGTTTTTTGCATATCATGCTGCAATCTGCTTTTGTCACAACTGTAATGCAAATACTTCTGTAGATGTGTATATGTAGGCATACAACACAAAGAGAGAACAATCTACCTTTTACTTTTGTCGGTAATTCAATCTTTACTTTTCTGGCTTACAGTTTATATATTCTAAGCTGCCAAAGCATTCCCAGGACACCCATTGTTCTTTGGAGCTATTTGTAACTGTACCCCACCCACACCCAGCCTCCACTAGGGAACAAATGTGGCCAGCTGCCTGCAGCCCACATCCTGGGGACCCGAGAGAGCTCACACACAGACAGATGGGTCAAATCTACAAACCACAGGGTGGGAGGTGGGCAGGGGGCATAAGGTTCTGAGGGCTGTGTTGATTTGAAATCTGCTCCTGCAGGTTTTAAACACACACAGATACATGTGATTCTACAGCTGGTGCTGTTTTTAAGATCCAGGCATCAGGCTTTGAAGCGCAACCTAAATTGTAACTGGCATAGCAAATTGCTTTCTAGACAATCTCTTCATTCAAACATGTCATCACAGTCCATGTTTACTACCCTTTTATTTCCCTCGGCCAGTCAATTCCTGTTTGTATCTCAGAAATCATTTTGACCATTGCCTACATTATAATTTGTATGCTTTGGTACCTATGTTTTCCACTCCCCCAAAACAAGTGCTGTTTTAACTTAGCTTCCACATTCTCTGTCCCCTTCAATTAGTGAGAAATTGACTCTAAGGTCTGACCATTCTCTGGCTATTCCCTTATTTGCTGCAGTAATTCTTGGGCAGCCGCATGCAACCATCTCTCATAATTTTGTAGGTCTCATGGCATAGTCAACCACTCTGCGCATTTCTATGTTCTTCTATTAACTCATTCCATTACACCCAACGGGATTTAGTTTTCAGAGGTAATCAACACGAATCTCCCGACTAGACGCCACAAATCCATTAGCTGATCAGTCTCAAAGTTTTGGCTCATGCCATGGCCTAGTCTGGGAGTGCCCTCCTCCTTCCAAGCCAGCTTTGTACAACTTTCCTGACTCTGTAGCACAGAAAAATTTCTGACTCTTCATGAACTCTCAGGCGATGATCCCATTTGCAGTGGTCACTCCCCTTTCTGCAGAATTTGTCTTATTTGTGGTAACTACAATAAAAGACACAGTGGGAATTTTTGTTTGTTTGTTTTCAAAAACTACTTGGTAAATGTTTGTTTGCTCTTTTTGGCACTTTTGCAGTCACTTCCCATTAAGGATCCCTAATTCATCAATCATATCTGTGATTAGATTGTGTGACATCACAACCACGGAGTCATAGCCAAACAAACAAACAAACAAAAAAATACAGAGAGCAAAGTAAGAGTTTTGTGCTTAATTGACAATAGGTGGAAAAGGGCTAAGAATTATTATCATTGTGCCTCATCTGTGTTCCCCCTCTCCTCTGGTAACAAGAAATAATTAAGAGGTAGTGTTAGGCTCGCTGAACACTATCCAAGGCTGCAGGAAATCCCAGGGCCTCTCAAGTCGGCCTTGCGCTAGCACTGGAGGATAATTAGGCAAACATGAGGCCTGTTTTGCATAGGCTCTACAGTGGACCACATCAGGCAGACACTGACATGACAGGTGGAGATTCTCCTGTGGGTGTGGGAAGTTCATTCAGGCAGTAGAACATGCAGAAACACAACCACCCATTCTTGCGTATGCCCTAAGACTGCTTCAGTGATTAAAAATGCAGAACTAGAGTATAAAGTGGGGCATCTCGAGTCTAACTCTTTAAGTTACTCTGTTTCCTTTCTAGCCCATTTCAAAGCTCATGTTCAGGGGCTATCTCTGAATCACTCTGTGGAGTGCCTGGATTCCTATTCCAGCACTGGCTCTGATTCCAGCTTCCTGCTCATGTGGACCCCGGGAGGCAGTAGTGTCCATCCAAGTATTTGGGTCCCTGCCATGCACGTGGAAGAGCTGGTTTAAGTGCTTAGTTCTCAACTTGGGCTCTGGCCATTGTGTGATTCAGTCAATAGAGGAATGCTTTCTCTGTCTCTTCACTGAAGAAGCAACTAAAAATCAGAAGAACATGCTCAGAAATGATTCTTTACAGGCCATGTTTATATCACACATTTCTGGGCAAGTTCAATTCTCACTTCTTCACTCTTAGCAAACCAGCGTGCAGATAGTACACAATCAATGGCCATATTTAAAATAGAACCAGAGGATGTCCACAAGAACAGAGAATGAGAAGATTTTAGGGATTCCTCCCAGGGTTTTCCCGTTGGCTAAGTCTGTTAAAAAAGCTGCTAATTTCCGCAGAGATGTTGGAGTGATTACTAGAATTCCAGGGTTCAACTGCAAACACTCATCTACATAAAGACTCCTTTACTAAGAAGCACATCAGTAAGTGTAACACAGATCTACTGGCATCTTCTCCACTAGGATTGCTCCAGATGCCCTCTTGTTGACTATATGAATCATGAGGGTACAACAGCCTACACCCTGACAGCTCAGAGATGTCACTTCTGATGACCAAATCCTTCCAGAATTGCCCAGAGTCAAAGCATATGATTAAACTGCATTTAGGAAACTTGGTCATTTCCATTTTTCTTTCAAGTTCAGGGTCTTAGACAAATTAAGGATCCAAAATGACTATGCTCACTGTGATATTTGCATAGTTCATCTGTAAGCAATGGCATTTAAAATTCTAGATTTTATCCTATTTTGACTTGGATTTTGTAAATAGCACTTAATAACTGTCCATATTTATTTCAAAGTTGTTCTAGGAGAGAATTTTCAATATTCTCAATACGACGAAAGGCTAAACGTTTAAGGTACTAGATAGTGCTAATGATTCCTATGTTATTATGACATAATATTTCCATATATTGAAATCTATCAGTACCTGCCTTGACTTAGCATTATAATGGTGACCTGTGTCAAATGCTGTTCCTTCGGTTTTGACGTCCTGGGCAGGTTGGAATGGGGAATGACGCATGGATCACAGGGTGAACTCTGGGAGCAAAGGTTCTTAAAATGACCTTGATCTACTGCTAAAGAAATTCCTAATGACTGATATAGACAAGCTATCAGCTCCATTAAAACAAAAAAAAAATCTTAAAGAATGGCAAAAAGATGATCTTTGGCTTGCAAATTGCTTCTTAGGCTACATCTTTCCTTCCGTTAGCAACACATTTACCTAAATTACAGCATAAGCTATTTGTACACAGTAATGCCTCTCTTGTTCACCTCTCCCCAGTGCCCACAACAGTAAACAGAATGCGGTAGGTACTCAATAAGCATCTGTAGATTAAATCAGTGTTGCTAAGCTTCACTTGCAATTTCAATTACAAGCATTATATAGTCAGGCTCCACAGATTCCCTATGCTCTATGTGAATTCCTAGGACATTGTGGCTTCTTCATGAGGATATGGAGCTGAATGTTAAACATTGTGGATGTGTTGAGTGAGCATCTAGGTGAGCTTTGCAATCCGTTTTGTTGGGACGCAGTGATTTGTTTCAGATCTAAAATTTCTCCCTACATTCTGTAAGAGAATCACTCAAGTTGTTAATTTGGGGTGTGACTGATTTACAACAGACATCATCTAAAACTCATTTAAAAACATATGACCGGGCCCGGCGCGGTGGCGCAGTGGTTAAGGTCCTTGCCTTGCATGCCCAGGATCCCATATGGGTGCCGGTTCTAATCCTGGCAGCCCTGCTTCCCTTCCAGCTCCCTGCCTGTGGCCCAGGAAAGCAGTCGAGGATGGCCCAAGGCTTTGGGAACCTGCACCCGCATGGGAGACCCGGAAGAGGCTCCTGGCTTCGGATTGGCATAGTATCGGCTGTTGCGCTCACTTGGGGAGTGAATCTTCGGCTGGAAGATCTTCCTCTCTGTGTATCCGCCTTCCCAATAAAAAAATAATAAAAATAAATCTTTAAAAACATATGACCAGGATAGGCCTGGTGGGATTATGGAGAGTCACCTCAACTAGGCTGCAGCTCCCACTGGTTTGTGTGAGGGCCAAGTATGAAGTGGGCAGGATTGGGCTGGACTGCAACACCCATTGGTTCGTGTGGAAGACAGGGCTGGAAACAGAACTGACCCAGCAATTGCAGCTACCAGGATAGCATAAGTTGATTGGGGCGATGGCTTGTGCCGGACCCTGTACTGGCAAGCAAACCCAAGAATTAGGTCTGGGATCACCTCAGACAAAGTTTCTCCAGGGATCCCTCCAACTGATCTCAGAACCCCAACCATGAAGAGACTATGTCAGCCGGTGGATTCTGAAGAGATTTCACTGTGCTTGGAGAGGCAAGATTGGCAGCAATTCAGAACTGTTGAACTATCAAAACTGCTTGAGCAGGACCCTCGGAGAATGCCCCACATCAGGGACCTGGGATGGGTGGGAGGCTGGGGCTTTTCCCTTATCTTTCCCCTTACCCCAGATACAGAAAAAATAATATTATTAATGTGGAAACAGTGGTCTTACCCACTTTCCTGTAGCCATTGACCCTTTGTGCCCTAATCAACTATGTAAAGATTATCGAAATAAAAGAGTTCAAAAAAATATGACCTCAACTCACTAGCTTGACAGTGGCATATTTTCATACCACGTATATAATAACAACAGATAATCCGTATGTTTAAAACACATACTATATATACACTCAGATATGTTGAAAACGTAAAAATTATAATAATTTCAAGAGTTTTAAGTGAAGATGGAGATCATCCTGGCCAGTCTCCTTGATATACAGGGATTCAAGGCACAGAAACCTAATCTTCACCCCAAGTCACACACTCATGAACAAAACACCTGCACTGGGATCTGCACATCTTACCAGCCCATGGCATCTTGCCAAATTTTCCGTTCTGTTGAGCATTTAACATCATCCTGAACCAAAATCCAGCAAACATGGTCATATCTTTTGTTATTCTACAAACATTCTGCAGAAAGTGGGAAACTGGGGTTTATCGAGTTGAGTTATGTCTACTCAGAGGTCAATAGCATCATCATTTCATGCATCTGTTTTCTCAAAGATCTTACAGACGTGTGTTTTATGTTAAAGGAGAAAAAAGTGGGCTCAAAATTGTAGTGTCTGCTGTCTATTTAATTTGCTTTGTTCTGTCCACTCTGGAGGCCACTGGACAGTTTTTACTTTCTTTTTTTAAACCAGAGTAGATTACTCCATTTTAAATCACTTCCCTGATTGGGTTCTTGCCATGTCTTTTATAGCCCAACCACTCTATGATCTCAGACATTAAATCTTTCTCTAGTCCAGACTAATATTTCTCACAGAGTTTTGTGCTGCAGGATCCTGATTAATTGCACTGCAAATGTAGAAAGTATAATTCACAGAACTAATGAAACAGAGTTTGCGTTATATGAGAGCAAACCTAAATTATGGAAACTTCCCAACTAAAAGGGATCTTGTGTAGCTGTAACTACTGATCGTCCAATATATTAATCTTTAAAAATTATGTATTAAAGACACATTGCTAATTTTGGGATCTGAGAAATGAGGAATAAATTGCAAATGTGCAATAAATAACTATTCCAGAATGGTTACAACAACCATTAGGTTTACAAATTATACTCTATTAGTTTCTATGCCCAATGGGTTTGGTTCCTCTGACCAATCTCTGCCAATGAGACAGAGATTTTTGAATTAGTACTGACAAACGTTTTGTACAAGTTATTTTCTGTCAAGGGCATTAGAACACATGCACTTCTTACCCATCGTGGGGTAGGGGGGAATCCTATGCATCACACTATTAATGTAAATTGCATATATGGCTCAAACTGGTCCTGCTCTGTCACTAACAGGTGGAGAGGGCCTCTCCCACCCAGCATGGACTGAGCTCTGGGAGTGCTTTGGAGTCACGTGAGTGTGCCTGGGAGAAGAAAGAACCCAGGCCCTGGGGTGGATCTGAACATCTGGAGTAGATTCTAGGCAGGTGGGGGAGTCCCAGAATGCACTGTACCACAAGCTCATGAAAGTTGCATATTTCTGGGCCAGGTATTTCTGCTAGGTTCTCATTGTATCTGCAATGGGCCACAGACTTAGAGAATGGTATTGCAACCTTCATGTGACAGAAACTTTACACATTCTCTAAACTCTGTTTTTCCCACAACTGACATTGTTCTTCAGATTGTTGCCTCTAATTGGTTTGTATGAAGAAGTTAATTTGTGGCTCTTACAGATTTTAATAATAAGCCTTTTAATTTTACTAGGAACATTAAAAGCGTCACACTATTGATAGTTTAACAGAACATCGGAAAGTTTTCTCTTATGCCACAGAATTCCCTTCATTAGAATAAGATTTTGCATGTGCACACATACAGTTGTTACAATTATACCAATATCTTACCACAGGAAATGTGTTACATTAGTTCATCATCTTGTCTCTGAAAACACATTTTTATTACAGATACTATTATATTTATTTTTATAGGCAAGCAAATTTAGGCTTAAGAAATTATCATCACTGTATTATAATCAAATCAAATTGCAGAGTCCTGATTCTTTTTGCTACCAAGGGACATTAACAGTACCATTCATGGCCCACACAAAACTCTCAACTTAAATATTAGCCTGCTAATCTCGCAAGGGTCATATCAAATGCCACTCGAGGGCTGGGTGTTCCTCACCCCTGTGTAAGATGAATGTTCAAGTTCAACGGACTTCATTCCTTTTTCCCACTGCTAGTTGCCTGGCTATGTTCAATCTCTTGAAAACCAGAGGCTTGAATTCCATGTGAGAATCCTGGGATGCTGTCAAGCCTGTGCTGTATCTTCTAAACACAGCCAATGTGCACCTGGCCCAACTCCCAGAACTCCACATATACCTTTTCCTAGTCTCTAGTCCAGGGCCACTGCCCCACCTGGGTCTCTCAAGGAACCATCTCCAAAATGGCTTTGTCTATGTAGTGGGTTTGCATTCTCACCAGACTAAGACTTATTTCTGTAATACGTGTTCTCAAACTTTTCAATAGACTGTTGTCTCCAGCTTATGCTGTCAGGGCCTTGTTCTCATTTTGTTTGCTTAGATTTCATGAGTTCTCATGATTTTTGATACTAGGTTTTGTCAATTTTCTCTCTAGGATCTGGAAATTAATGAACCCTGTTCAATTTTGGTTTGAGAGTCCTTCCTGTTACAGTAGAGATGTTTAATTTTGGTTCCTATCATAAAATAAATGGACAGAGTTAACAAGGAGAGCCTTCAATAAACAACTTCTAAAGATGATGTTTCTCAAAACATGCACGTTCATCCATTCTACCAAAAGAACATGCACAGAGTGGGAAAGCAAGTGCTGAGGATAAATGGACGGGAACAGGAAGAAGAGGATGGAAGGCATGTAGGCAAGTGATGGGCTTCATCTCTGTTAGCTGAGAAGGCCATGGCCACTTAGGAGACTATCCTGATTGCACACTAGGAGCTATGATCCATGAAGAAATAGAGAACAAGTGGTGACAAAAGGAAAAGTTCTTGAATGATCAACAGCAGCCGAAGTGCTTCAGAGCTGGTTGGTAAGGATGCCACAGTCTTTCCATAGCACATAAAATGCGCATCCTTCACTGATCTGGGTGGAGACCAATCCTCATTCTGCAAAGGGATTATGTTCAGACAATTGACTTCATCTTTTTATGAGCAAGACAGGACAGAAAAGTCTACAGTGGTTCAGCAACAAGGGAGAGAAACTCGGCAACATGTTGTCATGCTTTGTCCTCTTTTTAAGTGACTCCACTAAGGATATTGAACCTGACTGAAATAATACCTTATCCCAAGGTAAAGGCATGATAGTTTCGGTTTTGTAGAAGTGTTTGGCAAGCCTTTATTAAGACCTATGCGTGCAGAGAAATCTCTGCTGTATTTTTTAATTTAACACAATGAAAACTTCCATTCTGAGCTACTCCAAACTCTGTTACAGTAGTACTCACTGGTCTTCTTATGGGGGTATTTCCACAGGGAAGCCTTTCTTGTGGCAAGAGGGAGAACTAGCTGCTAAGTTGCTTAGGATTCTATGTGTGTCTAGACCTGCAACATTATATCCACATTCACTATGCAGCACACATGACAGCAACTATGAATTAATCTATTATTTGTTTTCCAGAAAAGAAGCTCCTGTGTATTTCCAGAAAAATATGTGTGTACCATGAAGCATCAACTATGTCCTAGAAAAGAAATGGAAATTCAAACCATGTGGGAGAATCAGCACACAGGAAAACCACTCACAGCCCAACTAAGAACCCACTGTACTAGTCTGTCATCTTGCTGATGCCATTTGCATTTCCTTGCTTTGTAGAGTTTCACTCTATTATAATTAAACAATTGTGTGGTAAGCTGGTTCTGGAATAGGAATTTATCTGTCAAAAACTTTAAAGATGAGTCAAGTTTATTCTTGAATCTGCTCAGAGAAATGAATCAATGAGTTTTGTTTTGGTAAAGGGACATCCAACTATTCTAATCCTACATACAAAATAGGTATGCCCATAAGACCACTAGCATAGATGAAAAACAAACAAACAACTAAAAAAACCACAAACAAACAGAAGAGCTATTTGTATGCACTGAGAACTGTGTCCAGGTTAAAATGTCTCTTACTCAATGACCTAGGAAAAGGAGTGAAGTGATCCAGGCAATGACTGTAATGGATAACAATGAGGTTCTCAATGGTCCAGGAGAAAGTGCCTAACAAAGCAACTCTTAGTTTCATCTGATTGCACATTCTGCTTATCAGGTGCTTTCTGTAGGATATTTAAGTAGATCATTAAATACACAATGTAGTTAGATTATTAGAGCAACTGGGGGTGTTTATACGAACCATCAATTTTATAGATATCTTTATCCTGAATAAGGTTTTCAAGTTGTCAATCCCAATTTTTCTTATCCATGTGTCCATCAGAAATGAAAACAAACTACCATTTAACTGAGATTTCAGTTTTTCTGAACTGTCAGTGTTGAGCTGACCTGTGTTCCATCTCAACAAGAAGGAGAGATTAGCTCTCAGAGAGCTCAGCCTGGAAGATTTCCTCTCTGATTCTGGCCCCTGGGGCATTTCTGTGGCTTTAGTCACTCTTAACATCTCTAGGAACTAATGCTTTCTGAGGATGATCCATCTAATCTCCTCAAATCAGAGTCCTTAGGTTTCTCTAAATCTTTCGGCAGACAGGCAGAGGGGGCAGGCTTACCCTATTCCTCAGGATCAAACTAAACATCTCCCCGTTTTCACTCTTTTGCTCTTGCCAATGTGGCAAGTGCAGGTTGTTCATCTTGGACTATGAGTCTCAGAGCATTAAAGCATCCATGCTCTGCAAGTAGAAAAGGCAATGGTCAGAAAACCATCGATTCTGCTGCCCAATCTCTGAAAACATGGATCTGCAGCTTCTTGCTTCTTGAAAGTCCCAGCACACAGTTACCACCCTGTCCCCTAAAAACAGCTCTCTGGCGTAACGACATTGGATGCTGAGTTTACACTTGCAATTTGAATCTGTAGACTCACTGGTATTGGTGAAAACCATTCAATCTCACTCTTACCAGTCACAGGGCATTTATTTTCTTGTTGAGAGCATTTAGGTGTGGCCAACTGTGATAGTGTAACACTAAGGTTCTGGGCTTCCGTCACAACTGACCAAGCAACAATCACACCCAAATATTAAAGTGATTCTTCAGAGCTGGCAGCTCCGTCTCTAAGAGAAATGCGGCCCTCGGGGACAACAAAGGAAATTCAGATGCTTTGTTGAAGGTTAAATAAAATCAAAGAATTGTAGGTCATCAAGAGCCAACCAATGTCACTGTAAGAGCTGCAAGGGAAGGTGGGAATTGAGGAACTACTTTCAGGTCATGTGTGCCATAAAGGGAAACAAAGAGGATGAAAGAAATTCCCAAATTGTAATATGACCTAGATCCTTCCACAAAGCCACTTCTCCATAAAACCATTGCCAAGTGCTATTTTAATCTAAGCTGGCTTTCCTTGGAGCTCTAGCCTTGCAGCATAGCTATTTTCACCAGGAGCACTGCAATAGAGAACAAGAAGTACAGAATACTGTTGGCATCATTTAACAGAATTGCTTTCATTGCTTCCTGCATAAGCAGTGAAATGGTATTCCATTCTGTTGATACTGGCAGTCACTATATCTAAAAAGACAGCACACATACTCCTGTTACACCCTTATAAGCACACCCTTAACCCACTGACATTTACTTCTATCATTTTATGGATTTCATCTTCTCTCCCTCAAAACATTTAATCAATGTAGCATTCCAAAGTCTCCAGGGAAATTTGGAAGATATGTGTGCTATGAAGGCAAGGAGCATAGAGCACCATGCTGAACTGGGAAAAGAAATGGATAGATACAAAAGAAAGAACAGGCTCATGTGGAATTTTCAACCTAGGTGAGAGCTAAAGAGACCTTAGCTCCAACACTGAACATATGCCAAGTTTCAATTTTCTAGCTATTTCCATTATAGCAAAACATAAATAACATACTTATCACTCAAGTGCACATAAAATCATTCATGGATCATGTCATAGAAAGTGTTCATTGAGTAACTAAATGCCTAAATCCATTTCTTGGACTATGACCATGAGCAATTTTACTCAAGTTCACAGCTACAAATGCATCTGTAATGCTTCCATTTGACTGGGACATGCAGTATCCAGACATTTAGTTAGACTTTGTTTTTACTGTGTCTGTGGGAGTACCTATGGATGAGCTTAGCATTTAAAATAGAAATGTTTATGAGCCTCTTTTAATCAGCTGAAGACCTGAGGAGAATAAAAGGCTTACCCAGAACTAAGAAAGAATTTTATCTCACAATACACTTATTCTAAGGCATTGGGTCTAACTGGTTCTATAGCAGCCTTCAACCTTTGGATAAGAAATAATACATGGGCTGTGTATATTGTGAACTTTCCAGACTTCATTATTGCATGAATGAATGTTTATTTAATAAGCATCCCTAAATATCTCCCCAGCAGTTACTTCTCTCCACTTCTCCTAACTGCTCCTAGTTCTCTATTGGTTCTGTTACTTGGCAGAATCCTAACAAGGCATCTTAGTGGGAAACGTAGCTGGATGGTTAGTGCACTTGCAGTGTTGATAATTTCCTTAACCACAAACAGCACCCTTACTCACCCAATAAATGCCTATACCACAAAATAAACACAAATAATACTCACATATTTGATAACCTACTTTACAATAAAAGCTCACCACTGTCTTCCATTTGTAACTCGTTAATTCCACTAAATTCCACAAAGGTCAGTTCCTGTCCTAGATGCTCCACTTCCCATTCCAGCTCCCTGTTATGGTCTGAGATGGCAGTGGAGGCTGTCTCAAGTCCTTGCACTCCTGTACCTAACATGGGAGACCTGTAAGAATCTTCTGGCTCCTGGCCACAGATTGGCCCAAATGCAGCCTTTGTGGATATTTGGGGAGTGAACCAATGGATGGAGTATCTTTCTCTCTCCTGCCTGTAGTGCTGCCTTTCAAATTAAGTAAGTGAATTCTTTTTTTTAAGTAAGTTTCAGAAAAATCTAATGATATTTAAGAGTGTACAGAAACACATTTCCTGAAGTATCTTGCTCCTGAGTCTGTATTAAGCTTTCTCCCGCTTAGGAAGGGGTAAGGCCGTTTGAAGCTAAATGGTTGCTGTAGAGAACCGTGCTGAAGTGGGAAATGAGATGGGGAAATGCAAAACTAACACTGCCTTTCCATCCCTGAAACAGAAGCAAGATTCTTTTTCATTAGGGGCTTCAAAGACTTTATAAAAGTTGCATATCATGGAAAACTTGTATGTATTTCAAAATGTCATTGCATCAAAGTAAATATCTTTTAATTCCATTTACCCACCACATTTTTGGATGTATTATACATTTCTTGCATTGTACCTATGGATTTTCACGAAACTTTTGAAGTTTACATCGATTTCAGTATTTTCTCTTTTTTATTGCACCAAAACAAACTTCTGTTTTAATTCCCTTTTCCATCTTTTCAAGGCTCTTCATGCAGCTTCAGTCTCATATTTCCAAAGACCGTAGAAACCTCACTGCACTCAGCTCACCCAAGCATGGCAACAGAGGAGGGATTCATGCTGACTGAAGACCTACTCTGTGCTGCAAAAAGCTCACAGATGTATTTTCCATTGACTTTTGGTACCTTCATGCAGAGACATAAGGCAGAAGATCCAAGACTAATAGTGAACAGTACCTAATCAAAACCTGCCCTTTGGGCCCAGCACGGTGGCCTAGCGTCTAAAGTCCTCGCCTTGAATGTGCCAAGATCCCATATGGGCCCTGATTCTAGTCCTGGCAGCTCCACTTCCCATCCTGCTCCCTGCTTGTGGCCTGGGAAAGCAGTCAAAGATGGCCCAAAGCCTTGGGACCCTGCACCCAAGTAGGAGACCCAGAAAAAGTTCCTGGCTCCCGGCTTTGGATCTGCGCAGCACCGGCCATTGCAGTCACTTGGGGAGTGAATCATCAGATGCAAGCTCTTCCTCTCTGTCTTTCCTCCTCTCTGTATATCTGACTTTGCAATAGAAATAAAATAAATCTTTAAAAAACTGTCCTTCTTGGAGTCTCTTTCACCCGTCAGTCTTTCTAAATTGAGCAGACAGCTATTGGAACATGGCAATAGTACCATTTCAGCACTAAGACCAACATTTGGGAGGTTTGACTGGTATATTCTATTTCCCAGTCTGCCAGTTCAATGTCTTCCCAGCACCCAGCTCCTCCCATCTCCATGTGTAAGAGTAGCTCTTATACACATGTGCCTTGTGCCACATCACTATGGCCACACCAGATTCATCAAATGCTTTCTAGGGCTGCAAAACTTCTGTGCCAATCTAAAAATACAGTGATCAGTATCAGAACTTAACTCATAGGGAAAAATAAAAATCTTGTATCTTAAGAGGAAAAGTCTAAAAATTTTTCCTTAAATCATTTCCCTAGAAACATGATATATCAAGAGTATATATGTTTTCAAACCAATATTAACTAAGCATTCAATATTACTCCTTGTCTACTGAAAACATATTTGCTGCAATTTCCAGCATTTTCTTTTGCTCTTGTTGATCCAGGATTCGGCTAATGAACATAACTGAATGAATGGTGGTGTACTCTTTTCTGGAATGTATGAAGATGTGGATATTGTGAACGGCACTGGGGATATTAAAGAGAAGTTACCTAGAATGCAGAGACCGTCTGTGCAGTTTTCAGACTCCTGGCTCAGACCTTCACAGAATTTGCCCCCGTTCCTCGGAGCAGGTGCTGTGCACTCTCGGATGCGCAGGTGCTCACACTCCGGGCTGCAGACCGACCATTCACTCCACAGTTCCCAGCTCCCATCCACTTGAAAGGGAAACAAAAAGCCATCATTAGGATGAATGAGGCAGGAACCAGCAGACTCACCCCAAGACTGATGTTTTTCTTAGTGCTGAATTTTAAAGATATCACCAATACAACCAAAACAAAACAACAAGCCCATTGATTTTTTTCTCTCCACAATTTCCTTTCTAAAGAGATTCTCTAAGAACAACAGTGGTACAATCTCTTGCTATCTAACGATGAGGACAATTACTGAATTTAGGCAAGCATTTGAACCACCAGTCCCCGAGGTTGCCTACAACGGCCTTTATCAGTTCTTTCCCATTCTTTCATGCCCAAGTACATCTTAGATGGACAGTGTGCAGTAGCTGTTAGTAATCAACCACTTCCTTGTGGGTTGACAGTTTGTAACAGACAGCAAGATGAACTATCCTTATGCCCTAAAATCCTTTGAACAGTATGCATTTAAACCTAACTATACCACCACCATTCAACTAAAAAGAGGTCAGTCAAACCCCAAGACATCAGGACTTACATAAATAGACTTTCTTGGCTCATGGATTGCTACTCTATGTAGAAATGAACAAGCTGGATTTAATTCTAGTAACAGTCTACCCCAGAGAATACAGCAGATGTTTGAGGCAATTGTTTTGTGACCTCCTAGGAATAGTTCAACCAGTTTATGTGGGTTAAGATATTACAGTTTTTAATCTTAAGCAATTAACCAAAGAATAGGATTAAAAAATGAACTTGGCTATAAAATTTCAGCGTCCTTATCATGTCATCTATCAATTTATTGGCTGAGCAAAGTGGGCAAATTAGTTAGCTTCATTTTATCATTTCTGTTGACTGGGGAATGATAAAACTCACAACACAGAGTACAATGTTGCAATTCAATAAGCATCTTGCACAGTACTTGGCACATAGTAAGCACTCAATAAATGGTACTGAACCTGAGTCCAAAAGGAAACTCCAAGACTATGTAGCCAGAGAGCACCTTCATATCAACTGTGAGTGTCCGTGTAACGAATGTTTCATGCGAGACTCAGGACCAAAGGCTTCCTCAGTGGAAGGATATGCTTTCCACAGAGAAAGTCGTCTTCCAGCCCATCTATTTCTCATTGTATGAAGTGGGACACAGCCAGTCAGAGATGAACAAAAGGACTTACAAAAGCCATATTTGGTAAATAGGATTTCTCCATAAAAGAAAGCAAGCATAGCCCCTATGGAAACTGCAAACTGATGTGACAGTGAGAAATTTCTGCCGGCTGTGTTGTAAAGACAGCTGGCTTCTCAGAATAACAGGTCAAATTTTGGGTACCTGCTCTTTTTGTGCAACATACCACATCCGTGCTATTATACAAATGCATGCATGCCACCAAAGTGGAAAAACCCAAGGACAAAAGTGGATGGCTTAGCCCCCACCAAACACTTCCAGGATTATGGTATTTCCAAGCATTTGGCTTATTGAGGGTGAATGTTCAATGCCTTCTGTGCAGTAAAAAATCAATATATCCCCACAAATCCTGCACAGAGGTAGTTCACCCATGTTCTTGCTGATAAAATGAGCTCCACAGTAACACCTTGAACAGAGGCTGAGAACCTGGGAGCAGGAGACTTTGGAAAGGAAAGTGATACTGATGGCCTCACACTAGCTTGCTAGTGCTGGTGGAGCGGAAGGGAAAAGGGAATCTGCAGATATCTCACCGGGACAAAGGGAGGTGCAGGTTATTTTCTGCACTGACATTCCCTCACAAAAGGCCCCACCATTGAGAGGAGCTGGGTTGGTGCAGGTCCGGGAACGTTTCTGCCATCCTCTACCACAGCGAACATTGCAGGCTGACCACTCTGTCCAGGAAGACCAGCCTCCATTCACTGAGAGACACAAATGGGGAGGGGAGAAAAAACAGGAGAGAGGTTTTTACTGATTGCCTACTATGTGCAAGCCACTGTGCCAGGTGTTGTGAGTCGGGTATCTGGGGACCAGGTGATTGCAGAGCCCCATGAGCCACTCTGCCAAGAGGCAAAGGCGGGGCTTACCTCATCTGCCTCTTGGTCCACTCAACTGTATTAGGAGGGACATGCAGAGAAGGGACTATGCAGCAGAGTTAGGGAAAAAAAAAGGAAGAACGTATCATCAAATCTCTAAAGCACTGGAAAAATTCAGAATCTAGGAAGAAAATATCAGCATTTGAATTTCTAAGATGTTAAGTGCTTCAAAAATAAATCCCAGGGCTCTTCTATTGTGGCAGGGGATGCCTTTACTTAAATAGGCAGGACTATCTCTTGTACAAGTCCTAAGATATTCAGCAAACAGGAATATTTGGTTTTGATTGACTTCATATGCCAAGAGAGGAAGTAGCTGCCAACAGGTCTGGGAAGCGGGGTCTGGGAGGAGCGGGAAGCAGAAACTGCTCATCTCCACTCTTTTTCAAATATAAACACAGTTGGTGGGGGAATCAACACTCTTTTTATTATACTTTTAAGAGAGAGATTGGGAATGTCATAGACTATCTCATGGAAACCTAAAACCAGAATGCACACATTCACAGCAATGGGTCATGTTCTATCTGGCCGCATGGGGGGAGGCAGGAAAGCACTGCAGCCCATGACCCCTAAGGTCCTTTCCAGTCTAAGCACTGAAGGCTTTAAAGAAACACACAGCCCTCTACTTCCCTGCTTTCTGCCCTCCTTTTCCATTCCTGGCCTTTGGGCTGGTCTTACCATAGACCACCACGGTGGCGGACAGGCTCCTCCTCTTGGCCACAATGTTGGCTGCCATGCATGTGTAGTTCCCGGAGTCAGAGAGTCGTGCCTGCCTGATGATGAGATTATGGTCAGCCCGGGTGTCGATGTTCTCATCTTGCTCAGAGTCAATGGGTTCCTCATTTTTCAGCCACTCCACCTACATGAAGAGAGAGGTACATGGACATGTCATAATGGAACCTAAGAGCCTCTACCCGAATTGGAAGGTGAGAGGTCCTAGTGTGTGGAAGAGGGATGGATCCCACAAACAGAAGGACAGGAATGATCTTTGCCTTATTCCACGGCCTTTCCCTTTTACTGAGCAAATGTGGTAACACTCAAGCAATGAGGACTTAACAAGCTGGGGGCCGGAAAAGAACCCAAGTACTTTGTTGACTTTGACCTATTTTCTAAAAACACACTGGGAGAGAGCAAAGAGGTGACTGCAATTAGGTCATTTCATTAGAACACTGATGATAATGATATTCCAATAACTCTTCAGAAATGGAGCTCAGAAAATCAACACTTTTTTACATGCTGAACTTGTACTTTGTAATGAGAGGAGATGGTAGGATTTGATAAGATTCCCAGTCAATAAGTTTGCATTTTAGTAAGCTCTTAAAGGATGAGAGTTTCTAACTTTCATACAGACTTCTGCAAAGACAGCCACATCCATCAAAGTTCTCCATATTTGAAGGGATGTTCCTGTGGCCATGGTTTACACCATTCCTCCAGTGATTCAAGGGACATTTCAGCTCTGGGTTAGGCACCTGACAGATTCAGGCTCTACATTCTTTCAGTAGGTGCTCATCACCACCTTTGAGCGAAGACTATTCTCATCCATGATTGGTCTATTCTTAGCATTGCTCCCAGGAAAGTGATTTTCTTCCTCCAGAATCCTATCCTGAATGCCAAGTTTTCTTTCCATGAAATCACAAGGAAGACTCAGAGGCAAGTTTCTACTGCTTGATCCCTCTCCTTGCCTATGTGGAAGTGGTGTCATTCAAGCCCCTTGTTTACATCAGACATTCCAGTCTTCCTTGTTCTGATTGCTCTCTGCCTCCACGTGAAACAACAGGCCCATTCTCTAGTGCCATCTTGCTCACATGAGACCCACCACTTGCTCAACGATAACCATTTCACTACAGTTACCAACACATGTAAAATAGTCATTTACCAGACACATAAAACTCAAAATTTATCACAGACAGCATGCACAATGGTGATTTCACAGAGACTTCATCAGAAGCAGACATTAGTGGTCATTTTGTCACACTCTGCCCACCATCCATGAGGCTAATGGAGAGTCAGTTTTAGAATAAGATGCCTCATTTCATGCTGTGTTTAAATCTAAAGAATTCTAATTGATCACCAATAAACAAGGACCATCTGTTACATGACAATTCAGCAACTATTTGTTCATCCCTATAAAAAATGAATTTATTTACCAAAAAGAAACCTATCATGTTCCTTCAATGTCTACCCCAAGCACCAACCTATTAGAGAGTTTAGACATGAGAAATACAAATTTACCCTGGAAGAGGCAGGGTATAAGAAAATAGAATGGTACCAAAAATCCTTTTGAGAATTTAAAATAGCTCCTTAAATCATAGGAAGGAGCAGCAGAAACTCAGTGTTTCAGCACCCTAATAAAGAAGCCAGTCTTACAATCAACTGTACAAGGTTCTAAGGGTACAAGCATGAGCCAGCCTACAAGTATGGGAATTAATGAGGACCCAGACCCAAACAACAGGCTCTGCTTACCAGAGTAGGCAATGGAACTGATTTTTTGAAAGTAGCATTTTACTTATCTGTTCATTTGAATAGTAGATAGAATGAGAGATAGAGTGGTTCCAGTCTCTGGTTCATTCCTTAAATACCCAAAACATCCAGGGCTGTGTAATGTGGAAACTAGAAACCAGGAAAACCTATAGGTCTCCATGTGGGGAATAGGAACTCATTTACTTGTACCATTTTCTGTTGCCTCCCCAGGCATAATAGCAGGAAGCTGAATCAAAGAGCAGCCACCACTCTAATAGGGAGTTCCAGATTTGGCAGGTGGTGGTCTTTGATTCACAATGCCTTTCCCAGAACTGATTTTATGACATATCTGATTACTGGTTTGAAACACAGCATTTTCATTTTTCCATTGACAGAGTCTATTTAGTTATTCATTCATGTATTTGACAAACAAATAAATAATGAATATCGGAGTTCTTCCTGAGAGCTTAAGAAAATAAGGTGAACAAATCCAAGATTGGTGTCTATCCCAAGGTCTTATATTTAGTGCATAAGTTAGAAACAAGTAAATCTAACATTTCTCCAAACATTAAGAGTGGAATGCTACCTTCATCTGCGATGAGATGTTTATGATAAGGCCAATAGAATTTGCTCTTAAATGACACTACCAGTTCTAGACCATTGGCAAAAACAAGATGGTCCTGAACAAGTCTGAGAGCTTTTGTTCCATTTCCACCATCTGCCTGGTTGAGATTTTAGTTGCAAGTATAGTGTCTGTTTTCTGATTAATCACCCAATCTGATTTTTTTTCTTCAGCTTCCAGAGATTGTCTCTTATGTCCCACCTCAGTTTCCCTGGCATATTTTCTGGCTAATGGCTGATCAGGAAGGAGGGACAGCTGCTATTGGCCCATAAGTCAATTTACCTTAGCCAGTTGATAGTCAGAAACCACTGTGCACACTAGCCCTGGAGAGTAAACCTGTAGCAATCCCAACATCTGAAAATCCAAGAAAGCTCTTCTCAATAACTTTTGACTAAGGGGAAATCAAGACCACAGTCCCCAAGGGAAGATTTGGCTTTAAATGAGGCACTATCTTCATGTGATACAGATTAGGCCAACAAACTGGGCAAATATTTTCCACAATTTTGAAAGCTAATAATACAAATAATAAGAGTGAAAACAATAAAAATAGCTCAACCTCTGCTTAAAGTCGATGATGATTCATTCCGGTAAGCATGGAATAAATGAACATACAGCTCATTGAAAACCAAACAAATTAGGGTAGGAATTGTGGAATAGCTATGTGTGATGTTGTCTGCACACCCCACCCTAGTGCCTGGTTCCAATTTCTCCTACTCACAGTTTCTGAGGTAACTTCCTACCAATGCCTATAGAAGTACTTGGTTTCTTGTTACCCATGTTGGAGACCCCGTAAAAGTTCCTTGCTCCTAGGTGTGACTTTGACCAGCCCTGTATATTGCAGCCATTTAGGGGAATGAACCAGCAGATAGAAGATATCGACCTTTCCTTCTCTCTGTGTTCATTTTGTCTTTCAAATGAGTAAAAGCTAAAACAAAGAACAAAACACCATAAAATTAAGAATTATTCTTTTTTACAAATAATATAAAATGTTAAAATAATAATAATATAAGGAGATTTTTCTTCCATATCTGTGAATCAGAGAATAAATTTTCTCTCAACTCATATTTTCTAAAAATAATTTCTTTGGCTTTTTTTTTTTTTTTTTGCCAAGAGTGCAAGCCAGAGGTCATTGCAATAGTCATCATGTTATCATGGCTTCTTCCTGGGGACTTATAGAATGGCCTCTTACTTAATGTCTACAACTCAAAGTCCTGCCACTGTGGTTTGTCTCCCCAATGGAATCAGACCGTGTTTCTCTCTAGATTGAAATCCATCTCAGCTCAATGCTGACAGTCCCCCTGTGGACGCAGTCCTTAAAGAAACCCCATCTCAGTCTTTTCTGCTCATGTGGACTGCTTTCAGTTCTAGAAAGCTCAAAGCAAGTTTTCACCACAGCATCTTAACCCTTGCTGACTCTGCAGCCCAGGTGACCTTTCCATAGTTATCTCAAGGCTCATTCCAGCACTTAGAAAAATATGTTAGGGATACAAATGAGAACTGAACCACAATAACCACAATATTATCTTTGACATAAAAGAAATTAAAGCAAGCAAGCAAATGTTGGGCAGCTGCTTGACCACATCTCACAGCAGAGTGCCTGGGTTTCCAAACTAGTTCTGGCTTCTGACTTCAGTTTCTTGTTAATGCAGAGTCAGGAAAATGAGGCTCAACTCCCAGGCTCCCAGCCTCAATGAAATAAGCATTTAGGGAATGAAACAATGAATAGAGGCTGTTCTCATGCATTTTCATTTATTCATCACCCCAATCTCTGTCTCTGTCTGTCTCTCTTTTTCTCTCCTCCCTCCCCTCCTTCCCTTTCTTCTCTGTTGAAATTCTTCCCTTCAAAGAAAAATAAAATAAATCTTTAAAATAAGTCATCCTTTCAACAAGCAAAAACATTAGACCTTCAAAAAGCGGGAAAGAATAATCATATTACAAAACTCTATTTGTTGTTTTCACACACTTCAGAACAAACAATAAATGTATCTATGTATTTCTATAGAAATGACATGCACAAATTTTTAACAAATACAAGAAGGTAATGCAGTACATTCTTACGGGTCTTAACCAAGGGCAACTCCTTCCTCTGTTCTCCCTTATAGTTAGCTATAGAATATTCCAGGAAAAAGTTTGGTCAATCTCAAAAAGCATCACTTCAGGTTAAAAAAAATGTTCTCATGTAGCATGTTAATGCCCAAATTTATATGTAGCCAGAAGAGATTGTTCTGTTCAAACTCTTCTTTATGAAAAATCCCAAAGGATGTGTGAATAAGCTTGGAGTCACAGATGTAAGGTATCCCAACCTGCATATAGTGGATCACGCCCAGGCCTATTTGTGTAACTCCAGGAGAGACAGTTCATGTCCTTGCTAGAGACATGGAGTGCACAACTTAGGCTGCCATCGAAGGAGTCTCTCTGTTCATCCACATGAGCTTTCTATGTATACTACTACCTTTTTGTAGGTCTTCATATATTCACGGCAAACTTGGGTCTATGTTGTCACGACTGTGGTCCATCAATGAAATGATGGCCATAAAACTCAGCACATGCGTAGATCCCTAACTGTGGGTCTCTTTTTTAATAGGTAACCTAATAGCTTATCCATTTAACTGACAGCAGCATCTTTATGAGGACTTCAGTTTGGTATTTTCCGGGAATAGGAAAGTGACAAATTGTGCTTGGATTTATACTTTGGAGAAAAATTTTTAAATATGGTTGATGTGCTAAGTGCTCCTAACATACAATGATGGTTTAATAAATATAGATAAAATATCCTCACCCATACCCATTTCTGACATGAGCAGGCATAAACTTAAATGTTTGCAAGGGCCAGGAGGCAACGTAAATTAGTAAAGCGGTGCTGAGTGCAAGACATCTACATACTTTACCTTCATAAAGATTGACTCTTCTGCATTTCCACAGAGGAATGAGCTCATGCTTATTTTTCTTTAAAAATGTGACACCTTCTGTCTCTTGTTTTCCCACTTCAGAGGGAGACATGACTTTTTAAAAAAAATATTGATAGTGTGATAAAAAATGACAATGAGCTCATTTTTGCTTCAGAATCTGCTTTGCTTTTAATGTAACACACTTATCTTCCATGGAGTATTCAGCCTCGGCAGTAGCAATTATAGGAAGAGAGTGCTTTCGGCAAAATGCAGACCACAGGACATGTGCAAATGTCCAGGCACTAGTCAGGGCTAGATCATCATCACCCCATCAGTGCAGTCGCCCCACGTGGACAGATCTGTTTTTCATAACAAGCTTAGGGTGTGTGTTTCAATGTAAGATTTCTTCTTTCTTATATGTTGGGTTGTACATGACACAACAAACTGGAAAGGCCAAATAGAAAAGGTCTATGACCTAAATATAGATTTGCCTATTACAAGATACCAGTTTGATAACCCTAAGAAACACATGATGAAGAGAAGTTGCTTACCCTTCAGAGAAGTGAATTGCTTCTATAGATACCCAAAATGTCACAGGGCACATGTGGTACTGCCAACTCCATGGCTGTTTCATGGAAGTGATGGGCAGAACTTCTGAAACTATACACAGTATTCTGACAGCTCTGGGATAGGTTTGTATAAATGCTGAGATCAGAAATTATTTTATATGCTGGAAATCACTAAGGACACTCTTTACAAAAGCAATCTAAATTTTCCAGTTAAAATTATTATATCAATGTATTGAACACCGTAGGACTAGCAAGTTTGCATCCAAATGACCTCATGCTACCAAGTCCTCTCTTCGATCAAGACTCTTTGCTAGTCAAAGGAAACTCACCCCACAGAGACCATTTGTCACTGGGTTTCTGCTCATTTGGTACAGATGGACAATCCCAGGGAGGAACATGTGAAGACACTAGCTACTCAGAGGGAAATAGTTTTTGGAAGTTTAGGATGCTGGCACTCATGGCGTTAGGTACAGATGGCCTGCAATGTGTAGACTTCCCCAGCTTATAAACAAATCTGGAGAAGCAGCACATCAAAGACAATTGGACTTCATGCCAGACAGCAGGTTTGAGGCTAGTTGGAGACAGAATGTGGGCAAGTAACAAACCAGTGGGTTTTCTCACCAACAGGCAGCACGAGAGATTCCGACGGCAGCGAGCTTCTCTTGGAAGAGGGATGCACTGACACTGTGTGGGAGATGAGGTGATCAGAGACCTGGCTTCTAAGCAAGCATGTTTCACATACTCTAACCTTTTTTTTTCAAACCCTTGTATATTTGATTGTAAAGGCTCCTTATACCTCATCAGTTATCTCCACCAGATCATACAGGAGAATTCTCATGCTCCAGGTTTTGTTCTTTAGATTTCAAATGATGGTGAGACGGTGATGAGTGTCCTAAGCCCAGTATCAACACAAGACAGGAGAAAAAAAAATTTTTAAAGACTAGTCTAGAATGAAAAGTAACCCATCGGATTAGACTGGTATTCCTCAGAGAGTCAGCCTTGAATTCTCCCCTCACATATCCAACAGAAAGTGGCCAACGAGGACTGCTCAGGGATTTAATCTACCGCAAGCTCCTTGCCCCAATTCCCGTCCTCTTGTTTGGCATTGGCTAGAGTTGATTCAAACAGACTTGGTTGCATATATGTGAACCCCGCTATGGGACTTGGGGTGTTGATCTAGTCACTGTATTCACTGCTTGTGATCTTTTTCCCCCTTCCCTAGTCATGGGTATAGCTCTATGAAGAGGATGCGTAGGATTTTGAATCTTATATCTGAGGATATTTGATGTATCTGTTGAGTCAATGATCTAGCCTGAATAGCCATCTACACACACACACACACACACACACACACACACACACACCCCTAAATGAATACATTTGAAAAGCAGGGCCTGGGCTGAGGCAGGGGAATATTTTTGGATTTAGCTTGCAGAACTGAGTACAAGCATGACGTATAACAGCAAGATTTCTAGTATCATTTAAAAATATATCTTGAGATACACTGATGTTTCATGGTGTTTTATGTTTAAAAAAAAAAGGACTTTTTATTTGAAAGCGGAGCATGGGAGAGACACATAGAGGCCTTCTATCCACTTGCTCAATCCACAAATTCACAAATTCACTTCAGAACAGCCGGTAGCCAGGTGTCCAAGTTTTAACCACTTCGTTCTATCCTCTCAGTATTCAATGGATTTGGGTAGGATGATTTGCTCTTTGGAAAACTATTTTGAAAAACAGAGATTTTCCACTACAGTTTCAAAAAAAATTTTGCTCGGGCTTTTTTTTTTAAAAAAAAGATTTATTTAATTTTTATTGGAAAGGCAGATATATAGAAAGAAGGAGAGACAGAGAGGAAGATCTTCTGTCCGATGGTTCACTCCCCATGCAGCCACGATGGCTGGAGCTGAACCAATCCAAAGCCAGAAGCCCAGAGCCTCTTCTAGGTCTCCCACGTGCATGCAGGGATTCAAGGTCTTGGACCATCTTCAACTGCTTTCCCAGGTCACAAAAGGAAGCAGGGCTGTGGGATTAGACCGAGCAATCCTATGTGAACCCGGCACATTCAAGGCGAGGACTTAAGCTGCTAGGCTATCACGCTGGACCCCTGTTCAGGTTTTCACGCTTATTTCCAAGGGAGTACTGAAATTATTTTTGGCAATGGAAATCTGAAGAAGAAATGTACTGCGTCGCAGAAAGATGATGTGAAAGACAGTGACTGAGAGAACACAGACATTCTGTTCATACTGTATTCACGGGAGGATGTTCAGAGGTGACTTGAACATTCAACCTTGTGTCCATTTATAGCTCTTTAGAAGTCAAGCTACACCTGTCCTAGTTACCCAGGGTTTTACTCTGCTTTACGGCAATGAGTACAAATGAGTGGAACAAGTAGTGCATGAACTCTTTCTGTGATGGTGCAGCCTACGGCCAGCGTATTTAAGCAGATCTAAGTTCACTGGGTGACTTACAAGAATTTTCTTGCTTTTTCAGGAGAGAAGATAGAGATGTCTTGGTCTGTACTGGACATGAACATCACTCTGAAAGTGTCAGCCAAATTGTGACCATGCCAAAAAAAAACATAAAGGAAATAACAGAACACAAGTCTTTATAACCACATGATATTGCCATCCCACTCATTAGCTTACCTGATCTTCCTAGCAACCCCAAAGTTGGCAAAGGAAATGGAATTCTTTCCATTTCACAGAATCCATGATTTCCCTAAGGCTATGGGTAAGGAAAATGGAAGTCCTTACATCCAGGGTCTTACAACATTCCTTCTGGTACAAGGCACAAACTGAATGTTTCTGACAGCTTGTCTTAGCATTGCACGGTTGAGTGTAACCTGGCTCTGGCCCTTCAGAGACTGTGACACTGTTCTGCTAACAGTGAGGTGTGGCATCTCTCAATGCTAGCTTGGGTCATTACTTGCTTTGTGTCTTCCTGATTCGTTGTGACTTGTCGTCCTCTCTCTCCTTGATGAGATTTCCTACAATTTATTTATAACAGTGAGATCATGTGGTCTCTTTTGTCTCTCCTTTCTTTCCAGACTATATAGACAGATTGATTTGAAAGCCACCTACACTGCAATTTCTTTCATTTAGCTTCACTTATCTGATTATGTATCACAAAAGGAAGTCGAAATTCAGCTTAATTGTGAAACCACCTCAGCAAAACCAAGCTTACGATAGAATTCTAATGATCCCAGGCAGAATCACACCCACTGACATTGAATGAAATGAGAGGCACACGTACCAACGTAGAAGCCTGGATTCTGACGTTCTGTGTTACTTGTCAGATCCATGCTGTCCTTTTAACTTCTCCACTCCAGTGATAAAAGTCGGGTGCAGCTCCATGCAATTTTTTACTCATTTTGACAAGTAAATGGTCTCTGGGAAAGTGAACACTCTCATCCATTGTTTACTGAAACTATAACAATGTCACGAGTAAAGAATGAAGTGTGTTTACTTTAATGTAAAGTGTTCATAAGAATGATGGTCCAAGAAAAAGAGGACACTAAAGAGATGAAACCTAAGTAGAAAGATGAGCAATGATACCTGGTCATCAGATGACTTGTGATAGAGGTACACAGGGCTGTGTGCTTTTCAGCTGTGTTTCCTCTAGGGTAACAGATCTCATTCTGCTAAGTCTCCCTTTCTTGTTTTATAAGGGCAAAGCATTTTTTTTTCCAGAAAGGTAGATATACAGAGAGAAGGAGTTACAGAAAGTATCTTCCATCGACTGTTTCACTCCCCAAGTGGCAGCAATGGCCAGAGCTGAGCCCATCTGATGCCAGGAACCAAGAGCTTCTCCTGGGTCTCCCACAAAGTGCAGGGTCTGAAGTCTTTGAGCTGTCCTTTACAAAAAGCACTCTTTCAGTGAACCTTCAAAGAAGTAACACCAAGGACATGGACAGAAAGTTTGGTATCCCAACTGCTTTGAGCCATAATATAATGCATTGTGGGACTTTCAAGGGCTGTTCTACTGCAGAGAAAACTCCCCAAATTACAGAGTTGGCTTTCAGAAATATTCAAGTTTTCTGTATTCCTATTGTTCCTCTGTAATCTCAGGTATAAAAATAAGATTTAGCAGAATAGTAATGGATACTCATTAGCAATTCTTGTTTTCTGTTATTGTCATCTCAACATTATATATCCAAGTGCTGTAAAAGCAGCCATTTTACTAAGAAGTCATGCAAGCTAGTTCTAAAAGCCACCTGAGTTATACACAACTAAGTAAGGATACAAAAGGACATACCACTTCTATACACATACAATTTGAAAAGAAACCCAAACATGTTTAGAATGAAAATACCTTCATCAGCTACAGTGAAAACTAATGTAGTAATGATTTGCAAGGAAAATGCAAGGACAGATATGGATTAGCTCAGCGCTCTCATGTTGGGTGGCTAAGAATGAATTAGCATAATTATAAATTTGTTCCAATTACAGAAGACAATTATCAGAGACCAGCTTATAGCATTATCAAAATTAAATCAGCAAAGTGCGTGCACATTCCAGGTAGATGCCATTGAATTAATGGTACTTAGAGAAAAAAGAAAAGTTCCACACACATTTATCTTATACCCCTCCAATTCCTCAACACTGTATTTATGGTTGCTTTGAGCTGACAAACACACAGCCACCATGGCAAAAGAAAAAAAAATGTATCTTGCAAGCAAAATAATCATGCTTAATATAATTACAAACTGCAAAATAACTATATTCAAACTAATTCTTGCATGGATTACTTATCCAAATCAGTGGGGTAGACATTGCTTTTAAATTTTAGACAAGAATCCACACAGCCTCTATGGTTCTCTCCAAAGTACTGATTAGAAAAAAAAGTGGCTAACCATGCCATTACTGGCAGCAAACAAAAAAATCTCTGTGCAGAAAAAATGCTGTTTTGTAAGGACAGACACACAGCTTATCACACTGCATGCTAGCGTGCATCTTGCATTACTGGGACAAATAGAATCTATTGCCTCATTGACCACTGCTAACCCGGAAAGAGCCAAATAGAGTCCAACAGATTGTGTAAGAGTCCAGAGATGTGTTCTTTGCAATATAGATATGAAAATATAGCACAATTTAATCATTAATGATTAAGCATATAAATTAGCATGCATCCAGCGAGGAAGGAAACAAATATGAGAGCACTTTCAAAAGTTGTGGAAGATATAATTAAAAAGCAAGTTTTCTGGTGCAAGTAAAACTTAAAATTCATGCATAGTTTGTAACACATTTTTTTTCCATAAACCTTTTGAATACTTTCATAAGAACAGATTTCAAAACATTTCCGCCACCAATATTAACTTACTCAAAGATTTTGGCAGTACCAATACATAAGAGTGATGCCTAAAACATCACAGATTAATGAAAGGAAAAATGTAATCCTACTAAGACTAAACACAAAGTTTCTACTATTACAAAGCTAGATGGGAACAGCTGAGTTGGGACAATGGTAGAGGTAGAAGGGGAAAGGAATCTAGTATTTTACCAATACTGGTGGTCTTAGATGTTTCAGGTAATATTCTGTGCTTCTCTTCATCTTTAACCAGCTGGGAAGGTGGACAGTGCTAATTACATTTTTATAACTTAAAGTATATTTGAGGGCCCATTACGATAGTGTAGTGGTTAAAGTCCTTGCCATGCACGCGCCAGGATCCCATATGGGCACCGGTTCTAATCCCGGTGGCCCTGCTTCCCACCCAACTCTCTGTCTGTGGCCTGGGAAAGCAGTTGAGGATAGCCCAGACAATTGGGAGCCTGCACCCGCATGGAGACCCGGAAGAGCTCCTGGCTCCTGGATTCGAATTGGCTCAGCTCCAGCCATTGCGGTCACTTGGGGAGTGAACCATCGGACGGAAGATCTTCCTCTCTGTCTCTCTTCCTCTCTGTATATCCACCTTTCCAATTTAAAATAAATAAATCTTCAAAAATATATATTTGAGCTTTGGGCTTAATGGCTCATGTCCTTGCCTTGCATTTGCTGAGATCCCATAAAGATGAAGGTTCATGTCCCAGCTGTTCCACTTCCCATCCAGCTCCCTCCTTGTGGCCTGGGAAAGCAGTCGTGGTTGGCCCTTGGGACCCTGCATCTGCATGGGAGACCCAGAAGAAACCTCTGGCTTCTGGCTTCAGGTCAGCTCAGCTCCAGATGTGGCTACTTGGGGAGTGAACCAGTAGATGGAAGATCTTTCTCACTGTCTCTCCTCTCTTTATAAATAAGACTTTCCAATAAAAATAAACTAAAAACCAAAACAAACCCCAAACTCCTCCTCTTGATATAGAGCAGAGAACACATGGGATGAGCAGGGGATAGGCAATATGGCAGCATTAAAGCCCTTAGAATGCAGACAGCAACCCAAGAGGAAACGACTGTGGCCCAAACTGAAAGATTTATGATGTGTCTATAACAAGCAGCCTTGACAGGAAGTTAGAGGACAAAACAGAAAGAATAGAAATTTGAGATTGGCTTTGGATACACAATTCTAGGTAAAGGGGACCAACTTAGACACCTGTTATCTGATTTACATAAGCAATTCTGTATTGACTGATTTCAGTTTGTTCTCTAATATAGATGCAGCATTCTTAGGGGAAAACAGAGGGAAAAATGAAGGGGAAAGGAAGAGCAGAAAAGGGAGTGATGAGAGAGTGAGGAAAGAAAGGAGAGAGAGAGGGAAGGAGGAAAAAAGAGACAGGGGAGGAAGAAGAGAATGAGAGGAGGAGGAAGGGAGAAAGGAAAAGGAGAAGGAGGGAAGAGAAAGGAAGGAAGAGAGAAAATATGGTAAAGTAAAAACGGGCTAAGTAAATGAGCAATTACTCCAGCAATGCACAAAGTTGTTAAATGCATACAAGCTACTGAAATAAGCATTTTGGCTCAAGTATCTCATATATTCTAGACCTGAGGAAAAAACAGTGTTTCAAGAAAAGGAAAGGCAGTAAGGGTTTGCAGGCCTGTGTTGCTAATCACTAAGTGAGTGATATCATGGCAACCAAGACAATGAAATATTAGCATTGACAAGTCATTGCTAACATAAGAAACCAACAAGGGTAGTGTCCCAGGCTCCCCTCAGACAAGCTGCCCCTTCTACAAAATATTAAGTGCAGTATGTCTGAAGCATTCTATCCAATCATGATTCTATTCTAGAAATATGGTTAATAATAATAAATTATCCTGTCCCTGTTACCTCTCCTCAATACACTAGTTCTGCCCTATTCATGACTTCAGTTTCTACTATCTCAGTCACTTAGGGTCGATTTTTGCTCTGGAATAATGAGCTGGAAAATTCCAGCAGAGCCAATTCAGAACTTTCTGCATAGCGTGATCAAACTACACACCTTCTTATTTTGTCCTCTGCCCATCCCACTCAAAATGTGGATCTTCTTTGGTCCAGAATATGTGCATCCCCAACTTTACTTGTACGTTAATCCCATGGTACCCATGCGAGTTATCTGGTAGACGTGAATTGGCCTAGTAGTCCAGGGCTAGTCAACTGACTTGCACATTTTTCTGGCCTTAGCTATCTACTGAGGATCTCAACAGTTACACCTGCTGGACAAGAGGGTGGCGTGCACTCTTCAGAATCTCCCAGAGTCAACCAGCCCCTTGAAAAATAAAGCAGTATCTCTACCTCAATCTTTACAGACACATGGAATACTAAAAACATATGTAAAGCCACAGGCATATTTTAAGAAGGCATAAGTAAATATTTTTGCAATATCAGAATGAGGAAAGTTTTCCTGAATGACAGAAAAGTCAAGACATTTAAAAGTTGAATATAGCAAAAAAATGCCACGAATAAGGGTAACTATGAAAACACTGTCTCATGTCTTAAGGATAGCTGCAATATACAGCAAAGTGTTGATATATGGAAATCAAAGGAGAGATTAAATGCATTTTATATTCATTAAGAAAAAGGGATGAGTAGCAGGCTTAAACAATATATACAAACTATTCAAGGTCTCCCAGAAGTCAACAGTAAATATGCATCCTAATAGAAAAATGACATTGGAATATGAATAAACTATATATTTGCATGATAAATGAAATGGGAAACTATCCTAGAAAATGTTGACCAACCTCAACTACAATGAAAATGAGATATTGTTAATCTATTATTATTGACAAATACTAAGCTTTCTTAGGGTTGGCAAAGATCTGAAGACATAGAAGTTCTCCTTTACTTTCCTGATGGCTGAAATTTATACTTGCTTGGAAAAATCTTACAATGATTAAAAATGTTCACACAATCTGTGGCAGGCCTTTTGGCATAGTGGATTAAGCCAGAGCTGGGGACACTCATATGTCATATCAGAGTACTGATTCAAGTACTGGCTTTTATAACTTCCCATCCATTTCTTGCTACTTCACATGGAAAGCTGGCAGTCAATGATCAAAGTTGTCAGTCCACGCCACACATGAGGAACACTGAACCAGAGCTCCAGGCTCTTGGTTATGGCCTGGTCCAGCACCAGTTGTTGTGGGCAGTTGGGGAGTCAACCAGCATGTAGCATATCTCTCTCTGCTACTCTACTTTTCAAATAATCTGTTTAAAAATTCAGATAATTCACTATAAAATTCTACTGGTTCTCATAGCTTAATCATTAGTAAAAGTTCAGAGAGAGATCCTATGATATTAATCATAATTTTGTAATAATGAAGGGTCTGGAGAAAACCCATATCAATCAAATATGACAAATTTACCCGAGAAATACTATGCAGCTACCAAAAATAATAATGCATTTATACTTTAACAGAATGTGAAAAATCAACCATCAGACACCATGCAGGTTAAAAGGGAGACCAAAATCCGCAGGCATTCTATCTACAGGCAAACTATGCACCTAAGATATAGAAGGCAGTTAACCAAATGTTTGGAGTTTGGGACACATAAAAATTTCTTAGATTCTTCTATCACTATTACTCTTGGAATGGGCTATTTCTGTTTTTTTACTTTAGAAGCATGAAACCATTTCCTGGCCTCATTTCAGTTTGGCCATGTCACGTGACACATTCTAGTCCAAGTACTGTCAGTGGAAACAACTGGCTGTCCCAGGATATGGGATTTTGTACTGGAACCCTATAGAGCTCCCTCTTTCTCACTCTGCCTTGATGATTCACAGGTTCTCAGAAAATTGCTATTCTACTAGCCTTAAACTGTCATGAGACTGTAAGGAAATGAAGCACCCAGTTGACCCACGATGGCTACATAAGACAAATAAATCCTATTGTTTTTAGCTGTTGAGAATCCTCAATTTTTTTCCTCCTGCATCATAATCAAGCGTATGTCATTTTTTAAAATATATATTATGTTTATAAGCAGGGAGAATAAAAGCTATTTTCATTAAAGAAACAAATGTATGCTCCCAAGTTGGAAAAAGAAAGTTTTCAATACTCCTGTTCTCTTAGAAGTAAACAATTTCTCTCCAATTGCATATCCTGTGTCATAAACCAGTGCATTTACTGGAAAGCAATCCATTCCAAGGTGGCCAACAGGCTAAACAACAGTCTCCTTTGCATTTCCATTTCATAGCTTTACTTACCCTGGCTATTTCTGACAGTTTGTTGATTCTGTATAACCTAACACAATATATAGATCATGGGTAATGAACAACTGTGTCAAAACTCGAGGCTCTAAATCCACTGAGAGAAATTTAAATGAAATTACATTGTTTTTCCATGTCATCCATACTTTAACTTGGCCATGCAATTTCGTTAACAAAATTGAATTTTTCATTTCTTTCCTTATTGTTTAAATAATGCAGGTAGTTTTGGAGGTTACAATCATTCCATGAGGAATTTAAAAGAAGTAGCTTTGAATATCCAACTTTTCCTCATTTGGGGAAGGTGTTTATGTTTCTCATTTTAATCAGCCTGGCCAATTAAGTTGGACGGTTTCCTATTTATTTCCATCCAGTTTATCCTCTTCCTCTTTGCATTCTAGTTTTTATGAAGTATCTCAGAGCTGCTGTTTGGGCTTCACAACACCACAGGGAATGTTTAAAAAATAAACTAAATTGCCTTTGTGCCTCCTTTTTTTTTTTTAACTTGCTGAAAATGAGATTTTTCAACAGCTTCCACTCCACAACCCCTCCTTCCTTTTTAATTTAAATTTTGGTACTAAAATGAGTTTCCAATATTCCATTAATATCACTAGGGGAGACACTTGTCTCCAGTGCAATGTACAGATTGGTCCACAAGTCTCCCCGCCCCTCTCCTTCATTGTTATAGGACTTTACAGCTGCCTGTATATCAAAAATATTTAGCACTTTATGGGCCTTAAAATATCTACCTTTCCACATTATTTATTTCTTCCTCAGCATATATTTATAAAAAATAAAGTTTGCCTGCCCCGCCACTTTCTCATAAACCATTTTTCAAAAGGGTACAGCTGAAAACTTGTTTCAGGGCACTTGAAAACTCAACCCGTATTAATCCTTTCAACAAAGGAAAACCAAGTTCATTTTTTTAAAGCACCAGACAGTTGTGCTAGTGGTATACATGCTGGTGAGAATGCTCCCTCTGATCTCAGAGTACCGGGGTTGAATATCCAGCACCACTCCCAACTCCAACTTCATGCTAATACAGACCCTGGCAGGGCAAGGCAAGGATGGTGGCTCAGAGAGTTGGGTCTTTCCACCTGCTAGGGATACATGGATTGAGCTCCTCAGCTCAGCTTTGACTCCAACCACAGCCATTGTAGGTATCTGGGAAAGTGAGCTGAAGGTAAATGCCCTTATTTTATGTATGTATGAATGTAAGTGCATTTTGTTCCTCTATCAATAAACAACTTTTAAAAAGTTATGTTTATTGAAGAAGAAAAGTATAATGAATTTTGGAATTAAATGTCTATTTTGGAGGAAGATATATATATATATATATATATATAGATAGATAGATAGATAGAAGATATATATCTATATATATATATCTCCAAGGGTTATTTCAAAGATTCAACAGAATAAAGGAATAAATATTTAGCACACTAAAAATCAATAGATGTGTTATACATGCTTGAGAGATAATACACCAATTCTGTATAATTCTCACAGATTAATGTTGACTATGAATGCGGCTCACCTGCTAAATCAGAGGGATGAGAATCATGCTCCTTATTGCTCTACCTTCTAGGGATCTAAGGAGGTTGAAAATGTAGACGAAAGGGTTGTCATAAAAAAAATTGAAGGAATGAATTAATGTTATGGAGTGGTAGATGGGAGGACCCTGCAGTCTCATGGTGTCACTCACAACAACGTCAATAGTTCAAAGAAATGAGGTGTGGATAGCACAGCTTGTAATGAGTCCTGCACATCACCGGAGGAGTTTAAAGTCAACCCTGAAGACACTGAGGGGCCATCCATGCAGGTTAAGCAAGGAGCTACCCAAGGAATTCTGCTTAGGCAAAGTCACCCTGGCAATGACATTCATGGTGGCAAGTGGCACTCGGGATGAAAAAGGCCAGAGAGGAAGTATAAAATGACAACCATCTGGGTAGCAGAGTATAGTGAAGACAGAGAAGACATCATGTGTGATAGAACCCATCACTAGTGATAACATGAAAGAGCTGCTGAAATCACCTCAGGAAACATATGGCTCGAAAGCTTGTAATCTAGGCAACTTAAGGTCAGTCAGCCAGGACTAACAAGGTCAAACGCCTTTTCTGTACCTGTCATCATTTGGATCTTGTGGGATAATTTTAAGAATGAGTCACTGGCCTAGGCAACAGACTTCACCTTTCTATAACAAATACCCAAACCACATACCTTGAGAATAGGCTTATAATGTGGTCTGTAGAGTCCTCAAGCAAAGGACACAGATACTCTGTAGGCTTCATGTTCGTATACCTGTATAGGTCAAACTACAAAATCCTCTCTCAGCTCTTGAGTTGAGATGAGGCTATTCTGTCCTTTTTCTATCTGACTTTCAAATATGGTCAATTGGCAGAGTCCACAAACACCTGCAGGAAGGCATCCAGAATGTCAGCTCCCTTTGATAGGTGCGATCAATTGTCTTTGCATGTGAGATGACACTGTAGCCAGTATATCAAGGAAAAGGTCAGAGCCCAACTGGGGGCCATACAACTCCTCCACTGAGCAGCTCTTCTCTGCAGCTCGCCAACTGTGCTCTTGTTGAAAATCAAAATCAGGAGGAGGTGATGTACTGTTACTTTCAAATTAACTCTTTGTCTCACCTGCACTCGCGAAGGTAAGCAGGGTACATAAAAAAAAAACAACTGGTCGATACCTCTTTGAATCATTTTACAAAGCACATAGCACCTGGTGTAGAAATGAAGACATAACATTTCATGCAAATGATTATGACCAAACTTTAGACTATTCTAAACATTCTCTCTGCTCTATCTCTGGGCACCTCTCCCACAGAGTCATGCTCATCCATACACACCACCTCATTACCATCATCAGGCACATTTGCATAGGATCACCAGAAAAAATGGGACCTTCTTCACATTCCTTTACAAATCCAGGAATACCTAGGTTATGTTTAGGATCAAAGGATTCCCAGTCCCAACACCAGAGGGGCCACAGCTACCGCCACAATCAACGTGTATCAGTTTAGTATGCTGGGCAGACAGAAATGTGAGCTGAGGCGATTTTTTTTAATTCAATGAATGGGAATTAGGGCAGGAAGGATGAGTGGCCAGAAAGTGCCAAAAAGATCAGAGATCATTTTCTTTAGGCTAGGGGCCATGTCAACCGTTCTTGCTTAGTGCCCTGTACCTATCAGCGGCTCTCCCACTCTGCCTGTCACTGCAGCGGTACACACTGGTTGATCATCAGTAAATCCGTTCATGTTGTCTAGAAGGAGAGACACATGGAAAAAACCCTTGGCTCTCCAACAAACTGGTGGCTGCAGATTGAGTGTGATCTCTTTTCCATTTTAGCCCAGGTTTGCTTGTATAAAAATAGGAGCAGGACTGTAATAACGCAGGGAGGACATAATATCAGCACTCTGGGTTCTGCATTGTCTACTCCCCTTCACAATCCTGGTGCTAGATGACATTTTCCCTTACTTGATGTTGGTTTTCTTTTATGCCAAGACTCATCTCTTAGACCGCCACAATTTTTTTTCCATACACATCACAGCCTGAGTGTAGTTGTTCACTTTCTCATCCACATATTTGTAATCTATATGAACCTCTGCAGTGATGCAATTTCACCAGAGGACATCATCTGCTTTATGTACTATGGCCATCTCAATAAAACACAGAACCTGACATTACTATTCCAGTCTAGTCTGTGAGCATTAACTACAGATGGGCTGCCAGACCACACCTTATTATAGAACCATATTCCACAAACATCGGTGGAAAAGACCATGCATAACTCTGTTTTGCTTTTAAATGCTATTTCTTTTTCCCCCCTTCTGACTCCAGGAGAGCTGCAAAGACATTGGTCTCCTGCGTATTTTGTACAGCAGAAGTGCTGGAAGTTGTACACATTTTCAAGAACAACAGTCACAGAAACAGGGGGGAAAAACAGTTTTGCAACCCTTGCCCCTTTCCCTATGAGAAGATGAGGTTGGCATGTGTTGGGCTCTTGGTCATGGAACGCAGAACAGAAGGAGGGGAGCACTAATAAACTCTAGTCTCATGTTTCTAGTGCTGGGGACCCTATATCAGACAAGAAGTTGGTGGAGTGAGAAAACTAAATGTCCTCTGGAAAGGAACATTAATCAGTGTGTGATTGTTTAGGAAATTATCCAAGAGTACTTTGAAAAGTTCATAGGACATGGAACTAAAGGTAAGTTTGTTTTGGTGCAAAACAAACAAAAACCTTGAAATCCAGATGTATATGAGGGGTCTTCAAAAGGATCAGTGACAAAGAGTGTTATGAAAAGATCACACATGTGCTCTTAACTTTTTTTTTGGCACCAGAACAAATTCATCTATTAATCCCATTTTACAGGAAATTTCTGAGTACCTGACATGTACTTCTCCTGTGACTGAGAGTGGGTATAGGGAGGAACAAGATCAGAGGACAAAATACAAAGCAACTCTAGGCTGCCAGAAAGGCTAACAGACCTTACATGTTAATCCTACCATTTCTGGATTCTTCAACCACCCTTGGTCCTGCAAGACACCAGTCCTAGTGCCTGGATGAACCTAGAAAAATGGACTATGCTACATGAACATGAAGTCTATGCTATACCCAGGCAGGATGTAAAACAAATCCATGTAGATGCAACCACCTGAGGAATTGATTTATCTTTCTCCTGGTTTCTCCTACCAGCTCCAGCTAATCCTACACCCATTCCCAAGAAAATTCCTCTGCAGATTTCTAGTTGAAAATAAAACCAGAATCATGGAAGACAGTAAGATGTAGCTGCTTAATCCTTTTCCACAAAGGAAAGCTCGTATTTCAACCATCAGCAAAGTACAGTGCATCAGCAAACCAGCTCCTCTCTACTCAAATAATCTCATACATAGTTCTCAGTGGAAACAAATGTATGTGTTTAGCAGTGCATCCTGCAGTATTTAACCTGCGAGGATTGCCAGAGAAATTTACAAGTATTTTTTATTTTCCATATTTTTATCCATAATCTGCATCCAAATGTTCATGGATCCCAAAGCCACCTCAGGCCTGGTGATATGCTGGGACAGAGAGGACAGCAGCCTGCTCCAAGCTCATGGTGTGGAACAAGAAAGCAGAACCCAGCTGAGCTGTGCATTAGGCAGTTGGTTGTTGTCAGCTAGAGTTTGTTGTAAGTAGGTAGCCCCAGGGGAGAAATGCATCCGTTCTCACACCTCCTCCCCAGTCGACTGGTCCCATGGCATTATTTTATCCAGATGGATTATCACATATATGCGACTCTGCTCCCCTCTGGCTCCCTTCTTTGCCATTTCCCCTGTTTTACAACATGCACCAACTCCCAGCAGAATCAGAGTGATGAAGGGGTGCCTTTGGTTCTGCATACATTACAAGGATCAAAACTAAATGTTGGGCAATAAACATCACTGGAGAGCACAGGAGGCTCCAGGAGGAAACAATCTTTAATGGAGTTGCTCTTAAAGTAGCTGCATGAGGCAACGCTAAATACCATGAAGTCTCGGCTACAGATCACAGGCCCCAAATGCATGAATATTAAAGAAGAAAACAGCAGTGAGGCAACTAAGAGTGAGTGGAAGGGGTACTAAGGGAAAATCACTCCAGTTGTGTTGTCTCCTTTTCACAGGAGCAGCTCTGTGCAAAACCATCACAGCCAAAATCTCTTTGCCTACATCCATTATTTCACCCTTTCTTCCTTCTCACCACATTCTCCAACCATTCATTTCCTTCATATTCCTGCGTATCTGAAATAATTATTTGTGCAGTCCATAAAGATGTAGTCTGGATTGTTGCATTGAATTGCGACAAAAGGTTGAATCTAAGAAATGATTCTCCAACAGAATCTTAGGCAAAAACGAGAGGATGAAGGCTGGGGGAAATGAATGGAGTATTGTGAATCAAACTGTCTTTAAGTCACAATCCATGAATGGTTTTCTTCTTTTATGCTAGTTCTTTTCTTCTGGACTGACTGCTATTGCAACTTTATCTATTCTCTTTTCTTTCCAGGAATGAATGTTCGTGGTTAGGAGAATAGGGCTCCTTACAGCTTGTTTTTTTTTTTTTATTAAGCTTTTCAACTATTGAGTGAATAAAGTCCAACTATTTCTAATGCTTTTCAAAATAGTCCAACCCTTGTTCCAGCAAAGATGTCAAAAATGTGGAGATGCTGTTCTCCTTGAATGCGCACCTGCTATGGGAGCAAGGTCCATTCCCTTCAAGCATACGTGAGGGTAGATGTACAAACATATGCGTACAAGTCCTGTACAAGGCTCCAGTGAGGAACACCAAAAAGCAACACCTGAGAAGTGCAAGCAAATCAGCAGCCACCATCAGCTGCGAGCAGGTGCTAGGTTCACACAAACCTGCACCATCAGCCGGGAGGCAGGCGGTCATGCACACAAACCTGCACAGCGTCTACAGTTTGCTTTTCCAGCATGTAGAGCTTCTTGCTCATGCTTGCCTCTATCATCAGACTGTCGTGTCATCAAAATAATAAAGGACATAAATCTTCATTTCACAGGATTGATCACAAAGCTAAGAGAAAAGGAGGTCACTTTACCTGCTCTATTGTCTAAACAAATCCATCGAGGGATCGCGAGTCGTTTAATCATGGTGCTGTCACTTGGTTTGGGTAAGCATATTTTCCCTTCATTAGATTTAATATATAATCTCATTATAGAAATCTGACACTCTGTACTGACTCTCAACTCATAAATCAGCTCCTGCTTCTATTCCTAAGGCTCGTGGCTGAAAAGAAACAGCAACAAAGCGTGACAAAAATGCATCACATCACATTATTCCAGCCATTCAGAAATGCTACTTTGCCACTTTACTTCTTCTCATTGTTGATTTATCCCGGTACGACTGGCACACAGACCATGATGTTGACTTCCACTCTGTGGCACCATCAGACTTCAAAATCATGGCACTCAGGAATTGTTCCAAAGGATTACTTCCTAACTTTCTACCCTCTGATAAAACCACCAGATTTTTTTTTTTTTGATAGACCTTCACACATCTGGGCAGGTACTCATGGAACACCAACACATCCATCCATGGACAAACTGCAATATGTTTTGTGCTTTGCCTGGCGTAAAATGAACCAAGAAAGAGTAGCTGACACATTTACTGGCTGCCTGGATAGCACAACAGACTTGGGGATAGAAGGTCCTAATGTTAACCAAGCTAAAGAGGTTTCTAACTTATGTCTGTGTGTATGCTGACATAAAATAAATAGACATTCATTTTAAAAGAGCCATTTTATGACATGATATCCTTCTATTTAAAATCCTTTATAAAAATGAAAAACTAACAAACAAAAACGAAGTTGCTTTTTTAATGTAGAATATTTTGTCCCTTAAAAGGTAATTGGGCTATGGAAATACAGTATTTCAACTCTTAAGAGTGGAAAGAACAATCAACATATGAAGATGTGAATTGTATTAAATGTTGAAAAGATATGAAAAATATTTGCTAGCTCACACGTTACATTACCATGCCTTATTATGCAATACACAGTCATTGTAGTAACAGGTTGTCAAGCATTTTCTTTAAATCTTTTTTGTTGTTGTTGCCTGATATTTCAAGCTTCATTAAAATGTTTACTTAGGAAGTTATAAGAGTGTGCCTAGTTGGTCCAATAGTAGAGATTAAATGCTCTCCTCCTCAGATTTCAGATTTATAGATGATCTGCTAATTAAAAGTACTATAAAGGTAACCAGTCACCGCTGCCCTGGCACAGTGGTTGTTCGCCTCCTATCTCAAAGAGTCGAGTCAAATCTTACCTCTGCTTTCCGTCCACTTCCCTAACAACACACCTTGGTCAGCAGCAGAGGATGTCCCAATAACTTGGTTACTGCCATGCGTATAGGAGACCCAGATGGAGTCTGGCCTCAACCTAGCTGATCCCAGCTAGTGTAGGGATTTTGGAAGTGAGCCAGTGGATGGAAGATCTTTGCTATTTCTGTCTCTCTCACTCTCCCTTTTAAACAAACCTTGTTTTAAAAACAACTGCAGTATCTTCTCAGGGAAAATATTATTTATGTTTATACAACTTATCCATGGAATTTAGCCCTTGCAAATTTTTTTTTTTTGCCAGGAGAACTGGCATCCTTCACAAAATTAAATCAGAGCAAACATGCTGTAGTTAACTCTCTAATGTGGTCCCAGTTGCACAAAACAAAATGGTAAAGTGCAGCAAAAACCTCCCCTCTTCTCAAACTTTCAACCAGGTCATTATGTAGGAAAACAGTAGTCATTCAAGAGTAAATGTCTCCACTCTTTCAACAGACATATTTATACATTATCATGGTCAAGTGCTAAGATTCTAGACTAATTTATCTGAAATTATATTGTGTGTGTGTGTGTAATATTTTTAAAATTCTGGGCAGCAGGAAGAATGAGAAAGTTTGCATGTAGCTGGCACCTGTATAGAAATGGAGACTGACAAAACCAAGTTTCCACTGAGATCTATGCTTCTGAAAAGCTTCCCTGGGTATGGGGGCTAGACTGAGCTACTCAGACTCCTGGAAAATGTCCTGCTGCTGGGACTTATAATTCTAGGACCGCAAAAGCAGGAGGAAACAGACAGCTTCTGAGTGAAGATGTAACTCTGTGTTGAGGAGTGCAGTTCCCCAAAGAGGGTTTGGATTTGCCTGATGGGCACACATGACTAGGATCAGACACAAGGATGGGAAGCAAAGGAAAAAAAAAAAAACAGGAAGCCAAGCCTTGTGAAGTTGTTCATTCCTAATATTTTCCTTGCAAATACGGGGGAAATGATTTATTTGTCACAACTTACTTCCTTTGCTAGAATTTTCCTTTCATGAATGATCGGCTTAGTGCAATCTGATAGAGCCTGGTTGTGTACTGCAGGAGGATAAATCATTGCAGGCGTCAATACACGCCTCACCCCTTACATCTATGTCAACTTTGCTTTCAGGTTTCAGCTAGCTCTGAACAAAGCAAGCAGTAAGCTGAAGTGGAGAAGGTAGTAGTCAAAGACACACAACCCCTCTGTTTTACTGAGCAGGAGGTCCCAAATGCAGATGACAGTGACTATTGCTGGGGTGGGTCCCAGAAGTAATGGCCTGAAAACCCTAACACCTTCTTTCAGAAAGTTTTACCACCTTTAGTCCTGAAATGAAACACTAACTCCCCTCTAATTTAGAAAGTGTTTTCTTTGATATCCAAGGACAAGCTTAGCACTATCAATGTAGATTCTGAAATTACACCTGGTAACACTGGTAAACTTCTAACCAAAGACTATACATTAGAAGTATTTCTCATAATTTGGCTCCTATTGTAGTGGCTGGAAGCATGGGCCCTCGTCATAATGATGTATTCATTTCTATCGAACTATTTTACCTGCCTCCTCAAAATTCTCAAAACTGTTTACACCACTATCTGGTCTTAATATTTCCTAGCTTATTTTATTCATGACTCTCTCTTAAATTCTGTCTCTTCAGTTGATCTGGAAGCTCTTTAGAAATCTAACTCTGGGGATCTCTAAAACCTAATTATGTTTATTATAAATTATTTATTATTAAAAAGACAGCCATATTGCTATTCCTTGTGAATAAATACAGAAATGTTAAATGCCATTCTAAAAGAGATGCTGAAATAGAAGTGGAGTTAGAGAGATGGCCATGAAGTCCATTATCTCCATATATGGCTCTTTGGATACTAATTAGATGCCATAGTGGGCATTGGCCCAGTGTCACCAACTGGGATGACAACGTGTAAGAACATTTATTACATAACTAGGAGATTTTCATCTTAATAAGAGACGACAATATTTTTGGCTAGTATCCATGTGATAATTGGCAAAAAAAAAAGGATGATGAAAAAAAATGGTAATCAGAGCAGCATTAGAATTTATGTGAAACAGCATACAACCAGCTGAACCTCACAAGTTTCCTATAGGAAATTTCTAGCTTAGAAAAGTTCTGCAACATTTTTCATAGTTGTAAAAGGCAGAAGAAAATGCCTGCATTTCATCAGCGAGTGTATTACATGTGTTCCCATTTTCTGTTGAGTGACTTTGTCCAGATAGTACTTCCATCTATCTCGCATCTCTGAAAGCAGGACTCCTCATTTTCAGCACCCTCAAGTTACACACTTCAGAGATGGGAGACTCCATACAAATCAACTCCTCTGCTTTTGATTACACAAAACAGGGTAAAGGGATGATACAATCTTTTTTTTTAAAGATCAATTTATTTGTAAGAGAAGGAGGGGTAGGAGAGAGAAATCAATGTGTTCTGTCTATACTCAAATCATTGCAACAGCCAGAGCTAGGCTAAGCTGAAACCGAGAGCCAAAAGTGCCATCCGAGTCTCCCATGCGGGCAGCAAGAATGCAAGTTCTCGCGCTATCCTCTGCTGCTTTTCCAAGGTATATTTGCCAAAACCTGGACTCAAAGAATCTGGAACTTGAACAGGCACTGTGATAGGAGATTCTGTTGGCACAAGTGGCGGCTTAACTTTTTGCATATTGTCCCAGATACAAGCTTTTTGAAATGGTACAATCAATTTTTAATTTCTGGCTTAGAACAGTAACTCAACAAGGCACACATATGATGGCAAGGCGTGAAGCTCAGCCAACAAAACTAACAAAGAAGTACCTGGAAATGCTAATGCTGGATCTGAGAATGTGGCGGAATAGATGTTCAAAGAAATCTCACTGGGGCAAACTCACTAGAAATGCAATGTAAACTGTGCAAAAACAACTTTTAAAACTGGCTAGGCTGGTGAGGAAACAGGTGGGGGTACATCATCTTCAGGAGCTATCTGAGCAAGTTAATGTGAGCCCAAGAGCTGGCATTTCGAATGGCAGTTTTCCGAGTCCGAGGGCAGTGAGTCACACACAGAGGAGAGGTGACAAGGCATGGCACCAGGTAAGGGGTTATCAGATCAGAGACCCATGAACAAAGCAGGTAGTTCAAACAATGACAGCAGCTCACAGACAAAGAACCAGAGCACTTGACTCATCTTGGAGTTGATGGGCAATAAGAACTCAAACTCTCTGTGTAGCCTTCCTCAACCAAAGTCCATTTTCCCAAGAGGAAGGTCAGAACTCACATTGGAAAAAAAATCTCAGGAAAAATGCAGAGTGGTATCAAAAGAGCAGTGAGCTTGAAAACCTAGCAGAAACACTGCAGAAACCTTTGTAGAAATCCACATTCTGTGCAGGGAACTCCGCCCCCGGCAACTAAAATAAATAAAATAATAAGCTGAAGATAGAAATCACAAAATACACAAGAAACAGAAGAACGAGAACAACCAAGGATCCGAGTGCTAAAGATTGATGAAATTATAACCATAGAGCACAGAATGGCTTCAGTGTATCAAAGTACAACACGTGAAATTTAGTCTATTAATATTTGCAAGTAGAGACTGAAATAACTTTCAGCAGGTACTGGCTCATGTGTGTTTGGCTCATGTCTGTTACCTGTGGGAGAAATGGGTGTAGACATGGCTGCTGGGGACATCTGGGATGTTAAGCAGCAGCTGGGAGATTTCCCTTCCTTTCAAATAAAAAGAAACATGTAATCAATTAAATAAAGAAATCACAGGTAACGAGGCACCCAGGCAGAAAAGATGGTGTACTTACACAAGGGGTTAAGAGGGACGAGCAAATGCAGTGAGAAGGTAACAACACACTGTCCAAGCATGGTCCACAAGCTAATGCTATCGGCACTAACATTTGCTCATGTTACAGGGACTGATGCTACAACTGCTATACAAACCTTTCAGGTGTCTTTTTTGTAGCCCATACTTTGGAAAGTGCTCTCGTATATCCCTAACACAAGTTCTAAAATATTAACCCAGTAACTTTGAGAAATGTAATAGCTTCAAGTTTACTAAGACTCCTGACACAAATTCTCAAACTCCAATTAGTGATTCCCATATGGGATTAACAATGAAAGCAAAAGAGCTGAACAATGAAAGCAGAAGCACCAAAGACAACAAGAAGAACTTCAAAACACAGTTCAGGTTAGAGCATGTGAGTAAAACAACAGACCTAGCCCAGGGAGACCTCAGTCTGTATAAAAGCAGAGGAAAAGTCTAGAGGGAAGAATTTCTTCACAACACACCAAACACTTAATACTTGAGTATACCATGAGAAAGTTTTTAATCCTGGAAAACATTTTAGGTATTGAATGAGTGATGATCATATAGAAAATTAAAGAAATAAAAATGAAATCCAATCATTATTCTCCAGGTTGGGGGAAGAAATATTGCACAATAAAGGTAATCATACTATACTTGTGAAGGCTCATCTATGGATAACTTTTTCTCATACTAAGCTTTTAGTCATACTAATCTAAATATTGTAATTAATCTAGCCAAACTGTAATGTGACATTTTGTCAAGAAGGAGATAGAAAGTATGCATATAGAAAATGAGGACCAAAAGGAAGACATTTTGCAGGAGTTCTATAACAAATACTGTTTCCATTTGAGATATCAAGACCTATCAACTGAAATAATATAAAAGATGTAAAAAAAATGTTGCCATGATGGTTATAAATAGTTGACTCTCGGGACAACTGGACATGTCTTTGTTTTTTGTAGCCTATATCCTTGAGTTAATAGACTCTAATTTTAATTTTAAAAATTTTGAATGTTATGGTACAATTCCATAGGGCCATGGACTCTTTGGAGTCAAGCATTTTAACTTCAATAAAATTCTCATTTCATCTCCCTTCTCTTTGGAAAGAAGCTCAGAGCTTCCTGCTAAATATGAGAGGCCATTAAATGCCAGTGGCAATTGCTGAGAGTTTACTTTTATGTGATTACACTGACTTTCATGAACAATTTGGCACGGTATGGCAAAAGGGGACACGACTGGCCTCTCCTGTGTGCCTGGACACAACTGTACAAACAGAAAAGGCAGCATTGTTTTGTATCCTTAAATGGTGAACAAAAAGAGGACCGTCAGTACTTCAGGAAAAATAGTTTTTCTGAAAGAAAGAAAATCTTGATATAATTCAAAGATTCTAAAGTGGGAGAATGACTACAAGCAGTGTGATATGTACATAACAACAAAAAATAGACAGCACTGTGACTGAATGAACTAGAATTATACATATCTACTGGGGTGAACCTCACTATAAAATAAGCAAGACACAGATGAGTATAATTGCATCTACACAAAATTCAAAACTAGAGAAAGCTAAATAACATATTATTGGTGGGAGGGTGAGGTGCCACATACAGTAAAGCAGAGCAAAATAAAATTCTAGAAAAATGAAAGAATGGAGGTGATCTCTCCTGGGTGGAGTCATGGTTTGCGAGAGGGAGGAGTGATAATGTGGAGTTCCATCTCCTAAGCTGCTTATGTCTTCCTACTCTTTTCTGAGCACACAGACTATTTTTATTCTTGTATAATTTTGATAACTTTACATATTTGATTAGACTGCAAAGGGTCAAGGGCTAGAGGAAAGTGGGTGACACCATTGTTCTCACATTCCTTTCTTTCCTTCCTGTATCCGGGGGCAAGGGAGAGATCAGGGGGAGAAGCCACACTCAGCTTCCCAACCATCCCAGGGTCTCCAGTATGGGGCGTTCTCCGAGGGTCCTGCTCAAGTGGTTTTGATAGTTCATCAGTTCTGAATTGCTGTCAATCTCACCACTCCAATCACGTTAAAATCTCTCCAGACTCCACTGGCTGACACAGAGTCTCCACTTGCCCAGGCGTTCACTGCCATCACTTGGCTGGGGTAGTTGATTGATTTGTTCTGTCCTCCTTTCTCCTACACTATTTTGTATTTCCCACTTGCAAAGAATCAAAGCTTCAGACAGTTAAAGCCACAGGTAGCAAATTCAAGATTTCTCCAGCTGTGCATTCTCAGCCTCTCAGGCATCCCTCCCAGATCTTTCCTTGCCAAAGCATCCGTATCCTCATCCTCTCCTCATCCACTCCAAACATCCCACCTCATCTGGCACTTCCGATGCTGATTCTTTCCTTCCTATCAGGACTCCCTCCAGCTATACTTCTTCTTCTTGGTGCATGTATTTAAATAACCTTCCTGTCTTTCCCTAAGTGACTACTGTTCACATAGATTGTTTTCAAGGACAATGTCTCAGTCTGAGCTAGTTCAGACACCTGCACTCAATGGCCATACCTTCAAAGTCAAACCAACCAGAGAATGGAAGTATTTGGAAAACATTCCATCTGCACTGAATATACAGACATTTTCCTGCTATTAATCCCCAAACAATAAACTATCACAATTATTTATACAACCTTTACCCTGTATTAAGTAGTTTAAATAATCTCATGATAATTTAGTGTATGAGAGGATATGTGGGGGTTCTACGCAAATACAAAGACATTTATACAGGGGAATTGAGCAGCTGTTTCGATTTTGGAATGCACAGGGGATTTGGGGACTGCTCTATCATGGATGCTAAGGGACAATTGTATATACACACAAGAGACAAGCATGCTTCTGGATATACTCAGCATCCAGTGCTCGTTTAAACCACTCGGACACAAAAATGGGGTGGGGAGTACCAGAATCATGAGTGCCCCACTGTCCCACATGGACAAAGGAATGTTCTGTCAGCCAAGCCTGCCCCATAACCACAGAGCCAAGTACCTGCCAGACTACTAAGAAAACCAGATCTTGAAAGGATTTAGATGGATGGGCGAAACACACCTCTTTCTTGAAAAGGTAGTTTACCCTTGCTGCAAAACAACCTGATTTCAAAGATGAGTGTGGGTAGCAGAGATGGGGATTCTAAGTTCTGGAGCTCTGTGCTGATAGTGCTGGCCCATCCCCACATTCAGAAGACGGCAGCTCTTTTCTACCATGTTTCTACTTCGTAAGACAGAGTAATGATGATTAAAGAATAGCAAAATACTTCTACTCAACACCATCTATCATATCAGAACCTGCTGTATAGGGCTAATGGAGGCTCCTGACACCCACAGTTAAGTTCATTCTGCTACAGAGAAGGAGTGGGTGGTATGGGAGGGCTGAAACACCCACAAGGCTCTCACACAGTAATGATGGAGCAGGGACCAGGGCTCAATTCCCTAACCACTGTCCTCGATCCTTGGTGCTGTAGAATTACTTTCCGGGTATGAGTTCAAGGGTTTCTTTTCTTAAACCCAGCACTCATGGCTGGAGTTTAACAGTACATAAACGCTCTCACCTATTCAGTATAATATTTTCCTTACATTGAAAAATTTTCCCCTTTCCAGATATATTCCTAGCCAGAAATTCCAGAGGTTTGATGTACAAATGTGATTATGGAACGGTGACAGGATATTATTTTACTTTGTTCCCCTAAGAACAAGATCTAAAAGACAAGCTAAATCTCAGCATGCGACAAACATGTGCCATCACCTCGCTCCAGTGATTTTTGTTCTTGACGGTATGCTGCCTCGCTAGATCCTCTGCTGTTCCTTGTACATTATATAGATGTCCAAATCAGTGAGATGTTTCATGTTATAACTTTTTGATGGTGGAGTATTCACCTTACGCGACAGACTTTCTTGGTACATCATGCCAAGGAATAATGAACTCCATTCGTCAATGACACGACTGCATTATCCGACCCGGAGTAGAAAACCACAGAGAGTTGCCACTTTAACTCCTGTTCCCAGCAACCTCTCTCACTACTGACTTTACAATGAGCTGGAGATATTTAAGCTTCGTGAGCCTGCAGGTTTGTGAGAATACAGTATGAACAGGCAGCTCTGCCCCATTCACGAGACTCAGAATATGAGTGTCATTGCAAGGCTTCAGTTTTGAGTGTCATTGCAAGGCAGACTGAGGCCTCATCATGGCATAGAAATTTGGACATTAGAGATAAATGCAATGGGTCATGGAAGACCACATTCCATAAGCTATTAGACTTTGTGTTTTCAGTGTTAATTGGAACACCCACGCCTTCTCTCTTCCCCCCAGGATGCTATACTATGATTCACTGTTTGCAGGAGGCTCCGGATTGTTGAGTAGGTATATGTGGTACAATTTCAAGGCACGCACAGCACAGGACTCAGTTGACTTCAATTATTTTCTGGTAAGAAATAAATGACCTGACTCTTGTTGAAACACTGCATCCCCTGACTATAGTTCATGGGAAGAGAACAGCAAGTTATCTGGGTTACCTTTGGAATACTACTACTTTACTTGCTAACACAGAAAGTGAAGGCATTGAAAACCACTCAAGCTTGCTTTCCACAATGCCAGCAAAACCAGATTTCCACAATACATATCAAAAGGTACAAATGAGACCAAACGCATTGTCTTTCTAGCTTGACTTCAATTATAATTAACCAGAAAGTACCAGCATATTGCTAGTAGATACTGTGTGTTGAGACAACTGTAGATAAGAATATTGGGTGATTGTATTTTCGTATAAATTCCTCGGGGAGTGCTAGTTGGGACCATGCTCACTTGAAAGATCAGAATCTAGACAATCATCATGAGAAACTAGCACTCTGAAACAGTGAATTCCTCTTCAAAAACTTGTTTGCCTTAATGTGAGGATCAAGCATGAAAAAGATAGGGTCAAGGAAACCTAACACGAGTGCAGTGTTGGGGCAATCCCAATCCACCTGTGTATACACACACATGTAAATGATCACATGGGTACACACACATAGGCCTGAGCTGGAAACCACAGTTTCTAATGATAGCAAAGCATCTTGATGGATGTGCCGCAGCTTGCAGAAACAGCCTGTTTTTCACTGCTGGTATGTGTGGCCTTTATTCTTGATTACAGTAGTAATGTGAATATTTCTTCACTGCATGTAGCAGTAATGGAATCTCCATGTGATTACTTCATTAGAGATAACCAGAAAAGCCCAGATCCGAGACATTTTCCTTTGATAAACAGCTACTTTCACAGACTGAATTTTTTGTTTGTTTATAAGATGCAGGTGAAGCCAAACAGATAGAAACATCATTAAGATGTGCTAATGGATCATCCTCCTATTTGCACCGGGAATAAGTGTTTGAAATCAACGCTGTATCTATGAAGAAATGCAATTATTGGTTAACAAATGTGTTACATTTAGGTGGCACAGTCGGATGAATACTAAGTACAGGCAAGCGAGGACTGCGTCTGTTATGCTAGAAAAATGCTGCACTGCAAACATTCCATTTTCACTTAAGCAACTACCCATTTACATGATTATATTTTTGGTTATATTTAACATATGGTCCAAGTCAGGGTTATTCTGCTAAAATTAATATTGCTTTTTTTTTGGAAATAACACACATTTAATGTTTAAAAAAACGCAGAAAGGTGAGCAGTCATCATCCATGTTGCTTTCACTGTGAGACAACCAGTTTGTCTCAACATCTGCACTAACTTAGAGCTCACAGGCTCATGTATACACATACAAATAACCACACTTGGAATGCAGGAGGACGGACAGGAACATAGAGTTCTCAAAAACTCAGACTTCTCTAACACTGTCATTAAATGTGCTCCCTCAGTGCAACCAATAAATATTGACCATGACTGGGACTACTGTTGTAACACTCCTAGGGCTAATTGCCCAAGCCAAAGATGACACCAGGAAAGCAGGCAATAGCCAGCTGAGTTTGACTGGCACAAGCCTGCCTTTACTCTGTGCATTTCCTTATTCAAACTGCTTCTGACAGCTCAACACTATTATAACAAATGTTTCTACTCTTCAGGAAAAAAAAAAATTTTCCCTGTCTAAATAGGTAGCTCCTGTTTGTCAACTTCATGTATCCCCTTGCAATCAGCAGCTTTACAGCAGAGATTATGTTTTATCTGCGTGTCCCACACCTCGCATAATGTTTAATACACAGAAACCTCAGCGGTAATTTCCTAACACATGCCAACATGCTGCCTTACATAGAAATCTTAGTAATACTACTCCAGCCTTAACTTCACGCTTTATAGTTGTTTTCATGACACTTGCACTATTATCTGGGTCAACAGTCTTCACTGAACTCAACAGATAGAAGTTTTGGGTTAATTTGTGAATCCTTAGCACAAACTTTGAGTACACACACACACACACACATTTGCACACATACGCATAGATTGCCCCTAGGTTATATTTATTCAATTTAAATTTTTTTTCTATTTTGCATGCATCATAAGCAATACACATTTAGTAGAAGCTGTATGTCAAATTTTGAGTTTTGATATTTTTCCAGGCTGGAGGTAGGTGCTACAGTATTTCTTTATGATATGTAGTAGCGACAGCTGCCACAACTCCCAGACTATTTTGTAATTACAACAGAAAAGCAAAACAAAGAACTAATCCTATGCAGTGTGCTTTATCCAATGTATCACATGACATACTCAACATTTCAATATACAAAACTCTTGGCTTTAAATTACTTTGCCCAATTGCAGGTTAATATACGTTTGCAAGGTAGGTCAGGCTAAGCTATGCTTTCATATATGGGAAGTTAATTAAAAACAACTTGTTGTGATACTTTGAACTTACAATAGCCAACATGCTAACATCTTCGTAACAAAACACCAACAATGGCCAATGGAGTCTAAAGATGCTTCCACTTACTCAAAAATAGTAAATTAAGCCTGAAGAATTGGTCTCTTACCCATTGAAGAGGGAAAGTGTCTAAGGCATCCAGGTCACAGAGCCTTGCTCTCAATGCCTCCTGGTGACACGTTCAGCTAAAACACACCTATGCTTTGAGAACAGCTGGAGAGATGGATACAGTCCAATGTATATGTAGGTATTCTCAAGGCACCAGATGTGGGAAGACTTAGACACGACGAAGATGTACTGCAAACTTCTCTGCCCAAAAGCCACTGTGATTGCCCAGATCCTAAGCTAATTTTGGTGCATCCATTTTTAGAGATCCAAGCATATTCTGTCTTCAACAAGTCCAAGTAGACAATTATTTTTAAAAATGCATTTGTGCTTTAATTCCATTTTCCATGAAAATTTTGAAATATCTCCATAGATAAAAAGAAATCAACTGAAGAATTCTATTGACTGGTGGTTTCACTTAACATCACTGGAAATGACAGACATCAAACACCTCAGTGATTTTATGAGGTGTCTCTACTGGCTGAGCATAAATGCGAACAACTTTCATAATGATCAAAGGACTTACATATGGAGGCAAGGAGCATGTGCTTTCTTGAAAAAACCACTTGGGACTGCTTATTATCATCGAAGGGAAAAAAAGGGGGGGGGAGATAAACAATGAAAGAACTACAGAATGATCACTCATTGCTACTCAGGTACTTTCAATCTAATATGATTAACCTAGAAATATTTAAAAAGGACACAAATGGTGAATCAAAACGGGTAGATCCAGAAATTAAGGGTGAAGGGAATGAATGAAGTTTAACTGTGCAATCTACCCTATTTTTCAATGTCTTAGAACTACCTGGATTTGACAGTGGGAAGGGGTGGGACACAGGGAGAGAGAGCAGGTAGGGAAGTGGGGGAGGGATGAATGTGGAATCAGCATAAAGCTACACAAGAATAGCGAAGAGCGGCCTCTTAGTTCCCTATTGGTAGAGCTGTGACCTCAATTATGCCAAAGACACATCAGGGCTTTCTTTCCAGGTGTGTGAATGTGGCAACAGGCATCGCTGAGACTGTCCCACAGGAGTTCCTGATTTCCATTTCTTTGTTACTTGTATTTCAACCATTCTTTCCACTCTCATGAAAAAGCACTAGAAGATCAAAAAAATCTTACTCTGTACAAACCTTAATTTCAACCACATAGAGCCTGGACATTGAATGTATGTTAACAATGATAAACATCCCGGGTACACTCAGGTTTCTAACTTTGTGGAGGGACCCATTTGAAACCGGGATAGTGGAGATGGGAGTGGGAGTTAAATTGGCAAAAGGGTGAGAAGCTCAGCTGACAACACAAAACCCCAAGCAGCCTTACTGCTGGAGTTTAGGAATTGGAAAGGTCTCAGGTTATTAGCTTGATGGAGGTCATGGGCACATTTCTAATTAAGCTGATACAGCTTAGCTGAAATGGTCACTCTTTCCAGATATCTCCTGCTTCAGTCTGTTTCCCGAGTCATTAGCATCCTAAACCATTCTGAGATATTTAGAAGCCACTGGGTGCTTTTGAAGTCATGTAATCACTAACATGATTTTTACTTCTCAATTAGAGAACTTTTCAAACAGAGAAGAGTTTTTGTGAAGAAGGGGAGTACAGAGATGAGAATAGAATTAGGCCAGTGCTGCTCAGTCAAGGCATGATTTTTGCACCTCAGGGGAGATTTAGCAATATCTGGAGCCATTTTCTGGTGGTCACAATTCAAAGGTGATCTGAATGGTAAGAGGTCAGCACTGATGCTGAATAGGCAGGGAATGGATTCTCACAACAAAGATTTGTACAGCCCCACATGCCATTGATGCAGACCCTGAGTAACCCTGAGACCTGGAGACTAAAAGCTCTTGTGTCCAATACTGTGGTGTAATAGGTTAAGCCTCTACCTGTGGTACCAGCATCCCATATGGATGCTCCTTCAAGTTCTGGCAGCTCTACATTTGTTCCAGCCCCTTGTTAATGGCATTGTGGAAGATGGTCCTAGTGGTAGACCCAAAAGAAGCATGTGGTAGACCCAAAAGAAGAAGCTTCAGGTTCCTTTTGGACTAATCCAGCTTCAGCTATTGCAGCCATCTGGGAATGACCAGCAGATGAAAGATATCTGTCTCTTTTTTCTCTGTAAAACCTTTCAAATAAAACAAAGACATCAACAACCACCACCAATACCACCACCACAACAGCAGAAAACAAACTCTCATTTCCCATATAGACAAGAAATAGTGATTGGGAGCCAGTGTGTCCCTTTTGTTAAGGATGCCTATGTAACCACTTAGAAGGGTGTTAGCACCATTCCACAGAGCACAGGTACTGTATCAGATTCAGAGCAGCTGGGAGAAGAGGGAAACAATTTCTTGTAAGCAAAGATAGAGAAGCATTATGTAATTATTGCAAAGCTGTATCCTCTGTGTGCTCACTGCATCATTAAAATTCTTATAGGTGCTTAATGTCTCATTAAAATTAAATCTGTACCTGCCAAAAAATAGGACTTTCTAGTAATATTTGCAACATGTACTAATTAAATTTAGCAAATGCCTTCAGATTAGCCAGGACCCCAGCTAGGAGAGCAATCTGTTGATAGGCCTGCTCTCCTGGGTAGCATTGCAAGCGGCCCAAACTGGACTGAGCAGAAGAGCTCTGCCAGCTGGTGCCACTTGGTTTTTTTCAGGGAAAATACAACCCTATTTACTAATGCCAGAGTCTAAACTCAAGACACACAACTGTGCTTTGGTTAAGTGTCCAAACTTCAGTAAGAAGGACAGCACAACCCCTAGAAAAGGATTGTGTGGTATCTATTGCTTTTCTTGAAAGACTCCCTCAAACTCAACAATACTGAACTAAATACATCACTAATAAAAACTAAGCATAGTGGCCAGCACTGGGGTGCAGTGGACTAAGCAATCACTTGTTATGTCAGCTGTCTGTGTCACAGCACTGTCTGGAGCTCCAGTCTGCTCTGTTTCTGATCCGGCTCCCTGTTAGCACACCTGGGAAAGCAGGGAGAGATGCCCCATGGACTTGGGCTCTTGACACTCATATGAAAGACCCTATTGCAACTCCAAGCTCCTGACTTTAACCTGGCCCAGATGTGGTCTTAGTGGCCCTCTAGAAAACGAACTAGAGGACAGAGTATGTCTCTCTGTCTCTGCTTCTCTCTCTGTGAGTATGATGTTCAAGACAAAAGAAGACTTTGAAAACTTATAACCAGAGGAAAAAGTACAGAGAAAGGAAATTCTCTTGGTAGCATAACCTGGGGCAAAGCCACTGCTTTCTTAAACATCCAAGTCTCAGAAATGACATGGCTACTCTAAAAGCTCTAGAACGTTGGGAGAGGCACTTGTGCTAATCCCTATCCTATTGATGTGAGGATATTGCTTTACACTGACGACTTTAACCAGTAATGAAAAACTAATTTGCGAAGTGGGATCAGAAGTTCACCCAGACTAGCAACTACTCTTGAGGTGAATGAATCAGGGCAAGAGTGAACCTGTAAATTGACTAATGACAACGGGTCTGACACACATCCCCTGGCCACCTGTTCTTAACCACATGACTAAGAGAGTAAGAGAACTTTTCAGGGTATTCAGTTTTGAAGAAACCCACCATACGCACCAAGACAAGAAGCCTTCAAGTTGTACTATTCCTTTACATTCACATTAATATTAAACTCTTAAAGAAGCACCTGGCGGTAGGATCCATGAACTTAGAGTTGAAATCAGACATTACGTCAAGGTCTTCCTGTGCAGAGGTCCCACACTCCTGCTTTCTTACGGAAGCCACTGCATGAACCACAGTAGTGGCTGTGCACACACTTCATGAATGCAGGACCCAGGATGAATCCCTGCTTCTCTGTTCTTTCCTTTCTATCCATGAAGTGATTCAAAGTGATGCTATTTTACATTTTATAACTGATGGGAATTACAGTCATATTTATGACTCATAAAATATTAAAAATTACAGAATATGACTCAATCTCAAATGAAGGCTAACATTACTTTTAAAAATCAAAGCCATATGTGCTCCCATTAAGGGGAAGATAATTATACCCCTGCAGACCATCAACTTAAAGAGTGAGCAAAGATCCGATCCTGCCTTAACTGAATGACCTTTAACTCCTCAAATGTTGTTATTGTTTTAACTGCTCAAATGTTCCCTTTTCTCTCTTGTAGTTAGCAAGGACACATGCACATGAAACAGAATACTATGGAAAGAGAGGATAAAAAGCTTTGGAAACTTTAAAATACTGCTCAGATTAGTAGTCTTCATACCAAATAGAGTCATATGACCATGAATGTAAAACAAAATTCTTCCTCCTCTGTCTGGGGGAAATGGGAAGATAAGAAGAGAAGCCACCCCCAGCCTCCCAACCACTTCAGTATCCAGGGATGGGGAACGGCCACCATATGTCATTCCAGGGTTCCTCAGGTGGAGCATGTTTCAAGGATTCTACTTAAGTGGTTTGAATGGATCTGAAATGTTGTCAATCTCACCAATCTAAGGATGAGGAAATACTTCCAGTGTCTACTGGCTGACATAATCAACCTTAGAGCCTCCATTTGCCCAGATATTTGCTGTCATCGCTGGGTTGGAGGAGTTGTTAAATTAGCTCTGCCCTCCTGTTTTTGCTATGGTACCAGACGATCTCTGGAGGCCACAATGGGATGCCATATCCTCCGTGTGGATCTGGACCTGACATCCACTATCCCATCCTTTCCAGTGAGGGGGCCCAGTTCTAACACATGCACTCCATGGTCAGACCCCCAATCCTAGATGTGAGCCCTCAAGTCTCTGCACGCCCCCACCTATGCCATCCCCAACTCCATGCAAGCTCCCACATCAAGTGTCCCCATGCCACCCAGCTTCCAATGGGTTTTGCCCAGTATATTTGGTGCCCCAGCCACATGACCCAGGTCCCACTGTACCCTAGGGCTCATGGACCCAACACCCTCAACATATCTTTAAAAAAAAGAAAAAGAAAAAATGGAATAGGTTATGCAACTATGCTGGCACACTGACATGGTTAACACAGATTTGGCTTTAACCAGGTCCAGGATCCTTAGCAGCTATTAATGATTCTTCCCCAGCAGTGTAATGCTTGCTTAAGTATCATACAATCTAGAGTGTTGCCCACAACTGGGGTGAATTAAATTATTTTTCAGGAACATATCTCCTATCATAATCCTACCAATAGCGTAAGTGCATTCTGCAATTGATTAAATGCATATTCAGCATTTACACTGTTATGATTATTTAGCAATATTTTCATTTAAATGAGTTGTTTTGTCCTGATTATATTTCTTAATCAAATTGTTTCTCCAGTAATTAATAATTCCTTTAGTTTTTAGTTGGGACACATTTTCCCTTGACTCTCCAGATGAACACTAAACCTCTTACCATGAGCAGGTGCATTAGGTAACTGATCAGATTCTCTTTCTTCTCTGAGAAATTCTTCTGAATTTCCTTATCTTCAGTTGCCGTCCCTCAGCCCTGGCTTAGCCCTGGTGCTGGGAACTCCATTTATTGCTCTATCTCAGTGGATCCATTGTCTTTAAAACACTCCATTGCTTGAAATGTTTAGTTTTCTCCCTTTTCCTTGACCTTTGCTTTCAGTACACATTCAAAGTAAAAAGGATGCATTTTATCCTATTATTTATAGTACCTCTTCTGCAAGAGTAAAGAAGCTCTTTCCTTGGAAATGAATGGGGCATGCTACTTTTTTCCTTTGATTGATACATGAGGAATTCCACTGAGCACCAAGAGATGGCAATGCCCACAGAGCAGGCTGCATTCCTCTATCCGGAGCTCACCACCATTAGGGTTATCATACAGACACCACCCAACCCTAACCTCCCCTAGGTTAGCTAGAAAGCCCTCAGACCTGGATTCTAATTCCGTCCCCTCAATGGCCTTCCTCTTGGTCTCAATGTCACAACTAAACGACAAGAACAAATAGCCACTGCCCCTGGTACCACAGGGATTTCACTTAGGATGTGAAAACAGCTGCATTTGAAACTATTTATTCTATTCACATGGAAAGGTTAACTCTTTTGCCACCTTACTTTAACAAGGAAATTAATTTTGTGTGACACTTGAAATCAGTTGATCCAGAGTATGTTTGTGATTCACTCATAAAGAAAAATGTATAATCACTTAATAAATAAATAAATAAATAAGAGGGCCTGCCACGGTAACCTAGTAGCTAAAGTCCGCACCTTGCGCTCTCCAGGATTCCATAGGGGCACTAGTTTTAATCCTGGCAGTCCCGCTTAACATGAAGCTCTCTGCTTGTAACCTTGGAAAGCAGCTGAGGACAACCCAAAGCCTTGAGACCCTGCACACATGTGGGAGACCTGGAAAAGGCTCCTGGTTCCTGGCTTCGGATTGGTGCAGCAGTCGCTTGGAGAATGAATCAACAGACAGAAGATCTTCCTCTCTGTCTCTCCTCCTCCTCTCTGACTTTACAATAGAAGCAAACATTTAGTAAAGTAAGAAAAGAAGAAAGGTAATTCCTTGGATACAACTCTGATTATGAACTTGATACATAAAAATGTGTACTAATAATCAGAAACTGTTACTTGTAAAACATCCAAATAGCCACCATTATTTGCATATAATGAAACTCACTCCATGTCTGACACACTATTTCCACAATGGATGCAGTATAAAGGGTTTATTTTGACTGTTAGATGGTTAGCCCAGAAAATGGCAGGTTAGACTTCAGGAAGCTTGAAGGCCTTCTCTTACTAGCTTAAAGAATTCTACAAGACTGAATTGGACTCACTTGCTTCAAAGAAAACATCGAAGGACGTTGCTGGGCTTCCTTTAAATATTGCTTGGTTTATTGTCATTGGCTGAGTTATCGGGGGTACAGACAAATTCACCAGAATGTAGGCATGAAAACAGGGAGAAATAAAGTGCTTCTTTAGGTCTACCTGGAGTTCATATAGCAAGACACAATTTCCCAAGCAGCTATATTCTCTGAAATATGCTATGGCATCACCTGCTCTGTGAGGCAGTCTAAATATCAGAAAGTTCTTTTGTTAAAAACACATTTTACTTGAAAGGCTGAGAGACAGAGTTCCTCCACCAGCTAGTCCACTAAATGTTTTGGACAACTGGAGATGGCCAGGCACAAGACAGGAGCCAGCTATTTAATCAAGGCCTCCTAGATGGTGAGGGGAATGAGAACCCAGCATTGTGAAGCACTGCCTACCGCTTCCCAGAGGGCACACTATCCAGAAGCTAGAATCATGAATGGAGCTGGGAGCAGACAGACCCCAGGCACTCCATGTCAGAATGCAGGTATCCCAAACACCACCTTAACTGCTATGTCACACTTTTTGCCTAACCCACTGGTTATGCTGGCTTCAATGCTGCCTCTCCCAGGAATCATGTTTGCACTATCCACAGAAATTTCTGGTTAGTGAAACTGATTTGGGGGTGAGATATCTGCTGCCATCCAGCAGGCGAGACTAGGAATGTTAGCAATACCTTACAACTGATAGTATAAATTCCATGACAAAGAATTTTTGGAACTTAAATGTTATTGGTATTGCAGTTGAAAAAAATTAAACCAAACTGAAAGAAAGCACTCTTTCTCTTTACTTGTTTAATTCCAGGCCATTTCCTGCTTCCTTTGTGACACATGCTCAGTGATGGAACATGACTACTTGTAGATACCAAATTCACTGTTACATTCTGTTGGCTTCTTTCCTTCCTCTACATGAAATTGACTTACACAAATGAGTGTAGAACAAATCAATAACTCCTGCATAATTTCAGGCAAGCACAATATAGAATCAGGCGGCGGGTAATCAAAACTCTCAAAGATTAGGAAAAACATAATCACTCCATCATTTTATTTAGCCTACAGCCTTCTTTTTGATACCTCTTTTCAGCCAAAAATAGACTTCCCCAAGACTTGCACTTTCTTTTTTCCTAGACATGGTTTTCTTCCCAGTGTCTATTACCACTCAACTTATTTCACTTACATGTGAGGGATGAATTGAAGTCCCCTTGTCAGCATACCATGGGAAGAGTACAGCATAATCTTCCATTGCCTCAATAAGAAGAGAAACACTACAAACATAATTTTTCCTTTCTCCTTTCCATATAACTTTAGATCTTCAATTTCTACATCCACAGCTGCCTTATTATAAAGACATCTTATTGCATCTTTTAATGTCAGCCAGCTCAGGTTCTTTTGTGAAGAGTAGGCAGGGTATAAATTTTGAATAAAGAAATGACATGCAGAGGAATCCTTGCTACATGCATCATGTGCTATGTACAGCAAGTCTCACATGGCTTTCATCAATGCACTGCCACAAGTCTGTGCAGTTAAAATGATTTCTTACAACTGAGGAGCATTATCACATTTTCCAAGCAGCCAAAGCAGTGAGTTATTATAACTTCTGCTCAGCTCCCTTATTAAGAGCAGGACTTCCCTGGAGCTGGATGGTTTCCTAGATAGGTGGATGACTGACCCAAAAAGCAGAAGACAAACATTTAACGAGTTAAAGTAAATGTGCATGACTTTCAAAGTCTACACAAGCTTGCCATATCGGAAAGCACATGCCTTATGCTAACATTCCAATAATATATTTAAGGCTGAGGACGGAAGGAAGGATCTGGGGGAAAAAAAGTATGAGAGGAGGATGGGGACAACAAGACGAACTTCAAAAAAGTTCATGGGAAATGTGTTTTATGATAAATTTTGCAATATTTTCAAATTTTTTAATATCAAAACATACTTGCCTTTAAAAAAATCCGTTCACTTTAAAGGCAGAGAGAATTAGAGAAAGATGGAGAGAAAGAGAGGAAAGTTTCAGCTGCTGATTCACACCCCAATGGCTACAAGGGCTAGGGCTGAGCCAGATGGAAGCCCCGATCCTGGATCTTTGCTCAACACCCCAAGTTCTTGGATCATCTTGTGCTCCCTTCCCAGGCATATTTTAGTGGGGATCTGAAACACAAGTGGAGCATCCAAGACTTCACCTGGCTCTCATATGGAATACAGGTGCTTCAGGCAGTGGTGTAACCCACTGTGGAGCAATTGCACACCCTCTAATTTCACTTCTCAGTTCCATATTCCCTTGAAACTTACAGAAAGAGCTTCATGGGGTGCCAAGTCACTCAGCAAAGGCAAAGGTAGACCCTTCTACATTCTTGATTTGTGTAGCATCACAGAAAATGCCAAAGGGGGACAAAAAGCTACAATTTTTCCAATATTTCCTTGGCAATGACACAGAAAAACAAATAAAACCACTTCAAAATTAGGATGTGCCAATGATTCAGCTGCTGCCTTCCCTGTGTTAGTGTTTGTGAACTTTCAAAATAAAGTTAACATCACTCCTTGTACCCTGGAGCCAAGTATCATGCTTCTAAATGCTCTTAATTCTATCATGCAGATCTGTTTAAGTCCCCATGGGTCCAGAAAATGAGTTCACAAAGCTCTAACAGGAGCCATCTCCTTGGAGTCTCAGCACCTTGGGTTGCAAACCTTGCTCATTTCAGCCCTCCCATTAGTAGGCATCTATTAAGCTTCAGCATCGCTCCCGCAACCTTTGCTACTCCTCTGTGCATTGCCTTGTTTAGGTTACCATTTAACACAGAAGGGACAACAAACCGGCTTCCTGGTTCTCAGGAAAATGAGTGCCACATACAATTGCCTTGATTGAATGGAAATTTTATGTCGTTCCAGAAAAAAAAATGCTGAAGTGTGCAATCCAAACAGAAGGGTAATGTTTTCATTTCGCTTAGGAGCAGCTTATAAACGATTCTCCCAATCATGCTTTGCAGTTTTAACGACCACCTAGAGAGATACGAATCATCTGGACTGAGATTCAGACAGTCCATGATCACACAGGTTAGTGAGTGGCAGAGTGACAAACCGACGGGCAGGTTTTTTGGCCACCAAGCTCATGCTCTTCTCTGTCAACTGTAAGGGCTGCCTGCTTAGGAAATCCACTGGACTCTAATTCTACTTCTTGCTGCAATTATCACTCTACATTTTCTTCTGTTTTCCTGGAGAATTTTTATTTGCAACTTTAAATTAACAAACAGAAAAGACTTAATGGAGCATCCAGAGACTATTCTAAGTATCCTTCCATCAAAGAATTCTCCTGTTCAGATCATCTTTCTGAACAGATTTTGACTACTTGTAGGTAAGGCCTTTCTATCTCCAATCTTGACCCAAGCTCTGTGACATGTTAAGCTCTGCTTGGACTGCTGTGATCATCCATAATGTGACCAGACATTTGGACTGGACACTAGAAGCTGCAGGTCTAGTTGTGTTGACTAAGAAGATTATCAGCTGTATCTGAGATCCTAAGAGAGCTCAATTTTTCATTTCAGGGTTCTCAAAGAGACTAAAGGACTTGTTTTATATTAGACTGGAAGGGATATGTGGTCCTGAAATTATTGGCTATGATTCAGGAATTGTGCTTGGAAACCAGAAAAAGAAGTGAAGGTCTGGAAAGAAGTCTACTGAATTTTAACCTGGTGGCCAGGTATCAGGCAGGCAAAGATGCAACGCTGGTTTCTTTGAACACTGTGGAGTTATAACCCCAACTTTTTCTCTACACTGAAGTGTCCATGGGGAGTAGAGAGCACTTCACCGCATGGGCTTAGGTGAGTGAAGCAAGAGTGAGGGCTGAGGTCACGGTCCACCAAAGTTGCTGTGCTGTCACCTGCCTGTTGGCCCAATTCATCCACCCCCATGCCTGCGAGCTTCCTGTCATCTGGAGCTCCACACCACCTGTGGCAGCTGGCTTAGAATCCTATGGGCGTCAAACTGTTACAACGGCCCACACCCCCACACTCACACAGGCACCCCCACACGCCCCTTTGGCAACTGCTTGCTACTCCAGGAATCCAAGATGCATGACAGCTTCTGGCATGTATATGTCCCCCATAGTTGGACCTCACTGAGCAGGGCGCCCACCTCATACACGGGACAGTCCCAATGAGATGTCAAACCATTCTCGTGGGTCCCTATTCTACCTAGACGAATGGGGTCTCCATAGTGGCTCAAGGACTCCCCATTGTAGCACAGGTCTATGGCCATCCTCTGCTTACGTGACTCTAAAATACTGCAAGTAGCTTGGTCCTACTGGAGGCTGGCATGGGGCTCCAAAGAGGGGACCACAAGTGTTCCAGCTTGGAGAGAATTACCCAGGGCTTAGAAACTTGGAACTGGATGTTGGTTCACAATAACGACTCTTCTGGAAGAAGCACATGGTCCAAGTTGGAGCCTCATGAGCAGGTTGTCTATAGCAATGTGGATGTCAACCTGAGAAAGGGGATTGACAGAACCCACAGTTGATGTCTGAGAACCAGATAGCTAAATGAAACAGGCTGTAGTACCCTTTCTGACTCAGCCAAGACTTCTCTCCAAGCCCTGGCAGCAGTAACATCTGAGAACAGCCCAGTGCTCTTGAGTCTAGAGCAAGGTCAAGCCGTGTCCTTGCATTGACCATGTGTGCCACCTGCAGTAGACAAGACCAGGAGGAAAGGAGTAAATCGTGGTTTTGTGGGTGTCAAGTTCAGAGAATTCCAGTTCTAACCTTGCCTCAGAATATGGAGAAAAAGTTAACCCATGCCCATTTATTTGAGTCTGATGACGTTCAACCTTCAGGAGTACAAATCCCTGGCTCAGTCTTCATTCACAAGCATGGTTAGTATGAGGGTCAACAGAGAAGATATTTGTAACAGAAAAAGCATATTAGCCAATCATTCCATTTTAGTTACAGAGGGTGTTAAAGACTTCTTAAACCGATGCATTGCTCACATAATGCAGGACGCCCTCATTCCTACCTAGACAAGGAAGCATGAGGGGGAAATATCCCTGAGGCTGACCTCATATAGGAACAATAGGATTTTTGTGGTTGTTTTGCCCTACATCAAGGAGCATCCAGTATAACAGCAGCATAACAGATATGACATTAGTTTCAGATATCATGATTTGAGATGCAAGAAGTTGTTGATTGCTCTGTGGGAACACAACACACTTTTGTGTTTGTGCTGGGTAAGGATGGCAAGGTTCTGATCAGGTGCCTGATGGATCATAAGCAATGCCAGACCCATGACGAGTATAAACACTGACCTGGGCTCACGCAGAAATCCATCTTGACATTTGGGTATTGGATAAATGATGCACAGAACTTGTTTGTCTCGCCAATGTAAAATCATACTAAGTAAGAAAATAAGTAAATCAAAGTAATGTTTAAACCAGCTTAGAAAAAAGGAGCAGGTGTACTGTTTCGCTCTAGCTACTGCCAAAACCCCTATACAGAATCATATAAGTCAAAGCTAAGAGTTATCATTGTCAATATCCACCTTCTGTAGGTGAGAATCTAAGCTCCCACGAGGCAAAATATATTGCATAACAGTTATCAGCAGAATCAGATTAGGTGCCTTATTCACCTATGTTGTTCAGACTCCATATTCTAGGAGTGAACATCTTTTGCCCTTCTCCACTTCAATAAACTCCAATTCCCTTAGTCTGTACTTGTGCTATGAAGACAAAGATAAACGATGCCTGACACCCAATGATCTAAAAGAACTGGGTCAACAACTTTTCTAAAAGACAGTTGGAGCCAACCAGCAGCACTTGATGCAATTGGAAGAATATTTGACTGTGAGCCAGAAGAGCTGTGTTAAGCTCCTTAACTTTGGACTGGTCTTCAGGAATCTCTGGATCTCACTTTACCTTCCACAAAGTAGAAAAGTGATGGCAAATGATTTCCAAGACTCCTTGCAGCTGAAATAGTCTGTTTGCATAAAGCAGAGGCCACAGATCCAACCTTCAGAGCACCTGCTTTCATTTCTAAGTGATACTCATTGTGCCCAGAGGCTTTCCTCGAACTATTCTGGGGTCAAAAAGGACACCTTTGGCCAACACCTCACTTAAATTAGAAGTAAAGTTGGCAACTCTCTGGAAACCTCAATCCCCCAACAACCCCTTGTAATTTACTCTGAGCAATAAGTTACTGGTAGCACTTTAATCAGCTAGATAAAAAAAAAATGGAGGAATATTAAAGTAGCCATGCCCATATCTTCTGGTACATTAAGAACCATTAGATGAGACATGAAGATCTGACCAACAGGACAGCCCTAAGAATCCTTGAGATAATTGGAGCATTCTGGGAATTTATCAAAAACAAGAATTTGCAGCATGGTCCCTAGAGACAGCCAGAACACTACCTAAGAAACGACACTGCAACCGTGATTCTGGCTTGATGTCATGCAGACAGTGCTGCTGGGTGCAGATGAGGACAGCTTTAGCTTCCTCCACTACTTCAGGAACAGCCATTCAGAGCAGCTCAAATCAACATCAGAAAATAGGAACCTGCCCAGGAAGAGAGCTTCATTTTCTAAAATCAGGGCTGCTATGAATTCAAATGAATCCTAATAATCTCCAATAATGTGTTTACTATATAAAGTATTTTTTAAAGCAAGAAGAAAGTTGTAGATCAATGGATAAAAGAGTATTTACATATAGTTAAAGTTGCTAAAATATAACTTTTGCCAATTAATTCCATGATCATAAAAACAGTTCCTATTTGAAGTAGATAAAGTTCAATATAAAAAGCCCAGAGTTCACCCGTTGTCAGGGAAGCAATTTATTGAACTTAATTCATTGACTGAATCAATTTCAGTCTAGAAAACAACAAATCCAAACAATGCCTTCTCCACATCTAAATACCCAGAACAAAATGTACTTTTTTTTTTCAAAGCAAAACAAACAGAAGAGATTAGCAGGTAAGGAAAAATTCGCATCAAATAATAAAAAAGGGGAAATGGAAAACAAGGAACAAATTTTCTAGAGAATGCCGTACTGGTCATACTGTTGGAAACGCTTTTCATAGAGTCGATGTGAACTGAATCAAACTGATTTCTCATAACTGCCACATCGCCAAGAATTTCTTCATCCCATTCATAAGCCCTTTCTTCCGAACCTGTAAAACTTACCAAGCGTCATGATGTGCCTGACTTAATACCTAAACCATTTCAGAAATGTTAATTTCTGCAATGCTAATTTCAGAATGTTCTTTCTTAAAACTGTTTTTTTGGTGTGTGTAGCTGTGAAGTTTTAAGATTCAATATCATTGAAAAAAAAAGGAAAATTAGGGAAAAAATGTGGAAACAAACCATACTTCTGATTCTAAAAAGAAAGTAAAAAGGCTTGCACATATCCAAATCACTGTCTTTGGAATCAGGATGCATTTTGGTAGTGCATGACATCTCAAAATTAAAAGTGGCTATTTAAAAGAGGCATATAAGAGTGATTTTTCTTAGAATCGATGCCAGCCTGGGGTCTGTGAGACCTGGAATTATGCTTCACACACTGACCAGCTTACACCTCTCTTCCCACAAAACAATAGATATTTACAGTACTTTACAAAGAGAGCTGTGTGCATTTTGTTTTGTTAAAGTCCTGGTAGTCCCTTCAAACTAGAGAGTCGTATTTGGAATTTTCTGCCATGATAAATATTTGAAAATCTTGGGTCATTTTCCACGGACACAAAAGGGTGGGACTTTGCAAGAAAAGATGGCTGTATTCTCAGACAGACGAGAACCTGCAGACCATAAATTACTCATCAAAGCAAAATGAATGGTGACAATTTAATACAATAAAGATGCCCCCTGTGCCCTGGGCACCCCAGCTCTTCCCTCTACTCCTCTTGTCACTGTGAAATAATGAATCAAACAAATTAGAGCAGAAATTACTGGATTAATTAAACCTGGTGATTATGTCTGCATGTTCTTGTTCAGAACTTGTAAGTCTACCTTAAAGGTCACTGGGTTTTACTTGAGTGGTTGTGTATGAAGCTGATAAGAAGAATAATTGGGGAAGAGCAGGCAAGCATAATACACTGTGGAAACTTCACTCATCCCTGCTGTAAACTCAAAAATCCCATAATATGCTTGATGCACAGCTGTGCTTAATTGAACAAGATTAATGTTCTTTGAGGATGAGTGCTGGTATGGATTCAGTGTTGACTCTGATGAGGTGTTGAGTATGTGTTCACTATGTTTCCTGTGCACAAGGAGTGGCTACCTCTTGTACTCCAATAGTAGCATCAAAGCCAGGTCACAGAGATTTACTCAGTAAATTCATCTGTCCCTCCAGGAAGGGAAGCCAGATGTTGGGGAGAAAGCATAAGAGGTTACCAATGGCCAAGGCAGTACCATGTGTATTTGTGGGCTTGCATGTACATTCAGGTATACCAGAGAGTACTGTCTCAAGATGTAAGAACCCATACAAAACAAAATCAGGAAACATGTCTATTGCTGGAGAGCTGAGGATGCCTGGCTGATACATATTCCCAGCTGGTGCTCTGTGAAAGTAATAGCAACACAGCAAGTGGAAATTGCACCTTGCTAGCTCTGCTTTAATCATTTGCAAGCACTCCTATCTTGCACACTGCTTTGAACCCAAATGAGCTGAAGGCTACATGTGCCCTGGTACAAATGCACCACCTTACAGAATCTAATTAATCATTTCCATTCATTTCTAGCCTCGAAGCAGTTTCCATGGTTTACCAAGCACCATCATCACCTATATGCATATAGCTAATCAGTGCAATTCCAAGGAGAGGCTGTATTTTAATCTCTTGGTTCTAATTACAAAGTCCTACACAGAATGCATACAGCTATTTTTATGAGTTTTTAAGATATTATGATTACTGCTTCAGTAGCTGCGAGACACTCTGTGAACACTGTAGAGTTTATATATTGAGACTTCTCCAGACCCTGAAATTCTTCTTCCTTTAAGCATTTAAAAAATTCTGAGTACCCCAGGGAGAAAAATCCATATGGCATTTTGCAGACAGAATAGAACATGGGGTCAGCTGCCCCTTCCCTGCATCCAGTTCCCATTAGCATTAATGAGAATGCTACACATACATCAAGAGGAAAAAAAGACCTCACGGGTTCTAAACCACAGCTGAAAGACAGCCCTGCTCTCTGCCAAGGAGCAATTTAATTAAACTCTTATTTATTGCAACTTCCTCCAGTTTCATGGGTTTTAAAGAGCAGCAGCAGCACCCGCGTTTGCTTATGGCAAAAGCAGGCTTGCTTACCTTCCACGGCGGTTGTCAGATCAATAATCATTGAGACACAGATTGGCCCCTCTACCTTGAGAACTGGAGCTAGCACGACTTCGGTGAAAAATGAAACACGCTTATTGTATTTGTAACTAATGTGCCTTAAAAGTAAAGCCAATATTGACATTCCAGGCACACATAAAACCCAAGATCTATAACTAAGTGTGTAAAATGCACACGGCACACATTTAATAATCATACTCAATTCTCAATAACGGGAAACAAGGCACAATGGCTGCAATATTTCACCTGCTCCCCCCTTTTTTCTGCAGTAAGCAGCACATTGTTTTATTACAATATGGCAATCCTGCCACATTACATTTCACAATATGTGTACAAGAACCATAAATACACTAGCCCCAGTGAAACAGGCAGCACAGATTTCCCAGTGTTCGTGAGACTTCCAACTTGGCGTTTTATGGGAATTTCACATTTTGTTGATGTGCTCGCAATGAAGTCAGTCTGCCCAGAAGAGAAATTATTTTACATTTCCATTAAAAGCTACAGTAGTAAATAAAACATCAGAGTTTATGTAGATAACCAGTAGCACATTGAGGCAAGCCTATTAAAGTGCCAAAGCATGTGTTAAACCTTTGATAAAGGAGTACCTATAAGGCACATCTCTAACATTTTTTTCCAAGTGATAGAGTTTTAAAGATATTTTATAATACTGTACCAATCTCTGCAGAACACTCAAAAATCAAGTGGAGTTTATGTTTGTCAGTAAAGCAGGTGGGCAGCACATCAGAACTGAGTGCCTTGTCAAGGCTGAGAAGGAAATGGTGATACTGGAAAAGTAAAGGGTTACCCCAGCTCAGCAGAGTACACAGACTGGTTGCACATGCACATTCCAAACAAGCATGGAGAAGGCTGCAATGATGAAGGGGTGAGAAATAATAATTAACAGTCCTGTAACTGCATAGCCTCCCTCCCCGTCCTTTTTTTTTTTCTACAGGATAAGTTAATAGGGAGGCTCATGTAGTCAGGTACATCTGCGGAATGTGACTCAGTGCAGCTGGCTGCCCCTGGTAAGAAAAGCACCACCATAATTTGCTAATTTAAAAGAGATACAGGTTTCAGTTATGTTTGCCTTAGAAAAGTGTGGTTATAGATCAATAGCAAAGGCATAAAGGAACAAGTTCTTATTCTACAAGACTACGTGCCAAGTGGTGGGCTGGTCACTTATTTTCACCTACTCCTTTAAATGAATTCCTCTTGGTTGCTTTCAAAGTTCAAAGGGCCTTTTGTGCAAATCCATTGCAAAGCTAGAGGTTATGTGGCTTGGGAGTGAGTGATACAGTGTCATGGGTATTAAAATACACTCTTACATATTATATCAGACATCTTTACTCATGTGCTGTCAGCATTTAGCACAGGTAGTGAGGAGGTTCCCCTCAGTGTTCCATGGGTGTCTATGAACATTCAGATGGCTTATTTACTACTCTAGCATTTAATGGAGATGTGCAGTCACTTCTCTTCAGTTCGATACTAATTTCATTGCAGAAACATCAACAAAGTATAAGGAAAGCCAATCCTAGAAAGTGGAAACATGCATAGAAATTTGTTAAAGAGCTGGAAAGTTTGTAGCTTCCACTGGTAAAGCCACACAGTATTATTCTCATCTCACATCCATGAGGAAGTGCTCTAGGAGTGGAGATGACCGATCCTTACATTTGACACCAGCTGTCATTCACTCTCAACACACAAGGTCTCCGACGACTTTTTAGCTTTGTAGAATAGAAGAAAACTAGAAAGTATTGTAAGTTTACTTTGATGTTAAATTTGTTTGAAACTGATAATTCTGAAATGCTATGTTGTCTAAAATGAAGTAATGTTTAAAGGGACTGTTATTATATCATTATATTGCTGCCAAAAAAAGAGAACTTGACAACACCTGAACACCTGTCTGGACCCTTCTCTAAGGATAGAGAAGGGAGTAATTTGACCAGTTTATGAAACACAGAAGTGCGATGGCCATCACTGCTGTGAAAGAGGATGACAGAGGTGTCTGCTCACTCCTATGCAGCCACAATACAGGCATGGAGAAGCCAAAGGAAAGGGTGTTGAAGAAAGAGAAAGGGGAGGGAGGGAAGAGATTTTGGCAAAACTGTGGGACAAGGAATAATGAAGGCTTCACAAAAACAACAAAAATAAAACAGAATTTATGTCTCCAGTGTTTAGAACATATTCCCCGTTCCTGAGCCCAAAGTAATAGAGATTTTACCCAGCCAAAAAGAAAGAAATAAGGAGAACAAACATACATAAAAATGACGCCAAGCTTGACACAGTGGAGGTATTGATCAAGGGCTTCCCAGACACGGCTCATGATCGGTCTGACAGCTGCTTTGGGGAACACAGGATGGCCTTCAGATTAGGCGGGGAGAATGAATTGCCATCTGAGAGGTATGGGGAAAGCGAGCATTTATCCTTTTTGCTGACTCCATCACTGGCAGTGGGATCCATTAGTCAGTCATATTGATCCTGGATCCTCAAGCTGGACCGGGACAGGGTGCTTGCAGTGACAAAATCAAGTTGCTCACATTCCTCATTATTTTACTTTGAATGTAAATGAGTTTGTCATTGTGAAAACATGGCCCCCGCAGTTGTCACACTCCAGAAATGGAGAGAGAGCATGATCTTTTGAAAAGAATACATTAGCCCTGACTGGAATATGATCAGCTGCTACAGGTTAAGTGACACAGGTATGATATTGGACCAAATCATGGTAGAAAAAAAGGAATCAAGGCATGGAAACTGAGAGCTAACCTAAGCTCAACAGCATATTACATGGTGAAGGCACACCCAAAGCAAAGAGGGTAGTTAAAAAAATTCATGGAAAATGGAATTTAAAAACATCTGTTTTGGCAAAAAAATATTTTTCAAAATCCATTCATGTGTAAAGTACCCACAAAGTTCATGGAAGATGCATATTATGTAAAAGTTATGTTAAACTATGTAACTTAAAATTTCATATTTCCATGAACTTTCTATAGAATCATCATATTTCCCTGAACATGCCAGTAGAATGTAACGGGAAAAAATGTAAAACTAAATAAAATCCTCTCATGTGTTTCATTTTTTACTATGAGTACTATGAACAATGCATTAAATTTTGTAACAAGCTTACGAAGAAGGTACTATGTTAGTTAAAGTCATTGCAATAACTGCAGAGGTAGAACTATTCCGCCTTGCATGCGAGATTCTAAAGCTCAGATCAATTACAGAAGAAGCCCAAGATCACATAGCTAGCAAGAGAAAGAACGAGGAATGTACTGTTCTTTATGACTCCACAGGCATAGTCTTAAATGGCATGCTTATAATATACTGCTTCTCTTAGGATTTTAAGGGCTTTCCCAGGATTGTGTTTTGCAGTCCCCTGTCTGTCGAGTAGGAAAGACAATTTCATTACTTAAAGAAATACCACCTGCACCACTGGCATCCCACATGTGCATCTGCCCAAGTTCTGGTTGTTGTTGCTCCACTTCTGATTCAGCTCCTTATTAAAGCACCTGGGAAAGCAACGGATGCTGGCCCAGGTGCTTAGGCTTCTGCACTCTCATGGGAGACCCAGACGAACCTCCAGGCTCCTGACTTTGGTTAATAATAGCCCTGGCTGTTGTGGCCATTTAGGGAGTGAACTAGCAAATGGAAGGTCTCTGTTCTTTTTTCGTAACTATACCTTTCAACTAAATAAGTGAATCTTGGAAAAATAGAAACCCAGAGGTTTGAAATTGTTCCTAGCTGTGAGGTTAGAGAAGAGACAACAAACCTGGGGACCTAGCCTTCAGTGTCTCACGTTTCCTCTAGGGACACATCATATGGAACCATGGCACAAGGGTGCTAATTTAAGATTTACTTATTAAAAAAGCAGTGTGGCTAAGGCTAAGGCAGGAGGAGGAGAGAGGAAAGAGGGCAAGGGAAGAAGGAACAGGGAGGAGAGGGAAGCAAGCAGAGGGAGAAGTACAGAATGAAACAGATTTTCCAGCCAGTGGTTCACTCCCCTCAAAGCTGCATAAGCTGGGACCAGGCTAGGCTGAAGCCAGGAGACTGGAATTCCAACCAAGTGTTCCGCATGGACAGCAGAAGTCCAAGTACTTGGGTCAGCTTTTGCTACCTACCAAGCTACATTAGCAGAGATTTGGATCTGAATAAGCGTGGGTGAGGCTCCAACCAATATAAGAAGTTAAAGAAGCTAATAGTTAGTGTCACTGTCCCTGGTGAAATTTTTTCTTTGAAAATATAAAATCTCACTTCTCCCCCATTTTAGCTAACTGGCACATAGTTTTAATGAAAGAAAAGCTCTGGGCTGTTAGTTAAAGCCCATATTGGAATATGAATTCTACTTTCTGAAGTTACATGAAACTGGAAGGAGGGTACCCTAGTTTGTTCATGTGGAACTCCCCAAAACACCAGCACCTGTATGGAATGGCACTGCTGCAGGTAGTGGCATAATCTGTGGCATAATGGCAGGCTCCTCATCTTGGGTTTATAAGAGACCACCTGGCAAAAGATGCAACATGCATTTCAGCAATATGCTCCATCTACCATGGTGTAGCCTACAGGGTTTAAAACAACTCAGTAGGTTCTCTATGTTGAGAAGACATTTATTATGAGCATATTGCTAAGAAGCAGTTTTAATCCGCTGATGTTAGGTAAAGGACAGAGCGCTCAGCTGTACGATGTGACTTTGTTATCTGTGGTGAAGCCGATTGGACCAGCAGAGGCTAGAGCACAGAACTGAGCAGCACAAACACCATCCTGACACACGGTATTTCTCTGGCAGATTCCTCTTCAATCATCTCTTATGGGGAGCCACCTCAATTGCAGTTCAGCTCACACTCACCCACTAACGAGTTTTGATTAGTGCTTTGGTAATTTACACATTCCTTCAACATACATTTTCTGAGAGCCTATTGCATACCAGACCCTATGCTGTGGCCTGACAATAAAGCAGCGTATCTGGTGTGATATCCACTACCTGCAAGGTGCTCACAAGCCAAGTGCCATCTTCTATCAAGTATAAGCATTGGGATCAAAAGATTGGAATTAAAAGATGATTGAATCGGATTTCTTTAGATATCCAGTTTTTTTTTTCCAGAATACGTATTTTTTTTCTAATAACTCTCTGAAGATTCAACATATTCATGAATTTCAAATAATTTTACACCAAAATGAACTTAGCTTTTGATTCCATTTCCCATGAACTTTGAAAGTACTTTTCTATCTATAGATGCTGGGGTGCATTCACCAAAAACAATCAGGCACCTGTTGTACGGCAGCCACTGTGTTAGGGATGGTAGTATTGGAACAAGATTATAAAATCCCTGAGAATGAAGACTCAGACTCTGAATCGGAGTTCTTTAGGAAGGATGCTATTTGGCAATGTCTGTTTAGTGCTGACAACTGGGGAAGCAGAGGGATGGAGGGGAAGTGTTGCTAATATCTGATGGGAAGTGGCCAAGGATGCTTACACACATTTTATTCTGATCAGGACAGTCCAGCAGGACCAAGGAAGATTTGACACCAACTAACAACAATGTTGGGACTGAGAAACCTTGCTCCTTCAAGGATGAGTTGATTGATGAGTGACAGAAAGGAGTAGGGGACTATTATTTGATGAGAGCTATTTTCAAGTATCCTTAATTGCTCCTGGGAGTAGAGAAAGCCACAGAAACCAGTGAACTCAGAGTTAAAAACTCAAGATCACCATGAGATCCAGGTACAGAAATGGATGCAATGTAAATATCAGATTCCCAAACAGAAAATGAAAGGCACATGGACCCCAGCACTTGATCTACAGGAGGTAAGGCAAACCTCAGCAGCACAAGGAACGCTTAACTGAATCAGCCCAACTGGAGAAATGATCACAAAATCAAAGCCAACACAAGAAGACAACGGGAAAACGCTGCACACGACGGGTTGCAGAGGTTACCTGAGCTCGCCAAAGCTTCTCTTGTGACTGCAGAACCAAAGAACCTTGGAGAGGACAAGGATGAAAAAAATCCTGCCTTGCAGAACAGTAACAAGGATACTTCACCCTCTTCTATGTGCCATGAACTCAGGCTGTAGGGAAATGCTCTTTGCTAGTGTTTGATAAAGCCTTGGAAATGTAGTTTCCTTACAGACTTCTGATAAGCTCAGAGTCACTAATAAATAGTAGGATCTCTGCACGACTCCTGGAGAACAAGGAGTGAATGTAACAGAGGCACAGGACATCTTCAAAGGCTTTACAACGTCGCTCAGGGAGTCCTCACTGAATACAGAGGTGACAGTGTAGTGCAGGGGCATCCAGTGACACGAGGATTTTGGATGGTGCTCAGAGCTGCTAGCTTTGTTCCAAATCTGAGAAGAGGAAGACACCCATCAGAAACGCTACGCAAATAAAATGAGGTCAAGTCAAGGCAACTGTGCTTAGAGGCAGACACGCCAAAGTTGGGGCTGAGACAGAATGCTCCAGGTCAGCAATTCAAAGCTTCTTTACAGTTTCTACTGCCTTGCATCACATCCATGTGACAGGCACAGCTGATGAAGCAAGAGTGTTGACAGACAGACCTGCTGCTTGCTGGGGCTAGGAAGACAGAGAAGGCGGACAGTGCCACCCTGAAGGCCAGATGCTGCTCCTGATTCCTTAGTCCCATTGGGACTTTCACGTAGTGTAAACTGGTTGACAAATCTGTGTTCAAAACTTTCATGAAAATGTAGCAAAAGGATCAATTTTTCAGGGTGCAAATAAAAATTGAACCCAATGCATGACAGGAATCTTAAAAACGTTTAGAAAAAACGTCCAATGAGGGAAAAAAAAGAGACATGCATTTCAAGAAACTGCTTGCTGCAACATAAATTAATTTTACAATTCCATTTTTGTGTACTTCTAAAGTTCCTTCATAGCTTTTTTCGATGATTAGTTCCAACTATCATGCAGGTCCATACACACCTTATTTAAAATTTCCTCTTAATTTCTCCTTGCAACCTAACCATCATGTCCTTACAATAAAATATGGACATTTAAGTAAATAAACAGGCATGTGGCTGTCACTAGTCTGATACAATTTTTTTCAGTGCCTCCCTAAAATTGATATACAAAAAGTTCAAAGATTTTAAGATGACAGACCAGGCACTCTGGGATCTGAATCCCACAGGTTTTTCTTGTATTTAATGCAGGAATCCTCCAACTTACCCTTTAGCAATCTTAGAACAAAGATCGTTACACCTCCTGGTCAACTACACTATTTCAGTGCAAGGCACATAAATCCCGATGGTCACTATGGTTTGAGTACGACTGGACGGCTGAATGTGTGCAGACATTTAAAACCCAAAGCTCAGCATTTCATTTGGGCACTGCTTTGAGTCCCAGCTGCTCTACTTCTGAACCAGCTCCCTGCTAATGGCCTGGAAAAACACCCAATGACCCAAAATCCTTGGGAGCTTGAGCCACATGAGACACCCAGAAAAAAATTCCTGTCTCCTGGTTCCGTTAAGCTCAGTTTCTGACTGTTGCAATCACTGGAGGAGTGAACCCCCATAGGCAAGATTCTTTCTTCTTTTCTCTTTCCCTAACTCTAAATTTCAAACAAAACACGTAAAGCTTTAAAACAAAAGCAAAGCTCCAAACCAGAGCTTGGGTCCAGCCACTCTGTTTCCCAGCTCACTGCATGATTCTTTCTCAGTCTGTGTTCACTCACTACCACCCACAGTCCTCATCAGAGGACCAGCAAATGAGGCTGCCCAGTGGGATTTGAACAATCAAATCTGTGATTAAATACATCTTTTCTTGATAAAGTTAATTTTCTCAGAGATTGTACTGCACCTATGAAAACTTGACAAATATACTGTCCTGCTCCCTGAGTGTACTGAGTAATCTTCAAACACAAGGGCCTTCTTATATTCCTTCAAAAATTTGCATGAGAATTATATTCTTCCAAATCTTGGTTGACAGCCCCCCCACTCCCATCCCAGGTAATATAAATAATCATTTATTGATTTACCCAAAATCTAGAATAAGAGATGACTGTTATCAATTAGTCAAGAGTGTGTTCATGAACTCTCTTTGAATCAGGCTTCAATAAACTACACAAAAAAACTGGCTCAATGATCTACCACTGGGGCAGATTCTAGTTCAAAATGTAATGACAGAAACAAAATCCAGTATTAATCAGCTTCCATCTCTGCCCTGATGTCTCTCCTCCCTTTGACAGTGTTGCTATTTTTTTTTTTAATCCATTGTTAAAATGACCCTCTATGGGCCTAGTGTGATAGATCAGTGGATAAAGTCCTCACCTTGATTGTGCTGATATCCCATACAGGCACCAGTTCTAATCCCAGCAGCTCTGTTTCCCATCCAGCGCCCTGCCTGTGGCCTGGGAAAGCAGTTGAGGATGGCCCAAAGCCTTGAGACCCTGCACCCACATGGGAGACCCGGAAGAAGCTCCTGGCTCCTGGCTTTGGATTGGCTTAGCTCTGGCCATTGAGACCACTTGGAGAATGAATCTTTGGACAGAAGATCTTTCTGTCTCTTCTCCTTTCTGTATATCTGACTTAAAACAAAAAAAGTGTGTATATATATACACACACACACACACACATATATATATATCCTTTATGGTACAAGTTCATGTTATACTTTTAAAGTTACAGAACATTTATAACTATTGTTAGTTCATATTTATTCAAAAGGTAGAGACGTAGAAATACAAAGATGTATTTACCAGTTCACTCTTCAAGTGTATGGAACAGCAAGGAGCCCAGAACTCAACGTGGAACTCCACAAGAGTCTGCTTCAGCGATTACTAGCTGTCTGACTGTCCAATCAGCATGAAGCTGGAATAAGTAGACATAGGGCTCAAACCCATGATGTGGGTTGTGGACATTTCAGCTGGTGCTTTAATCACTGCACCAAATAACCACCATGGCTGCCTATTATTGGAATGAGTTGATCAAAAATGAAAACGTCAGTTCTAAGCAGGAAATCGTTTTCCACTGAGTGGGCAATCATCTGTTACCATAGAATATTCCTTCTCAATCTACCCAGGAACTTTAACTGAAGCATTTCCGGCAGCACATGGATTATAAAACAGAAAGATCCAACTGATTATTTGCAGCTGGTCCCATATGCAATTTGTACAATAGAGTGACTGCTCCTGTATTACACTGACCCTACTGAGATCGAACCCAGGTATAAATCCATCAGCCTCGCTTTGAGAAGGTCTCCTTGCCCTTCCTTTAGGATCAACTGCTTGCCAAGAGAAATCACTGAACTGAGGGAGTGATACTGCTGGTCTGGCAAGATTCTAATCACCAGACTCAAGGAGTCCAATACATAAGAACCCTGATGGCTGGTATTATCCACAGGGATTGTAAGGGAATTCCAGGTCCTGCATGTGACACCACAGACCACCTCCAAGGTCATCATGAGCATTTTCTGAAGAGCATGAAATCAATGATCAAAGGGAAATCTTGAGCAGCACTGACCAAATAGGAACGTGAACATAAGCTTAAGCAATTGCTTCCCAACCCCACCTCCAACCCATAAGAAAACTTCACCCCCCAATTCCTCAGGGTGTCTGAGAATTAGCTGACAGCTGCCTGGCTCCTTGCTGCATGCTTTGAAAATACGCATCAACTCCCTTCTACCACCCTGATGTCAGTGACGTGCTTTGTGCACACTGAAAAAGTAGACCCAGGTTTGGGGGTTCTATTACAACATTTCTATCTAATCGGTGGGCTTGTTCTGCAACAGTATGAGGCAGAACTGTTTCCCTGTTTTGGCATGTCAAAGCTGCTTCAAGAAGTGCATCCCAAAAGCAAACAGTTCAGCCCACACAGGGACCATGAGCCAGACATTTCTTGCACATAGAAAGCAAGGTGTAAGCCATCATTTGTAACAAGCAAGTGCCAGCACTGGCAGTTAACAGAGGATGAAGAGTCTTGCACATGGTTAATAAATACATCTATGGAGAGAAATCTGTTGGGAGCACTGACAGCCAGATCTCTAAGCCAATACTGAATCAACAATTAAAAGAACACTTCCAATTCAGTCAAGCCAGAGCCAAGAGAGACTGACTTATATTTAAATCAAAATTCACCACAGCAGGGGATTGCGAGCTGTTCAACTCTGAATGTTGGATGTTTGTCTTGGAAACCCAACACACATAACCACGTGAATCTCAGTGACATGTGGGGTGAACTAGGTGGCTGTTAATCTTAGGATGGGGAGTGTGCCTGCAGTTTGTGGAGTGGAACCAAAATACAATTCTAGATGTTTTATGAAATTGTTCTTTCACTCTATGTACTTCTTGGGCTGGATGATCCAAAGATGGTTGCCACGGAACATCACAGCTCCTTGAGATTTTAAAGAGTGGAGGAATATGAAAACTATGCATCACAATAAAGGAGAGTGTCCTGGATTCTGTCAGCAGCCACAAATTCCAGTACTAACGCTAAACGGCAGTAAGATCAGCTAGGTGCACACTAATCATACTTGTAGGTGGGTGATTATTCTGCAGGTCTCTCAACTACTCACAAAGGGGAAAACGGGCACCCATGGTGCAGGTGCACCTTCTAGGCACCCAGAAAGAGCCAAGTCCAAACGGTGCTACCGAGAGTAGCAGAACCCCTTGAGAGACTAATCAGTGCCTGTGGATCCTGAAGAAGGATTCCCAGAAGCTGCTGAAGATCAGCTCTGCCTGCAAAACAAAGGCTGCAAACATTTACTAAGTGCCCTGGATGGTACACGGCGTGCTTCAGAGAAACATCAGCAGCCATGCTGTCTCAGCAGGACTGGGATGGAGTTCATGATTCATTCCCATGCAACATTACTGCTGAATTACAGATCTGCAGCTCTTTATGTGTGGGCCTTCCAGACTGCTTTTACTTCTGCATAATTCAAGATATAAAGACTGTTTACTACTGCTAATCTGTGTAAGAAAGCACAGGACAGAGAAATTGCTCTATGCTTTATGTTCATTTAGAAATCATGCATTTCCTTTTCCTATAGGTGCTTTAAAAAAACTATATATATATATATTATAATCTGATTGATCGATTTCTCGCCTTTGGAAGTTTTCTCCAAACTGCCTTGTCATTTGATCCATTTGCTTCTCCCCATTTGAGATATTTCAAGCACAATATTCAAATTTACAATTTTACTTGAAAAACATTAGATTAGCAATGGATAAAGGATACAATTTCCTGCAAGAAAAAGAAAGTTCAACAGAAGAGGAAAGAAAAACATTTTTCCAATGGTGTTTCTCTACCTCATCAAAGCCCATTCTACTTCCACCCATCACTAAGCAACGGTGGAGATTTAGAAAACTGCAGATTCCATTGCTGGGAAATTAGAGGATTAGTTGCAATTGGGACAAATAGAGTTCAGAACCAGAATCCTATACATGAGTCATCTGACAGGGAAAAAAATGTATGTGCTCAAATGCACACATGGCTGTAACAGTCATAGGCAGCTATGCTTCCTGCATCTTCAGTTATGCTTGATACACTGCAGTCTGAAAAAGTGGAAAATTCCAGAGATAAAGTATGCATAAACTTTGAATAGCACAATGCTCTGATGATAATGATGAACTGTCTTGGCCACCCCAGTGCTCCCAGCATAGGATGCCAACCACTGTTTTGTATTGTATCTTCCTATATATGCTATCAACCATAAGTCACCTGGTAGTCCTCCAAATTATCAGATCACTGGCGGGCAATGCACGGTTCATTTTCAAGAAGATCCTCTACAGGACCCTAGCACTACCCATGGGGCCTGCACACATGGCAAGAACCACAGCACTTTGGTCATTGCCCACTGTCCTTCCTGGTTCATCAAGCAGAAAAGCCAGATTGGAAGCAGGGGAGCGGAGACTGGCTGGAATCATGCACTCCAATATGGGGTAGATACTGGTGTCACAAACCACAGCATAACCCACTGTGCTACAGTGCTGGCCCCGACATACAAAATGGATGGAGAAAGGCACAGTCCAAATTTCCATAGTGTTTTATCATACCACACAGTTAAAGCTGTTCTGAAATTATTACTGTTAATCTCTTCATAATTTATGATTTATGAATAAGAATATATGGGTAATCATATCGAAGAAGTCCTATATGCATTCTTATGTATGTGTGTACATGAGCATAAGCATACATGTGTGACTTGGTACTATCTCCATCCAATCTCAAAAGTCTGCCAGCAACCTTGAAATAAATCCCACGGGTAACTGGGGAAACGCTCTATGCTATTATGTAACCCTATTACACATAGCTGCATACATGTGAAATGAGACCATGAGCTAGCTGAGGGCAAGCTTCTTTAAGTGCAGTTTAAGGAACAGGCTGTGAAGTCGAGCTGTCCAGGTTAAACTGTGGCATAAGAGCTCAGTCACTGTGTCTTTGAGTAAGCTGTTTAACTTCCCCACACCTCAGTGTCCTTAATGAGTAAACTGATGTCTACCTACCCCAGAAAATTGTTCTGTGAATTCAGCAAACAGTGCCATACGCACAGCCGGTATGCAATTAATGCCAGTTAGAGAGAGGCTTATATATTTATGTTACATACACTGCACATTACAGAAATAATGCTAGAAGAGAGATGCTGCTGGCTGTGTCCACCTACACAAACCAGTTTTAAAGTTCATGTTCTTCAATACAGGCAAAAACCTTTATAGACTGTAAGGTGGCATTCAAACGTAAAAGTTCACTACTGTGTGCACCACTCAGCAGCTGTGTAAATATTCATCCACTGAGTCACACGTGCCTCCCAGGTATCTTCTCTGTTCCCACGTGCATTTGCACTACTACTTAGGGGACGGCAGAGGTCATACTTAGCATGACCTTCATATCCTAGACTAAAGGTAATAATCTCAAGGAAATATGACACACAGGCATGAAAAATTAAACACACCCATGTGTTGCCTAAAACATGGGATGTAGTTTGAGACACGGTTGTTAGGTGAGGCTTTCACTGAGCATAAACCACAGAGTATGCATTTATGCCAAATCTTATAGGATCACTGCCATAGTGCATCCTTGACAAAAATGTCATTATAGGACATGGCTGCACTGAAGAGGGGAGAGGAGAGTTCAGATTCAAAGCAAGACACTATAAAAGATTTAAACAGTGGGGAGGTGTTGTGATGGTCCAATGGGCTAATGCTTCACCTATCAGGGTTGAAATTCCATATAGGCACTGGTTCATGTCCTGGATGCTCCAGTTTCCATCCAGTTTCCTGCTTATGGCTTAGGAAGGCAGAAGAGGGAGGCCCAGAGCCTTGGAACCCTGCACCTGTTTGGGAGAACAGGCAGAAGCTATTGGCTTTGGATGGGCTCAACCTCTGCTGTTGCAGCCATTTGTTGAGTGAACTAGAAGATGAAGAATCTTCCTGAAAAACAACAACAAACAAGAAACAAGAGCAGTGTGTGTGTGGGGGGGGGGGAGTGCTGCCTGTTAGCAGTCAGCATCAGTTAGTTAAAACTGGTACATGTTGAACATTCATCGTCCAAAATGCTACAGACCAGAAGGGCTTCAGATTTCATAGTTTTTCAGATATTAGAATATTTGTATCCATCCCAAACCCAAAAACCTGAAACTTGAATAGTTCTAAAACCTGAATTGCTTCAACACCACTAAGTTTTTCACCTGGGAAGGGTAGGGAAGAACTCTGAGACCATGTGAGTTGGGGCAAATGCTCCATGGCTGTACAAATCGCAGCGGTGGGGGAAGGCAGGGTCACTTGGAGCACAGAGAGAGGAGGAGGGCAACAAGACAGAACTGCAGACAGCCTGGGCCATGGGTACTGCTGGGGAGGAGAGCAGCTGCCTGGCTGGAGAGCAGGCAGGCTGGCTTTGCAGTCCCACCTTGGCTTTTTGCCCTGGGCATCAGGCTGGCTGGAAATTCAGCTCAATAGGAAGAAAAAAATGAAACCAGAAGTTTGATGTCTTCTTTTATTCCTCAGAAAGGACGTAAGGCCTCCCAAATCAGGAAGTGGCAAAAAAAATACTGCCTTAATAGGATTTACTTAAGGACCAGTGTTAATGAGGGGGGTATTTTGGCAGTAGATACTCACTTCTTAAATAACTTATACATCAAGCTCATTTCCCATCTCTCATGATAATACTTTTTTTTTAGAAATGTTTTCAGAGAAGTAATTTACGGGCACTTAATTACTAGTATTTAACCAATTCAACATTTCCTTTTCTTTAGAGTCCATTAGGTTTCTATTAGAATATTATACATTCTAATCAAATGTGGTTTTCTGCAAAGGTCCTCATTGTCAGTCTCCTCAAAGCCAAGTTTATCTGGACTATTAGACATTCTCTCTGCTTTGGTTGCACCCAATTAGATTAATTATTTATACCTGAGGCCCACTGCTTCAGAACTTGGGCACCTCGGTTAACATTTCTCTAGCGAATTATTAAGAGTCTTATTTTTTAAATAAAATCCTCATTTCATAGTCGGTTTGATTGAGGTTAAACACAGTAGTCCAGTGATTCTTGCATTAAATAGGCCAATGTCAAGAGATTCTCTCCTGGGTTTTCTGCCAGTGAACACTTTTGAAACAAATGAACCTTTCATTAAGAAGACTCTCACGGGGGAGAAAAGCAAGGGACTCCCCACGTGGCAACTGTCTGGGACCGTCTGGGAAGAAGGTGTTAGAACAAAAGAGAAGTCCCAGACAGTAGGAAGACTGCTGAGCATCTAGCATGGATAATTAGAGATAGCAAATGGGCCATGGGGGCTTCCCAGGTCCCCTTATTTATTTTTTTTTTCAACCAAAGAAAAGGAGACGGACATGCTCCAAATAGCTCTCGGGGCACCGTGACCACTCTTTTCCAATGGCCATTGCAGGCACCTGACAAAGACATTCTGAAATTAAGAAGACACTGTTTGTGCCTCCCAGTTGGTCAGAATTCTGTTCTGGCTGACTTAGGCAGGAAAGGACTTCACCAAGGGGTATCATTAATGCTGAGAACTTACAGGAAGACCGGGGAGGCCAGATGTGGCCTCTAAATGAAACAATATTCAAATATACCCCTGGAAAAGGCGCACTTGGCAATGCACCAGAATTCAGAATCCCAGCACAGCTCAAAATCAGGACGCTTGGGAGCCACTTGTCCCTGCTGGTCAAGGGCACTCATCAGGCACCTCTACCACTGTCCTTTCTAGAGAGGGTTTCCACACAAATACACCTCCTTACTCACTTCTTCCAACTGTTTTGTATGAAAATACTTGATCCAAAGGACCTCATCACAAAGAGGACTACACAAAAGTCAGTTTTTAGACTTTATTCTACTTTCTAATTTTCAGAAGAGACTTATTTCAGAGAAGGACACAAGCAGAGCTCCCTCTGCTGGCTTACTCCCCAAACAGCACAACCATCCAGGCTGTGACAGCCTGAAAGTTGAGGCTTGGAACTTAAACTGGATTTCTCATTTGGATGAGAGGGACCCAGGCACACGAACCATCACCTGTTATCTCCCAGATGTGTACCAGCACAGAGCTAGAGTCAGCAGCAGGCAGCTGGGGTCTGATACAGCATCCAGGCATCATAAGTGGGATCTCCATTACACTGCCAACTGTCTAACCTAGTTGGTTGATTTTTACCTTAAAAAAATAAATCTTGAAGACTGGATTGGTCTGCCACACATACTGGCAAAGCAGGGTAGGGGGCGGGCCGGGTGGGGGTTATTGTGGGTCGCTCTCACTAGGCTGCAGCTCCCACTGGTTTATGTGAGGGCCGAGTAAGTGCTGGGCAGAACCAGGCTGGACTGCAACACCCATTGGTTCCAGTGGAAGTCAGGGCTGAAAACAGAATCAACCCAGCAATTGCAACCACCAGCTGATTGGGGCAATGGACTGTGCTGGGCCCTGTATTTACTAGTACATACAAGAATCTGGCCTGGGAAAACCTCAGACAAAGTTTCTTTGGGGATCTCCCCAATCAAACTGCCAGATTCAGAACCCTAACCATGAAAGGACAGAAGATGGAACAAGTCAATCAACCACCTCAGCTATATGTTGGCAGCAAAATACCAGGTTAATGGAGACGCTATGATGGACAATGTCAATCAGTGGATTCTTCAACAACCTCATTGTGTTTAGAGAGGCGAGATTGGCAGCAATTCAGAACTGGTGACCTACCGAAACGACTTGAGCGAGCATCTCAGAGCATGCCCCATATACAGGACTTGGGGTGGATGGGAAACTGGGTGGGGCTTCTCCCTTAATATCCCCATTTATCTCAGATACATGAAGGGAACAATATGGAAATAATAATTTTACCCATTTTTCTGTAGCCCTTGAACCTTTTTACTCAAATTAACTATGTAAAGATTGTCAAAATTTTAAAAAATGAAAAAAAAATAAGTCTTGAAGGTAAGCAGAGCAGGAAATTTCTGAAACATCAAACAGCATGAGCACAACACAGACAAGTGTCACAGGTATTTCAAGTTTTTTTTCACAACACCCTTGGCCTCCAGATGGGTATTGGGAAGGCAAAGCATGGACGCGCTCTCCTCGCTGTCACATTCCTGTCTCTTTTGACCCATAACTTGGTTTTTCACACTTGTGTGACTCCAGGACACTTTATTCAAACAAGATACATTTTGCTCATCCTGTTTCCATCAATGCTAAACCTGATTTAGCCAACAGAAAGAAGAGAATCTTTTCCTCCCATACACTGCTGAAGGAGCTGGCCCTGGACCTCCCAGGATTTTCATATTTCAGCAGTATTCCAACTGCTGGGTGAGATTACAAACAAGATGAGTGCCAGGCACACAGCAGTTCGTGGCTAGAGCGTGTCCAAAACAGCTTGGTCACCCTCCGTCTCCAAGATGGTGGGTGCTTTTGAGCAGGATGGTTACCTTAATGTGAGCTGAATTAGCCTTAGATGCTAAGCCTTTATGGCAAGTTTTATTGTCCACGGCAAATATAACCTGTTAAGATTTATAAGCTTTATTAGCAGCAATAACTGTTTTACGGCCAACATCAGTAAATCAGAGTTTATTGAGAACTCTACAATTTTAATCTGCAGAAAACCATTAAAATGTCAGATTTTCATGGGACATAATTTCCAACTTTTATGAAAGATAGATTTTCCATTTAATTGGAGAGCATAAAAAAGTGCAGCATGGGGTAATGAATTGTTTGGGAAAGAGCAAATCGGTCATCGGTAAACAAGTTGCATTCTGCAGTTAGAACTGCCCCAAGGTTAAGGTGAATAGTAATTGCTAGAAGGAGTATGCGCTCACGTATCAGCTATTAGCATGAGCTCAAAGAGTTTAGAAAGGCTTAAGGTGTCAGGCATCTCGATTGCAAGTATTTTAGAAAAGGTTATGTGATCTGTTACTTTTTCAAGTTCACAGAATGTATTAACCGGGCCCGGCGCGGTGGCGCAAGTGGTTAAAGGTCCTCCCCTTGCACGCCCGGGATCCCATATGGGCACCGGTTCTAATCCCGGCAGCCCCGCTTCCCATCCAGCTCCCTGCCTGTGGCCTGGGAAAGCAGTCGAGGACGGCCCAAAGCTTTGGGACCCTGCACCCACGTGGGAGACCCAGAAGAGGCTCCTGGCTTCGGATCGGCATAGTATCGGCCCGTTGTGCTCACTTGGGGAGTGAATCATCGGACGGAAGATCTTCCTCTCTGTCTCTCCTCTCTGTATATCCGCCTTTCCAATGAAAAAATAATAAAAATAAATCTTTTAAAAAAAAAGAATGTATTAACCAGTTGTGGTGGTAATATTGGTACATTGATGAGACATCAAGGGGGACAAGGTGAGGAACCCCTGAGGCTCACAAAACCTCATCAACAATCATTGAATTCCTCTGTGGGATAGGCTGCAACAGGAGGAAGGGGTCTTTCTGCTCATCTGATGAGTTTAAGCCAGAAAAACAGGGATGCATGACTTGGGGTGTTGGGCAGAGGTCTCTGTGGCCAGGCCTATAGGTGGGGCTCAGCAGCTTGCTGCTCACAGACTGATATAACATTAGATCCTGCAGGAGTTTTTGCTTCAGCCTGGCTACCCAATCGCAGTGTGGCTTTTCCTCTACTGAGAATCCGTGTCTTAAGCTTTAACAGTAAGGAGGATGAGGAAGGGACGGACAGCAGTAATCACAAGGAACTCTGCTCTTCATTTACTATTGCAAGCTGTCACCTGTGTTTTCCATAGTTTTTATATTTTCTCCTCACTACCATAAAAGGAAGCACTCCCCCATTTTCAGATCAGCAAAGCGGTCTTCTGGGTCTTTTGAAGGTCAGAATTCTCATTCTTCCTTATGGTGCACACTGTTCATCTTAACGTCTTTGTCTCCCCTTCCCTTAGCCCCAATAACATATACTAAGAGAAACAAGGCTGTGACACAGATGTGTATATGCACTTGTCAGAGTCAACTCGGAGCCCTTGTTGACAGTGTGCTCTATCAAGGTCATGGGCAAAGACAGAAAAGTGGTCAGAACGGGATAGATCACTCCAGTTCTGCCTTCCAAATAAATGATAATGAATAAACAAACATTGATAAAGATCCAGCTATGAAAAGTAAAACACACATAGCTTTCCAAAGTCACATAAAATTCTTCTGCCACTAAAACCATTTGAGAAATCACTTAACACAGTGCCTGGAATGTGTCAGAGTGGCCTTAGTTGTGAAAAAAAAAATCAATCTTGCAGAGGAGGCAAGTGTGTGTGTGGTATAAACAATGCTGATGTATTCCCCCAATGTGGTTTGCAATGAGCCTCACAGGATGCTGTCTATTTCACTGAGGAAAAAAGTCAGCTGATGCACGATTTTTTTCTGCCAGCTCCAGCACGTTGAAATGATGGCTCCTTGTGCAAAAGAGTTGGCAAACAGGAAGGAAAAAGGAGGTGATGTGAAGAAAGCAGAGGATGGCCTGCCATGATTAGATACTGGATGACATTGCACAATGGCCAATTCCAAACACAGGCTCCATTTACTGTCCTATGGGAACAGTACTGATTACAGGATCCCCATATTCCCGTGATGTTTGCAAGATCAGTACCCCATTCTCGGTGATCTCAAGAGCACACAGCTGGCATCTCCACCAGACTGAGAATGGGAGGGATGCTTGAACTTTCATCCCATCTTTGTCCTGGGTCAGCTGTCCTCTGATTCGGCCTTCCTTTCCACAAAATTACAGCTATTGAAGGTAGTAACGTATGCTTTGACTTCTGGCTAAAAGGAACAGAGTTGCACGTTTGTGTGTACAGAGAAAGAAAATTCTGAGATAACTCTAGTTTTCAGTGCCAGGAAGTTTTCCCAATTAACGTAATGCTATAAATGCATGTTGGAGGGAAACAGTAGCCAATTTGATCCACAAGAGAACAGAATTCTTCATATCCATCTAGGATAACAAAATTTAGAAAACAAAGTGTTCAAATCCTCTGAGCTTAGAATTTGTTTTAAACCATCCTACAACCCAGCTGCTCTCTGGAAAGGACCCCCTATTTAACTGCAAAGTAGCCCAGTGCTAAAATTTATTCTAAGAAATCCATATATTATGGAAATAAATAGTTATACAGTATCAGAGGCAGAATGGGAGGTTTACTGTTGCATAATTCCTCTTTCCCAAAATTCACATGCACTTGGAACTTGCAAATATACTCTTCTTCGAAAATCAAGTCTTAGCAAATGTTCTATGACTGAGGATATCAAGGCGAGGCCACACTGGGTTAGAGTTGGTCAGATCTCAATGATTATGCCCTTTTCAAGACCAGGAAATTTTGACACAAAGGGACACCTAGAGGACCCTGCTATGTTCAGGTGGAGGCAGAGTCATAAAGATGTGTCCTCAAACCAGGGCATACCTTGGATAGCCTACAGTGATAGGAGCCAACAGAGAAGCACAGAAGTAATACAATAATACTTGGAGCTACAACTTATGGTCTCCAAAATTATGAGAATAGGGTTCTAGTGTTGTCAGCCTCCCGTGTGTGGCAATTCATAAGAGCAGTCCTAGGAAATTAGTGGAAGAAGTGAGCATTTGCAAACATGTCAGAAAGATAGGCACCAGAAAGAAAAACTGCCTTCTCTGATAAATCTATATTGTGTTCTCTGCTTCCTCACTGGATGACACCACCAAAGATTCTTTCACTGACAGTGGATTATGCTGTCACCGAAAAATTTTCACATGCCATATACTCTATTTAATAACAGAACAACATCAGAGGTGAAAAAAAAAAAAAACAAGAACAAAAACCAACTGAACCAACAGGCAGGACTCACTGGCCTTCCAGGATAGTTACTGCACAAGGAAGACGGAAGCTGTGCAAAGCGCTGTTATCAAGCTGCATGTCGGCCCCTGGTGTTCGGAGTGTGCAGCAGTTAGACACTGCTCACGTACTAGAGGCTCGCTCGTCCTCCCACTGCCTTTTCTTTCCAACCACACTCAATGCCCCAGAGTCCTTGTAATTCTAACCCCCTGCATTCTCTTGCAAGACCTTTCAGTGTATATGTGTAGGTGTGTGCAATGATTCACCATGGAAGATGGGGTGTGAACATGTATGCGTGCACATCACACATGCACTCACGGATCAATACTCATCTGCTTTTGGTTGACTGCACATCCTTCATCTTTCTCCCTCTGTTCCTTCCTTTTTATTTATATGCTCAAAGAGGAGGTGGGGGGATGTTTTCCTTCTGGCTAGTAATGGGAGAAAACCAAACACACAATTCTAACGAGTTTCAGGTTTGCCTGGAGCTAGTGCTGGTAAAATATCAAGTATTTCTTAACATAGTCAATGAACTTAATTTCCTTTGGTAGTCAACAAATATATTACTGGCTATTGGGGATGTACACATTTACCAACAAAGGAATTGATGAAAATAATGCTAAAATCTCTCAGAGACGTGGACACAAAGCTGGAAGACCTCCAGAACCGCATAATCACCGAAATACAACAAATCAAAACCAAACTGGATGCCCAAGAGAATAAAATTGAAAGCCTCATCAACAGAATAAATGCGGCAGAGGAAAGGATCTCTGAAACAGAAGACACACAAAATGAAGGTGTCCAGCGAATTAAACAGCTGGAGACAAACCTCAGCAAAACTAATAAAATGATGCAAGAGATGAAAGATTACCTTAGAAAACTGAATATTCGGATCATCGGCCTCCCCGAGGGAGTAGAAAGAGAATCTGGGATGCAAGCAGTGCTTGATGAAATTATACAGGAAAACTTCCAAAACACTTGGAACACAAATCCACCCCGCATACAGGACGGACAGAGAACTCCCAACAGACATGATCCAAAGAGATCTTCACCCAGACACACGGTACTCAAGTTCTACTCCAATGAAGACAAAGAAGGAATCCTGAGACAAGTACGAAGTAGAGAAAAGATCACATACAGGGGAAAACCCATCAGAATTACTGCTGACTTCTCCGAAGAGACCCTACAAGCAAGGAGAGAATGGACAAAGATCTTCCAAGTCCTGAAACAAAACAACTGTCAACCAAAAATAATCTACCCAGCAAAGATCTCATTTGTATTTGAGAACGAAATCAGATACTTCAATAGCAAAGAAAAACTAGAAGAATATGTCTACACAAAACCAGCCCTGCAAAGTCTCCTTAGAAATGCGCTAGTCCCGGACAAAAAGGAGGCAAATCACAAACAAAGTTGGCAAATAAGAAGGTCTCCAAACTAAAGGCCGCACAAACAAGACAACTACATAGGCAACAACACATACACAACACAAACACATGGCAGGGCAAAATTGCAACCTCTCAATTTTAACTCTCAACACAAATGGTCTAAATTCACCAATCAAAAGACAGAGATTAATAGAATGGATCATCAAACAAGACCCAACCATCTGTTGCCTACAAGAAACGCATCTAACCAGAAAGGATGCAAAGAAACTGAAAGTGAAGGGATGGAAAAAGATATTTCACGCTAATGGACGAGAAAAAAAAGCTGGGGTAGCTATCCTAATTTCAGACGAGATAGATTTCATTCTAACTAACATCAAAAGAGACAGGGAAGGCCATTTTATACTGGTGAAAGGAATGATCCATCAAGAAGCAATCACCATCATTAATGTTTATGCACCGAATCTTAATGCACCTAGTTACGTAAAGCAATTACTTACAGACTTAAGGGAAGACATAGACACCCGCACAATTCTTGTAGGCGATCTCAACACACCTCTAACAACAATGGACCGGTCTACGAAACAAAAACTCAACAAAGAAACAACAGAGCTCACACAAACAATAGAACAACTGGACTTAGTAGACATATATAGAACTTTTTATCCTAAGGCCACAGACTATACATTCTTCTCAGCGGTGCATGGCACCTTCTCCAGAATCGACCACATGATAGGACATAAAGCGAATCTAAACAACTTCCAAAACATTAGTATCATACCATGTACCCTCTCAGACCACCATGGGATGAAACTGGAAATCAACAACTCAAAACTCCCCAAGAAGTATACGCACTCTTGGAAATTGAACAATATGCTATTAAACGAACATTGGGTCAGAGAAGAAATCAAAGATGAGATCAAAAAATTTATGGAAACCAATGAAAACTCTGATACAACATTCCAAAACTTGTGGGACACCGCCAAAGCAGTGCTACGAGGTAGATTCATCGCAATCGGAGCGCATGTCAAGGCCCAAGAAAGACGCCAAATACAGGAACTAACCTCACACCTCCAGGATCTGGAAAAACAGCAGCAGAAGAGTCCCACGCACAATAGGAAACAAGAAATCATCAAAACAAGGGAGGAGATAAACCAAATAGAAATCAAAAAAACTATACATAAAATCAACAAATCAAAAAGTTGGTTTTTTGAGAAAATAAACAAAATAGACACTCCACTGGCCCGATTGACCAAAAAAAAACAAGAGAAAGTGAGAATTAATAGCATTAAAGATGAAAAAGGCAACATAACAACAGACACTGCAATCATTAAGAAAATAATTAGAAATTACTACAAAGAACTGTACTCCCACAAATTTGAGGACCACCAAGAAATAGAAAAGTTCTTGGACTCCCACCACTTACCAAAACTCAGTCCGGAGGCAACTGCAGAATTAAATAAACCCATAACCGAGGTAGAGATTGAAACAGTCATCAAGGATCTCCCAACGAAAAAAAGCCCAGGCCCAGACGGCTTCACTACAGAATTCTACAAAACATTCCGAACAGAACTAACCCCAATCCTCTACAAGCTCTTCAAAACAATAGAGGAGGAAGCAACCCTCCCAAACTCATTCTATGAAGCCAACATCACCTTAATCCCAAAACCGGACAGAGAACCATCAGAGAAGGAAAACTACAGACCTATTTCTCTGATGAACATTGATGCTAAAATTCTCAACAAAATCCTAGCCAATAGAATTCAAAAAATCATCAGACAGATCATTCATCCGGATCAAGTAGGATTCATCCCTGGGATGCAGGGATGGTTCAACATTCGGAAATCCATAAATGTTATAAACCATATCCAAAAACAGCAAAACAAGAACCACATAATAGTTTCAATAGATGCAGAAAAAGCTTTCGACAAAATCCAACACCTCTTCATGCTAAAAACTCTAGCCAAAGTAGGCATAGATGGGAAAATCCACAACATAATCAAAGCAATTTATGAAAAACCCAACGCCAGTATCATACTGAATGGAGAAAAGCTAGAACCCTTCCCACTGAGATCTGGAACAAGACAAGGGTGCCCGCTATCACCACTGCTATTCAACATAGTCCTAGAGGTACTTGCAGAGGCCATAAGACAAGAAAAAGAAATCAAAGGCATACGTATAGGAAACGAAGAAGTCAAGCTTTCACTATATGCAGATGACATAATCCTATACATAGAAAAACCAGGAGACTCAATACAGAAACTGCTAGAACTTATACGAGAGTTTGGCAGAGTGGCGGGGTACAAAATTAACGAACAAAAATCAACAGCCATAGTGTACGCAAATAACACCAAGATGGAAGAAGATCTAACCAACAGGATACCATTCAAAATAGCAGAGAGAAGTATGAAGTATTTGGGAATAAATCTAACCAAAAGCGTAGGAGACCTATTCGAAGAAAACTACAAACTATTTAAAAAGGAAATTGAACAAAACCTCAAAAGATGGAATAACATCCCGTGCTCCTGGATAGGCAAAATCAATATCATTAAAATGTCTATACTACCACAAGCAATATACATTTTCAATGCAATTCCAATCAAATTGCCCAAAACATTCTTCACGGAACTGGATACAATGATTCAAAAGTTCATCTGGAAGCACAAAAAACCACGAATAGCTAGAACCATCCTGAAAAATAAGAAGTCAGCAGGGGGAATCACAATCCCGGACCTCTGGACATACTATAGAGCAGTGGTTATCAAAACAGCCTGGTACTGGCACAAAGACAGAAAGGAAGATCAATGGAATAGAATAGAAGCACCAAAAGGGAACCCACACAAATACAGCCAATTAATCTTTGACAAAAAGACCAATGACAGCTCAAGCAAGTGGGAAGGCCTCTTTGGTAAATGTTGTTGGGACAACTGGCTGATAGCCTGTAGAAACAAAAAAATAGACCCACATCTATCACCATACACTAAGATCCAATCTACATGGATAAAAGACCTAAACCTACATCCAGAAACCTTCAAACTCTTGCAAGAAAATGTAGGAAATACCCTGCAAGACCTAGGAGTAGGTCCCGACTTTCTAAGAAGGACACCAAAAGCAATAGCAGTTGAGAACAGAATAAACAAATGGGACCTCATCAAACTAAGAAGCTTCTGTACAGCAAGGGAAACAATCAACAAAGTAAAAAAGCAACCCACAGAGTGGGAGAAGATCTTTGCACACGATATAGGCGATAGGGGGCTAATTTCCAGGATATATAAAGAACTTCAAAACAACCAAAAAACCAAAACAAACAAGCCACTCAAGAAATGGGCACGGGAAATGGGCAAACATTTCACAAAGGAACAAGTCCAAATGGCAAACAAACATATGAAAAAATGTTCCAGCTCCCTAGCAATAAGGGAAATCCAAATTAAAACATCGATGAGGTACCACCTAACACCAGTAAGATTGGCCCACATAAACAAGAACACCAACGACGCTTGCTGGCGAGGATGCGGGGAAAAGGGAACCCTACTCCACTGCTGGTGGAGCTGCAAATTGGTACAGCCTTTATGGAAATCAGTCTGGAGAACACTCAAACAACTCAAAATCTGCATACCATATGACCCAGCAATAGCACTCCTAGGAATATATCCAAAACACCTGTTTTACGACAAACCAACATGCATCCCTATGTTCATTGCAGCACAATCAGTAATTGCAAAAACATGGAAGCAACCGAAATGCCCATCAGCAGAAGATTGGATAAGAAAGCTTTGGTTCATCTACTCCATGGAATACTACTCAGCTATTAAAAAAAACAAAATGCAGTTCTTTGTGGCTAAATGGGTACAACTGGAAACTATAATGCTAAGGGAAATGAGCGAATCCCAAAAGATTAGATACCACATGTTTGCCTTGATTTAACCTGTAATTTTTTGTTTGGTTGTTTGTTATTTTTTTTTTTTTTTGAACCTGTCATTGATACTGTCTCAACCCAGATGTTTCGAAGAAGGGAACTTGCATTATTTTTAACATATTGTTTACCCAATACTATGTCAATTAATTCCATAATGTTGTATATTGATACTGTGGCCTCGTTGGGGCTTTTAACTGACTGGATCTTTACTCTGTTAGACCTATTTTCAGACCATAGAAGGTCTCCCCAAGAGGCCACTGAACTTATCTGGACAATAAGACGCTGAACTTTATGCTAGGCATGTGTCTGCAAGCAATGAATCTCAACCGAACTTGAACTATGGTTATGCAACAAGGTGGAGGAATCCACCATGGGGGGAGGGGTATGGGAGGGGTGGGGGGAATCCCCAGTGCCTATGAAACTGTACTACACAATACAATGTAAGCAACAATAATAAAAAAAAAAAAAAAAAAATTATTTCTTATGCAGATACATGATATGTATTTATTTAAGCTATTTAACATGCACTATTTCACATACTTACATTTTTGTGGTGGGGACACTTAAAAATCCTTTTAAGCAATTTTCAAGTACATAATATGTTCTTATTAGCTATAATGACTATATTGCACAACAGAGTTACAGGATTTATTTCTTCTAACAGAAGCTATTAGATACTTTAAACAGCATCTTCCCTGTGGTAACCCTCATTCAACTCTACTTGTATGAGGTCAACTCCACAAAGAAGTGGGATCACATGATGACTGTCTTTCTATTCCTGGCTCACCCAGTATGTCATCCTAAAGGTTTATCTACACGCTCACAATGGGAAGATTCCTTGTGTATATTCATTATGTGCATATTCATTGTGTATATTATGCATATTTTCTTTGTCTCATCATCTGAGATTGACTCTACACTTCGGCTGATGGGAACAGTGCTGCATGGGAGTATCAGTTCTCTTCATTACACTGATTTCATTTCCTTTGGATATATACACATGCATACGTGCAAATATGTACATACATGCAACACACATACATACCTTTATCTATACACATATGTGTAGATACACACATCTGAATTGTGGGACTCCTAGGTCACATGGTGGCTCTGTTTGTCATTTGGTGAAGAAGCCCTACATGGTTTTCCACACTTTACATTCCCACCAATTATACACGGAGGCTTCCTTTTCTCCTTATCCCTGCCAACACCCACTCAGCTCACCTTTTTGACAACAGCCATGAGAAGCAATGATCTATGTTCTATTGATATAGCAGAGATAATATACAAACAAACAAAAATTCCCCTCATAGAACTTAAATGTCAATAAGTAGACAGTAGTATGGGTAGACCCAAGTATGGGCAGAAAAGAAGTATATTTGTGATAAAATAAATAGAAAACATAGAGCTGGCAAAATGGTTCTTAGGTACAGGTGTGGAAAGATGAAGTGATATTTTCAACAGAGTGTCTAGTGCAGGGCTCCTTTAGTTAGGCGATACTTAAACAAACCTCGAAGGGAAAAGGGAGACAGCATTGTCACAACTAGGAGGGTGTTCCACCTGGGAAACCAGCATGTGCGTAAAGCTCTAAGGAAGGCACAGGGAGGCTAGCATGTACATTGGTCCTAAAGAAGGCACATGGGTGGTACACTGTATCATGAGTAGGCCAGGGTAAAGGCCATAGCTTGACCTGGAGCAGAGTAGCACATGCTAAGCTAGCAGTAAGCAATAAAGCAAAGCACATTGGACTTCATGAGACAACAAAAGAACACGCAGTGCTACCTTGAATACTTGAGGTACCTTCAGGAAAAATGGCTATAGTTGGAAGTTAGCACAAATAAATGTCTAAACTTTCATCCAGCTGTAAAAATCAATTGCAGGACACCTAAAGCAGGCTACGTCTCTACAGACGGATTGCTACCAGCCCCCTTTGTCTTCACCCTTTCCCTGACAGTGATCCAGCACAGAAACGGAAGGAAATGTGGGCACAGCAGAACACTGGCTCACGGGGGGGATGACAGAGGCCATTTTTATGCACATAAAATTTGCAGATTAGGATTTTGAGAGATGATTAGTGTAGCAACTGAAGAGCCTGGAGTATTGGGGATGTCCTAAGTGAGACAGGTACATCTTTCCATGCACCTGACACCCTGCTTGGGGATGTGTGGGTACACTCTTGGCAGCAGACCAGAACACAGCAAAAGAAGATCAATATTTTTTTGCTTCACATTAAGTAAAAATCTAAAAATAAGCATTTTCCTTTCTAATCATTTCATATCATGCATGGAGTGTTCACTTTAATTTTCAAGTCCGTTTGCTTCATTTCTGTGAACCATTTGAGCTTTGAAAGTGTCCACCCAGCACGCTCTCTGCCTCAGCCTGCCAGTATGTGTTTTTCCATTCCTCTATCTCTTTCTTTGCTCATCCAATTATAAAATCCCATAACTATTTTAGTTAAAATGTGAAGCAAGGTCTTTTTTTAGGATCCCAACTTCTCAGTGACTAAATAATAGCTCCAAAGACAGTTTCCTAGCTTTTCATCCAAGAACCACAACTGGACTACCTACTGCTAAACTCAAGCCTGTTTAAAAACTTACCATTCTACTAGGCACTTTTTGCATTGCTTATTTTTTTTTCTGCTAAAATAAGCACATTGAGAGTCAATTAAAACACCCTTCAATAGGGATTGAAAGACTTTAAAAAAATCTTCCATAATGATCATCTATGTTACATTTAAAAAAAATCATTGATTTGAAAGGCAGAGTGACAGAGAAACAAGTAGAGACGAACAGCTTCCATTCACTCCCCATATGGTTGCAACAGCCAGGACTAGATCTAGCCAAAGTCAGGTACTTCATTTGGGTTTCCCATATGGAAGACCAGGCCTGAAATACTGACGATAACATCCAGTGCTTCCCAGGCACATCGGTAAGGAAACTGGATCAAAAGTGGAGCAGCTGAGGCTCAAACTAGTACTCTGGTATGTGGTGCTGACATCCCAAAATGCAGTTTAACTGACTATACCATAAAATCCATACCCACTATATGTTATTCACAATTACATTCAACAGTATGGTAGAAGTTCCAAAAAAACATACCAGGATCCGCAAACACCAAGACATGGAATGCTTGAGGCCTTACCATATGAAGGTAACTAGAATGTAAGCCAGTTATCACATTTTATAACCTCCTCCCCCACCCCACCCCCCCACACAGTAGCACAATGCCTAGAAGACAACAAAAATCTCAGGGAATGCTTGCCCCATGGACACTGAAGAAGGGACTATGGATTCCCCTTCTTCTCCATACACATTTTCTTGCAACTCTGCCTGCTGAGGCTCACAGGTGAAGCTGATACCAATGTGCACAGCAGAGAGTTCTGAAGGATACAGAGCACAATAGCCATGGGATCAGAGGTCACCAGAAGTAAGAAATATTCAGTCAGTCTAGCAAGAACTCTGGGTCAACAAGGCAAGTTCAGGCAAGTCCTTCCTGCGTATTCCCTTCCCAGTGTCTGCATCACCCTCCACCATTGGGACGAGGCAGCAAGAAAACAAGTCATGGGGACAACAGAGGACAGTCTGGTCCCAATAGAGTCTTACCTCGGCTGCAGGGACTCCCTCTGGTGGGCGGCAATGCAGCACAATCATGCCTTCAATGGGAACCTCTCTTCCTTGAGGATCTTGCTCAAAATTTTTTCGTAAGTCTGCAAAGAAGCATAAATATACCATACTTGGCTTTTGGGCCTGCATTTTTCACATTTCTTTCAAATATAATGTAATAGTCAACTTAGTGCCACTAGTTGATATAAACAAACATCACTTTTCTTCCCCCCAGTGTTGCAGAATAAGTGAATCATGTGCCCAAGTATTCACAAACACATTTGAAGTAAGCCTTAGCAACACTGCTCCTAATGCTCCAGATTGATGCAGAGAAAAGAATTATCAGAGGATCAGGGGGAAAAAATAATAAACCCTCATCATTTCCTGTGTCTTTGCCAGCATTATCCACCTGGCATCTAATGAAACACTTGGACTAATATATTGCCATCCACAGTTATTATGCGGTTGAGATGCACATGAATTTTTTTTTATTAACTAAAGAATGTATTATTAATCTATAACCTCTGTCATCCCTTAACCCTCTAGGGGACTCTAGAAGATAATAACAGAGTGAGATCACCTATTGGTCTTTTTATTTGTAACCAGGGAGAAGGGGTGACATTCAACCACAACAAAATCTATAACCTAGCCAACCAAACACATAATTAAAATATATAACAAACAGAAATGCTGAGTATTTAGACAGTGTCCTTCATGGAAGGCTTGAGGCACCCTGCAAACAAGATGCACTATTAACCTTTTACACATGGAAGGGTTGACACGTGGAGAGGTTAATTGGCTCACCAATGGCCACAGAGCATTCACACCAGGGATGAAAAGAAGTTACTGAGCCCATGACACCCAGTCTAAGTGTGAACCAGCGCTCAGGAGGAGGACACACATGGTCAGACAGCTCAGCAAGAAGAAAGGTGCTTTATTAGCGTTGCTTTCCTTTGCAGTCTCGGCTTCATTACAAAGAGTCAACCTGAACAGTTTTGCAGGTATCCTAAAGAACACTTTGATAATTTTGCAGCACAAGAGTAAGTCCTCTTTTCACTGAAAAGAATGGGATGCTAGAACCAAAACAGCTTGTGCAGTTCTCAACTGAAAAGATTACTCTCCCCCTTTCTGACAACGTATTTTTCTTCAAATCGAGTATCTCAAATTACAGGTTGTGGATTTATTGATTTAATGTTCTTCAGTGCTGTCGATAACATGAAATATATTCCCTGCAAAAAGCAGAGCTCATGAATCCGTTACATCGTTATAAACTGTATAAATACATTCAGTGAATGACAAGCGCAGCAACACGTGTAGCCACTTTCTGCAGAACTGTACTCATCACGTCTTCCCTCCTTGAGGCAACCAGTGTCTTGCCAGTAGCAGAGCCATGCATCTTAAAAGCTTCAAGCGGATGGGCAAGGTATGAGATCTCGAAAGGGCTTGCATTACAGGCAGGCAGCAGGATGTACCTTCTCACATCTCCACTGTGATTTCCTGTCTACCCCAGAATAGGAAAATTGCAACAATGCTGATGCAGAACTTTCGGCTCCAAGTCTGATGAAGGTCATAAGACTAGCTACAATGTTGAGAGGGAAGATACCACCAGCATCCCTCAGAATTAGAAAGAGTCCCAGCACGAGTCAACTACAGACTGTCCTCTGGTGCTCCAAAGGAAATTTAACAAAAATTCTTTCTCCACTGAACTGGTTATTCAAGAGAACTACATCAAATGTACTTGATCTTCAAGCAACGATGATCCTTAGGTACAAGATACTAACTTGTCAATACAAAAGGAGCTGTGTTTACTGTGGCCTCCGTTTGTCTTGGTTTTTATTTTTGCCGTATTTTTCCTTTTCCTTGAAACTGCTTGGTTTTCCAAAGGAAGCCTCTGTGTTGTTAAATTGTGGCACTTTTGACCACACCAGATAGTCTGCCTTGATTCGAATGGAGAATCCCAGGACATTGCATTTATCAGCTAATTCTTTGTTCTCTCCTTTGTAGGAAAGGTGATAATGCTTCGTTTAGGGTAATTTCTACATTTTACCACAGTAACTATTCAAGAAGTTGAAAAAAAACAGGGTGAAGTCCTCCCACCCCTCTTCCTGCTCTCTCAGGGAAAGAAATCATTAAAAACATATTATCAATACATATTAGTATATTAAACAATACATTATACTGTAATTCTGTATAAAATGCAAAATGTATTTATAACTTCTATATTTATGATTTCCATGGATATTTATCATTCCTGTAACTTCTAAGTCTATATTTATAATTTCTATAATCTCTTTAATTCCTATAATCATATAAGTATATAATTTATGTTATTAAAATATTTAATAATCTGCATGTTTGTAGTACTTTTATTTTTCATATTTACAATATGTACATACTAAACATTATAATTATATATGTATATGGACAAACACACATATCTTGTATCAACGCTGCAGCATAGGGCTGGAGACTCCATACCCGAGAAGGCTGCAAGACTCTAAGAAATCTCACACACATGGGCAGATTGCTATCCTATTAACTGACACCTAAAGTCCTGGGAAGGACACCAACAAGAGCCAGTGAGGACTCCCCAACATGGAGGCACAAAGATTAAAGACTAAAAGACCCTGGGAGGCATGGTAAGGGAACAATCAAAATATAAACTATGTGGATGCATCAGCGACAACAAGGCACCAATCAGGCTCCTATCACATCAAAGGAGACACCCGGGTGTTGCTGAGTACTGGCTACAGTTAATATTGGCACCAGGACCCTAACTCCAAGCTGGACGGACTCCTGAGCTCTGAGGAGGCAGAAAACTGCAGACAGATTCCACTAAGCAAGCGCTAAATTAAAAATTCTGGAACCATTGGGGCTGATGCCACAGCACAGTCAGCTAAGTCTCTACCTGTAATGCCAGCAAGCAACTGGGTTTGTGTCCTTGCTGTTCGACTTCCCATCCAGCTCCATGCGTACGATCTAGCAAAGCAACAGAAGGCAGCTCAAGTTCTTGGGACCCTGCACCCACATAGGAGGCCCAGAAGAAGCACCTTTTTCCTGCTTTTGGAACAGTTCAGCTGCATTGGTTGTGGTCAGTTGTGGAAAGAACAAATATGAGACCTCTCTTCCTCCCTCTCCTTTTCTTTTCTGTTTAGAGATTCATTATTTATTTTTATTGCAAAGTCAGATATACAGAGAGGAAAAGAGACAGAGAAGAAGATCTTCCGTCTGATGATTCACTCCCCAAGTGACTGCAACGGCCAATGCTGTGCCGATCCGAAGGCAGGAGCCAGGAACTTTCTCCAGGTCTTTCACATGGGTGCAGGGTCCCAAGACTTTGGGCCGTCCTCGACTGCCTTCCCAGACCACAAGCAAGGAGCTGAATGGGAAGCAGGGCTGCCAGGAATAGAGTTGGCGCCCATATGGGATCCTGGTGCGTACTAGGTGAAGACTTTAGCCACTAGGCCACAGTGCCAGGACTCCTCCCTCTCCTTTTCTATATAACTCTGTCATTCAAATAAAAAAACATGTTTAAAAAAATCACGGATGGACCCAGCACGATGGCGCAGTGGTTAAGGTCCTCCCCTTGCATGCCCGGGATCCCATATGGGCGCCGGTTCTAATCCAGGCAGCCCTGCTTCCCTTCCAGCTCCCTGCCTGTGGCCCGGGAGAGCAGTCGAGGATGGCCCAAAGCTTTGGGACCCTGCACCCGAGTGGGAGACCTGGAGGAGGCTCCTGGCTTCGGATTGGCATAGCATTGGCCGTTGTGCTCACTTGGGGAGTGAATCATCGGATGGAAGGTCTTCCTCTCTGTCTCTCCTCTCTGTATATCCACCTTTCCAATAAAACTAAAATAAATCTTTAAAAAAATCATGGAAACAAATCCTTAGACACAGTTAAGTGTTTGTCAGTGCTCAACTCTGGTCACCTCAACTAATCAGTTTCTGAACAGATATCCTAAACCCGTATTATTCAGCCTTTGCTATGCTGTGGCTTGAAGGATTCACAGAGGTACCTACGCATCTGACTCAAGCTTCCTGCTCATGTTCACCCCTGGCAAGAGCAAGTGATGTCTCAAGCGCATGGATCTCTGCCACCTACCGAGCCTCACACACGGAGCTCCTGCATCCTGGCCTCGGCTTTGCCCACCTCCAGTTATGGTGGGCATCTGGGATAGTACAGTAGATGCAAACTGCTTCAATTTTTCAAATAAACACTTTTTAAAAAGTCATTTCTTAGACAAAATGGCAACTGAGAACGTAAAGCAGGGAGTTCTGAACAGGATGAGACCTACCTGTGGTCAAGAAACCACCTGCCTGCCGTATGCTGCCACTGCAGAGCAGCAGGTGAAGCTGCCTGCATCCTATGTGAGAGCACCAGTTCAAATCCCGGCTGCTTCACTTCCATCCAGCTCCCTGCTAATGCACTCAGCAGAAAGCGCCAGCTGGCCCAAGTGCTTGGGATCTGCACCTACGTTGGAAGCCCGTTGTAGCCATTTTGGCAGTGAACTAGCAGGTAGATGGATCTTGTATCTGTTACCCTTTCTTTCAAATAAACATTTTAAAATTAAATACTGTGATGAAGAAAATATATGTGTGTAGGTGTGTGTGTATCATGGAGCAATAAACAGCATTCTAAACAGTGCAGAAAAATGGAATTGTTAAAACAAAAGATAGATACACCAGTCAGGATCGCGAAGAAAATGTCAGAAAGCCCACAAATTGTTTGAACAGAATATTAATACAGCATCCATGGTGTTCATGGGGGAGTTGTCTCAAGGTCCCCTTAGATTTCAAAAGCCACAGATGCGCAAGTTCCTTGCATAAAATAGGGTGATGGTGTATCCAGATAACCTGTTCTTCTGTGCAATCTATATCATTCCTACGTTATCTGGAATACCTAACTCAATGTCCATGTTATGTAAATACTTGTTAAGACTATCATGAAGGGAGTAAGAAGGAAATCTGCATACGTTCAGTACAGGTGCAGGTGTTTTTACCAAACATTTTCAAGCTGCCATCAGCTGGCTGTGGAGTCACGGACCCTGCAGCCACAGAGGGTAACTGCATAGAGAAACTGCTGGACCACAAAGCACAGGAAGTAGGTGCCAGCCTCTGGGGAAACTAAAGCAATCCTAGAACGCAAATGGTGAGGCCTAGAACATTCTGCTACATTGTGGTAGACCAGACTACAATTCATCAGATTCTATCATTTATTTTAAAAGCCTAGAATACTCATTTTCTATCTTCCAAACAAGTTGTTAGTCATGACCAAACAAACAACAATAGTACTCACATCAGCTAGGGCCAAGAGATTATAACCAGCCACAAACACCCCCCAGGAAAAATTACCTTTAAAATTAACTAATGAAAAGTGACTTAAGGGAAGGAATTAAGCACTTAGAAATTGTGGTTTTAAAGAAAAACCTGCAGTGGGCAGTAAAGTCACTTAAAAATTTGAAACCTAGCTATTTTCCATGATATAACTAAAAATATTTCTATAAATACGTGAAAAATCTGGAAGAAGAAATATATGCTGTAATCCAACGGCGGACATATGTGAGGTTTATCTGTTCCAGAACCCCAGCAGGCAGGCAGGCAGGCAGGCATCTTGGGGAAGAAGGTGGGAGCTAATGCCCAGGAATCCGAATTCAGAAGCTACCATCCTACCATACATGGCTAAGACCTTTCTTTGCCCTGTAATCTGAAGGTAGTAATTCCTACCATATTTCGCCTATCTATTAATGAGATTAAATGCTAAACACATGCTCATGTAGATCTTCTAGGAGTGCTGGGAACTGAATGACAGTCACACGTTGCTAAATCCCATCATAAAACTGAGATAATGAAAATAGGATAGTTTGGGAGCTGGTGTGGTGGCCTAGGGCTGCATGCAATACCAACATCCCATAACGGAACTCCAGTTCAGGTCCCTGTTGCTCTCCTTTCAATACACATCTCTATAATGGTGGAAATGCTATGTCAAACACAAGGGAAAGAGTATAACAGTTTTTTGGTTTGGAGGAATAAATAGAATTAGATCTATGTCTTATTTACCATAAGAAATAATGTTACATGGAAACCATAGCAGTAATAAATAAAATATTTACCGTCTCCTAGGAAGGAGAAGGCTTTTCCAGACCCAAAATCGAAGAAAGAACTCAGGGAAATTACATAAAAACTACAATGTAAGTTTATTTTGGAACCCAAAAAGAAATACTGAGATCTAAGCAGTTTTTTTTCATAATATGCATTTCAACAAATTCTTGAAAATCTTTAGAAACATGTATTTTAAAATATTTTGCACCAAAAATACACTTAATTACATGCCATTGTTCAAAGTTTTTGAAGGAGCCTCACATATAAAAAAGCTCTTATAAGAAAAACGAGAATGATAAACATCTTAAAATAGCAAATGGCAAAGCAATAAAATTTGCTAAAGATGAGAAACATATGGTTAACAAAAATATCCTTGGTCCAGCCCAATAGCCTAGTGGTTAAAGTACTTGCCCTATATCTGCCAAGATCGCATATGGGAACTGGTTCATATCCTGACTGCTCCAGTTCCCTTCCAGTTCCCTGCTGTGGCCTGGGAAAACCGTACCAGATAGCCCAAAGCTTTGGAACACTGCACTCATGTGGGAGTCTCCAAAAGAAGCTCCTGCCTCTGAACTTTGGATTGGCTCAGCTCTGGGAACTGTGGCCACTTGGAGAAGTAAACAGCAAATGGAAGATCTTTTTCTTTGTATTACCTTCTCTCTGGAAATCTGACTTTGCAACTAAATAAATGAATAAATAAACAAATCTTTTAAAATATATCCCAAAGGAGGGACAGACAATGGGCAATGGGTAACACACCACATTCCATACCAAGTGCCTGGGTTCAATTGTTAACCTTGCTTCCGATTCCACCTTCCTGCTAAAGCACAACTTGGAAACAATAATGTCGGCCCCAGCAACTGGATTCCTGTCATCCATGTGAGATATTCAGACTGAGCTTTAGTCTCCTGACTTTAGTCTGCCCAAGGGTCACCTGCCACAGGAATTTCTGCCTTTCTCTTTTCCTTCTTCTCTTTTTCACTGTACCAACACTGATTGACTTTTAATCTCTATATAGGTGAATTGTGTGTTACACTACATTATATCTCAATAAAGCTATTACAAATTCAATTATTACTATAGGATTGAAAAATTCCACTTCCAAACTTTCCTAATAAAATAGAGTTGTACAAAAATATATGATCTAGTGCAAGTCATCATTTATAATGCAGAATCATTGCAACTGTGTAAATATAGAATAATACAGAATGATTAATACCTTTCCATTCATTCATAAGATGGAACAGTACACGGTAAAAACAAAAAAAAAAGCCAAAGAGTAATCTGGAATATTTAAGAGCACAGGTAAATATTCAAGTAAGCTACTACATAAGATATGATTGATTGCATGATCTCTATGTGCTACATGTATGTTTAGTAGGTAAATATGGTTCATGCCCAATCACAGTATGTATATTTCACAGGATGCACCTGCTTTCAGGCAAAAGTAGTCGCCTTTGCACTAAAAGTTTGTTTGGATAAATAGCCCTTCTTTAGTCTTTATATGTTCAGTACATAAGCAACATCTTCTTCCATTCACCCACACTATGAGCATGGGCTGGACACTGTGCCAGGCACTGCGCGTGCTTAAGTGAACACGACACAGACCCCTCTATATTCCACAACACATTCTCTGGCAAGAAGAACAGATATTCAACCAGTAGATGAGAGGCTTAAGGATGGCCAATGAGACAAATGAGTAATGAGATGACCGAGGAAGAAGCTCCACATAAACACAGGATGCAGGAAACGATCTCAGAGAAAATCACTACCCAAGTATAAGCAGGGCATTCCACAAGCCTTCCAACAACACTCGAATAACTCGGCTTCAGCCACATGTGCACTGGTTTAATCACCCCTCCAACTTCTTTTAAGCATGCATATGCCCTCTTACTTTGTTCAAGTATCTGTAAAATACTGGTCCAGCTACTTCTTTTTCCACTGATCATGTCACATAATGCACATAAGTATACTTTAAAAAATATTTAAAACGCAAAGTTACACACAGAAAAGAAGAAACAGCAAAAGAGACGATCTATCTGCTGGTTCATTCCCCAAATGGCCATAATGACTGGAGTTGCGCTGATCTGAAGCCTAGAACCAGGAGTTCCTTCTGGGTCTGCTTTGCCAGGCCACAAGGAAGTAGCTGGATCAGCAGTGGAGCCTGCCTTGACCTGAATCGGTATTCATTGGGATGCCAGCACTACAGCTAGCAGCTTTTCTCACTAAGTCAGGATGCCAACCCCAATACAACTCTTACAAAATGCATTTGAGAAACAGGAAGACAGATGGGAGTGGGGCACAAGAGTTTCCCCATCTTCTGGCTCAGTCTGCAAATGCTCACAAAATCGGGGACTGTATCCTGTTGGAACCAAGAGCCAGGAACTCAGTGCAGGTCTCCCATGTAGATGGAAGGAACCCAATTAGCTGAGCTATAACCCGTATCTCCTATGTCTGTATTAGTAGGAATCTATAGACAGGAGCCAGGGCCAAACATGGAACTCAGATTCTTTCCATATGGCACCTGCACATCACGACCAACACCATACCTGCTAAGCTAAATGCTCAGCCTGCACACTCTTTCACCCAACTTATCTTCTAATGGTAGGAAAATATTCCAAAAATTCATGGAAATAAAATTAAATGCTTCTTTCAGAGGAAAACATTTTGAAATCCATGTACCTGGGTGGCCCTCAAAAAGTGTGCAGAAAAGATCTATTTTGAAAAACAAGGCATGAATTTCAAAATTATCTTGCACTAAAAGTAACATTTAACTCCATTCCCCAACACTTCTTGAAATGCTCTCCTCTATTTGGAAGGTGAAACATAAGTCGATGTATATCCACTCTCTGACCTCATTCATAAGCACGTGTACATGATCTGTGGGAGAAACTTTAACAGTTGCAATATCCTGTGTGAGGAATCTGAACCAAGTTGCATAATACATGCATAAAGATGGAATGCTTCAAAATGTGGTTCAAAACATAAAACTCCATCTTCTGAAAATTACAACTGTTTCGGATTATTGTATGTGCATGGGAAGAAAAAGAACCCTAAAGTGCAATTGCACAACAAAGAATTTGCCACTGGATGATTATGGATGCATTAATTATTTTCTGCCTATTTTTCTTCATGTTTCAAAGTTCCTGTGGTGAATACAGATTGCTTTACAACTGCCAAAAATAATGTAAGGCAAATCCCTCTCTCCTAAGACTTGTCATGAGCCTCTGCACCAAGCTCAAGAGAACCAAAAGCTAGAAAGGTACATTTTATTTCATGTGATTGTACAAGTTCCACTTCCACAACGTCTATCAAAGAAGCAAGCCAGAAGGAGCATATGCTTTAACTTTGGTATGTTGTGAATTATAAAATATTCTTTCCCAATATTATTTCAATTACGGGAATCTGTACGAAAGGCAAAACTTTCCACTTGCTTTTGCCATTGTCTTATCGCTGGCACTTAGAAGGATGTACATGATTGTCACTTAATACCCAGAGATATATTGCATAAAAGTCATGGGGAAGAAAGCACACATTTATTTTGATATAAAACCTTCTGAAATCCATGCATACATAGGCCTGCAAAAACTTAGCAGAAATGTGTATTATAAAACTAACCAATTTTTGAGGCAAAAATTTCCATTCTGACAGGAACCCATTCAAGTGCCTTCCTATTTGTTGAGTGATTGAGTGAACAAATTGAGCTCCCATTTTGAGTCATCTGAATGATAATTTTTAACTAATAAGTTGGTCTCTGGTAGTTATGATGACTAGGCAAAGCAAATCAGGAATAATGAGGCACTACAGTGATGTGAAAATGACATCCTTATCATTTCCACACTGAATGACACAATCCGCACAGAGCTACTTCCACTCCTCCTTTATGCTCTCACTCCCTTCCTCCCCACCAGTTCTACAGAAGAATGGCAGCAAAGCCACAAAGACAATGACAGTAGAGGGCAAGCAGAGGGAAACATGTCCATGCAAGGTGCTTGGCTAATCTGTCAATCATTTAACCAGCCATAGGATCATCTGGAGCCAGCAATTCCTGCCAACAGGCATCACATGCAGAACTAGACCACAGGAAGTAGCAGCCGCCCTTTCCTCACCCCGTGTCCTGTTTGGCCCTTTGCTCATTTTCCTCTCATGTTACTATGCTAGAACAATCATTGTAGCACAAGAAAATCAATACAAATCCAATCCCAAAGAATAGGTCTTCGCAGTTCAGCAACACCAGGGAGTGATCAGCTCGTTCAACATTCTGGCAGTTAATGCAATGAAATAAAAATAATTTACTCATTCAAAACAAATCAACCAGTGAAAACTCATATACATTTCTTAAATAGTCATACTCACAGGCATCTGTTAAGATTGCAAGAGGATGACCCAATGTCCTGTTAGTTGTCCAATTCTATTAATGTTCAAATTGGAAATGAATCTTTCCCACCCATATTCTTCTGAAGGAAAAAAGAAATAACCTCACTACGTGCAGATCATTTGTCCTTGTCAAAGGGCTGGTTACATGCAAAATGGATACACACCAGGAAAATGGAAGTCAAGGTCTGATGCCCCCATTTGGTTCTACTTCACTCCTCAAGCTATGGTCTGAGAAGCCAACAATTTCCCCCCATGAAGCGCTTATGTCAGGAGATTCCTCTCCTCCACATGACATCTTCCTCGATTAGACACGGATTCTACACTCCACTCTTGCCAGGCTGGCTTAATCCCTCTCCCTGGCTTGGATCTTCACATTCTGATTCACAGATCCATTTCCTGACCCACGAATCTATATTGGGAGGAAGCTGTTACTGCTTTTTCCTTCACATCTTTATTTTAGATCTTCTTCTTATGTCAGCCATGTATCCTATTGGACAACTGGTCCCAAAGCACTTCTCCACAGGTAGATTCCTCCATGTCAGAGACATCTATGAGAATTCTTCCCCTGTAAAATTCCTGCACATTGCAGCAATGATACCTGTTAAACAACTGTCAAGGACGTCTGCAATCCCCACAAACTGCATCACTGTGGACTGACTGCTGTCCCATGCTACCGGGCCCACGCTCAGTAGCCCAGTACACTTAGCAAGACAGCAGGTGCTTGGCTGATGGCATGAGTCCAGCCATGCACAGGTGCTTTCAGGCTGTTTTCAAGACCATAAAAGGACATTGGGACCCCATGGGATCCCCTGTGCTCCACTGCTAAACTGCTGCTATCAACAAGCCATTTTACAACTAGCAATGTGTGGCATTATCCCATTCACAAGTCATGCTGTTGGGTGCAGTTGGTGAGGGCACAATGGTGTAGCTGAGAGAACAACTGTACCTGTGTCAGTGGCAGGGACGTGATTTTCAGGCATGGAGTGGGGGAGGGAGAGTGCAGGATGTTATATAGATACCTGCAATTTTCCAAAGTGCTTTGAGAATTAATTTTACCTCTTTTCTACTGAGCTACTTTCAACTCAATAGATTTGATTTTATTTTATTTACAAGGACACACAAAAAATAACAATCCAGCTTCAGCCATAAATTAAGGATATCTTCAAAACAAAGACTACAAAAATCTTTTTGTGTTTTTTTTTTTTTATAGTCACAGGTTAGTAGGTTTGCTTGTGTATTTTTTTAAAGACAGAGACACAGATAGAGAAACAGACTGACAAAGATCCTATGTCTTCTGGTGCTCTTCCTAAATGCTCCAACATCCAGGACAGAGCCAAGACAAAGACAGCACACCGGAACTCAGCCAAGATCTCCCACAGAAGTGGCAGGGATACAGCTATTTAAACGATCACTGCTTTACCTAAGAATGTGTTTCATCAAATTTGCAATAGTACAGGACTGATATTCAATCAGAGGTACTCCAATATGGAATACAGGTATACCAAGTGGGGCATACCAAGTATACCAGGTGTACCAAGTGGTATACCACTGTGCCACATGGTTACCTCAAATCAGTCTTGACTATGACTCTAAGGCTGACTGAAAACCAAAGTAGGCCACTGGTCTGGGCTTATTGAAAAAGTGATAACCCTAATATGACCATGTGTGAAAGAAGTGGTGGCATGGTCAAATGAGGTGAGGAAACAATCAGTATAGCTACATTAGCCATCCTGATACTCCATCTGTCACTTCAGCACTTCCCAATCAGTGCCCTCCCCTCACCCTTCTGTCTCAATGGCATCAGTTTCCCTTCTGCTTGTGTTGACTCACTGCTTCAGGCATCTCAGGGCCATGATTCCCTGCTTTTCTTTCAGCACATCTCCCCACGGACTACTATTATAACCCAGACTACTGTGGCTTGCTCTCTCTTGCAATCAGACCCTACTTCCAGATGACTGATTACTCCACATGGGCACTTTAATTCTTTTTGAGTTGAACCCCTTCCCCTGAGTCAGCCGAAGCATCTTACCTGCCTAGACATATATTCTGGCTCCAACGGATGCTGTGACAGGCATTTATGGGACAACGTGACCACCTGGGTCTACAAAGATACTCAGCACATCTCCCTCAGAAAAGAACTGTGCATAGGAAATATATTTAAAGAAACCAGGCCTGTGGAGAGTTTTACGAGGTTAGCTTTTATCCAAATTCCACAGAAGGCATTGGGAGTAGATGGTACTGCTTGGACTGAACACTATGTAAAGGACAGATGAAATTTGACTAAAATAGATGTTAACCATCTTTAACAGGAAAAGGCACTAGGCAGAAATACAGAAATTCTTTGGCCTCCTACTTTTAAGCTTTCAAATATAATCCAAATACAGTTGATAACACATTTTCTATCTTTATACCACACTATCCTGAAAGCCTAAGGGATACAGTATCCCTAAGTGTCACATTCTGTAAGTTTTAAAGTACTCCTGTTCTACTTGCACCGCTAATGAGAGTATTGAGTCTCAGTCGAACACAGAAATAGTCACCCAATCAAAAAGGTTTTTGAAGGAAAACAAAAGTTTTCAATCCCAGGAATCACTGAACTGTCAGGGCCCAGCTGGTTCCCAGGTAGTATGGGAACAAGGACATGGATACTGCTCAATTCCCACATCTCCCACAGCAGATGAGAGCCCATCACACAGCTCACCACCCTAGGGAACACACCAACACAGAAGCAAATGCAAGGTCAATGGAACAAGCTTTTCAGGCCGACAGAGGCAGGCAGCATCATCCCTGACTTTCGGAGTGACCTCCCAGCCCTATCCAGGTAATGAGATGTGAACCAGCCAGGAGCTTAAAAAGAAACGACCTAAAAATATCCTCAAGATTTCAATGCTTACCACCTCATTTTAATTCAGCAGCAGTGCTGCAGAGGGATGGAAGAGAAAAAAATGGGAGGGGAAAGTCACGAAGCAAAGCCAACCCAGCGGCAAGAAGAAATACATTTTAGAGGCACAGTTGAGTTTTTGAGTTTTTGATTCTTTCCTCATTCCAAGTCTCCCAGGTGTCAGGAAGGTCAATCAGGACAAGATCTGGCCAGCGCTGTGAGCATGTCAACATGGCGTTATGTGGCCAGTGTCAGCAAACACATCAACAGCGGGCTCTGCCATCAGGCAATGAGCACATCAGGCACGTGCCTGGTCCCATAGGGCAACTAAAAGGAGGAAAAGTAAACTGTACTTTCCTTTGCCTCTTGTTAATCTTGCTAAAAGGGTAGTGGACTCTGGGTGACCTTGGGTCAGATGTGGCTTACCTCTTCTGCAATCAATACCATATTATCTTTTAAATTTCATTAGGACACCTAGGAAACAAGACTTGAAATCATAGCCCACAAGAACCAACCACTTATTCTTGGTGGGGGGGGCACTTTTCAGGAGAACAGAATTGTGTGCAGCTGTGAATCAGAAATGGTGGCCAGTACGCATAGAAGAGGGCAGTTATATGACCACATTGGACATGGAAAGCACTGTGCTGTAGAACAGGGGTCAGGCTGAGAGGTAATTCCTCTGGAGCCAAGGATAAGAAATTTAGGAAGCCACCAGTTCTGGTGTGTACACAGCACAGTCTTGTTTGAATATATTTTTTAAAAGAGTCATTATGGAAGCTAAGAAATGGAAGAGAAGATTGCATTGAAGAAATAATGCATGTTTATAGTAAGTGGAAAGACATTATTAGAGACAGGTTGTACATGTAGGTACTTAGTCTGAAAGTCAAGATGCTAGTTGGGATGCCAGTATCCCATGTCAGAGGACCTGGGTTCAAGTACCAGCTTATTAAGCTTTCTGATAAAGTGATCTTGGGAGGCAATGATGATGGTTCAAGCAGCTGGGTTCCGGCTACCTACATGGAAGATAACTGCCCAGCTCTTTGCTTCACTCTCAATTCAACCATGACTATAAACATATGTAAACAATGGAATGCTGGACTGTCTGACATTGTACCATAAGACTGATGTATTTATGACTACTTATGAAGGACTATACTACTGTAACAATATGGGGAAAATTTGTCTGTGGGATGGGAATTTCAGGGGGGGGAGGTAAAGCCCCAGACCCTATGGAATTATATCATAAAATTCAAAATAAAAAATGTGCATACAAAAAATTAAAATGTAATTAAAGCACAAGTTGATCTCAATGCAAAATCCATGTGAAATTTGCTTACACATTTTCCCTGAACTTTGGAAGCAATATACAGACAGATTTACTTTGGGGCAGGATGAAACTGCAGGAAAGATAAGAGCTAGAGGTAGGCTGCACGTCTTTTCATTAGCCCTTGACCAAAATACAACCAAATGCAAGTTCACATCAGTTCTGGTAGAGTGAAAACCAAGAGACTTGTATTGAATTTGGGATGACTACCAGATACCCCATTGGATAAGGGAAATGGGCAGTGCTGGGAGATGATGTCCAATGCCAAGGCTGAGAGCAATGTGGTACTAGAGAAAGTCATGAAGAGGAATATTCTACCTTGAGTGGGTTTGTGGATTAAGGAGGGAAGAGTCTCCATGAGGACAATGAGACTACCAGAGAGGATATCTTTATAGGAGGCTCAACTCCAGTCACCGAGAAGGAAAATCTTGAACGCATTAAAACCACTAATATCACCCTGGTCTCTACATCTTTTTCTGAAAATCTTGAAAATATAAGCCTAATCTTCACATGTGGACCAAATTGTCATCTGTTGTTAAAGATTTAACTCCGGCTGTGGTTCCTGCTCTTATTTTTCTGTCAAATTTTAACAAGGACTGTCTATCCCACTCTGCTTTCTCATGTCCTGTGGATTCCCAGAGCCACACTTAGCCTCTCACGACACTGCTTTGCCCAGATGAATACAGGTTCATACTGTTAGATCCAACCAATCCTTCCATCTTGTCACCTTACTCTTTCAGCATATTAACACTATTGACCATTTATTCTGTCATAAATATCCTATGAGTCCGATTTCCTAGTGTTGCTTCATCTCTTCTGTCACATTAATGCGCTCCTTCTAAATTCACTCTTTAATCACTTACAAAATATCATTCATAACCAGCTGTGCTGTCATAGCCAGAGAAATCAAGGGTGGAGAATGTATATGATGAAAAAAAAATCAGTATTTCTGATTAAAATTCTGCCCTTTCTGTCTTCCTGTTAGAACCATCCTAACTATCACAATGATGTGCTGGTGGCTCTTGTGTTGTGTTTTTTATCCTGATCATATCTCCCACAGTTGTAGGCTCATAAATAACTTCAGATGAAAGCCATTGAATGCTACATGAAACAGGATCAAAACCTGAACTCAAGACCTTGCTAACTCAACTTGTTTCCTCTACTATGTCATCTCACCATCAATTCAGTTACTTAAAGCAAAAACCAAGAAAGTCCCCAAGCTGCAGGGGTCCCTAAACCCCCGTCTTACTTCTTCTTAATCCCATATTTATGCAACCACATACTCATTTTAATTCTCCTTTCTGGAGCCTCAAACCTGTCCCTTGTTCTTCAAATTGAATTCTCCCTCCAAAAGTTCACGGGTATGTGTAAAACTTTCTTTACTTGGGTCTTGCTCTCCTTAAATCTATTGCAGAGAATCAGAGTATTGGGGACATTTAATAATACCCCTATATATGGCACCTCAATACTCTCAAAGCACATTTTGGTACAATTTGAACCAACTCAAATATCCTCCATAATTTCCCTATCTACTTCCTGCTAGCTCTATCTCTTGCCATCTTGAGATTTATTCCCTTGAAATATAGTATGGCTTGGTTTCCTTCTCACAGGCTATACCATCATCCCATTCTTCCATGCAATTGCTCAAGTTTCTTTCTTACGCATGATTTAAAAGTTGTAATTCTCATTCTTCCTCAGGAATCACCTGAGGCATTAATTTGAATCATCCACCTGAGCTCTCAGGATCAAGCGTACAATAAGCTAGAGCATACTGTGTGCTGACCCAAAGCCACATCACACTGAAAACACTTTCCTATTAGACCATAGCTTCTTGAAAGAAACGGACAGCAATCTATTGATTATCGTATTGCATGGAACAAGCTAGGTAGTTCATTATTCATGAATTGCTGACACTTACAGCCTATAGTTAGCATTCCATTGCTGCTTAGCCAATTTCTGCAAGACACCTTCTTGACTACATACCACACTGCAAGGATCTGAAACCCATGTAAGAACATCACTGGGTTCAGTATCCTTGATGACTGAAAAAGACCACTATTCATTGCGCCTATCAGTTCTTTGTATTTTCTGATTTCCTTACTAGGAAATGAAAATTAGATGAACTTAAAATCTATATCCATTCCCCAATACATTTTTACTTTAAAAAAAAATTGGAATGGCACACTAAATGAAACTATGATTTCCTAAAATGGTGATGGCTACATTCCTATAAAATACACTAGGTAAAATGACAGTTGGCAACAAACAACATGAGGAATATAGTTTGTAGAAATTTTCTCTTTGCCATCTTCAGCAAGATATGTTACAAAGCAATGCACTTATGCGTTAGTGCTCCCCAACATTAATGTTGGTGCTTTCAATTATGCATATATATACATACTCACATATATATGTAACAGAAGTAGCATAATGTATATACCTTCTGCACAAATCATCCTGTTCTGTTCATGTAACCACAGACTTGTAGCTCAGCATTCCCCTCATTTTTTAAAACTAAAGTGTCCCTAAGCATGGAAGGAAATGTGTCCTCAGGCCATTCACCAGTAGAACTTAAAAAGATGTGACATGTACAAAGTGACATCTATGTTTCATGATGCAGCTCCCAAAATCATGCAAATTTTGCCTTCTACTCCATTTTATATTTATATTTACTTTAATGGCCTAAAGGGGAATACAGCAGGTGCTTCAGAAAGATACGTTGCGTATGCTTTGTGACTTCTGTCTAAAAACACCCCAGCGGTGTGCTACACAGAGAGCACTTTGAGAAGCTAGAAAAGGACACTTTAAAAACTCATGGAGAAATGGAATTAAAGGCTGTTTAGGGGGCAGATCTCTGTCCTTAAGTCTTTAAGATGCACATGTTCCAAATGGGAGTGAGTGCATCTCTGCTCTTAATCCCAGCTTCCTGCTGATATGCCCTTTGGAAGGCAGCAAGAGATAACAACGGTGATTGGATCCATTCTACCAGTGTGGAACTCTACTTTAAGCCTCATTCAGCTGCAGCCACTGAGAGCAGTTGGAAAACGAAGTCATGGACAGGAGCATTCTGTTGCTCTACTTCTCAAAATAAAAACAACCTCCCTCCAAAACTCAGTTATGCTTATGATATTATCAATGAAATTGAAATCCAGGCGATTTTCCCTAACATGCATCTTCTGTGAGCATGATGAGATCTCATAGGCAATGTTTTCAAGTACTTGCAGAATAAAATAAGCACCTTTCAATAGCATCGTTCCATAAACTTTCTGAAGTGCCTGGCTTGCTTGTATCCAGTTTACAGGTGTTACAGCCATATGGGAGAATGCTCCATCACCGGGTATTTCTGGTTATAGCTCAACCCCATGCATGCCACTGAAATTCCTAACTTCTGTTATGTTGCTTATGGCCTAAGAGAAGGAAGTTCCTACTCTTGCAAGACAGAGTTTGAATGTGTCCCAAAGTTTTCTAGGCTGATTAGCTCCTTCCTTTATAACTGTTACTGGTGTATAGTGATTTCTCAGAAACGACTCACTTACAAGGTATGTGACCTGCATGGTTGCACAGCACCACATACTTGATTTAACAATTCGCTGTTAGCAGTGTGATAGTCTTCTTTTCAAAGGGTCTTCCATCTTCATTTTGCAATGGGTCCCAAAAGTTACCGCCCCCAAACTGTGTGCCATTGTTATGTAAATAGGTCAGCCATAAGTAGAGTTCAGTTAGAATATTACATCTGTGTGCCATACCTCCAGGTGAATGCCACAACACTCAGGTGCATTCACTACTGAAGGATTGCAGCCTGCATCAGCACTCGTTTCCTTCCCTGACAAGGTGCTTTGAAGCAACACACAATTTTTTTTCCAGGATTCAGACTCTGCTATCTCTGCATGGTCTTCCTATTACATTTATTTCAATGAGAGGTGAGGACTGACCTTTAGCAGACATACACTTCTTCCGACTTTCTTCCTTGGCTTAGGGAAGGAGGTTTAAACTTTTGAGATATGTCCTAAATAAGGACATCTTGAGCATTGGTTTCTATAATGCTTGGAATATGGTTAATGGTCTGTTAAGGGAGGAAAGGAGCAATACCAATGATTTCCCAAACCATGCAATGCACATCACAGAATCAAGAGGCTAGAATGCTTCATTACTCACATTTCCCTGTTGACCTCTTCTTCAGAGTACCATAGGTAGTTAGGAAACAAGGAAGAACAAAGATTCTTCCCACATGATTGTCTTTGTGAAACACAAATTTGCTAAGAAGCTAGGCGGCTTGTTAGTAGTGTGGCATATGTCACACAGCAAACAAATGCCCTTTTACAGAGAATGGGTAGGGCAGCTTCAAACCCAATCATCATTTGTGCCAGCAAGGTGAAAAATGAGGCTCTGCTCTAGGCTCTGAAGTCAAAACAGGCTGAATCTTAAAACAGGTCATCATTTGACAAGTGAAATACACAAATAACCTCAAATTGTACTAAATATAGTACAAGATGTACTAAGCAAATGCAGGGAAAACTCTAGGACAAACATGTTGAATCTATGGAATTTTGAAGCTGGGCATAGAGATTTCAATGGCTTAGTCAATGGGAGGCTGGCCAGATCAACATGTGTTAAATAACTTGCTAAGCTAGGTTGTGTAAAGGAGGCATGCCTTGCCCTTGGGAATTAGATGGAAAGATGCCCAAATGAAAGAGACGGGGCTGTATATGGACCCCAGAGGCAAAGAATACAGGCAAATTAGGGAATGGAAAAGTGCATGCCATGTCCAGAATCATGGCTTTTCAGTCATGTCACTCAGGGGAAGTACAGACTGTTTTGCAGATGTCATGGGAAATAAGACTGGAAATGTAGGTTTGGATGAAGCTAATGTCAGGCAGATGGGCCTGTATTTCCTCTTATATTTAATCTTGCAGTCTGGAGGCAGGGGACAATGACAACTCTTAGGAGCTGAAATTATTTATTGAAGCCATGCAGCTGAGAACTGTAATCAAGCTTCAGTTGGATCTCTCTCTCACGACTTAAACAGAAAAACAGAGACGCCCTCCGAAAGCAAAGGAACAAAACCTACCGTTTTTGCGATGTGGTTAGAAAAGCAAATTGAGAGCATGATGGCTTTGAAACAAGACTGTCTTCAAATTCTTCTGTCTTGGCTCAACTGCAAAGATATTTTAGGGGCCCTCTCAAATGGATAGCCCATGTAAATTAGAATCAGCATATATCACATCTGATACATTAAAAAAAAATCAAGAAAATCATCATTTTCCCACTGTGTTTTCTCCTATGTGACTATTAGGCATGATGCTAAGCAACTAATATTTCCTCTCTTACACCTTTACTTTCCTAGTTTCAACTGTGGCATTGGAGGTAAGTCCCAAGTGTCAGGTAGGATTTGACTTCCTAAGGGTTAATGAGAGAGGCACGTTTTACAAGCATATGAAGAGCAGGAAAAAAAAAAAAAAGAAGAGAAAGGACTATACAGCCAAATGTTCTTCTGTGTAAAGAAACTATGGCAAGTAATAGAATATTCCTGGTTTTTGAAAATCATCCAGCCCCAGCAGTGACAGATGCCGCTGCGTGCCCATCCACCTCCAGCCTCACTGAACAAACGAGAGGGCCTGTGGGAGTCGTTCCCTAGAGACTGGCGCTTGCCAGCTTTGTTGAAGGGAGGTGTGGGCTGGCTTTATTTATTTATTTTCCCCTTTGTAAAACCACTTTTGAAACTAGGCCTCAGCTATTTCCAGCCTAAGGCAGTTGGATGGGCATCCGGTATCTCCCTGACACAGTGTGGAATCTTTATGGGGAAACAACAGTTTATGGTAACAGGCACTTTGGCTCTGAAAACAATGTGTGTGTGTGTGTGTGTGTGTGTGTGTGTGTGTGTGTGTGTGTGTGTGTGTGTGTGTGACTGTAACTTAACTGTTGGAAGAAATGCAATGGTCTCAAAAACAGAAGAAATTATATCCGCCACAGTCAGCAAAAGTACTCAAAGCCATGCTGGGGTGGGATGGGTGGGGTATGGTACTATGCAGTGAGAAAGTAACACAGTCTGATCCCATGTCATCCACCAATAATACCTTAGATCAAGTCACTTAAGATTCTGGAAGGTCACCCATTCTCGTGTTAAGTAAGAAGTTGGGTAAATGGACTAAATCGACATTCCCCAAATGGTACTGCATACAGGTATTTTAGAGTTTTATCATTCAAAATTATGGTTACAGACTAGCTTGTAGCAACAGCATCCAGAGATCGCACTGTAAATATAAAATCACAGACCTTAGACCAGACCTACTGAATCATTTTAAGATTCATTGCTTGAGTAGGGTAATAGGATCCTAGCTGATTTGCATGCATGCTAATATTTAAGAAACACAATTCCTATGCAACACAGCCCAAAGGTGTCCCCTGAGCCTAGGACCACCTACCTAATTTGATATAAACACAGCCTTCTAGGCTCTTCAACTAGGGTCTTAATCAGAACTATTAGTGGAAGCCTGGACACCGATATTTAATTAATAACCCAGCTAGGTCCATTTCAAATACATGAACTATGCAAGATAAACCCATGGGTCATAGAACATAAATCAAATGGTATTCCTATTGTATCCCTTCAAAATCGAACGATCTTAAAGTTACGCCATCTCTACGAGCTTTCTTATACTCCAGCAGGGTTCAGCCTAGGTGATCACATCGAGATACACCAGCCCGAATCAACCCCTTAGCTGCCATGAGCGGTTCTGCTCGCTGCAGTATTAAAACTTAAACTTGGAAGTGGTTCATAGGTTAAATGTGGGAAGCTTAACGAGCTGTAATGTTAAATTACAACAGTTTAATGAATAATATAAAATGATACCAATTTCGCAAAGCCGCCTCTAGATGATTCTCATTGGATTCACAAGCTACATTCATCCATCAAAACCCTCACTTAACTCATTAGGTCATCTCTAGTACTTCAAAAATCAGTCTTAGAAACAAACAAACAAATAAAACAATGACAGTTACATCCAATTTGGCTTTTCATTTGCTGGGACTAAAGACTAGCCTCATGTGTAACGGGTTATTTATAGAAAGTGTTTACAAACAGCAAATAGAAAGTTCTCGCATCCCAATCAAACATGAAAGTCATTTTTTTTTAAACCGAGGCTTTTTCCTCCTGAAAGCCAATATAAAAAATTTCCATGAAAAGTCCTGAAGGCTTTGGCCCCCTCCTTTTGATGTCTTAGACTAGTTAAATTTCAATTTACATTTTAATGTATATTGGTCCCAGAGTCAAATGCGATATTTAATGACAAATCATGTCTTGGCTTGCATAAATAATTTCAAATAAATGAAGGAATATTTCACTTGCCTCATGGAAAGAAATTAAAAATATATTGCAAACATTATTAGAAATTACATTAACTGAACTGCATAGCAGATACTTTAATGAGATTCTGATTTTTCCTCCCCCTTGGGAAAAATTGTGTCTATATGTGCATATCCCATGCAAGAATGACAAAATGAGTTCTTGGTTCTCTGAAGAGATTTGTGAGATTATTTCTTGGAAGGCATTTTATGACTCTAAAGAGAAAAAGTATTCTCTAGTTTTAACATTCTTTGATTCTATCATGTCTGGGAGAGTAGGATGGGTAAGGCTGACTTGCTGATTTTCTTTTCAACAGTGCATATAGCCATAAGCTGAAGAGACATTAGTAAGGTAGCGACTTTTTAACTTCATTGCATTAGCTTCGGTAGGGATGGGCCTACCTACAGGTGAAAGATGCTGGTCTGATAGGAGCCAACTGCATCCATTATACACAGAACAATCAGCACCAGCATCATGCCACGCACAGTTTTATACACCGTGCAGTTATCAATACCTCTAGTACACACCATAATTCTCCAAGTAGGCACCTTTTTATTGACAGAGACACTAAGACCCAGGGAGATGACATAACTTGTTCACCATCACACAACTCCGAAGCAGTGAAGCTGACACGGGGAAGAGACAGCGCTTCTGAGTCTGAGTACGTAACTATGTCGGACATGCGTGAGTCCAGGAAGGGCAGGAGCAATGACACCTGCCAGACAGCAGGGGCCATGTGCAGAACTGCACATCATGCAGAAGGACAACTGGTACTCGTGCACCATCAAAGGTTATGGCGGATGGATGAGGATGAGCTTGAGCCGTTCTTTGTAAAACTTGGTAAAGGAACACAAAGTTTTCCCTCTGCCTAGGAAAGCCTCTGGGGGATTCCAGCAGGCAACAGACCCGCAGGAATGATGTGAGCTAGCATGTACATGGGAGGGACGGGAGTTAGAAACATCACTGACATGTTAGAGGTGGCAGTTCACGGGCTAGGTTATATGGGTCTCAGGAAACAGAGTAAATGGAGACGTGGAAGCTGACAAGGAACAGTGGAGCAAATCTGTGTCGGAATCCCTGCTGGCACCTTGTCTGACCTTGCAGAGAACCCAGACCCTGCACCTTGTCTGACCTTGCAGAGAGACCGGCCCACACCTGCTTTGGCACGATCAGGCTCAGATGCCTAGGCTGGCCCGATCATAATCAGCTAGGGGGCACAGACTTGCCCATGCTAAAGGGAAAGCAAATGCAAACATCCTCCCCACCTCATTCACCTGACCTGTTGTTACATTAAAGTCATAAAGTATCTGTTGGCTAAACATCACTAAGGAATCACAGAGAAAACTATTTCTCAAGGTGCTCAGTTTACCAGGTGACCACCTCTCCCTATTCTTGTCTATTATTGCTCAGGCAATGTTCAGGACTGATCCAGTCATTTACCCACCCTTCTGCCCCTGACTCCAAGTACAGAGCAGATGAAATCTGTATTTTAAAATGAAGATTTCATTTCTCAAGAAACATAAATTTTTCCGCAAATCACAAATACATTCCTCTCCTTAAACCCTCGGCCACCAGCATCTGTGAAGCAGAATTCTAAGAGTCTTCAAATAAATCCCTCTTGTCCTGTATTGTTTATGCCCTTCTCTAAAGGCAGTATTTGAATAAAATGACAATAACCATCTTTAGTCCTCATGGTATGGTTTCTGGAGGTTTTTCCTTTTTTTTTTTTTTTTTACACTCCTGGGCACACAAAGGTACTTTTATGGGGCTCTGTGAAAGTGAGATATGCAGGTTAAGTAGTTTGAAGACATTTCAGAGGTTGGGGTATTTATAAATCTTTTTCTATGTTATAAAAATATTGATGCTGATGCCATTATAAATTGCAATAAAAAATTGTGGATCCTCCAGGCAAGCCATGTTCTTTCTCCCTCCCCGCATCCCCCCCCCTGACTTTTTTTTTTTTTTACTATTTTCATGTATGTGTGGTTTAAACACAGTTTTAAAACCCAGTTCCACATTTTAAGATTTAAGAGAAGAGATTCAACAGGCAACTGTAAAAATCCCTTACTGTTGAAGCTGGTGCAGTGGCACAGGTTAATCCTTTGCCTTCTGGTGCTGGCATCCCAGATGGGTGCCAGTTCATGCCCCAGCTGCTCTAGTTCTGACCCCGCTTTCTGTTTATGAACTGGGAAAGCAACTGAGAATGACCCAAGGACTCGAGGCACTGAACCCACACAGGAGACCTGCAAGAAGCTCTTCAGCTTCAGATCAGCTCAGCCTGGCCATTGTGGCCATTTGGAAAGTGAACTGACAGATGGAAGACCTCTCTCCTCCTCTGTAAAATCTGCCTTCCAAATAAAGCTCAATAATGTCCCTTAATGTCTCTAATGCCTTCTTCATACAGATACACTGTCATGCACCATCAAGAGTCATTGCCTCGAGTCCCCGTGTGCACGGGTTTCTTTCTCACGAACAGTCCTTCCAGCCTGCCTGAGATGTGTGCATTTTAAAAATCTAGCCAGGGTCTGAGTCAAACTGATGGGCTAACTGTATCCTGCAGGGAATTATCAGGGACCTAAAATGCATTTTTAGAGATAAGTTCGGTGGCAGTAGAGACCATTCTCAGGGCCTCTTGTGATCTTGTAAGCTTTGTGCTGCAGAAGCTCCTGGCATCTCCAATGTCCAGGCTAGCTTTATTTAACCCCTGTCCGTGTTCTCGTAGGACAATTTCATGCCCCCTGTACTTACAGGCTATGCGCACTGACGCCTTCCTGCTCTTGGAGGTGCCCAGGTGGCTCCAGGCCACACACTGGCACCAGTAGTCCTCAGGCCCATGGAAGTCCTCCACCTGCTGCCTGGTGACGTTGATAAACACTTCCCGTACCTTCAAGCCTGAAGACGGAGACAGAGAAGAAAAAACATCAGCAGAGGCCACTGCATCCCTCCAACAGAAAGTTAAGGTTAGCCAAACCTTTGCTTTTTAATTAAACAAGTCTTTGTTTAATCAAGGCATGGTTTTAATTACTTTGACAAGAATATACGACTTCTAATTAAATTCCAACAACTGAGCAGGCTGGGAAGCACAAATGTAAAGCGCTGTCAACCAATGCGGCTCCAATGCGGTTGAGCAGTTCCCAGCGTACCCTGACCTGGAGTCTGTGGAAAAACCTACAGTGAGGCAGCTGCAGAGGCTTCTGAACAACTAGCACAAAGAACACTGGCTTGGGAAGCCAGGAGGACATGGGGCTTAAAAGAGGGAGAAGAGTGAATGTGCATAGGATGGCATGTACAGGCTGGGAAACCCGTGCAAAACAGGGTGTGCAGGTTAAGAACACATCAGCTTGGGAGCCTTGAGGACTACAAAGCCAGTGCAGCACAAAGGGAAGGGTGGCCATCACTGGGAGGTAATCAGTGCAGGGAGGCTCCCATTTCGTTGGTGGAAATAGGTGACAAAAGAAAGGTTTTGTCTATGGAAGGTGGAACTAGGGCTACATCTGTAAACTGAGATAGAAGCAGTAAGACCTTAGAAACTTAGCAAGCTCCCTTGCCCTGGGCAAACACTATAGAAGCCATGACTGAATCACTCCAAAGCAGGAAGCTAGCAACTCAATCCAGGTCTGCCATGTGGGTTGCAAGGACCTTAGTACATGAACCATCTCTGTTTCCAAGGGTCTTCATTAGTAGAAAGCCAGTCAGAAGCACAGCCAGGTTCCCAAGTACTTTGACAGGTAGCAAGCACTAGGACAAACACTTGCCACATCTCAATCTCAGTTTCTTTTTAGTCATTATTGTGTATTCTCCTTCCAACTTCTAGAAAACTGACTTGGCTTTGCTCTTTTTATAAGATTTGCTTTTTATTTTTATTGGAAAGGCAGATGTACAGAGAGGAGGAAGAGAAAAAAGAGAGGAAGATGTTTCATTCATTGATTCACTCCCCAAGCAGCCACAACAGCTGGAGCTGTGCTGATCCAAAGCCAGGAGCCAGGAGCCTCTTTCGGGTCTTCCACACGGGTGCAGAGTCTCAAGGCTTTGGACCATCCTTGACTGCTTTCCCAGATTACAAGCAGGAAATTTTGATGAAAAGCAGGGCTGCCAGGATTAGAACTAGTGCCCGTATGTGATCCCGGCAGGTGCAAGGTGATGATTTTATCTGCTAGGCTACCGTGCCGGGCCCCTGAGTTGACTTTTCTAACTGGGTGTGATCAGTCCAGTTGTACTTCTGATGGACTACAGCCTTTCTCTGGAGGAACAGTCACCTTGTACGGAGAAGCTGGGCAGAAATGGGCACTGCGCCTCCACACTCCCAGGAGACAGACCAGCTGTCTCATCGCAAACAGGACAGGAGCCTTCCCAATCAGCACCCACCTTCATCTGCCAATATTCCATGAGGATGTGGCCTGTCTAGGGTAGGCAGCATGGCATAACAAAAGACTCCTCCTCTTGAATGCCACTTACCTGATAAGCTCTGGACTATCTCATGTGTTACATTTCTGCCACCTACTGTAAGCTTTCCAAAGGCTGAGCTCCCAGACCACAGTCACAGAGTTTGACAAGAAAGGATCAGGAGTTTGAACCTAGTTCTGCCATACACAAAAACCAGCAGGACACTCACGAGTCCCTACACAAAATCAATTCTGATCCTGTATTTTTGGTACTACACAATGTTAACTGAAGGACTAAGCATAGCACTTGGAATATTCAGAGAAAATCAAGTTCCAAGTTATACTGATAAAGGACAGGAAACACTCATGTAACCAAAATGAACTAAGGACTCTCAATGGGGGAGGAAGACGTGATGTGATGGTGTCTAGGGTGATGGCAAAATTTAAGGATAAATGGGGGTGGAGGATTAGTCACAGTGGGAAGGAGTCCTAACTACCAGTTGATAACACGTTATGTACAGTGTGGGATGAGAGATAGCCATGCCAATGAAATCATCATGCATAATTTGGGGAATACTTTCTAAATGTGTAGGCAGTACCCGCATACAGAAAAGTCATCGTGATCACGGTTGATAATTCTCAAAGAACCGCACTTTCTTTCACAGGGAGGTAAGACGACGGAAAGCAGACTCTCACAGAGAGGAGGAAATCAGCTGATGATGTTGTTCTTACAGTTGCGGCTTGCTCCCTTTCCTTGCTCTTAGACAAGATATATGAGTAGGAGGACAAGGGCAAGGAAAAGTAAGAGGTGGGAGGAGAAAGGAGAGCATCACAAAAGAGGGAACAGGGAGTAAGATTAAAAGAAAAAGTTGATTAGGGTAGAAGGAAGTACTTATGCTAGCAATTAAAGGTTACCAGGGGGAAGCAGGAGTGAGAATGTGGAGAGAAAAACTTATCATGCAAATGGAATATAAGAATTTTTTTTTTAAAAAAAGTGTTTTCTGTTCCTCAAGATCCATGTGGTGAATGATCTGTTTTGAGAAATAGGGAGAAACCAGAACACCCCATCAGTGCGCTGACGTAGCATCGAAACACCCGTTATACACAGAGCTCTCCTGTTGTAAGAGGAGACAAATGAGACAAAATCAAAGTACCCCTGGGACACAGGTCTCAACAAAGACACATCCACATCCCATCAGTTTGAAAGGCCAATGTGCCTCCAACTACTCTTGCATTTTCTCACATTCTCCATCCAAAAGAATGCCTTAGGGCTGCCACATTGTGGCAGAGCAGGTAAAGCCAGCACCTGTAATGCCAGCACCTCCAATAGATGCCAGTTCATGTTCCAGTTGTTCCAGTTGAAATCCAGCTCCCTGATAACGGTCTTGGAGTAGCAGCAGAGGATCACCCAAGTGCTTGGGTAACCCTAACCCAAGGAGTAGCAGCAGAGGATCACCCAAGTGCTTGGGTAACCCTAACCCAAGTTCTTGGGCCTCTGCTATCCATGGGAGAGACCCAAATGAAACTCCTGGCTTTGGTCCAGCTAAGCCCTGGCTATGGCAACCATCTGGGAAGTGAACTAATAAATGAAAAAATCTGACCTGCTATCTCCCTCCCTCTTTTTGAACTCAGATGTCTGAATAAATGAATAAATCTTAACAAAAAAAAAATCTCAGCCATCATCTAAGAGGCTGGTCCATTCCTCCTCTGCCTCTGTCTTATCTGCCTTTTCTTATTGTGTCACCGATCCACTCTTCCTTTGCAAGCTCTCGAGTCCGTTGGAGCAGGTCTCCGGCACTGATCTATTTGAACTTGACCAGGAGCAGAGACAGAGCATCAGGTCCCAGATGGGCAGTGAGGGAACAAGGTAGATTTCACAGCAGAGTCCACCCCATAGAGCCAAATTGAGCACCATTTTGTATAGGCAGGCAAAGGCTATGGGACAGTGCTGTATATGCACTAAGCTAGGAGTGAACTCCATTCTGGCTCAGTGAACTGCAACAACGATGCATCCTACATGTTCCACCCAAGATAAGTCAGAGTTGCTCTCAGACCTGACAGCCAGCAGATCAAAAACTCCAGTCGTGACACATCAGGCAACATTTTGTCTTTTAGACTTCAGGGACAACAGTAAGCTACACATGCACTGAGCTTAGAGCAAACTCACTGAGCTCAGTGCATTGCACTGGTTGCACATGGAAAATGAAACCAACTTTGGCATCTGACAGGTCAAAATAGGTCCATGTGGCCCTCAGACCTAACAGCAACAGGTTCTGGCAAGATCAACACCACCAACAATCTAGTTATATAGGACACCTGCTGTCTCCATAATCCTGGGAATTGCTATAACAGAAAGTGGGAGAATGGTTATACAGAAAACAGTGTAGCTTCAGTATTGGATCACAGGAGGAGTGGTGAACCAGGAACTGGGGCTATGGAAACCATGGTGGAAGTATAAAATAAGAACCCAGACCTGGGCCCAAAGTGGTGGCCTAGCGACTAAAGTCCTTATCTTGACTGCACTAGAATCCCATATGTGTGCTGGTTCGAATCCCAGCAGCCCCACTTCCCATCCAGCTCTCCCAAAACCGTGGGTTTCTGCACCCATGTGGGAGACCCAGAGGAAGTTCCTGGCTCCTGGCTTCAGATCAGCACAGGACCAGCCATTGCAGTCACTTGGGGAGTGAAACATTGGATGCAAGATCTTCCTCTCTGTCTCTCCTCCTTTCTGTATATCTGACTTTGCAATAAAAAATAATTAAATAAACCCCACCCTGGAACTCTCTGGAGGGAGTGGCACAAGTCACTGCAAACAAAAAGCAGTGTGCCAACTGCAATAAGTAAAATCAAACTGTGGATCTGTGGGTGATATAGCTTAGACACTTGCCCCAAGGAGAAGAATCTGCCAACCAGAAGTACAAATACCAAGAGCAAAAGAAGGGACAAATATACAATGAATGATACTGAAGACTTGCCTGCAAAAGAGCAAAAAAGTCTGCTAACCTCAGAGTTAAATGAGGAAGAAAATGGGGGATATAGGATTCAAAACACTTGTTATAAAGCTTTTTTTTATCAACAAGATGCACATAATACAGGAGTTCAAGTAATTAAAAAACATGTCACACAGGAAATGAATCAAATGCAAGCCAATATATCAAAAATTAAAAATACAGCAGAATAAATTAAAAGTATTGTGGAGAGTCTCCAAAATAGGATGAACGAAGGAGAAGAAAGAATCTCAGAAGCAGAAGATATTTCCTGTCACCAGAGGCAAATAAACAAAAGTTTGAAGCAGAGCTGGGTCAAGATAGTAAACGTATTCAAGAGTTGCAAGCCAAATTAAAAAGTTATGGGATTTCCAGAAGTTGCACAAAGAGAAGCTGGGATTAAAGGTGTATTCAATGAAATAAGGGAAAATTTCCTTAATCTAGAGAAGAAATTGGAAAACAATATCCAGAAGTAGCACAGAACTCCAAACAATGTTGACTAAAAGCATTCATCGCCACAACACATGACAATCAAGCTCTCTTCAATCAAACATAAGGAAAAGACCCTTAAGTGTGCACATGAGAAAAATCAACTGACATATAAAGAAATGCCAATTAAACTCACAGGAAACTCTACAGCCAAGAAGACAATGGAGTGACATATTCCAGATTCTAAGGATAACGTACCCCGCAAAGCTTTCCTTTGTTTTTGAAAATGAAATAAAAATCTTCCACAGTGAAGAAAAGTTAAAAGAATTTGCCTCTTCCAAACCTGCCCTACAAATGATACTTAAAGATGTTCTCTTGACAGGGAAGAGAAATAGCACGCACCAAAGCCAAAGGCAAATGCGAAGAACATCCCAATAAAATAACAGAAAATGAAATCATTGAAAAACCCATTGCTAAAAAAAAAAATTGCTAGAATGTCAGGACCAAATTTCCACCCATTCATATTAATCCTGAATATAAATGGATTAATCTTATCAATCAAATGTCATAGATAAATAGACTGGATTAAAAAAACAAAACCCATCTATTTAGAGAAAGATCTCACCAACAAAGATCAATGAAAACTGTATCTCACGGTTTTTTAAATTTAGTTTCATCTTTCACTTTCTTCCTCATTAAATTCTTGACTCATAGATCATATAGTAGCATCATTTTCTTCAAGAAGGTTCTTGATTTTCGTTTTCTCTTCTTGAGTGACACATCAGTCATTCAGTAACATGTTATTTAACTTTATGGCATTATTTAATTTCTTTTCTTTCTATTGTTGATTTTGCTTTGTGGCTTTTCATTTAAGGGGATGTATAGTAACTGTAATGGAGAGTATCATATCCTTTTGTGAGGATACAATACAGTATGCATCTCTGTTAGCTCTATCTTGACAATATGTTGCTGGACTCTGCAATTGTTCATGCTCACAATGACAGACATATGACTGTTTATGAAGACTAGACTATAATAATAATACAAAGAGACTTAGTGAGGCTGGGGCGAGGCAGAGAACTCAGGAATGGACTAAGGAAAATCCCATGATCTGTGAAAATGTATCATAAAATGGCAATAACAGCAACAACAAAAAAGATGAATAAAAGGCATTAGGGCCATCACCATGGCTCAACAGGCTAATCCTCAACCTGCAGGTGTCAGCATCCTAAATGGGCACTGGTTCTGTCCTTGCAGCTCTATTTCCTGACCCAGCTCCCTGCTTATGGCCAGCAAAAGGAAGACCCTGCACCTATATGGGAGAACTGGAGGAAGCTCCTGGCTTCTGGCTTTGGATCAGCTCAGCTCCAAATGTAGTAGGCATTTGGGGATTTAACCCGCAGGCAGATTATCTTTCTATCTCGCCTTCTCTCTATAAATCTGTCTTTCTAATAAATAATTATTTACAAAATAGAAGAATACAAGGATTTAGTTTAATCCATCAAGGTTGCACAAGCTGATATCAGAGGTTGCCATGAAGGAAGAAATTTACACTTGTAGTTTTCTTAAAAATGTTGCTCAGCACAACATGTAGGGCCACATGGGCAAGCTCCAGAGTTCATCAGAAGACAGAAAAGGCATGACTAGTTGGAAGGCGTCTTGCATTGTGGTTTCCACAGCAACAGCTAGGGTGGGTAGGTTAAGTAGGCTTAGGGCGGCTGATTGGAATGTTTCCTGGGCTCTGAGGCCAAAGCTCTCCTTAGTGGTTTGCATCAGGTGGTGAGTGCCCCAGGTGTAAGAGCTCCTCAAAATTGACTTGACTAATGGGTTGCAAGTATGAGGTAAGTTCACAGGAAAGGTATTTTTTATCTCTAGGATTTAGCCTTGTCCTGACAGAGGCTTCCTATGGGTTTACAAGACCAAGGAACTATAAACTAGTTTCTCCTGAACACTGTTGTTCCCCTACTGCCACAGGCACATCTTGCAAACTGCATGCCCATGCCACAGGAAGTACCTCCTCTCTTGGGATTCTTGGGGCTTCTAACATGAGATGCACAGTTTTGTCAGATTGTCCCCTCCAAAAGAACCCCTAGAAAATCACACTTTGTATCCATTATACTTTGGGCATGGCTCTGATCAGACACAGTTTTAACCCATCACATTTTCTCAGAGTTTCGCAGCTTAAGCAACACACACATGCGTACACATTTACACAGGTTGTCAATGTGCATGTCTACGTGCATGTGGACCCTAGGGGTGCTGGATACCAAGCATGGATAGGGAAGGAGGTTGAGGTTGGAGAAACTTAAGTGTCCAGGAGTGCTTCACCAGCAGGAAAAGGGCTACACTTGGTCCCTTTGGGCAAGTGTACAGACAGACTAGCTCCTGGAAATAAAGAGGCACAAGAACCATCCTATGTATCACTACCAACGAGGTACCCCCCAGTCCTATATTTGTACATGTAATACAGAGGGTATGTACTATACACATATCAATATCTCGCTCCCAGTCTGTCTCATGTGTGACTCATATCCACACAAAGAAAGAAATTCCCTTTATGCAATCCCTTCCCTGCTCCCAGCTCCTTCCCCACTGGAGCTCATGCCGCAGTGCCACCTGCAGAAGCACCCCTTGACTCACACGCAGCCAGAGTTAGCAGCAAACTTGTTCATACAAGAGGCTACAGGAGCACAGACTCCAGGCAAATAAAAAATGGCATCGCATAAATAAGAGGAGCATCATACCCAATCACTTGCCTAACTCTAATAAGCCTGGAAGAGTCCAACCCTTTAAATTATTGTGCAAATTATAACCATCAGCCTTTGTTATGGAGTAGAGTCTTACAGAATATAAAAATATGACTATGGTACTGAGATGCTAATAAGCTTTCGATGCTGCTGGATGGTTTAGTTGTAGATAGACTAATGTTGGCAGCAGATGAGTAATTGCTCTGCATGTACTAAACATAACGGAGCAGCACAGAACTTCATCATTTGTCAGCTTTATTTGTTTAAATGAGAAAAATGCTGACAGCAGTTATTGCTGTAATCCCCTTATTTATCAGATAGAAAACACTAGTTACTCTGAGCAAGTATAATCCTGAGGGGAGACGAAAAGTTAGAGAATTGGCAAACTAATTGGAGGTGTATGCTTCTCCATTCAAGGGAGAGAAACATGACCGAGGGGAAAAGACATGGAGAGGGGAAGGCATTAAAGTCAGTTATTTTGGGCTACTTTATCATAAAATGGACCCCCGACAGTCTCAGTGTAAGACCTTAACTTGCTCTACCAAAAATAAAGAATCCTGGAGCAGCACTTAACATTCCCTACCTGGTCCCACCCAAACCCAGTGCCTACAGACAGCTCTCTCTGTGGCCTTTTTCCACTGCCCATTCTCACACGTCCACAAAGATGCCAGCAGCATCCTGCCAGGGTGAGTTTCTCAAACACACCCAGTGACAGCACTCAGTGCAGGCTCCCCTCACAGCTTAAGGCTTTTCATCAGCAACTCAGTAGGAAGGAAGTGACAAGGTTACTTCCCTCTAGGGTGCTATATATATTATATATATATATATACACACACACACACTTTCAGCATCTCATATAAGCAATGATTCTTGTCTTGGTTGCTCCAGCTGCGATCCAGCTCCCTGTTAATGGCCTGGGAAATCTACAGAGGATGCCCACGTATTCATTCCCTTTCCATCCATGCAGGAGATCTGGATAAAGTTCCTGGATCCAGGCTTCAGCCTTTCCAAACCCTGACCACTGTGGACATGTGGGAGTGAATCCATACATGGGAGATTTCTGTTTCTCCCTCTATCTTTCCCTCTCTGTAACCTCTTATTTATTTTTTCTATCTCTAACTTTTGAAGTGATAAGTAAATCATTTACAAATTAAAAAAAGCTGCAAGTTATGCAGAAAAGTTATCCATCCAGGTATGGACTAAGCAATTTTGTCACTCTGGTCCCTGTGCCTATTTAACTGGGCAGTTTTAGCTCCACATTTCACCTACTCAGTGCCTCCCTTTGCACTATGCTGCCTCTTGACTGTTCATGGATTAAACCAGAGGATGGTTTTCAGCTTTGGTACATAAAGCTTGGGACACTCATTTCAAGACTTCTTAGATGTAAACGGGCAGTGTAGCTTCCTAGCTATTAGGAAGGCAAAAGTCACCATCTCTGACAATCAACAGTCTCTTGTTTCCAAAAGCCATTTCCGGTGCATGGACATCTCTCCAGGCATCTCGGTTCTTGGAATATCTCAAACTGGTTCCAAGAAAGCCCATTTTTGTACTAGGGTCTCCTGTGCAGAAAAAAGCCATCAAACCAAACTGAACCAAACCAAACCAAACGAAAAACCCAGCCAAGTTAGCTGCACAAAACAAATGACCTACACTGAAGGATTTCAGAAAATCCAAGCAAAATTTAGAGTTTTGGCTGCAAAAATTTTTGAAATCTAAGCACTGTCAAAATTGAATGTCAAATTTCTTACGATCCTACACATACTGTTTTTACACCTTTCTTTTCTAGAACTGGAGCTTAGATAATATACCTTGAAAACAAGTAGCTGCCCTGTATGTTGAATAACACAGTGTACTTATAATCAATTAATGATAAGTTATGGGACCTTTTGTTTTTATTAACACTTTATAAGTGCTATCTCAGATCATTTTCATGTCAAATTAGGATTACTTTGACTTTTATCAGATTTAGTTTTATTTGAAAGGCAGATTTTAAACAGCAAAAATATCTCATCCACTGGTTCACTCCCCAAATGGCTACCATGGCCTAAGCTGGGCTGAGTTGATCCAAATCTGGCAATCAGAAGCTTCTTCCTGGTCTCCCACATGGGTGCAGGGTTGTTCAAGAACTTGGCTGCTTTCTCAGGCCATAAGCAGAGAGCTGAATTGAGAAGTCGAGCAACCAAGTCATGATCCGGCACTCAAATGGAATCCCAGCACTAAGAAGAATTAGTCTGCCATGCCACCACACGGGTAATAATTACTTCTATTTTTAGTTTCATTTTACCACAGGCCCTATGCCATAATAAGTGGATCAAAGATTTCATAAAGCTTGTGAAGTATGTTAAGACAAACAAACAAACAAAATCCCTCACAGAGTGCCTCACCTGCGCCTGTCCCTGCCCTGTGTGGATGTTGACAGGTAGTCAAGGAGGAAGTCAAGGATATGGGCCATCTGGAGTTTCCAGGCTAGAGTGGAGACACCTGAACCTGTCTTAGCATCACATCCCAGCACACAAAGACTGTGGCAGCCCAGAGGACCACACAATCACAGCATATCGGCTTCCGACCTCTTCAGGGTCAGAGAAAAAGCTTGATAGCCTCGACCACTTTAACTTGAAGTTTTTTAAATTTACCCAACAGAAAACTTTGTTTCTAAACCAAGACATGTCAGTTCTGGTTAGGACACCTGAGTATCCCTTACAATGGTGTGTTGAAAATTCTGGGAAAAGTTCATTCGAAGGTTAGTATGATTGGGTGGAGAACATTTCAGAACCAGGCAAAGTTAATTCAACATGTGTGTTTTTCATGACCTTTTGGAAGATCTCATGCGTGCATGGGTTTCAAACACTTTTTTGGCACAGAAACAAAGTTATCATTTACTTCCATTTTTTTCAATTATGCTTCCAATGTTTTCTTTTTTTTTTAAAGATTTATTTTTATTATCATTTTTTTATTGGAAAGGCGGATATACAGAGAGGAAGATCTTCAGTCCGATAATTCACTCCCCAAGTGAGCGCAACGGCCGATGCTATGCCGATCCGAAGCCAGGAGCCTCTTCCGGGTCTCCCACGCGGGTGCAGGGTCCCAAAGCTTTGGCCTGTCCTCGACTGCTTTCCCGGGCCACAGGTAGGGAGCTGGAAGGGAAGCTGGGCTGCCGGGATAGCCCATATGGGATCCCGGGCGTGCAAGGTGAGGACCTTAACCACTGCACCACTGCGCCGGGCCCTCCAATATTTTCTTGAAGTTTCCAAACTGTGTCATGGAATGCCATCTTCCTACCTTGAGAAAGCCACTATGGCTTCAGGCTAATGTGCTACCAAAAATACTAAATTAAACATGGATAATTAAAAGGTAGAACCATATTTCATTCTACTGGCAGATGATTAATTAGGGCTGAATGTCTTTTGCAACTTCATCCTAGCAACAAAATTAAAATGTATTCTGACCAAAAAAAGCCGTTCTTTGAATGTACATGTGCACTTTGCTTAATGAATACTCTTTAGCTCCCCCAGGATAATAAGCACTCCACAGCTTGCTTGGAAGCACCACCAGTTCAACCTTAGGTACAGAGACACAAACTACACCCAAACTCTCCAGTTCCTTCCACACCAGAGATTAGAATTAATCAGCTCAGAGGTGGCTGCCAGTGGAGAGCAAATTAACTCCACAATGTTGTTTAGACACACCAGGAAGGGAACTCTAGGAAGGACACAGCTGTGAACATGGTGGGGTGACTGCAAGGGGGAGCATCATGGAAATGCATGGTCACAAATTCCAGGCCTGCTCTATACATTGCTCTGTAATATACAGTGATTAGTGTCTTTTAACATATTCCATGGCAGAGTAGGTTAAAGTTCCACCTGCCTAGGCAGCATTCCATATAGCCATCAATTCAAGTCCTGGTTGTTCTACTTCCAATCCAGTTCCCTGCTAATGTGCCTCGTAACGTAGCAGAGAGCTGCCCAAGTCCTTGGACCCCCGTACTCATATGGGAGACCCAGAAGAAACTCCGAACTCTTGACTTCAGATCAGCATAGTTCAGGTCATTATGGCCATTTGAAAATTAATCAGCAGATGGAAAATATCTCCATATCTCCTCTTCCCTCTGTAACTCTGGCTTTCAGCACCGTGTCACAGGAGGTAGAGAGTGGCGAACCAGGAGCTGGGGCTACAGAGACCATGGCGGAAATCTAACATAAGAACCCAGACGTGGAACTTGCTGGAGGGAGTGGCACAAGTGACTGCAAACAAAGAGCTGTGTACCAACTACAATAAGTAAAATCGGACTGTAGGCCTATGGGTGACAGAGCTTAGAAGCCTGCCCCAAGGAGAAGAATCTAATAACCAGAAGGACAATGACCAAGAGTAAAAGAACAAAGGTACAATGAATATTACTGAAGACTCCCCTGTAAAGGAATAAATAAAGTCTTCAACATACACACACACATACACACTTACTAATATGGGGAAAGTGAGCTTAAAGGAGTCATAAACTAATTAACCCAAAAGCAAAACCAGCCCTATTGATCACTAATAGCCATGTTTTTAACCACTGGACAATCCTTAGAGATGGTTGAATTATTTTTTAGATGTAGATTATTTTCACTTCTAATAAATACACATTTTATATTACGTGAACAGAAAAGAGTATCAAATCCCAAGAGGGCTGGTAGGAATTTAGGATCTGGAAAAAATATCTAGTTTACCTTGAGAATTGTTATGAAACACAGGAAGTATCTAGGCACTTTCTATCAATGTGAGAGATGGAGTGCCAAGAAGGGGTCTCTGCATTTGTGATTGGTTTTTGGTAGGGAAACTGAAAGAACAGAGACCCCACCTGCATGCTCTGTTGCAGGTCACAGAGCAAATTCATAATTCTCCCCACTGAAAACCTTTTAAGATGCCAGACTTCTCCGAGAAGCGGAGCCACGAGCTAGATGACATCTACATTGGAAAGGGAAACTGCTGCTAGCAGCATGTGCTTTAGGCCCACAAACTGTCAGCGAAACACCTGAGAGATTACTCCTGTGCTACGGGGTCTAAGAAGTATATTCCCCACATGCGTTTGGTTTGGAGATTCGTGAATCATGGAAGGTACCTTCACTTCATGGTTTTCTGGGCGATTTCCACATTCAAATTCTCATGGCCGGCACAGCAACATTCTGAGACATAAAGCTTAAAGACTTGGCGTATGTACATATAGTTTAATTTCTGGCCTGCTTCCTTTACTCAATACAATGAGTAAAATGCATTAACTTCTCTGAGTGATTCAAGTTGTTAGTAAAAAAAAAAGAAAAAGATAAAAGCAAACTACAGCAAACAAAAGAAACCACAGTCCTGAACATTATAGTTTCTTTTTAAAATACTTATTTTTTATTGTAGAGGCAGATTTACAGAGAGAAATAGAGACAAAAAGCTAGATCTTACATCCACTGGTTCACTCCCCAAGTGGCTGCAACAATCGGAGCTGAGTTGATCCAAACCCAGAAGCCAGGATCCTCTTTTGGGTTTGCCATGTGGGTACAGGGTCCCAAGGCTTTGGACCATCCTCTACTGCTTTCGCAGGCCACAAGCAGGGAGCTGGATAGGAAGTGGAACAGCCAGAAGAACATGGGCCTGCACCAAACGGGATCCCAGCACATGCAAGGCCAGGATTTTGTCATCAGCTCCCTTACATCAGGCCCCAAATTAGTCTTTAAAAAGTAAAATACTGGTTTATTGCTTGGAGAATTCTATGATACAATGGAATTCACATTGAATGGAAATTCAATGGAATTTCCCAGACTGAAGCATTGCTAAAAGAATACCTGTTTTCATTGAACAACAAAGTATTTAGGCTTAGAGAGAACTGCCCAGACACCCTAACCTTAATAGCCAAAACATGGGTACTGGTTGCACTATATGTATGTCCTTGTGTGTCTCCTGTTACAGCAAAGCTGTAAATTCCAGTGTGATTGAATATCCCATACTTTTCACAGGAGCATGACTTCTGGGTTGGGAACACCTTTCAACTCTCAGCTTCCAGATGTTAACAAAGGGGGAAAAAAGAGAATGGGGAACAGTTCCCATATGTCCCGATGAAATGAGGCAGAACAAATGGAAGAGGATGCCTGGCACGTGCCGAGAGCTGGAAGTGTACATTACTAAGAGAGATAGGCACGTCTGGGCAGATGCAGTAACTCATGTCAGATTAATGGCACTTTTTGCAAGGGAGAAGTCTGGCTCTAGGTTTTCTAAGCTAAATTGCATGAAAACATTCAATCCTTTTTCCTCTTATTTGAACTGCTGGGTGACGGGACCAAATTGCTAGAAAAACCAAAGGCAGTTTACAGCCTTTAACAATTGAGAGGATGTATTGCTTCCCGTCTGGAACCCCAGAAGATGCTGCTGTACTCTGAGCACTTGCAGGTTTCAGGAACTGCCCATGAGTTATGTGACAAAAGAAGGCTAGGAACCAGAAAGAGCATCACAATTCCACACTGTCCAGAAGTAAATAAGGAGTTACTTCAAACAGGAGTTTTAAAAAAAAAAATGCTTTGCTCTCTCTCATTTTCTCTCTGGTTAAATGTGGTCCCATTGTCCTTGGCCTTTCAGTGTCGTTAAGTCCTAGTGGACAGATTATTTTACAGATCTAATCAAAAGTCATTAAGACTGTAAAGGCAGCCAAGCTGTCCTCCAGCTCCGCACTGGAGAACCCAAGAGAGGTAATGCATCTGGTTTTCAATACCCAAGGCCATTCTGTGTCCATCCTTAATTGCACTTATGTATTGGTTTGGACTCTAATATCTCCACCTATCTTTCTCTTGTTTCCACTATTCCACTATTAATACACAGCCTAGAAAACATAATTGCAGTGTGTGGCAGACAGCTATTTTCATTAAGTACTTAGGAGAAGGCTGTTTAGGGGGAGCCCAGTCTTTCCTATTGATCCAATCAAAATGACATGGAGGAAAAAGATGACCTTCTTATATTCTTTTCCGAAAAGTACTGTTAAAATTTAAATTCTCTTGATACCACTTTTTAAAGCATATAACCTCTGAAAATCTTGTCATTTTTCCCCCAGTTGCTTTGAAGTATGTGATATTTATTAGAGAAAAAGGAAATGGAGAAAGGGAGAATTTTTTTTCACATGAGAGGTAGAATATATAATCAAGGCTTTCTGCAAATATCGAATTGTCTAACAATACAAGGGCAACTGAAAAGCAGCAGCAACAAAGACAGAGTTGTGTGAAATTACAAGAGGGTAAACTGTTTAATAGGTTTGCAATACTTATCCTAAGGTCTTTAAGTAGGGACAGATGTACATCTAACAGTAAGGTTTAAAAAAAGGCTAATCATTTTTCCACGTTCATTCTTTTTGATTTTGAGTAGTTTACTCAATGGAATTCTTTCATTCTGAGCTAATTACCAGGTAAAATATAAGACAGAGAAATCTGACAATAAAACACACAGCCCCACTATACCACTGATCTAAGTCCTTCCCCGCTGGACCAAGTATGAGATACAAAATTTTCAGGTGGTGCCAAATCCTTCTTTCTAGGAGAAAACTGTATCTGGGTAGAAATACCTGGGTATTTTTGCTAGAAACCTTTGACATACCAGAAATATGACACAAACTAAGGACTGGTCCTTATAGAAATGGCAAGAATAGGGCTGACACTGTAGCATAGTGGGTAAAACTGTTGTGTTTGGGTGCTAGCATCCTGTATGGGTGCTGATTCATGTCTGGCTGCTCCACTTCAAATCCAGCTAATGAGCCTGGGAAAACAATGGAAATGATCTAAGTATTTGGGTCTCTGTACCCATATGGGAAACCTGGAAGAAGCTTCTGGCTCCTGGCTTTAAATCAGCCCAACTATAGCCATTTTGGCCATTTGGGGAGTGAGCCAGCAGACGTAAGATCTCTCTCTCTCTCAGACTTTTGAATAAATAAAAAATCATTTAGCAAAGAATTCCCAAGGACTGTAAAGTTTCAGTAGCAGACATCCTAAACTGACCCATGAAAACCATTCAGTTAAGTTCTGAAATCATTCATATCAATAAAAGAACTTGCTGGTTTGTTATTTTTTGTTTGGTTTTGTTTTGATTGGGAAAGTCAGAAAAGTGGTCCAACAAATACATCTGGAAGTATAAAGAAACCCAGATTCTAGAAAGAGCTATGAAATGAACTAATTATGTCTCTTGGCTCCCATGACGCAAATGTGTAGAGCAGAGCTGCAGGAATATCACTACAGAGTCTTCTGAAATGTCCATTCAATTACCAGGCTGTTTCAACCGGATGGTGGTGGAGATGAGGTCACTGTGACGTTCTTAGGCATTTTTCTTAGAAGGCAGTTCTCATATGACCTCCCGAGAATTCATGAGAACATGATTATAAAAGCATAGGGTATTTGTCCCCATCACTGTTACTCCACATACACTGTCACCGTTGCTATTGGTGCCACGGAGTCACACAGCCCATGAAGAGGCATTACGCCTTTGCCCTGATGTTTGGACTGATGTCTCCAAAACTGTGAAGCACAGCTCCACACAATCAAACACTATCCACTATCGATATCAACACAGTCAGGAAATGAAACAAAGGACTCCAGCCTTTGGCATTTGAGGCCCTCCATGGCATTGATCACAACTGCTATTCTACACTAATTTTTCATTTCAGCACAACTAAAGGTCCTGTCGAACACCTACTAATGTTGTTTTCATTTGCTAATGTAGGTGCCCTCTGGACCACTAAGCTGTGTTTCCCTCTTAGAGTACAGCATGTGTCACATCTACTGGGATAACATATTCCTCAATGTCCTTTTGAAATGCCATCACTTCCACAGCAGCTTTCTTAAAGGTCCTACCTAGATATGACCTTTTTAGCTTAGTCCTTCACAGTGCCATGCATTTACCACGTAACCGATCTATGCTAAGTTCATGTGCACTCAGGAATAAGGTGAGCACACTTATCAGCGATCAAAGGAAAACATTCCAACATTATGGGCTGTATCTTACCTATCTTTGCACTAAAAGATCTATCCCACCACATGGGTATCACCCAATACATTGGATCTGGTTTCATGAACTTAAGTTCAAAAGCAATTAAATGTTCCTACAATCTAGTGAAATAACAGGGGTTATTAAAAAGTGAAAAGACTACAAAGTACTATAAACAGATTTTTAAAGAACACTTTGTCAAAATATATTCCTCTTTCTATTCCACCTTCCACAATTTTTAAGTACTCCCTTGACAAGAGTAAGTTGTGTATAATGTAGGACTTGCCTACCAAGAAAGCTGTCGAGTCACCTAAAGAACAAAAGAATGAAATTCTGCCATTTGCAACAATATGGTCCCAAGTAGAATAATATGCTTAGTGAAACACACCAGATCCAGAGTGACATATATGATATGTTCTCGCTATATAGGCAACCTTCACGCAAATTACTAAACAGATACATAGGTCAACAAGTATATAAGTATATATATATATATATGTATTTTCATAGATGAGGTATATAATGGAAGTTTTTGCAGTATGCATTTCTAATTCTGAATTAAAGGAAGTCTCCCAATTAAACTGTTAAATATAATTTGACTGTATCATGTCAGACTTTTCACATTTGCTTGTATCTACCATGCCATGATACACCTAAATAGAAGGTTAAACTTGCAATTGTTACTGAAGGACTATACAACTGTGACAATATGGAGTGAGCTGCTGAAGACGGAATGGGAAGGGAGGAAGGGTAGGGAGAGGGAGGACTCCCCATACCTACAAAAATGTAAAATAACAGAAATAAATTGTTTTAATAAGTAAAATCAATGTAAAAAAAGTGAATCAGGCAGCTGGCCAAATAGTTCAGATGCCAGTTAAGTCAAAAGCAGCCTGCAGTAGAACAATAGAATTTGAATCCCAGCTTTGGGTTCCAGTTCTTTCTTTCTACTGATGTGCACCCCAGGAGGTAACCATAATGGCTCAAGCAAATGACTCTCCTCCACTCACATGGGAAGCCTGCATTGCATTTCCAGCTCCTGGCTTCAGCCTGGCCTGTCCTGACTGCTGCAGACAACTGGTGATTGAAGTAACATATAGAATGTCTTTTTCTCTCTCTCTCAAGACAATGATTCAAAAAATAATAATAAAGGACAGGACACATCTTACATGTCTGGAGTAAGGCATGTAAAATGACTCAAAGACCATGGTGATAGGTGACTTCCAGAGTGGTTCCCAGACCTGCCACATTGCAAGGACCTCGAGAGCCCCGGGCTTCCTTGGACAGCCCTGCACACTCACCTGAACTCTCGTCCAGACTCTCCTCAGAGACATGTTCATTCTGATGGACCCACTCTCCATTGCATTTGAAGAATATCTGCATAGCTGGTCGGGCCTTGCACCTGAGTGCAATTGGGTTGCTCTTGATGATGTATGCATCATCTGGCTCCTCTATGAAATGGGGCAGCGTCCCCGGAGCTGATGGGATGGAATCAGGCAGGACTTCACTGCTGTCAGATCCTGCAAAAACCAAAGAGGACATTAGGACAGAGCCAGCACCAACAGTGCACAAATCACAACACTGCTGCCTGGCGTAACAGGATTCCTTTAGCTGGATAGATCTTCAGTGGGCAAATGACAATAAGGAGAACTCAGAGTCTTTAGTTTCAAATCTGAGTGCTTTTACCCCAAAGAATGGAACTGAGAGCTGTTTGAAAATCCAGATTCACCCTTGCCAACAGTGACTTAGAGGGTCCAAGGAGAACTGCAAGCTACCTCCAGACTATGAGAAAGTGATAAGAATTCATGTTGTCTTGGCACAGCTGTGTGTCAGAAAAAGCTATTATGGAAGAAGGATACACAGTCTTAAGACACTGTCCAACAATCCTAAAGTATCCACTTTTCCGTCCCTCCTCCCCTCCAAAAAATACCTATTATATTTTACAGATTGTCTGGCATTCTATCTCATGCAACTCAACAAAGGACTCTACAAAGAATGTAGAATTCATCCTGAGTTCATCTACCAGCCCTGGCATTCCTCTACCATATACCACACATTACCTATATCTAGTCAGGCACCTTCATGGGGGAAATGGTTTACAATGGCAGACTCTGACTCAGCTAAGGAGGAACTTCCACCCAGTTCCTGATGATCTGTAGGGCCCCAGGCCTAGACTAGCTGATGCCCTAGACACACCCTGGGTCTGTCTTGATGGATCCTTGTCAGAACAATTCCCAGATATCTGCATACGTGTTGATGCAGCAGACTCATTGTTTAATTTCTAACCTCCCCCAGTCATTATCCCTGTCTCTTTAAAAAACCCTCTTGGTGGCTGGCAAGGCAGAGCTCTTTTCCCCAAGATGCTGTCTTCTTAAACTGTTTCCTCGCACCAACACTGGACTCTGGTGACTTAGATAACCAAGCAGTGAGCAGCACATCCCTGAAAATCTGTCCCAGAACAAAAGAATTATTAAGGGGTTGGTGTTCTGGCAGCTGCAGACAGGAGCATCACATATCAGATTCAAGACTATGAATCCAGGCTGCTCTACTTTGGATCCAGCTCCCTGCTAATGCACCTGGAAAAGCATTAGATAATGGCCCATGGGCTTGGGCCCCTGTAACCAATGTTAGAGACCCAGATGGAGTTTGTTAGCTCTTACACACAGTTAAGTCCTCTTTTCAGCCCATTAAAGCCAAAATATCAGATGCAGCAAAGTACTTAGGAGTGTCTTTCTTCCAGCAAGGTAGGAACAAGAGAGGGGCTGGAGAAAGAGAGAACAAGAAGGGAAACATCTCTTGCCATGGTGGCAGGATGAGGCTGCAGGGAAGCGTAAGAGGGCAAGATTGAGGAGGATAAAGGAGAGCCTGGTAGAGAAGGGGCAGCACGTGCAGGGGAGAGAAGAGGAAGTGGATGGGAGGGTGGCCATGCAGGATTAGTGGATGGGATTGTTGGAGATGCAGAGGATTGGTAGTTGGGCAGGGATTAGGAGGAGGGTCACGATGGTGGGTGGGATTGTCAGGTATGGCACCATGTGGTTACAGCCAACCAGAACAATGTGAAATTGGTGAGCCATGGGAAGAAGTAGTAGGCAGTAATGCCAGGTCCGGAATGGTGGGGATCACATCCATCTCCAAAGCACTATTCCAGCCACTCTTCACAATTTCAGGCTTTTGGCTTTGAAAAAAATAGGATTTTTTTTCCCCCTTTTTAGAAAAACTATTAAAGGTAGCCATAGTTAATTAACAGCAGTGGGAAAGTATGATATTAAGGATCTTTAAAAAATTCATATTACATAAAAAATGTGGGGGTAGAGGACTTAGACTTCAATAGATATTTTATATAAAGAAAAACATAGACTGAGTTAAGCAAATTACTCCTTACACTGGGAATACAATGGCAGTATTTTCCATGTTAATGAATTAAATATAACAATGCTGGATTTTCTCAAACAAGATTTTCTCTCCAGTTAAACACATCAATCTAAGTAGCCTCACATTACTGAGAGAGTTCAAGATACTATAGGTCCTGTCTCATATTTGCCAGGGAAAATGTAATCTATATAAGTAGTTACAACTATCAAACATCATCATAGCACAAAGAGGCTAAGAGTCTACGTGGACAGCTGATGGTTGAGAGTACCACAGAGTTACTCAGAAAAGAAAATGCATGGCCAGAGGACAGAGAGGGAGAGGGGTTTCAACATAGAATGTCAGATGCACTTTCCCCTAATGTTCTAAAGCATATTTACAATGGACTTCATAAAACATCATATATTAATTTATTTTGTTACTGACTGCTGGAACCAATTTCATCTTCAATAAATACCAAGTCCCCACAGGCTTCTCCAAATCTACGCATTAGAGAAAATGACCAAAGTATGTGTACATTCACAGGCTCACACTCTCACAAGGGGCTCCAGTTCTGCCCTGAGAAATTCACTATTGCATGAAGGAAGTTACCAGATAAAGCACACAGGTATAAAGCTCTAGAATTAGGCTAAGTGGATAGGCACCGTGTGCATGTGAAATGATACATGCTTGCTTAGCTAGTAACCACCAACAAACAATGTGTCAAGATAAGCTGAACAAACCCTGGAGGTGTTGGAGGTAGGAGGATTTTGTAAGGACAGACCTGCAAGCAAATAGTGAAACCACATTTATCAGTTATAAATAAAATGTTCAGTGAAGGCAAAGGATCGTAGGGCGAAACTATTTTTAACCACCCAAAACTCATATAACAGAGTACTTGGAAAGCAATCAGAGTTTGACTCTGCATTAAATGACATTTAAACAAATGTCATTCAACAAAGTAGAAAGCTTGGCCTGCATGTGGAACATGGAACAGCACAAGCAGAAAAGCAGTGGGGAGAGGTCATCGTCCAGGCTTAGCCACGGAACTCGCTTGAACGCTTCCAATCCAGCTTCCTGCTGATGGGCCTGGATACAGCACGCAACAGCCAAAGCACTGAGACTCTCGCCCTCCATGTGAAAGTCCCTGATGGACTCATGAGCTCCTAGCACTGGCAGGTCCCAGTGCTGTAACTAGTTGTCACACCAATTTATGAAATAAACCAGTGGATGAAAGATCTTTCCGTCTTTCCTTCTATGTTACCTTGCCTTTCAAATCAATAATAAATCTTAAAAAAATTAATCTTAATGTTCAGGGGAGGGAAAAACATAAAACACAACATTTCATCATAAATATTATTGAAGTAATGTCAACTGTGGCTTACTACATTTCTTTATAATTTAATACTCATGTACATGAGGGTACCAGAAAACACTAATAGAAAATGTAATTAAGACATAAATTTAGGGGGTCAACATTGTGGTTCCGAAAATTAGGCTATTATTTGCAATATTGGCACCTCATATTTGAGTATTTGATCAAGTCCCAGCTACTTCACTGGAGATCCACTTCCTGCTAATGTGCCTTGGAAGGTTTGGGCCCCTGCCAATCATGTGAGAGATCTAATGAAGTTCAAGGCTCCTGGCTGCAACCTGGCCCAGTCCTGACTGTCACAGTCATTTCAGGAGCAAACCATAAGATGGCAAGATCAGTCTTTGTTTCTGCCCCTTGTTCTCTTTCTTTGCCTTTCAAATACATACATGAAATTTTTTTAATGTAAACTTATTTTCCTGCAAATGGTGTTCTTTCTTTTTACTTGTCAAACTCTTTAGCTAATGAAGTATTAAACTTGTGCCTATAAATTAATTAAAAATACGCTCTTGAAAACATTAAAGAAAGCAAGGAGGAGGGAGCAAGGTATCATTCTTTGAATTATATCCATGGACTACACAAAATTTGCTCTGTTTACATTAATAAAAACTTCAAAATTTGCAATTTTTCGTAAAACACATCTCCATGAACTTGTTAACAATCTTACCTATAATAGCAAAATCACAGTAAGTTCAAAACTCCTGGGAGATGTATTTGGTGTGAGTGGTGAACAAAGCAGTTAAAATGCCACTTGGGATGCCTGCATCCCATATAAAAATACCTGTTGTGAGTTCCAACTCTACGTTCTGGCTAACATGCAAACTACAGGGCAGTAGGTAATGGCTCAGGTAGTTGGATCTCTCTCTGTTAACCACTCAAGAAACCAGACTGAGTTCCTGGATCCTGGCTTCAGCCTTGCTCCCCTTTGAGACTATTTGGGAAATGAACCAACAGATGAGATATTTTTGTCTTCTTGCTTAGTGGTTCTCAAATAAAATATATGTAAGTAACTTAAAGAACTCTGAATAACAGTACACTGAAGCACAGGACGCAAATGCTCACAGCTCACACAAGGTGGTCCTGCACTGGAACACTACACAATGATTGCCTGTTGACTGGATCCCAAGAGTATCTGCTTCACTAGGCAGATGATGATGCAGAAACAAGACATTTCCTAACATTTCAGAGCTGCTATCACTGTTCTATGGAAAGGAAGCAAGGTGCCTTGGTAACAGCTCTTTGAATTCCAGTTGCTTTCTTTATCTTGTGTGGCAGCATGCATGTGAGAGCTGACACCCATCCCATGGAAGTCTACAGCCATCATCTAAAATGGCACAGCACAGCTGGATTCCCTACTTTTACTTACATAATTGTGACTTGTCTCCATATGGTTACTTAATTAGATAGGGGAGGCATTATAATCATTGAATACAAAACAACAGCCGGAATTTTACATGCCGAATATTTAATGCAATTTTCGAAACAGACTCTTTCTCTAGGGTCTGAGTATTTTTTTTGTGTGTATTTTTATTTTTAACTCAGAAATAATCCGGTCTTTTTTTTTACAAGCTCTAATAAAAATGGAAATGCTTAATATTGCTGCATTTTCATAGTTCACCTCACCTGTGCTGGTCTTATTTGTGGCTAATCTAAGATATTACTTCATTGAGTGAATCTTAAATTCTATGGAAGAAAAGAGGATAAACAAAACTTACAACACATTTAACCAGCAGGGCCATCCTAAATCTGTGAAACAAGGAACTTCACAATTCAGCTGAGCTGACAAGAGCTCAAGCATTCATCATTCTCAGAGGATCCATTTTACTTCAACACATTTGATAATTCTAAAATGGGGGGAGGGCAGACACGTGCATGCATGCATGCATACTGACATTAGAAACTGAGGGTTCAAACATGACAAAGGCCCTTTGTCTCAAAGAACTTACACGCTAGGGGCAGAGAAAATAAATTACAAGAACACTAACAACATTTCACAAACACTAAAATCCAGGAATCCAGGAAAAAATAAACAAACATGTCCTTAGGAAACCACAAAAAAAGAATTGGACCTAAAGGTTTGTAAAAATCACTCATTTTTAATGTAAAAAAAAAAAAGAGCTAGCATTTTGCTGAGGATTATGGGTAAGTGAAATAAATTTTTATCCCAACAATGGATGCATTTGTGTGTCAGTGTATACCACTGACTGTTTTTCAAATTCATCTGAAAAATCTAGTGGGATTTGGGAGAGGTTTTGCTTTCAAAGTGCTATCGCTTTTCATTTGTAACTGACAGTTTTCAAGAGTGAGGCTATTCATAGTTATGGAAAAAAATGGTTGTTTTAATGTAATATTGAATGACAGAAAACCAAACAATCAAATACTATTCTCATATTTTTCATTGTTGGAAAATTACCTTTCAGGAAGAGTTGTGTGTTTTATGTTCTGCACACTAATACAGGAGGGAGTTTCAATCTTTTATGACAAAAAGAAATAAAAGGGGAAAAACAAAAGTTTAAGAAACATTAAATTCCCTTTGAAATAAATACAGTTCTATTAGATGTCGGGTCACATCTTAACAGCTTAGCCTGGGAGTATTTAGCTGCACATGTTAACATTCAAATCTGGGCTGATTTGGGCTATTCATGTTTGATAGAATGTTTTTCCTATGTGCACATCACAACAGAAATGAAGTGAGAGGTCACCTTCAATGAAAAACTGGGCCATTTCATCCTAGAAGTCACGGAAGCTTTCAGAAGTGGCAACTTGTCCAAAATTTCTAAGAAGTTGACTCAGGATCAAAACCTCTCACTACTGCTTCCTAGGGTTATATTTTTTCCACTTAAACTGCACAGCGTTTGTTTTGGTGGAACAGGGGATATTCCATTTATGACTAAATTTTGCGCCATTACCTACTGAGGAATTTTACCTAAAAAACAATCTTGTCAAGTCACCTTCATGATGACTTTGTAACATGCAACTTTCCAGTTAAGTCTAACTAAAAAAAAAAATACAGAGTTTACTATTTTATGACATGCTTCATGCTGAAACACATTGACTTAGTATGAGACACAACATTATAGGAAAGTCAGAGAAAAATTCATAAGGCACACATAACATTTTGGTCAAGCAATGATGAATTGTACATACACATCTGGGTCCGGAGACGGTATTACTCAACAGATTGCTCCCCACCTTGGTTCAAGATGCACTATAGGATATTCTCAAAACGATGATGAAGTCGATTAACAGCACATTTGTCTGAATGATATACATCCCCTTCTCTAAGCAATGCATGACTTTTCTGCTAATAAAATGGTACATTTCAGTACCTTGTTTGGATGCACATGTGGTGCTGTGATTGTATGTACATCAGGTATTCATATATTTATTTTTTATTATTCCAGCTAATTTGTTAGGATACGATTAACTCCTCCTTACAGCAATTCTAGAAAAATCCAGCATCCTATTATCAGCATATATTTAAGTTTCACTGATAATCCTCCTTTTATTCAGGAGTAGGAAAGCATACTGCACTGTATCTTCAATGCCGTGATACCAGCAGAATGTTGGACACATGATTGTCGTTGAAGGACTATCTCTTGTAATAATATGTGGGAAAACAGTGGGGGCATGGAATGAAGGAGTGGAAGGGGCAATCTTTGTGCCTGTGGAATCATACCATAAAAATAAAAAGTAAAAGAAAGTTATTCTAAATGATCATGTAAAACTAGGCATGTCAGTGTCAATGCAGCTATATACAATTCTGCACTATATTGTGATTTTGCATCCAAATATATATCTTTATTCCAATTCTTTCTCAGGACTCAAATCCATATATTAAATCACTTCTAGGTACATTCAACTAAATGTTTCAAGGACCCTTAAAACCTCATATACCAAAAATAAATTTTAAAAAATCTCCGTATACCAGAAATATAACTCGTTGTCTAACCATTCAGATTTGATATTTTTAAAGATTTATTTTTGCTGATTTGAAAGACCAACAAAGAGAAAGAGAAATCTTGCATGCTCTGGTTCTCTCCCTAAACGGCTGCCACAGCTGAGGTTGGGCCAGTCAGAAGCCTGGAGTCAGGAGCTTCACCTGGTCTCCCACATGGGTGTAGGGGTCCAAGATTTGGACCATCCTTTGCTGTTTTCCTTGGTGCATTAACAAGGAGCCAGATGGGAAGTGCGGCAGCTGGACTCAAACAGGCACCCATAAGGGATGCCAGCACCACAGACAGTGGCTTAACCTCATGTACCATAGTGCTGGCCCCAATCCCTGGGTTCCACCAGTCCAAACAGGTCAACAGAACTTACCAAATTAAAACTTGACTATCAGCAACTTCACCATATTTAGACTTCCTGAAATTAATCACTAAACCCTACTGATTGTATCCCTTAACAGTATCTTTCAGTCACTGCTGTTGTGTTGTAGATTATGCTACCACCTTGAATACCAGCATCCAACACATGCACCAGTTCAAGTCCCAGCTGCTCCAGTTCTGATTCGGCTCCCTGCCAATGGCCTGAAGAAAGCAGAGGAAAATGGTCCAAGCATCTGGATCCCCATCATCCATGTGGAATCCCAGACGGAGCTCCTGACTTTTGGCTGGCCCAGCCCATGCATGAACAAACAGAGAGAAGCTCTAACTTGGCTTTTCAAATTTTTTATCTGACACTTATTTGTCTAAATAAGTCTCGTAAGAAAGAAAACCTTTCAAATTTGACAAGTATTTTTCATCCCATTCCCATTGTGCTCACACTGGTCACTGTTGTCAAGCCTCAAAATTACTGCGACAGGCCCTGGCGTAGCTGTCCTCATGTGCCATTTTGTAATCATCTCCACACACACTGCCAAGCAGCAGGAGCTTTCCAAAATGCAAAAACATGTCATTCTGTCCTAAAATTCTTCGGTACTTTATAGATAATCCCTACTCCTGAACATGACTGAGCAAGAATTGGTAATCTGGCTTCAGCACGTATCACCTACTTTCCAACCCAAAAGGTTCAGGATATGTCTCTCACCTGCAGCCTGAAGGCTTGCTTTCCCTTCCACTGGTAGTATGACAATGGGTGTTATTCAGCCTTGCAGGCCACTTTCACCTCCTAGGTTCACATGTGTGGACACAACTTACAGGACTCTCCAACTGCATTGCCTAAATTCCATATTAATCACATTCCTTTTCTCTGTCCTTCTATAATAATCTTTACTAACTTTTTAATAATTTCTGAGTATCCATATACTTTTGGTTCTACTCTAGGCTCCTCCAGGAAATCAAAGGATGTGGGAATCTGGTTCATTATTTATATCTCCAGTGGCAAACAGCTCTGAAACTCAACTTCAGTTTGTGGAATAAAAAAAAATTCAAATACATAAATTGCAATAAAGGGTCTTCACTAAAAATGGTGTAAAATAACGTTTATTTTAATGCAAATCATGCAGGTACTACCCTTATTGGATTTTACTAATTTTCTTTTCTTATCCAAAACATACTATGTTTAATATTGTTGCAAATCTACCAATTAGAGAATAGGCAAATACTGTTTAATATTCACTTGATTATTGGCAAAGTCCTGTATTAAAATACTTATTTACTATTTATATTTACCTTTCTTTGAAAGGCTCATTTTGTTTGTTTTACAGAGTTTATATGATGTAGCAGCACAGCATTTAAAACTTAGTAAAACATAGCTTGAATTTACAAATTCCATTGTTTTTATATCAAAGGCTACCATAATATCTTGATGTTTCTGCTATTTCTTCCAAGTATTTAACTTTTTTTTTTTTTTGCTTCACAAGATTAGATAGCAAGAATCAAGATGTCAGTTTTCACTTTCCAAACACAACAGCATTTTGGCCAGAATGGTTAGCTCAAGTCAAAAGTAGGTACACATAAGGAACTACACCTTAAAAGAAATCACTGCTTTCCATGAGAACAAGAAAAGCAGAACGATCAGACCTGAATCTTGCAATTCTGAATGAGATGATCTTCATTGCACAACAAAATTCCTTGAGAATCACCTTAGATGCTGATGTGAGGATGGAGTTTTGATGTACATCTAAAAGCCTTTAGTTCCTTTGTTATTTCTCCTAATAACCAGATTGAGCTGCACCTGCTGTGAATGGTGTCTGGTAAAGGCTGGCAGTAGCCCATGTGGCAGCAGCATCCAGCAGCAGGAGCTGCGTCTTCACAGTTATCAGATCAGGATGTGGCACCTGCACAAGGAAGGAACTTCCTTACCCTCTGTGGAGTTGATGCTCGACAAGGTTAGAAACAGGTTTTCACCAACTTGTACTTGAAATGCTCTTTCTCCTGATATACTTTATCTAGACCCAGCCTGATACAAGGAAACAATATCAGTGGGATGTGCAGCTACAGCCAAATTTCCAAACAAGACTCCTTTCCTGGTTGTGAAAGATGGGCTCTTAGAAAACACATCCCACCTCACTTGGCTTCCATGTGCTTTTTTTTTTTTCAAGATTTATTTTTATTGGAAAGGCAGATATACAGAGAGGAGAGACAGAGAGGAAGATCTTCCATCCGATGATTCACTCCCCAAGTGAGCGCAATGGCCAATGCTATGCCGATCCGAAGCCAGGAGCCTCCTCTGGGTCTCCCACGCGGGTGCAGGGTCCCAAAGCTTTGGGCCATCTTCAACTGCTTTCCCTGGCCACAGGCAGGGAGCTGCATGGGAAGCTGGGCTGCCGGGATTAGAACTGGTGCCCATATGGGATCCTGGGCATGCAAGGTGAGGACTTTAACCACTGCACCATCACGCCAGACCTGGCTTCCATGTTCTTTCATGTAGAGCAAGAATAATAGACTGCTACAGAGTCACTGTGCATATTCAAGCAGATAAATGTAAAGGAATTAGGGCATTACACAGCATCAAATAGGCACTCATTCTGTAAAGACAATTACTGCTAGCATTATTGTTATTTATTGCTGGAGGGAAATTAAGCAGGGGAAGGTTGGACAGTAAAGGACAAAACAGAGGTAGTGCCCCATCTGCAGACTTTCTGTTTTTGCTCTTGTTTGAGAGGTCTTAAAAGCACCAAAGCAATGTGCAGCCTATTCAGCAGCAATCCTAAAAACACATGGAAATTCAACAGACTTTTTGCTGACAAAACTGTACCCTAGATTATAATCCAGTGACTGATTTTGATGATCCAGATGCTGCAATAATACAATAAGTGAAGAATCTTATTAACAGTATTTGAAGACTTATAATGACACCATACGAATTTCACATTTCAGTTATGGAGCACACACACACACACAAAAAGTAACAACTAAACACAGTTGACCACATTCGTGAGCAGCTTAGTCTAACCTGCTCAGCTTAACTGTGCTGGGGTAAAGAATGGAATGTGTGGTAACTGCAGGAAGAACGGAGGAAAAGAGTGCTCTAACAGAGTTAATTCAGTTGCATTATGAAATTTTAATTAGTTAGCTACCTTAGCACTCTTCCTCCTTGTGAATACGAATCAGACAATCACATGCACACTGCTGGGCCATTGCAGTTCACTTTATCATCAATCAGTTGAAGTTTGCAGATATCCGTGGTTCACAATAACCACTTAATTTTGCCAGGACCCAGGGTCTGGGTCAGGAAGTCAGTAATGACCTGTATTCCTACTGAACAGATTTTGAAATGAAAACAAACATCCAACGAGTTGGTAGTTTCAGAGGAGATATTAAACCATCAATCAGATGGGTCAGTATGCTGTGGGAGAAATGGCCGTCTCTAACATTTAGAGGTTACCACCCCAGAAAATACACGAGGAGTCCACCAAGCATTAATATGTTCTTACGAGGTAAGAGGGGATAGGAACAGAAATAAAGGATGTTATCATTATATTATTGGTTTTTCTGTCTTTAAGGATGTTTGCTTATAGCACCGCTATACATTAAACCAAATTGGACGCCAGCATTGTCCTGTTCAATACAGTTTACTTGGCCATTTCAAATATTAACTTGGAGAAACAATGTTATTGCAAATCCCAGGAAGGATGCATTATCCGGTACTTAGACTTGAGACTGCATATTTTTCAGACAGGTCTTACAGTAATAAATAAATGAAAATAATAAATGAATAAAATGACAAAACAAATAAAATGAAAAATAAAAATAAATGAATAAAATAGGTTCTTTTGAGTTCAACAAGCCATTATTTTAAGAAATTTAACACCATCAAAATGGAGACCAAAATCAAAGTGCCCATGGCTGACTTCATTACTGGTGAAGATCTAATGGCACAAAAGTCACAAAAAGAGGAATAAAGCACACTTTATACCTTTAGATAAGAAATTCCTATTTTATAGCAAGAAATAATTAAAAATCCCCATGTAGACAGACTCATACCTAACAGTATGAGATAGACAATGAGACAACAGCTTCAGAGAAAGCAGAACCTGTGGAGAAAGTATCACTTCCTTCCAAAACACAATTCCTGCGATGGAAAACTAAAGAGATAAGCTGTTTCTTAGCACTGTTTTTCCATCAGACAGATGATACAGAACCTTAGCTAAAAATATACTGGTGTTTCTAGAAGTCACAGTCAGCCCCACTGGACATTATTAGGCTCTGAATGTTCGTGCTGAATGCCTAAGGCCCAATCCCGCAGCGGTAGATCTTGCAAGGTAATTAGGTCATGAAGGCAGAGAACTCCAGAATGGAATTAGTGCCCTGATAAGAAAAAAGGACAGCTTCTTCTCTCTCTCTCTCCCCTCAGCCATGAGGCCACAGAAGGCAATGACCTGCAAACGGGCAAGTGCGACTTCAGGAGACATGCCTATTGCAAAACCTTGACCTTGGATTGGGCAAGCTGTAATTCTTCTGGTTCAAACGCTCATTCCAGATGTTTCTGTTACAGCAGCCTGAACTAACACAAGTTTCCAAAGGACGTTTCTAGGAAACAACGGTCATCAAATCAGAATGAGTCTGACTTGCTCACTGGCTGCATATGCCACTGAGAGGACATGGGGCTGGACATATTGGAAATAAAAAGGGGAAGACTTGGGGACAAAGTAAAAGACTTGGAGCAAACAGTAGATATGTATGCAAGGAGTCAGACTACAACTTCTACTACTCCGTGTGCACACATGAAAAGCAAGATTTAGTTCTTACAATTATTTTTTTTAGGTGACACTTGCCCACACAGAGAACTCTGTGGTAAGATGCTATGAAAGCAGAAGTGAAGGAAGGCCATGCGAGATGAATAGGAGCAGTCATGAACACAGGCATTCCCAGACAGTGTCAAGAGAGCAGCAATGAGCTGGGGCAGGGGAGAAAAACAGTGCACTGAAAGATCAGACCCATCGCTATCCCACACTTACTGAAGGGAACTGAGCCATTTACAGACACAATGGGAGACAGCACTTGAATATTCACAGGAAACCAGTAAATGAGGTACACACGTGTATCTACCTTCTTTCTTCCATTTGATTCTCATTTTAGGGGATGGGAGTAGTAAGATTTTTTTTTCAAATGGTAAGAAAATTGTTTAACCCTTCCTTTTTGAAAACTCAAGTTCTTGAGTATAACTGAGAGCTTACAATGTCAACACTGTAAAATAGAATTCATTCCTCTTCCACATAACCCTAGAATTGGAGTTCCTACCTCACACTCATAAAACAGCCATTACTACCAAATCACCCAGGCACAAATGCTCACTGTTGGAGGAGACCATCTGGCTTCCAAAAGCCTCCATGCTTACAAACCAGGGTCCAACTCGCAAAACCTGGTGATATAACGAGACAGCTCTGATTACAACCGCAGAGTTCAGGGACCCTGGGAGTCACTTCTGGAACATGGTGCTACTCTGCCTGCAGCTGCAGGGAACACCAGCAACCTTCAAGATGAATGGGAGTTTGGTGGAAGGTCTGGGCCCTAGGCAAACACATAGGATCAGTTCTCCAGCTGCAAGAAGAAAACACCCTATTTCAGTTGGATTAATTATGAATCAAAGCAATGTTCTCCACTGACAACCAAAGTTAAAGGTAATACGACTAGAACTGAGGTGTGCTTTTCCCCTCTGCTTCACAGGCAAACTATTTCACTGCTGGGCCATTGTCACACAGCAGTGATTCACAGAAGAATGTGATGCTTAATGAGCCAAGGATGGAGATAATTATGCCGGTTATATTTGGGACACACGCAAAATAACAGACCGTGTTTGTAGACGCTTTATGAACACTCCAGGGCAAGGAGAGAAAAGAAGACTTTTTTATTTTCAATAGCTGAACTGGATTTCACTATCGCCAAATACCTTTGGAGGAATGCACTGTTTTCTGCCCAACTAAAATTAAAAAGTTAACGAGTCGGAAGAGCACATTCCTAATTTCACATGTCCCACAAGGAACATGAAGTCATTTTGAATATTTCTCTAGATTTTGCCGATGTGATCTCCAGGTGAATAACCAGATCTGTCATTTATTGAAAAGTATCCACTACTACAAAAGGAAATATTCATAGCTTTTTTTTTTCCTGATTGCTAATTAAAGTTTCAGAGAAGCCTTGCTACAGTACCATTGTATTTCTGGGCAAGAATAGGTCTTGGATCACCAGAGCAGGTGCAGAGATGCTGACACATTTCTACTTCAAGCACAAAACTGTTGATACACTGGCAAAGGTAAGCAGTAATGGATGAATGTGGCTAAACAGATTTATCACAGTGTGTTTTCAGAGCCGCAGTGCCAGTCAATGTTGTGTTGTGCTTAAGAAAAAACATTGGAGTCAGACATTTCCACTTTTCATAATAGAAAAGGCTGACTGCAACCTAGCACCCAACACTATCTTTGGAACTGTTGCATATTAATGCAAGAAGATACTACAGAAATCACAAAACTCGAGGGAAATGCCAACCACAGAATGTAACTAACTTGTCTGTGTTTACCTCCCTAGCTATTAGTGTCCAGGTTATGGGAACAGATAATTTTTAAAATTTATTTCTACCATGATTCAGGTGAAAATTCTGGCATTTACATCCAAAATTGCCATAAACCATTTCCTTCAAAATGAAACTCCCTCCTTGCATAAATAGTTTGCAGGGTAGAAAATGTCCCAAGTCAACTCAGGAGCTGCTGAAATCAGAAGCTCATTGTACTCATCTTCAAACTCTCATCACCCATAAAAACAAAACAAAACAAAAACCAAAACAAGGGTGGGGGTGGGGGGCAAGTGAAGCACCTATCATGGAGGAAATTCAGATTTGACTTCACTTGAGAGCTCATCAGAGCACAGGAGAGTTGAGTCTGGGTAGAATGATTGCCAAGTGGTTACACAACTGATTTGAAAGCAATTCCCCAAATCAGATTTTGATCTTCAAATTCAACTCCAGTTAGTCAAAGCATGCTCACAAAACTGCTCCAAAAACACTCAGAGAAGAACAAACGGCTTTAAATATTGAGAATCATCAGGTATTTATACGAAGACCACAGGACCACAAGATGTTCTCAGGAAAGGGTTTGCAGGAGAGCCCCTAATAATGAAATTTAACATTTCAGATGCACAGTCACAGAGGCTGTTCCAATAGATCCGACCATATCCAAGGGGCCAAAGGCTTGTAGCTAATCACTACTCCAATCTTTAAAAACATGTGATACAGGTTGTATTAGCCACACTCTTCATGAAGGTGACAACCTTGATATGACTCAATCTAGATAAGCAACTAACCTTAGAGTTGCTGCTTACTAAAGATACCACTGTAACTTGTATAATTTTGAGAAGTGGACATACAAAAACTGAAAAGACACAGAATATCCCATATTAGATTTGTGGCTATGCTTGGATTCTAGCTCCCTGTCACTGTACACCTCGGAAGGTAGCAGATGATGACTCTGAATGGGTTCCTGCCACTCAAGCTGGAGTCCCAGTCAAGTTCTGGCTGCTGGCTTTGGTCTAATCCAGTCCTGCCTGCTGTGGTATGGCTGCTCAAAGCCTTTGTCTGCAACACAACTACCCCATATGGGAGACGGGTCGAGTCCTGGCTGCTTCATTTCTGATTTAACACCCTGTTACCATGCCTTGGAAAGCAAATGGAGGTAGGCCTGAGTCCTTGAGTCCCTGCTACCTATATAGGAGACCCAGATGAAGATCCTGATGTCTGGCTTTGATTTGGCTCAGCGCCACCTGATATGGCCATTTGGGGGATGAACCAAAGGAATGAAAGATCTCTGATTCTCTTTGTCCCACTTGGTAACTCTACCATTCATACAAAAATGCTGTGAATTTAAAACAAAACAAAAACATAAAATAAGACATTGCCCAGTGAATGCCAGCTTTCTTGACTCCCCATGCAGCTCCCTCATGTATCTGCTTTTCAAAAGAATAAACTTCTTATTTTTCCCAATGAGGTCAATAGGAATTCCTCAAACAAAGCAATCTTGTATCCTCAAGTTGTGCATTAACCTTTGAGATTCGAATAACATTCCAATGGAATTTCTACCAACCAAACCTTCCCTGGAGCTGAAAATTCTAACCTCAGGATCCACTACCTACTTCTAGCCTCATAGGGTGCTGAGGTTAGTAGAAGATTGGAGCACTGAAGATTTTCTTGACTCCAGGTTTTCCTTCTCTCTTAATCAGTTCAATTTCTCCTTGATCTCTTTACCCAATGTGTACCAGTCCTTTCTGTCACACATCAACCAGTCTTAAAATGGCTCTTATTCTTAATTTCCTAAAAGAAAAAGGAGTCCTAATTCACCTGCAACAGAACAACTTCAGGGGACAGGAGGATGTTTTTATTCAGCCAGGAAGTATTTGCATCATAGGAAAATGTATTGCTTCTAGAGTATTACACATCCATTTCCATAAGAGTACCCATTTCACATTGTAGTCCTGCCATTTTTCCCACCTCTCACTGTTTTTCCTTTGCCTACTCCCCTTCAAAGATTAAAACTCACAAATCATTGGTTTTGACAAGTAAAGCTGAATTCCTTCCATTCCGTAAAGCAAAAGCATGTAGAGTGTTGGAAAAAAAAAAAAAGATCCATCCAGGTACCAGGAAGCCCCATACCGTTTTGTCACAACTTCACCCTGCATATCTCCACACCATTCTCTCTGAAAGAACAGGAAACTTAGACATTTTCCCACAAATGTAAAGTGACCACCTTCTTTAAAGGGGAGATTCTACTGAAGAGTAATTCATGTGTTAAAGATTTTAGTCATAATCATGTTTACGGCCATAAATGAGAGAACTTCACAAAGACCATGAGAAACAGAAGTAAAAGTCATGGTGTAAATTTTGAAATCCAGGAATAACGCCTATTAGGAGAAAGCTGGCAGTAGCCCATAAATTTGCTGGAATCATAACATTGGATTTCATTTTTCTGACCTTTCAAAAATGCCCCACATGTATTTCAATCTTAAAAATGATCCATGATAATAACACAACACTCACCCAAAGAAACCATAACCCTAGAGCTCAATGCTATGGTCTAAGAAGTTCCCTTGTTGGGAAGGCAGTGATAATTGCCACCATTTCACACTGTATTAAAAAAAAAAAAAGAAATAGAGAAGTTGGATGGAAGCAGGGAGAGAGGGAGGGAAGGAGATGAAATGGGAGGAGAGAGATTTTACACACACACAGTCTTCCACGCTGTGGTTCATTTCTCAAATGAATTGAAACAATCCATTTGGAGCTCACAACTCCATCAGGGTCTCTTAGGTAGGTGGAAGGGATCTCAATATTTGTGTTATTTGTTGATACTTCCAAGGATGCACCTTAGCAAGAAGCTGGGATGAGCAGCAGTGCTAGGAACAGAACTCAAGTGATTCACCATTTGATGGAAGTGTCCCAAACAGCACTTGACTGCTGGTCAAATCTCCTACCCTTGTGCTGGATTCCTTTGTATTTTTTTTCTGGTCATTACCTCTTTCACATTACTCCAGCAGGAGTGATAACCATGGGGACAGGAGCAGAGGCAGAAAAAAGGAAAAAGGAAGAGAGATGTCTCCTGCCATGATAGCAGGAGGAGGCTCCAAGGGAAGACAGAGAGCATGAAGGACTGTGCACATACAGGAGTGTGATTTTATGGCTAGGGATGGACATCATGGGGCCATGGCAGATCGGTGGATAGCACTGTCGGGGCCACAGGGCATGGGTAGGTATGGTGGTGGATGAGGACTGGGGAGGGGCAGCCAGGGATTGGTGGACAGGACTGTCAGGTACGGCACCATGAGGTTACAGCAGATTGGTGGGAACAGGGTTATGGAGTTATAGCAGATTGGCAGACAATTAAAACTTTAAACCTAAAGGGCATACAAATCTTAAGGAAGCCGAATCCTCAAGGAAGCAAATATTTAAAATGGTCCCGAATCCAAAATCACGGGGGTCTTCAGGGCCGATGTTCAAGTCACTCCTCACAGGTATGATTTGGTCACAAGTTCTTTCTTGAAATATACATAGATTTTTGTCATAAGAGATTTTCCATAAGCTTTTGACGATATTTGTGTAACGTAGGAGCTGAGTGGTTGGGCCATGTGGCAGCTGTATACTTCCCTTTAGAGAATGAGCCAACCTCCTTCCAAAACAGCCTGCCTCACCTCATATTCCCACCAATGACAGAACATTCACCAAGTTTCTCCACATTTTTTAAAGACTGCTCTACTTTGAAAAGAGTTACAGTGAGGGAGAGAATGAGTGAGAGAGGGAGGAAGGGGAAAATGAAGGTTGGAGATACAGACTAAGAGAGAGAGAGAGAAATAGAGAGAGAGAGATTACCTTCCATTCATGTGCTGGATGCCAAACAGAGGTCAGAGGCTTAATCTGCATCTCTCACATCTTGCCAGGGAGCCAACCACTTGGACTATCTTCCACTGCATTTACCAGGCTATTAGTACACACTTGGATCAGAAGCAGTGCCACTGGCCTAACTCCACATCTTGAGAACATGCTTAATAAACCTTTTCAATGACAGCAATTTTTAAAAAGATATATTTTATTTTTATTGGAAAGGCAGATATACAGAGAAGAGGAGAGACAGAGAGAAAGGTCTTCCACCCAATGATTCACTGTCCAAGTGGCTGCAATGGCTGGAGCTGAGGTTTTGGGCCATACTCGACTGCTTTCCCAGGCCACAGGTAGGGAGCTAGATGGGAGGCAGTGCTGCCAGGATTAGAACCAGCACTCATATGGGATCCTGGCACATTCAAGGCGAGGACTTTAACCACAACGCTATCATGCCAGGCCCTTGATGACAGCAATTTTAAGGGATATGATCTTATGATAATTTTGATTTCCCTAATGGCTAAAGATGTTGGGAACTTTTCATATATCCATGGGCCATTCATATTTTGCTACTGGCTTTTGGAAATCCATGCCTGCCCACTCAGTTGGATGGAATTCTTCTATTTCCATTATATTACCTTGGTGTTTGAATATGTTCTATATTTATTGTGTTGATTGCATTTAGGTTGTCAGTTTTGCCATCAAAGTGCTGGCACCATGAGCTGCACCACACACCGGGGGTCACACAAGAGATTTCTTGCCAGTGATCTGTACCGATCATCAAGGATACCTCTCAGTGTAAGAGAACAGCAGCCTTCCAGTTTGTGCACGGAAAGTTATATAGTTGGTGTGAGTTAATTAAGCTGCCTAGACCAAAACAGGTGCACAGGGACGATATGGATGCTGTGCTACCAGACTGACCTTATAAAGTTGACACAACTGAGGATATTGACGGGACTGAGATGGTCAATGTGGATTTGCAGAGGAAGTTACCCTCAGCATGGCAAGTTTGCAAAAAGTGCAGCTGTGAAACCTAGAGGCGGCAAGGTTGCAAAATGCAGTAGCTCCTACAAAATGGAATTTCTCATGCAAAACTGAGTCCCATGCGTCAACTAGATTCCACAATCAGAAACAATCCTGATACAAATATTCTTTACATTTCTTTCAGTCTGCTTTTCTTTTTATCCCACTCCTCATTATCTGGGTAGCCAAGAATGGAACTGTCAGCTCAGCAGGGGATTCAGGCATTGCTAGCAATGATTTAACCTGTTGTACCACAACATGTAGCCTTAATTTTTTTATTCAACTTTTAATCAACTTTTTGATGGATAGAGTATTATCTAAATAAAAAGGCAGACAAATTCATTCAAGGAGTCAAACATACAATTTGAAAAGTAAGCCTATTAGCCTTATGCAAGGAAGGCCATTGTTAAGTTCTCAGCCCAAATACTAAACAAAACAGGAATAAATCTAAGAAAGTGTGCAACAGAATTATACAAGTGACTTTGGGGAAGAAAACCTATGAAAAATCCTAAAGAGACTAGACACTTGTGGGAGTCTTGTAAGGAACAGGAACCCTTACAAGAGGTGATCAGATTGCAACAGGTTATTTTAAGAGCAGAAGTAAGTGGTTGCTCTGCACTTTTTTTTTCTGGAGAGAACCAGAAGGAATGGGGCTTCAATTGTAGAAGTAGGTTTTTAGGTCAAAACTTGTTAAAATTTCTCAAATCTAATGCTGTTAGACACATATATGTATCCAAATGAATTTGTGGAGTCTGGCATTTTTTCAACTTTTACAATAGAAAAGACATTTCTAACATGGGTTAAATTTAGTATGATAACAGGCAGACAGGAGTACCACCCCAAGGACACTGGATTCCACTGACCACGACTCCGTGGGAGTCTGGGTGTTAAAGCACTGTGCCTACCAAACAGCACTTCTACAATACTAATCTCCCCCAGAACTGTTTAATCACTGGAGACCCAAACAATCACAGCAAGTCATAAGTCAAAGAAAATAAGCATAAATATGTTCCCAATGTTTTCTATGGAAACATTAAAAATCAATAAGCCTGTCTACTAATAGCAGAATTAATAAATCAAGTAAGGCACAGTCGTGGAATAGAAACCAGGACTGCCACAGAAAGGGATCATTGATCTACCTACCTACAGAGATAAATCTCAATTTATGTTGTGTGACAAAAACATTGCAGAAGGATAGATTTTGGAGGAATCCATTTCTGTGAATTTCTATAAATCACAGCCATAAAGCAAGGGATAGGTGTTACAGGTACATAAATGTATGCTGACATATGAAAATAAAACACATAGTAAAGTGCAGAGAGGAGATGTTTTGTGGGGGTGTTGGCAAGAGAAAGAAAGCAGAAAACAACACAAAAGGAAATAAGCTTGGTGGAGGACACATTTATGCCATACTACTGCTGCTGTATCTCCAAACAGCTCAATTCAGAGAGCTTCACAATGATGTTACCAACAGTTTATAATACCTGGTCATCAGTGTTCAAGAAGAATGTACCAGTGCTTTCTGCACTTTCAGGAAGTCCCAAAGAAAACAGATAATGAGCTTCTCTAACACACCTGAGAAGGGGCATGAAAGGAAGATGTTAATAAAAGGCACTCGGGCCCGGCATGATAGTGTAGTGGTTAAGCCTTTGCCTTGAACACACCAGGGTCCCATATGGGTGCTGGTTCTAATGCAGGCAGCCCTGCTTCCCATTCAGCTCCCTGCCTGTAGTCTGGGAAAGCAGAAAGGGATGTCCTTTGGGGACAGCCCAAAGCCTGGGACCCTACACCCGTGTGGGAGACCTGAAAGAAACTCCTGGCTCCGGATTGGCTCAGCTCCAGATGTTGTGGCCACTTGTGGGGTGAATCATCGGATGGAAGATCTTCCTCTCTGACTCTCCTCCTCTCTGTATATCTGTCTTTCCAATAAAAATAAAATAAATCTTTTTTTAAAAAGACACTCAGCAAGAGACAGAACTCTATGCTAGGTAACTTTAAAATCTTGAAACAGTGAGCTCAAAGTCTCTGCTCCAACTCTGACACTAGAGAAGAACAACTGTCAGTGAAGGGAACCACATGACACAAAGAATGTGCTTTTGCCTAACAGTATCTCTTTCACCTTAAGATTAAGATTAGATTGTTTACAATTGATCTAGTTAGCAATGGCAACACAAGGATATGAATGAGTTGTTCAAGCTGGGGTTTTCCCACACTCCTACCCTACAGATGTTCCTCCTACAGATGTTCAGCACAAAATAAGCAAATAAAGGCATCCACAGCACTTGTGCTTGGGCAGGAGGAGGAAAGATTCCAGGACATCCTGGGCCTGACTGGCAAGGTCTGAGCAGGTGTGCCCATACAAAGCAGGCGTGACAGTTAGGAGGTCAGCTGAAGCATTTCCTATGTGTCATGTGCTCCTGCACCTGGGTCAGAGCTGGCTGTATGCTGGCCTCCTTCCAGCTGCTGCTGATAGCTACGAATCCACAGTAATTTCCAGCACATCATCAAAGCCCTCAACAACATGGAGCAGTGCTTCCACTGATGGAACATCACCAGGTCACTCTCCATCTGGGGGAACATAGGCACCTCTAGCTCAAATGGGAACAGATTTTCAAGGGAAAATGGAGCCAATTCACTTTGGAACGAGGCTATTATTTCCATGTGAACACCAACACAAGAAAACGCTCCTCGTGATAGAATCTGCCTGGTATCCACTTGCATGCAATTAATGGAAACAAAAGTGTCACAAAGTCACTTACTTTGTCCAAGTTTATACAGCAGCAGTGGAGACCACTGCAAAGGTCCAGTGTAGGCCTTGCTCTTGGAGACCATGGCAGACCCTGTGTTGTGCTGAGGCATGCTTGGCTTAGCTGCAGAGGTAACCAGCCAAGTGTGTGCTGAGAACAACAATAAGGGTGAGTTGACATGTGTGCTGAAGCAGCAAAGAAAGTACGGAGAGCTCCCCTAAACAACTAGTGGGCCTTACATAACGGTGAGATAACTCAAGATTTTCCAATACTGTGACTGTTACCTCTGTTACTAGTTTCTCAGGAATAAACGATACCTGTGTTCAAACTATGTCCGTGTGAACAATGAAACTTCCTACTGTTGTTTGCCCTCATCACCAGATCCTGATTTTACATAGAAGTACACATCCTCAGTGACACTTAAATCCATGCTGGTAATAAAATCTAAAAAAACAGAACAACAACAACAAACAGATATCGAGCTTCTTGTCTTAGATGGGTAGGTGTCCTCAGTTTCCCCACATTGAGAACATTAACCTGGGTTTTACTGCATGCATCGCCTTTCCTCTCTCAGGTCACCCTGACACCCTGCCATGCTGGACACAACAAGATGGGGCATTGTATTTTGGTGAGGGGCTTAGGGGAGATATTTTCAAGAGTAGAACTTGAATGAGGTTGAGGGGGGTAGGCTAAATGTACATGTGATAAAAAGAAAATACAGCATGGTAAATAACTTCAGCAGAAACCATGCAGTTAGAGCATTCGCCAGGAACATGCAGAAGACAATGGTTCAACATGATTGGTTTGTGGGATCCATGGGATAGTGGAAAAGAAGGTAAGAGAACCACAGCAGGGTCTCAGGATCCAGGGATGTGAATGCCAGCAGATGGATTTTATGCCCACCTCCAAGCTCTAGATGTGACATGGCAAAAATCTCTCTGCCTCAGAAAACTGTCTCTGACAGCAGCAATATTACCATTACTTAAGAGATCCATAAAGCATTTGAAAAAAAGTGGGAGGGGGGAACGGTTTATATGTATTGTGAAAGTTTAAAAGATTGTTGCCATTATGCATGAATTTTTGAAATCCGCTTGTGTTGCTGGCTGTACTGTCTATGATGGCTATCTAGCTAACAAACCAGAAACAAATACAAACTCCATGGAGGCAGTGAATTACTTGAACCTGAAATCAAAAAACAATTTCACTTATCCATGGTCCCGTGCATCTTTTTTGGTTCCATTTGCCAGTGAGTAAAACAGCAATAATAGTACACAATTAATTCAGATCTTTGGTAAGGACATACGAATTTTGTTGAAGCCAAGAAGATATGCAACAATGATGAGAAAAAGCCATTCTCCATGCTAGGGGTCAGAATGGAGATGTGGGTCTGTGTCATTGATGCAGGTCTTTCAGAAACTACCCTAACCACCGAAAAGCCATCACCATTTTCACAGACACTTTAGCAAGCTGCACTTTGATATCTGGGTAGTAGTTTCATTAGACCTTCTCACTTCCGTAGGATCCACCATATAAACTTTCAGAGCCTGCAACATAATCCTTCTCATCAAATGTTTGGGCGACAGGTGGAAAATTGTTCTGCCAGCTGAAGAAGACAAAATCCATTCCTTCTGGCAATTTTCTGCAATGAAAACTCCAAAAATGAATGTGCAATAACTTGTGGAAATAAATTTCAAATATTATCACACAAAAGCAGTGTGCTCAAAATCTCTGACTGTAAACTAACTCCTCCTTATCTGAATTTTAAAATGTTGATTTTTCTTTGTGTTTGAATCGCTGCTAAGGAAAGTTTTAAGAAAATATTCTCAGATATAAAAAGCTACAGACAAGCTAAACTCAGACAAATGAAAGCAATGTTAAAAGCAGCACCGGGTCAGAAATCTGTCTGATGTCGGGATACAAGAAGCAGAGTCCTTCTTCTGCTGTTCCCAAGTTCCAACCAGCTACAAGATGACTCACTTCCATTAGAGAGAGGTTCTCGGCCAGCCTGGAAACGATAGGGCTTTTGACTCCTGAATGGTGGTTATCTACTCCCAACTGCTCTCTCCTGTGAAGGTGGACTGCTCTTCTGTTGCCTGTGCTGGTTCTTTTAAAAGAGTCTTAGAAGCTCTCAACTGCTCACTCGGTCATTGCTCAAGTGTCTGAAGACAGATCCACGAGAAAAAGGAGAGTGCCGGCCCGCAGTCTAAGACCAATGCATTACACATGTCGTTTAGCCATTCCTTGCCTTGTGGGGCTCCCATGTGGCAGAGCCTACATAGCTCCAAAGGTGCTTAAGGGATCCAGTGAATATGGACTCTGCTGAACACATTAAACAGCTTCATAAAATCTTTCCTTTCTTTCTGGAGATTTTATCTCATCCAACAGCAGTGTATTTTATCCAAATTGTTTGTGTGAATAATGATAATCTATTCCAACGCACATAGTTACAATTTCATAAAATCTGCTAGAGAAGTATATTTTAGCAATAGCTTAAAACTGTTAATATCATACATGATCTAAACTACATTACCAGTCTAACATACTATTTATTTTAAATAGTAAACTCTGTTCAGATTTTAAAAAGAGTCTGGTAACGGGTCAGTAACCATGCCTACTCCCATTCAACACACACAGCCTACTCCCATTCAACAATGCTATGGTAGCCATGGCCCAGAGAGGAGAGCAATCAATCATCAAAGGAATCAAACACACATGCCCCTGAGCTCCCTGCGGAGAGAGGGGTCAGTGTTCATATTTTTACAAGTGGACACTAAGGGAGGTTATAGGATAACAAAAATACAGCTGAATAAAGGGCCTGGTAATTTATAATGGTTTGGTCAAGCAATGCCCATAGAGGCACAGCTCAAATGAGGAGAAGGAGCCAAAAACAAGCAAGTCAAGCAAAGGAATTATCAGATACAAGTACTGGTGGGAAAAAAGGAAGCAGTGTATAGTAAGGTGTGGGGGTAGGGGCAAGAGGAGAGAGGCTCTTAGGAGCATGGGGAGGAGAAAACAACGGAGGCGAGAGGACACAGCATCCACGTACGCTCTCAGAACATTGGACATGGAGCTTCAGTGAGCTGAGTTCATTCCAAAGGATCTTGTTGGAGATCTGGGTATTGACTCAGAATGGCCTTCTCATTGATGTGACTTTCAAAGATTTGCTTGTTTGAAAAGCAGAGTGACAAAGAAGAAAAGACAAATGCGCATGTACACACACACACACACACACACACACACACACAGATGCATCCATCCACTGGTTCACTCCCAAAATGGAAGGTCCAGTCCAGGAACCCAGAACTCCATTGGCATCTCCCACACACTTGGACCATCTTCCTCTGCTTTCCCAGATTTGGATCAGAAGTGGGGGCAGTCTTGACACAAATCTGCAATTCAGGATGGTGTTGCAGGCAGCAGCTTAGGCACCTTAACCTATCATACCGTAACACCGGCCTCAAGGCAACATGATGATACAGTGAATGCTACATCATGGGCCTTTTTTTCAGTCACTGATTCTTCAAAAATTTCAACAAAAATTCTATTAAATTAAACAAAAAAAGCTATGCATGGGTTTCAAAAAAAATTTTGCACTAATATCTTTGAAAATCATTTTTCATATACTTTTCTAAGACCTTCTACACATTAACCTTTTTTCCCTTTTCTGTACCACTTCTTAGATGGTGTGCTCATGCTCAATACACATGACACATTTCCTGACTCCTCTGTAGTGCATAAGGCACATGGAGGCAAGGATTTGAACCACTTTCACAAGTTGTGGATCAGTTGTTGATGAGTCCCTGGCTCTCTGTAGGTGCTCATTGAAGCTGAATCAAACAAGCTGTTCTTATCAGATCATTGGGAAAGATCTTAAAAAAAAATGTTAAGAAGCACAGAAAATAGCTCTAGAATCCTGCTGCATGTGGACTGATATAGGAACTTTTGAGAAAATGGGAACCAAAAAGAAAGTCATTTTTTTATCATTTAGATTGGCAAAAGAAAGGTGGAGGAAGACTCGAGTTCTTTCTTTAAATGACTGTGAAGAAAACAGTGTAACCATGCATTTGCCACAGCTTCCCTTCAAATCTTCAACCCCACTGCAACAAAATTCAAGAAATTTTCTGTGATCAAATTATTAGAATCTTAGAGATTACTAAAGGAAGAAAGGTGACTTTAGTTCCACTGCAATCAATTAACTTTCTTACGTGTAATAGTGAACTTGCTTTTAAGAGTCAATGTGCAAAGTAAAAGTAAAAGTAAATTATTGAAAATCTCCTATGTTAGTTGATACTCTCAGGGATTAAGATGCTGTGGTCAGATTGTTTTCTGTTTAGAAACAGTACCTTAAAAGAAAAATAAAACTTAAGTATTGTATCATCCTTCAGATTCCTGATTTCTATCTACACACCCCATGCTCTACAGGACATCTCAAGACCTTTCACTTTATTGTTAGCATTTTCCATGATACAGTTTTGTAGGTATATGGCTTAACCCCTGCCCTAGGGAGCTTTCATAACCTCCCTTTTCCCTCACCCTGTTTTTTTTTTTTCCTGTATTTTGCAATAATATAGTCCTTCAGCTACAAACTCGAGTCCAACATTGTTACTTACATGTGTCATTACATTGATGTCAAGGTGTATTTAACAGTTAAGATCACTTCCTTTCCAAGAATAAGACCCAGAAGAGTCTGGGTGTAAATGTTCTTTGGATTCAGTTTTGGCCTGAATCCTTCCTTCACAAACTACCAGGTCTTATAGCAACATTTCCAATAATTTACTTAACCCACTTGAACTTTTCTTACACACAGAGAATGCAAAAAATTAAGACCAAAGCTCATAAACTATAAGTTTGGTACCCTGCACATAGGGTGCACATAGAATGGTAGTGCACATTAGTTTTAGAATAGTAGGGTTGGCCAGAAATTACGTTCACTGTACAAAGCCAAAGACTTCATGTCAGTTTATTCCTAGCTATGTCAGAATTTCCTCTGCATTTCATGGTGTAAGATATAGAAAAAAAAATTGGTGAAAGAAAATTCACTCTTGTATTGATCTTCGGGTATATTGGGGAAATCACTGTTGAGAACCAAAATCTCTTGAAGCTTGATTTTTACTAAAAGTTGTGACTCTCTTACACATGAGAGGGGCCAAAAAGTGATTAATTGAGGTCTCGTTAGTTGGATTCTAGTTAATGAAGGCTTAGCTGTGTAATTGGCCTTTTCCTCAATTAGTCCAAATTAGTAAATGTTACTGTACATTTGTTCCTGTCAGGAATGAATTAATAATTTAGGTGTGACATTAAATACCAGACATCAATTTATACATGTCATCTTTAGTCACATCAAGTTTCCTGTGAAGTCCCTGACAATAGCCACAGCACACCAAGGCAAAATGTTCTTGGGGAACTTGTGTTTCAGCTCTGTGTACCCCTCAGGAAAAATAGAGCTACAAATTAATAAGGGGACTGATTCCAATGTTGAGGTTGGGAACCTAATTGTTTTGGGCCAAGATGAGATATTGAGGATGATCCTTTATCTGGGCATGTCTGTTTCTGGATCCTGAGCTAACTGGTGAGGAGAATGATGATACAAAATTATGTACTTGCTTGGGTTTCCCACAACCTCGCTGGGCAGAGGTTGGAAGAGGCTATTCTACCTAACCTCAGCAATGAAGATTACTTTACCTGTAAACACACCAGAGCCAACATGTGAGAACTACTACAGATGTGAAAACAGGCAAGCACACAACACAGAACTCAGTGTCACATGGTGAAATACTTAATGTACCATTTGCTCTCCTTCACAACTTCTGTGAATCTTGAAGTTTCCCAAGTGCAGTGAGTTCATTGGAGGTTCACAACCCCTAAACATCTTCAGGATGAAGCCTGGCCACTAGAAAGTTGAGGTAGGATTAAAGGGTTTGGATTTTTATTCCCAATACACCTCTGACACCCATCCCTAGCCTCCATGGAGATTAAGCTGGTCACCAAGCACCAAGTATATAATCAATCCTTCCTATATAACAAAGCCTGAGTAAAACCTCCAAACCCAGGACCGAGTTCTAGGAGCTCACATAACTGAGATGAACACAGGGTTTGTGGCAACTCTGTATACCCAGTTTCTTGCCCCTATCCCTTAGTGGGCTGCAGTACCCCTTTGTGATATCATTTATAATATGCCAATAAATGAAGATGTTTCTCGGAGTTCTGCAAACCATTACAACAACAAAAAACCCAAAGGCAGAGTCATGGAATCTTTAGCTTGTTGCCAACTTGTTCCAAGATGAGGCATCTTGGACTGAAATGGAGAAAACGTGATAGACTGAGCCTTCAACCTATGGACCCGACAATATGTCTAGACAGATAGCAACAGACCTAAACTGAAACACACCCATTCAGCATCCAGTGGGCAGTTTATCGGACCATTGCTTTGTGTAACATTGTGTATTGTGGTGAGCAATGAATAGGGAAAACAAAAATCTTGTGTTTTTTCAGATTTCACCCAGTGAGTAAGAACAGGGCAGGTTTCCAGTGCAGGGCAAGAACACCAGGAGAGGCATCCAGCACACAGGACACTCCAGGGTTTCAACAGTCTCTCATTCTCTTTTGCAACGCTGACAAGCCAAACATCTATAAACACATCTACTTGGATCTGCACCTCCTGTTTCATTATTGGTTGCAGAGCTCTAGCCGTGTGAACCCCCTTCTTTGGTCTCCCTTCTTACATCTTGGTATGTATCCCTTTATTTTATGTAGGGTTGAGATATTGTGTACCTATTACTTTAATGAGATAATATGTTTTCCTTGCCTGATGCACAAGACAAGGAATCTGTTTTCCTCCTTTGACTTCGATACATTCTCTAGCCTAGCACCTACCATACAATGACTTTTCTCCTAGGCCTACAATTTCTGATTAGACTCCTACATCTGGTAACACAGAAGATAGTTGTTAGAGAGCCAACTCAGTAGCCAGGAATGGCTAAGCAAGCTCAGTTTAAGTTCCTTAGTCTTTCTGAGATCCATGGTCTCATTATCTTTTAAACATGTATTTATTTATTGGAAAGTCAGATATACAGAGGGGAGGAGAGACAGAGAGGAAGATCTTCCCTCCTATGATTCACTCCCAAAGTAAGCACAATGGCCAGTGCTATGCAGTTCCAAAGCCAGGATCCAGGAAATTCTTCCAGGTTTCCCACGTGGGTGCAGGGTCCCAAAGCTTTGGGCTGTCCTTGACTTCTTTCCCAGGCCACAAGCAGGGAGCTGGATGGGAAGTGGAGCTGCCGGGGTTAGAACTGGTGCCCATATGGGATCCCGGGCATGTTCAAGGCGAGGACTTTAGCCACTAGGCCACGCCACTGGGCCCTCACTATTTTTTAAAACGGGGTTCATGGTAAGTACTCTGATGGGCAACAGCAATAATTAATCTTTTCTTCCATTTCCATAACATTTTCACTATTAATAACTTTTTAAAAATTGTGCATTGTTTTAAAAATTGAAATGCAAAGAAACAGTGATTTAGCTAGTTCACTCTGCAGCTGCCTAAAACATCCCGGGAAAGGCCAAGTCACAACCAGGAGCTGGGAACTTAATCCGGGTCTCCCACATGGGAGGTAGACACTCATTTTCTAGAATGTTCATTACTAGGAAGAGGGAATGGAGAACAGAGCCAGGACTTGCATACACATACTACAGCATGTGATGGGGTCCCAACCAACATCTTAACCATACTGCCAAGCAATTAACCTGAACATTTCTTTTCTCTTTTTCCTTTTTTAAGATTTATTTTTATTGGAAAGTCAGATTTACAGAGAGGAGAAATAGAAAGGTCTTTCATTCGCTGGTTCACTCCCCAAGTGGCCTCAATCCATATCTAGGAGCTAGGAGCTTCTCCCAGGTCTCCCACATGGGTGCAAGGTCCCAAGGATTTGGGCTGTTCTACTGTTTTGCCAGGCCACAAGCAAGGAACTAGATGGCAATCAGAGCAGTCACAACATGAACCAGCAAACACCAGCACCCATATGGGATCCCGGGGCATGCAAGGTAAAGACGTCAGCCACTAGGTTACCATGCCAGGCCCTGAACATCAACTTTGGACAATTTGTTTACTAAATTAAAAAGCCATACACACGAATGAATTTCATTTTCTGAAGATGCTAGAATTCTGCCAATGGCTCCAGTTCAATGCCAGGCTGCAGTCGAAGCCCTACATCTTTATTTTCTAGTGTTTTTGTGCTCTGCTCTGCTGAAGCTTAGCACCACTGTGTGTAATTAAGGGCTTTGTGCTTAGCAGGCATTCCAAGAGGCATAGCCCTTGCTCTGTGCCACCTGCCAATCTGGCCAAATGTGTTTTCTTCCACTCTGCCATTTCCCTTTCTGAAATCCTCTTTGTGGGTGAGGAAGCTGGAAGAAAAGCACAGTACTTCGCACTGGTACTTCCAATAATGGGCACTTTGATTCAGGAGGGCTCAGTCTTGGCAATGCCTGATTAGCATTTACAAGGGAAGATTTCAAGGCAGAAGGACCCTTGTCTTTGTCATTCAGCAGCCTCTGAAGTAAAACACAATCTTCCTCATTAAGAAACTCCTGTGCTCTCTAATAACAGCAAAATGTCAGGCTCTCAGCAGATGAGGATCATTTTAAATATTAAAATAATCTCGACCTTATGTCAGAGTTTGAGCTTTTCTTCCCAGGTATATCTGAAAATAACCAGTGACTTTCAACACAGCCAAAACAAGATCTTTCAATGTCATGCATCAAGAGTACACTGGCACCCAAACAGTGGGGTCACTGTGTTAGAGAGAGCCCGGGAGCCCCTAGACTGAACTTCAGAATATACAAATCTCCCTCCTGCCCACACCACCGTGAGTTCATCCAACCATTTCCTGAAACAGCTTTGGGATTTCCTCTATCATAACAATTTCTGTGAGCAAGACAATGTAAGTGATACAACCTGGTGGTGACAGAACCTGTGACTGAGGGCTTAGCACTGCCCCATGAAACCATCCTGCCGTCAAGCTCAGTTCAACAACAGGAGTTTTCACCTTTGATCGATAAACCCAACACGGCGCTTTGCCCTTGGTCACTGTCCAGCGCTGACCACTGCTAACAACATCACTCAACTTGGCACACGTCAGGGACCTGTCCTTAGGGATTGAAGAGAAGGGAAACCCTGACAGAGATGTGCCCACAAGACCCTCCTCTGTGAAGAGGCCTTCATGAGGGATGAGGATGAGCCTCCCAGACACAGCTCTGAAACACCAGGACAATATTATACACATGAGTCACAAAAACATAGCCTCCATCCTTACTCCTGCAGGTTGATAGTCCTTCCCAGTGCCTGCTGAGTCCCATCAAATACCATCATTAAGAATACCTCATTCTGGGCATTTTCTTCTACCGCATGAAACTGTAAGAAAGCATAATTATTGAAATAATGGTAATGGTCAACTTTTCAAAGAATTCTCTGTGTTAAAGCTTATTTGAAATATTTCAACATGCTAATTAACAAAAGGGGCGAAGCAGCCTGCACAATTTACCTAGCAGGGAGGTATAAGCAGAAAATCTCAAAGGTTGTCTGACTCCAGCACTAACCACTACACAGAACCACTATCCCATGAGGAGAATAGGCTCCAGTTTAAAAACAAGGCTATCTAGATGGTCCCCAGTGCAAAGCTGGAAGAATTAAAACATGCTGCTAACTTTACAATAATGATGTTTTCCATCTGGTTGCTACAATATTAGGCCTCTTCTACTTACTGTAATTGCTTGCTCTCACTCTAGGGTTTCTGATTTTATTATTCAAAGTATCCCTCACCGTACCTCTCCCAATGGTATGCAGACTCTCCGTCCCCTCTGGTTAGAACTGAGCTCCAAGGAAATTATGACCTTCATTTACTCTGGACAGCAGAAAGGGGACTCCAAGCAGGCAACAGCAGCAGCTGGTGAAACCTCCACCGGTTTCTCCACTCTATTATCACCATCAGCTTATGTCCTCTCCATCTAATCACATCTGTCCACAAATCATGGGATGAAGTATAAAAGATGCATGGTTGGATCTGGCACAGTCCATATGGCTGCTGATTTGTGTCCATGCTGCTCTGCTTCCCATCTAGCATCCTCAGGTGTCCTGGAAAAGCAGTAGAGGACGGCCAAAAGCCTTGGGACAGTGTACCCATATGGCAGACCCAGAAGAAGCTCCTGGCTGTGGATCAGCCCAACTCCAGCCATTACAGGCACTTGGGCAGTGGATCAGCACATGGGAGATCTTTTTCTCTGTCTTTTCTTCTTTCTGTGAATCTGACTTTCCAATATAAATAAACTTAAAAAAAATGCAAGGTTCAGCTTGGGTCTTTGGTCTTCAGAGAGCTGATTAATCTTCAAGGCTCCCGTTAAACCAACTGTCACTGAGGTGTCAATAATGGTGCCTCACCTCTTCCCCAACCAACACCTGCTTTCCCTATCTCAGGTCCCAATGCTTCAAGACACTGTTGAGATCCCCAAGTTATTTTTTGAAGAACTGATACAGAGTATCAGAGATCAGCCGCACTGGCCATTCGATTATACCTACATTCATTTTCTTTTCCTAGTGTGAAACACAGCCACCTGATTTCTAGGCATCTCTCCAGCAATTAGATCCAAATCATTCTAGGTAAATACAACTGATCCATTCTTCGTCCTGTCTAGAACAATAGTCTTGGATAAGTACAGGAATTTGCACTTACTGTTTGTTTGTAGAGGGAATATGAGGTTGCCAATGGTGAGAGAGGATACAAATTAAACAGAGAAAATGTAACCATGAGGCTGAGAAGAATACACTTAATAGTGTTCTCCTGATGATTCCAGTATACACTAGCATCTTGCACTCTACTACAACAGTCAAAAAGAACTTTTACACAGAGTCTAAGCATTATTAGAGTACATTTAGACATGGAGGAGCACCGCCCGCCTTCTATTCCTTTGTTCTTTTAATACTGCATTTATCACATCTCAGCTCCTGATTCACCACTCATCTCAAGTCAGTGTAATGGCTTCACAGAGTCATGTTTCTGAAGCCCCAGTATTCCCAAAGTGGCTTGAAAATTAAGAGCACACTTACAGTACTCCTGTGAGAAGGAAAACCTAAGCATTTAGTGCTATTAACTCTTCTCATCAGCCTCAGTAAATGTCGCACCGCTACTTTTCTCTACTGCAAAGATCACCAGGGACAGGATTCATGGTTCACCAGGACCACACAGCAGTGCAGGCTTTCCCAGGGCTCTGTTAGCTCAGTGCTGGGAAGCCAGAGCCAGTGAGCAATGGGAGCCAGGCGTGCTTTAGTCAGGTGTCCTGCCTGGACATTCTTGCACCTTAGTCACCCTGATGACTTGAACACATCCATCAAAGCATGTGATTAACTACGACTAGACTCTCCTGGAAACAGTTTCAAGGTCAAGAGTTTGTGAGATATGTCATGCTTGATAGATTTTTTTTTTTAATTTGTATAAAAGGAACAAATTGTGTTTCATATGCACAACTTTAAGTAAATGATACTTTCTACCCTCTATTTCCTTCCTTCCTCTCACACTTCTTCTGTGTAAGTTTTAAAATTATATACTTAAAATTTACTTTATAATTACAAGCTTAATCCTCCTCTAAGAGTATTAGTTTTTTTTAAAGATTTATTTTTATTATTTTTTCATTGGAAAGGTGGATATACAGAGAGGAGAGACAGAGAGGAAGATCTTCCGTCCGATGATTCACTCCCCAAGTGAGCACAACGGGCCGATACTATGCCAATCCGAAGCCAGGAGCCTCTTCCAGGTCTCCCACGCGGGTGCAGGTCCCAAAGCTTTGGGCCTTACACGACTGCTTTCCCGGGCAACAGGCAGGGAGCTGGAAGGGAAGCGGGGCTGCTGGGATTAGAACCGGCGCCCATATGGGATCCCAGGCGTGCAAGGCGAGGACCTTTAACCACTTGCGCCACCACGCCGGGCCCGAGTATTATTTTTTAAATTAAAATCACACACGTCATGGCAGGTAATGAACCTACTGGTTGAGACCGTGGTTAGGAAAGCCACATCTCCTATTGCGGTGCTTGGCTCTGAGATTTTGGTGCCAAATCCACCTTTTGATTCCTGGCTGACACCTACTATCAGTTTTGTAACACTAGGTGATGTGTCAACCAAGAAGCTTGTTACAAATGTGGATTTTGAGTTAGTACTTCTAGGGTATGGCCTACACACATTTGTTTTTACTCAATTCCAAATACACAGGAGACTGTGGGCACATTTCGAGTACCAAGAAACTGCAGTACTGTTTCCATGTTGCTTGAAAAACAGAAATTACGGTATCTCCATTATAGCCTTTTTATGAGAATAAAGTGAGGCAAGTTGTGTATGAGTTGCACACTGTGGATTTTGAAATATTCTAAAGCCATCATATCTGTGCTGACCATGCACAGATTTTTTTGTTCTTGTCACTTTTTTTGTTAACACCACAGTCAACAACTATTTACACAACATTTCCATTGTATTTGCTAGAGCCAGTGCCCTAGGGATGATTAAACGCATTTTGCAAGACATGCATCAGGTTTTAGGAGGCTACTGCAAGTTTGCAGAGAAATAAAATTACATGGTAAATTTATTTCTATGCAAAAAAATTAAAGCCATGTAATTTTTGTCATGATATAAATCTTTCATGAAATTTTTGAAGTCCTTTAACATGCATGGATTATAACGTTAAATTTTTTGTGGTGAAAGTAAACTTAGCTTTTGATTCCACTGCAGTTGCTTTCAGAAGTCTCTTCATGTATCGTTACTGTGTAAGAGACCTTTGCAGTCTTGGAAGGGAAGTCTTGGAAGCAATCCTATACAGCACCTAAGAAAGGACCACTGTGAAGCACTCAGCATGCAGCCTAGGCACCAGGACACCGTCGGACACACGATGCGCCAAAGCCTGCTGGGCATGCCATGTCAGGACTGCAGCTCGGAGAGCTGCCACGTACATCCAGGATAAGCAGGGTGCCAACGGCAGCTCTGAGATTGGTCCTGCTCACAGGCTTGTGGGACAGCTCTCAGAACTGAGTATGTGGGGCAGCTGTGGAGACATCTGTTAGATCACTTACCTTCCACAGCAGAGGACCAAGTTTTGATCCTGGCTCAGGCTCCAAATTCCAGTGACCTGCTAATGCAGACCCTAGCAGTCAAGAAGGATGGCTCAAGTAACTGATTCCTATCACTGCAGAGTAGACAGGCACGGTGTGACCAACTCCCTTCTTTGGTTCTGACCAGGGGCTTTCGTGGCAATCAGCAGCTGGGATCTCACTGGCTATCTTTTTACATGTCAAATAACAATAATAAATTCAAAAAGCAATTTGGCCTGTTGGAAGCATAAACTTGATGGGCAACCAGCCCTCAAAGTCTACCTGCACTCTCAAAGTATTTTCCATGGTCTTCTGAGTGTTTTAAGTGGGCAATGCCATGTCAGCCTCAGCCCCCAAATTAAAATGAGATAACTTCCCATCAAAGATGCTTGTAATCGGCTATGGGAGAATGAATACATTTTTTAGCCATCAATGAAGAGTAAAAAACACTCAAAACACTAGTACAGTGGTCTCTCTTAACAAATGAAAATGTTCATGGTCCTTTGCAGTCTCCCATATTGTCAACCTGTATTTTATGAATTTATATTTACAAAATTCTTTTTAAAAAACATTTATTTTAATTGGAAAGTCAGATATACAAAGAGGAGGAGAGACAAAGATCTTCCATCCATGGGTTCACTCCCTGAGCAGCCACAATGGCTGGAGCTAAGGTGATTCAAAGTCAGGAGCCAGAGGCTTCTGCCCGGTCTTCCATGTGGGTGCAGGGTCCCAAAGCTTTGGGCTGTCCTCGACTGCTTTCCCAGGGCACAAACAGGGAGCTGGAAGCAAAGTGGAGCAGCATGGATATCAACCAATGCCCATATGGAATCCTGGAGCATGCCAGGCAAGGACTTTAGCCACTTGGCTAATGTGCTGGACCCAAGTCCTCACCTTCTAAACACTGACTGGAAAGCCAGTTATCACAAATAACCAACTCTCTCATGTTGTTTACATGCTAAATTAGGAAAGGAAATGACATTCAATTAACATGGACTAGCCCTTGGAACACAGGAAGTTTACTAGTTACCGCATCAAATTCAACCCATAATTGCTCATAAGTATGATCCAAGACAAAAGAGCAAGTCTAAGAGGCTAATGGGAATTTTGCATGGATTAAATACTTCCTGGCGATGGGGCAAAAGGCCTTGTGGAATTCAAATCCTTCATTTTAATTCCGAGTGACGAGAGATGTGATCTTTAACTTGCCTTTTCTTTACTTCTGGGAAGACGCGAGTGGCTCAGGACTCCAGAAGCCTTCTGACATCCCTGTTTTACAACACCTGTCCTCCTGCCCTTGTGCTAACTTCAAACCTCGAGTCAGACTCACTGAAGCTTTGACTTTGGATGACGTGCATGACATTCCCTGACAGAGGAGCTTGTTTCTCTTTTCCTCTCAGCAAGCAGCTTCCTCCTCATAGTGGCTCTGCCCAGTGGGATCTGCATTTGAAACCCTTGCTCCATCTCTCTGAAGAGCTCAAGAGAAGCCATAGAAGTGACAATCACAAAAGAGACACCTAGGGGACAAGCAGTCCACTGGCTGGGAAAGGCTTGTGTTGCTTTTAACCTTGCTCAGGTGGTACCTGCAAGAGACACTGTTGCTGGAAGAATTGATTTCTGACGCTAAGCCTCTCCCTCCGTAATCTGTGCTCTGTCATCATTTCCACAAAGTTTCATATTCCAGTGTCTACAGCAACACTCAAAAAGACATCAGGATTTACTGAGCAACTATCCCATGCAACTATTGTGCTAAATCTCTGGTGAACAAGGCCCGTTTTCTTTGTCATCATGCAGCATACAGGAAAGCATCATGAGGTATAGAGCTAAATGATGCTGGTACTCTAAATGCTGCTTTCTCCTCCCCATTAATTTATAACTGTAACTATTTCTGAATTTTCATTACAAAGATTTTGGATTTTATTGTTACGTCTTTTAAACACCTTGTCTTGGCCATCCTCCCTCCCTTTCTATATTTGGATAATACCTGGAGAATTGCACAGTGGATGTGGTCAGATCCTTAGCCATAGTCACTGCTTCACAATCACACATCATTTCCTGTGCAGCTGTGGCACAGAAGGCTCTGGGCTTCGTGTGAGACTAACAAACAGCACCCTCCCCGAAGTACTAACAGCCTAGAAGATGAGGTAGACACAGCCTCAGCCTCAGCGAGCCTGGCTGACATGAGAAACAACACAATCCTGTCGCGAGGCCAAGCTTCAGGTGTGCTTCTGCTCCTTCTCCTGCTCCCATTTATGTACTTCCTCCTAAAATCCACCCATAGGAAAGGATCCTGATGATGTAATCTTTCCCTTCGTGTGGGATCCTGCAACATCCCCCAGGTCGTATCTGATCCCCCAGGTCCATCTGCACCTGCTAGTTTAGTTCAGCCAGAACTCCCTGCTTTTTCCATGCATTTTCCATCTTCCCACTGTCACTCCGGCTACTTCATCAGCAATTTCAGTTTTTCAGATTGGATTCCCACTTGAACTCAAGCTCTCTCTTCCACTAAAACATGTTATTAGGGTCCCTATATTTATTGCCATGGCACTGAGTAAGTCCTTCTTATTGTGAATTAACAAGGACTATTAGAGTTTTATGAATCAGGTTTATACCATTATGAGCAATTCAGGAAACAAGATATCAGAGATGGAGGGAAACATGGAAGTCAGTGGTTCGTGTATATACACACAGCTTGGTAGGAATGTAGGTGGTTTAATGGGAGCATTTAGCATCTTATAAACCTAATTCAGTCAATACAAAAGGTAAAAAAAAATCTGACAAATTTCCTGGAAAATTAATTAATATTCATAATATTCATGGTTTAGCATTATAAAAAATTAAGCCCACTATTTAAAATGAAAGGTGATGGGAATCGTTTGTCCTTGTTGCCTAACACTGCCTTGGATTGGAGTGGTGCAGGATGTTTATCTAGTACAGACTCCGTCTATTCCCTTGCACAAAAATCCAATTAAAATATCAGCAGATGCATTACATCTGCAGCATCAGCTTTAATGAGACATGGTGACAGTAGGGGGATGAACTAATGAAATGTTCGAGCTGGCATGATTCACTGGTGCTTCCCCATATCATGCAATGCTCCAATTAAGGAGCAGTATTTGAAGAGCAGCACAAGGTATCAAGTATTACCTATTATTAATGCCCTGCTTGGGGATGGAGATGGCTTATCAAGAGTCTGTTGTGTTCTTGCAGTCTCTCCCTTACTACATCTCTCCCCTCAAGCTGCTCTTTTCAAAAGTCTTTAAAGCCTAGAACCAAGATTTTCTAACACAGACTAAATGGGCTCCTCAAAAGAATAAAAACCCTTCCTCTGGTATAGTAACGTGAGAACTGACATTACTGAGATACATCGGAGTGTGTGTGGAAGAGGCTTCATCCCAGAGAACAAAGTCTCCCCAACAAGAAGCTCACAACAACATTGAGTCACATGTGTTTCATTCAGTGAGAAAATGTTTACCTTTTGGTCAGTTAAGTTATGATGAGTCAACCTGCAAGTGCCACTGACATCCCAAATGGGTGTCTATTTTTGTCCAGGATGTTGCACTTCCCATTCAGCTTATTGCCTTGGAATGCACTGGAGGATGGCCAGGAGTCACCCACAAAGGAGACCCGAAAGAAGCTCCTGGCTCCAGATTGGCTCAGCTCCAGCTGTTGCAGCCACATGGGGAGTGGACCAGAGGATGGAAGATCTTTCTGTCTCTCCTCCTCTCTGTAAATATGCTTTTCCTGTAAAAATAAATAATATTTTTTAACAACAAAAGTTGTGAGTTCAAGAGATAAATGTTCAAGATAGAAAACTGCCTGACATCAAGCTTAGGCACCAATCTTCCCCCAAGGCCAGGTTTCCTTCCACCTGCAATTATTGACTCAGTGCGGGTGCTGACCAGGCCTTGGGTCTGAAGTGTTTGCTAACGCATGGACGTGCAAACTGGCAGCACAGTAATAAATGGCATGGAGTCCTTCCCTGATTATAATTGTACCAGTGCTGGGTGGCTTACTGTTAGCCAGAAAAGCATTTCAATTACTGGAGCTATGTGTCTGAATCAATCCCCAAGCCCTTCCCTCAATTTGATGTGCAGATCAATTGTCAGGATTCAAGTTAACAGATCTGGAGGCACAGACTACTGATTTCAAACGGTAGAGGGTCTCACTGCAGTGTAATTCACATTTTGCTTTTTGGCCCTGGTTAAGTACTTTTTTCAAGCAAAGACATTTCAAAACAACCCTAAATGCTTGGAAATAAGTACTGAGGGGTAAGGAACTCCTGAGGGAAAAAGAGCTTAGGGACAGAAGTGACAAACATATGTAGGGAAATTTTTGAAAAAAAATGGGGCATAAATACGGCATGAATCTCTTCATGATGTAGGCAGGGAGGAAACGAGGGGCTTAACAGTGCCAGCATCTGTCATAACACACTCATTTCTGTGCCATTAGCATCTGCCAAGGTTTCCCTGCTTAAGAGGTGGCCTCAGGTAACAAGTCTCCAACACAGCTACAGGGTAGGCACCCCTACTTCCCATCAGGCACCATCAACAGACCTTCTCCCAGCATGCCACCAAACATCACGACCCTTCCGAGAGTTCCAAAAAGGGGGCACAGGCATGGGCAGTACTTGAGCTCTGTTTCCTCCCCCATTGAATCTTCACTTGAACACCACCCTAGCCACAAGCACTATGGATATTATTATTTGCAGCTCTCCCTCACGTGGTTGCCCACAATACTACACGAGAATGCACTTGATCTTTGCCTCTAAAGAACTCCCGTCTTCCTCCTTCTGACTTCTATGTACTTCTCCTGTTTAAAGAAAGAACCTGGCGCAGGTGTACCCCTGGTCTGCCCCAAACACTTACATCTGGCCGCTGTGATTTCCGCCCCACCCCACTAGCACACTGAAGGTAATCTTCATCTTGGTATTCCTCCAGGATGCTCAGCTCCCAAACCCGTTTCCTCCCACAGCTGTGTAGCATTCTAATTCACGACTGATCCATTGGGTCAGAATTCATCAGTGTTCAAATCCTTATGCTGTCCCAAAAACAGTCTGCACATCTGTGCTCCATCAGTTCTACTTTACTTCATGGATGAATGGCTACACTAGCAACTGTTTTTCCATTTATCAACCAGGCTTTAAACTCTTCCAATCCAGAGGCTTTGAACTAACTCAGTTCTACTGATCACTATCAAGACAATAATTCCATAGGGAAGTTTCTATCCCCAACTTAATATCTGTATCCTCTCATATATTTGACAGTCCCCCTCCCCTTGAGTTGTTCTCCTCTGTTCTCTTTTCCTCCTTTTCATGATGGACCATTCTTTTTCAGTTTCCATCAAACCTGTCCTTTTTTCAGATGTTAAACTTTTGGAGTTTTGGGCATACACCATGGCCTCCTGGCTAAACTCCTCACCTTGCACATGCTGGAATCCCATATGGGTACCAGTTCTAATCTCAGCATCCCTACCTCCCATCCAGATTTCCTGCTTGTGACCTGGGAAAGCAGTGGATGCTGGCCCAAAGCCTTGGGACCCTGCACCCACGTGGGAGACCTGGAATAGGCTCCTAGCTTTGGATCAGCCCAGTTCCAATCATTGCAGCCACTTGGGGGGGGCGGTGTGAATCATTGTACAGAAGATCTTCCTCTCTGTCTCTCCTCTATGTATATCTGACTTTCCAAAAAAAGTAAATAAATCTTTCAAAAGGAGTTTTGGAGCAGGTATCTAGCCTAGAGGGTGAGACACAGCTTGGTCCACCAGTACCCCATATAGGGTACTTGAATTTGAACATCAGCTCTACTTCTTGCTAATGTGCATCCTGGGAGACAAGCAGGTAATGGGTCCAGGGACTTCATTCTACCACTGATCCAGACCGAGTTCCCAGGTCCTGGTTATTGTGAACACTTGCGCAGTGAATCAGAAAACAGTCTATCTTCCTGCCTCCCAGATAAGTTGCTGAAAGCCCCCAGAAGGCCAACATGTACATTAGCCGTTTCCTTGAAGCTGGGGTAAGAATGATGGGTAACTGTCTATGGGCATAAGGTTTCTTTGTAAAGTGCTGGAAATGTTTGAAAATGAGATTTTTGTGATGGCAGTACAATTGTCTATATTAAAACTTAATGGAGGTTTTACAGCAAGTGTGCTGTATCAATAAAAATTTAAAAATGACATGGATGAATCTGTTTCACTGGCTTTTGCTGCATCTTCCATTTTCAACTCATTCCTAAGTGATGCTCATGATACTATCACAATCTTTATTTATTCATTGTTTACCATCTTCCTGCACTTCTGTGTACAAGGGAGCTTTAGAATGCCCATCTTCCATTTTGGCACTCACTAAAAATTGTTCTTCCAACTACAGCTACACAATCTTTCCTGCTTCAAAACTCAGTTGAAAATCACAGCCTGCAAACTGACCGGCCTGCCTGCCCACAGTCCCCACCCACAATCCTTCGTTGCTCCTCCCAGCTTCTTGTCTCATTCTGAAAGCAAAGTGCACAGCACATTCATGGCCTGCATTCTTCCTCCCCTCTCAGTAGGGGCCCAAGAATGACCCTGTCCCATCCATGGGCATCAGTCTGATTATTGCTCTCACAGTGCCAACATTCTTGCCTTCCAGCATGAATTCCAGTTTGCAATGAGTCATTAGCCACTGTGTTGATGGGGTGGGTTAGTATGCGTCTCTGCCTTCACCCGGATTAAGCTGCAAGAAGGCTGGGAGTGCCTGTCCATTGATGCACCACAGCACTTTTAACACTGATCTCAAGTAACTGTTTAACAGATCACTTTTCTGCTGGTTATCACTGAATAGCAATGCGTTTTACTAATGAATAAGGAATCACTTTCCTCGGCCCAGTGAGGAGGCCTAGTGACTGAAGTCCTCACTTTGAAAGTGCCTGGATTCCCATATGGTCACTGGTTCTAATCCCAGCAGTACCCTTCTCATCCAGCTCCCTGCTTGTGGCCTGGAAAAGCAGTCAAGGATTGCCCAAAGCCTTGGGATCCTGCACCTACTTGGGAGATGTGGAGGAAGTCCCTGACTCCTGGCGTTGGATCGGTGCAGCTCTGGCCATTGCTGTCACTTGGGGAGTAAATCAGCAGATGGAAGATCTTCCTCCCTGTCTCTCCTCCTCTCTATACATCTTACTTTACAATAAAAATAAAAAAAGCTTAAAAGTAATCACTTCCCTGATTAGAGACAAAATGTTTGCAGCTCTTTGTTTTTTCAATGATGTTTTCATGCACACTCTTGTTAAACAACATAGTTTCTTTATGCTGCTGAATGCAGGGAAACTGAGCATTGAAGTGAAAACACCAGCCAGACTCGGACAGAAACACAGAGAATTTCTAACTTCTTCCAAATCAGACAGAAAAATTATCCTAAGGCAGGGCTTTAAATCATGCCTCTATTCCCATCTAATAGAAAGAAGGAACATCAGCCAAACAGAAATGCTCACATTCCTGCAAGATCCTACCAGAGAAAAGCTATTTCAACATCCTGTTTTTATTGGCACATTCCCTGACTTCTCCCAGGACTGTAGGCCTGAGAACTGGCAGCATCTAAAACAAACCCAGAGTCCTAGGTCTCTCTTTTCCCTGTAACTAAAAAATAAGCATCTAACCGCCACTCGGCAACAAGGTTAGCTGGCAGGCTTCAAGTCCCCAGCTGACACTTGTCCTAGGAGACAAATCACCCTCCTCCTAGGACCTCTCACTAATCCAAAGCACAGAATCCTCAGAGAACACAGTGTGGACAGAGAAACTCAAAGAACTTGGCAGAAAGATACCAAAGCTGTGTTTCTCACTGTCTTCCAGCACAACATCTTAAAAAGGAAAGATATAGTTAATAAGTCCCCAGACATAATTTGGAAGAAACACAACTGAAGCACTGACAAATTGTAAGTAATGCATTGCAATGATACAGATAGGTGTGAAATTCCACTCTCAGAATTATACTGGACAAAAATATCCAAGTTAACATTCTAAATCTTTGACTCGACCTATTCCAACCACCAGTTGAGCATGAGAATTCTCCAGTGTCCACAAATGAAGAGCAAGGATCAACATGAGGACTTCTTTCTTTCCTCAGGCATTCTTAGGAAATTTTTAGGAAATCAATGCTTTTTAGAGATTGCTTTTTCTTTGTGTAAAATGAATACTGTATCATGTGATATTCGCATCAAACTTTTTTGAACAGTGTTTTTGCTAACACTAAAACAGCATAATTAAACATGCTAGAAGTTTTAGAAAAGAGGTGGCATAATATGCATTCATAATTAAGGCAAATAATCTTTATAATAAAAGTTTATTATAATTCAAAACATTGCTAATTGGGGGATAATAATATGCATTAGAGATTATTCCATTTTCTTTAGAAACTTTTGATTTAAATACTTAGGAATTGTTCTGAAGGGATGCCAACAATTTAATTGGCATATTATTGGAAACAGCATAATTTCATATTTGACTTTAGCTCCAATATTAAATGCCTATAATCTCACAGGAAAGGTAATTTGTATATACATTGGCATTTAGGATGAGAAAATTTAATGAAAATGAAATCAAAATCTAAAACGGACAAGAAACATACACAAGGTATCCAGGATCAGCTTGAGAACATGATTCCTTGGTTGGCATCCATTAAATTAAAATGCATTCATCTTAGGAAAGGTCACTTCCATCAGCTTTCAGTCAGTCTAAATGAGATCTATTTGAAAACAAAATCACTAAAAGCCAAATTAATATCTTAGTATTTTCACATGTTTTCAATGCTTCAAAGGAAAATTCAGGGCACAGCATTAGGGCTCAGTAGTTGAAACCACTGTGTGCAATACCAGCATTGCAGATGAGTGCTATTGCAAGTCCCAGATGCTCTACTTCTAACCAGTTCCCTGTTAATGCACCTAGGAAAGCAGAAGATGGACCAAGTACTTGGGGCAGGGCCATTCATGCGGCAGACCTACACGGAGTTCCTGATTCCAGCTTACAGACATTTGAGGAGTGAACCAGCGGTAAGAAGAGCTCTCCGTTTCTCCCTCAGTGTAACCTGAACTTTCAAATACATATATCTTAAAAAGCAAAACAAATGCACAAACAAAATTCAGCAGTTTTCCTTAATGATTATATTAAGGAACAGTTTCTTATACATAGAAAAGTAAGATATTTTGTCAAGAAATAACAACATCCATTAGAGGTCTATGTAAAAGCATTCCACAGAGGACAACATTTGTGTGAGTGGTTGAGAGGCTGTGTGGAGTATCTGCTTCCCCTGTGAAATTCCCAAGGTCCACTTGTAGATTTGTTTGATTTCACTTCCTATAGATGTGCATCTTAGGTCTCTGAAACACACATTAAAGAACTACAGTGAGTTCCCTGCTCCTGGCTTTGGCTTGGCCCAATCGTGAATGCTACCATCATTGGGTAGTGAACCAAAAAATAACATGCATACCTTCTGTTGGTTAAACAGTTAAAGTTCTAGTTCTTATATTATTATACTTAGCTAATTCCCGCAGCCTGGCTCTTATACCTTGAGCCAAAAACATCAGATGCAACGAGGCACTTTAGGTTGATTATTCCAGTAGGGCAGGATCAGGACCAAGGTGGTGGAATAGCAGTGAGGAAAAAGGAAGATGGAGGGAACTGGGCTTCTTATGTTCAGGTGAGCCTGCAAGGCACGGTGGTGGGGCCGGGATTGGGAGGGATTGAGGACAGGCCCAAGAGGATTGGTGCCTGAAGTGGGTGGGGTTGGGGAACGGACTGGGAGATGGCATGGGATTCTCAGGTGAAATGCCAGGTTGTCTGATTAGCAGGTGGACCAGTGCAAATTTCGTGAGCTGTGAGGAAAAAGAAATAGTGCCGGATCCAGGTTGGCAGGGTCTCAGTCTCCATGACAACCTTCAGATTGCTCCTCACACCTTTTCATATTCTCTCTGCTTTTCAAATCAAATCAATAAATAAAGGTGCATAGGAACCAAACTTATGACACAAAAGCTCAAATGTATTCTGCTTAAATTCTGCTTAATTTAGTAATTCCAAATTAACAAAATTGGGTATTTTTCTTTCACATTTGCTGTAGCAGCAACACTTGATTAAATCTCACTTTGGGGCTTGAATTTCCTTTGCTCACCTTGCTGTTGTTTCATGATCCAAGTAAACTAAAGTTGCCTTTAAAGCAGTGACCAATGGGCTAAGCCATTTTAGGGATTATGAAGAGGATACCAAAAATAGAAGGAGATGCTATTGAGTTTTTAAACACTTGGCTTCCAGACCCACTTTGACACAGCATTTCACAGCACACACATCCAGACAGTTCCTCACATGCTTTCTGTTTGCAAGACTAGGAACAGATGTTTAAGCATAAATGGATTCGTTTTTTGTCCCAAGCTTCACTGAAATTTTACTTATTAATGAAATTAAATAATAGACAAAAAACAAAGCAAAAGTGTCACCATGCACACAACAGCTTGGGGAACCTCAAGTTTTCAACCCTAGCCCTAACGACAATGATGCTGGAGTGCCAAAAGAAACAAAAACGTCCTTACGATTCAGTGAAAATCGAAGGAAATGGTGATAGACTGCTCTAGTACTCATATTTCTTTACATATTAGCATCTCAAATACAACCTAGTGTATCAGCCAGGCCTTATGCATAAGGCTAAATTTACTGTACTGACAATCCTGGAGACAACATCTCCCTAATTCAGTCATTTTCATTTTGAAAAATCACTCACAGTACATGAGTGATGACATGTGTTGAGGACAGAACATTTATAGCCTCCTTTCACAGAACCTTCAAAGATCACGTTGAGCTGCCTTCTGCGGCAATGTCCATGCTTGGATATATTTATTACAGAAGTAATTCACCCACCTACATTACACTTGGTTGCCATAAGTGTGCTTACATACACAAGCAAATGGGAAGCTGTGGTCCTTCTCTGATAACAATGCTGATGTACATTTCATGTACTAAAATCAGGACTATTATTACAGCCCATTCGGGCTTGCTATCACCAACTGTCACTGAATCAGAGTGAACACAAAACAAAAACAAATCATGAATGGGGAACAAAATATTAGAGGTGAGCAGATGAAAAGGAAGGAAAATAAACATCGACAAATATTTTTTTAGGAAAATCTGGGTAAAAACAAACATTAAAACTTCATCCAAGATATCCAAGTAGGGAGTGCACTTTGAGCTGCCTGATGCAATGACAATCAGCTCTTCCGCAGCCCCTCCCCTCCTGCATCCAGAAAGCAGAACAGTAACAGTGCTCATAGCCATGTCTGTGAAGCACCAGAGGCACGGATTGCTCATCTGCTGTGCACGACACACCAGACCAAGGACCGTCAACCTGCACAAAGATACCTCCATCCAAGATAACTGAAGTGTTGTACTTTGGGAACCCAAAATGCAATTTTGCGCATCCAGCAATTTGTCTTTCATGACCCACCAAAGCCTATCACAAATCAAGGCAAATACAGCATTTCTCTCCTAGAGCTTGTGGTGGCCACCAGAAAAGAAAAAGTGGAATTCCTACGCAAGGAAACCCCCCATTACAAAAAACAATCATCCAAGAATTTTAAGAACAAAATGTGACAATGATACTGTCTTTATAATGTCCATTGGGTTTAAGTCTGTTTAAAGTTTGCACATGAATGGGAGTCTACCTTTTGTGGTTAATATGTATAAAAGATAGAAAATGAGAAAGCATCTTAAATGCATAAAGACAATTAACACTAAACATTACAGTAACTGAGGGTAGAATTTTGGTGGACATTTTGGAATCAAGTCTCAGGGTTTGAGCGGAGATAGAATTTTAGCTAGGTTGCAACACTTCCACTTCTGTTAGCACCACCATCACAGATGATGCTTACTAAGTCAATACATCAGAATGATATAACTGGACAACTACATGACTTGGTTAGGGCAGCCATAACAGAATACGGTAGACGAGGTTGCTTTAACAACAGAAATAAGTTCTCAGAACTCTGGAATCTGGAAGCAAGCCTGGTTCAGACAAGAAAAATGCTGCTTGATTTTTTAAAAGTGACATACTTACCTATGGCTATCATGTATGTATCACATACAAATACCACCATATGGATGAAAGCAACACGATCATTCATGGGAAATGAAATTCAAAGTTTGGTTGGATGTAAAAAATGAAACCCATGCATATTTTCATAATGGACATCTCCTATAGCCGTTTTTAGATGCTTTACATCTGTGTGGATATGGACAGCTATGAAGATCAGAGTAAGAGGAAGAACTTAGGGAAAAATAGGTCAACGGATAAAGAAAAATCACAAAACATAAACAACGAAAGAGCCTCAACGCACAACATGAGGGAAAAAGTTAGGAATTGCTGTGAAGTAAGATTTTAAAATCTGTTTCACTCTGGTAATAAGTTTACTTTCTGGATGTGTCCCCAAACCTCAAATAGCCACAAGTGAAATTTATTTTTAAAATGCATTTTTGTCTCCCACATTTTAGGAAGAACATGTAGGATTTGCTTTTCTAAGTCTGGATTGTCTCAGTTGTCCTCTTCCACTTGCAACTATTTTGATACAAATGACAATTTCATTTTTTAAGAAGCTGAATAATATTCCATTATATCAATATAAGCCAAAACAAACAAAAAGAAACGCCAGTGTGCATCAGTTTTGTTGCAAATGCAGTGTTTTGTCAAACTTTGTTTAAATAATTGTGAAATACAGGACTATGTGTGTGCTTGCTGAGATGGCCTAATCACTAATGCCTTGCTTCGTATACCTAGCATCCGTATGGTGCCGGTGCGTGCCCTGGCAGCCCCACTTCCCATCCAGCTCCCTGCTAATGGCCTGGGAAAGCAGTCAAGGATGGCCCAAAGCTTGGGAGGTTGGGAGCTTGCACCCATGTGGGAGACCTGGAAGAAGCTCCTGGCTCCTGACCTCAAATCGGCTCAGCTCCAGCCATTGGGGCTGTTTGGGGAGTGAACTAGTGGATTGAAGACCTTTCTGTATCTCCTTTCTGTAAACCTGCCTTTCTAATAAAAATAAATCAATTTTTAAAAAGAACTGTTATTATACTTCAATTGATATGTGACTGTTTTAAAATTGGATTTATATGAATGAACTTGAACTGATTTTCATTTTAATTTTTACAGTCTTCATCTTGTATCCCTGCTATTTTTTTTCATTTACTAAGCTTTTTATTTTATGTAACACAAAGTCTTTGACTGTAATATAAATTAACGATGTCATATCAAAAATAAAAAAACTTTTAAAAAATTGACATTTCCCCAGCACTTCTTGCAAGACGGGTGGCCACCTCCATGCCTCTGTGTCCTTCCGTAGCCTTTCTTGTGTGTGAATTTCTAGTGTTTTTCTTGATGCCAAATATCTTTGAAGATTTATTTTTATTTGAAACGCATATTTAGAGAGAGAAGAAACAGAGGAAAAAAGAACTGTCATCCGCTGTTTCACTTAATGGCCACAATGGCTAGAGCGGAGATGACTCGAAGCCAGAACCTCTTCTGGGTCTCCCACATGAGTGCAGGGTCCAGGTCATCCTTCACTGTTTTCCCAAGCCCCAAGCAGGGCACTGTATTGGAAGTGCAGTAGCCAGGATATGAACTGGAGCCCATAAAGAATGCATGCACTTGTAGGCGAAGGGTTGGGGTGTTGAGTTACCATGCTGGTCCTAATATAGGCCAACTTTCTACTTTAAAAAATAATGATTATCTGAGCCTGGCCTTGCAACACAGTGGTTAAAGTTGCCACTTTTGGTGCTGGCATCCTAAATGGACGCCTGTTTGTTTTCAGGCTGCTGTAATTTCCATTCAGGTCTCTGCTGACAGGCTAAGAAAGAAGAAGATGTACCTAGAGCTCTGACCTCTGTTATCCACATGCGAGACTGATGAAGATCCTGGCTCCTGGATCTGGATTGTCAAACTTTGTTTGGCACAGCAGATCCCTCTCATCAACTCAACTTTGAAATAAATAACAAAGTGTTTTAAAACGTGTTTATTTGAAAGGCCTAGAGAAAGATCTCTTCCATCTGATAGCTCATTTCCTCAAAGGACACAGAGGTCAGGAATGGGATAGACCAAACTGGGGAGCCAACAAGCATCCCAGATCTACCTTCTGGGTGATAGTCAGTAGCTTGCCATTGCAACCTCTCTGGTCTGCATTATCAGGAAGCTGGAGTCAGGACCAATGGTTGAAATTCAAGCTCAGATGTTCTGGTGCAGAATGTGGGTATCTTAACTCTAAACATTCACTGAAAACTCCCAATTAATACAAAGATATCATCCTGATTTGATTAGAATCTATCTTGTTTATTCATTTTAACTTATTCTACACTTTGAAAACTCGCATCCCAAAATTCAGATTCTGTGGCATTTGGAAATAGAACTCCAATGGATGAATTTTAAGAGAAACATGCTTGACTAAATAAGGTTCCAACTCCTGCCATGCCATATTCACCGTTAAGCAAACAACTCCCCTGAGGTTTCATTAGGTCACTCCGGAATCAAATCTAAGACTCCCCTCTCACCTAAACGCCATTTAAATCAAGTGAGAATAAGAAATGAGGCATGATTCATTCCAAAGCACAATTCCTCTCCAGCTGTGGATCTGTAAAACCAGACGAGCTCTTTGCTTCTAAAATGGGCACAAGATACGTAGTCCTCCTTCAAGAGGGAGAGAGGTTCCAGCCACAGCAAAGATATCTGAAACCCAGCAGAACGGACTCTGTAGACTTAAAGGCTCAGGAACAACCCTGTTTGGCTGATGTTCTGTCCTCTGACTGTGGGAGTGTGATTGCCTTCTTGGCTCACAGTGTTGACAGCAACTCCCAAAGCAACCAGGCCTGCTGAGTCGGACAGCCTCACTTGCTGGATTTGCTCTCTCAGGATCCACGGGGGTAGTGGCAACACTGATGATCCCTGGGGCATATCTGGGTCATTCTTTTCTTTCCTTGAAGAAAAACATATCTGTACCATTTTGTCTATCCTGTACCATATATATTATTCCACCTCTGTCTGCTTTCATCTGTTCTGGCAGCGCTTCTGCAGGTGGAACATCATCTCCACTCTGTCTTCTGCTGAGATGGCTGAATGTACCCAGGAGGTACAGGCCAACTGCTGCCTGCTCAGAACCCTTTGTATTTTTTCCAGTACACTTTTGCTCAATTTTTGCAATGCGGCCAGGCTAGCCACTTCTGGCTTAACAATTCCACCTTCAATGCAACACTCTGACATTTTATTACAAACAGCAAGGAGAAATTGGCCACACCAACAACACTTGGATCCAAAATCAACAGAAAATCCAGGTTCAGCTCCTCTAGCGTCTACCTTCCACCAGCTACTCGAGTGCAATTCAGTCATAAGTCATAATAAGCATTTGGCCTCCAGTATCCAATAACCAATTTGCTATTTCCACCTTACTACTAAAACCACTCTAAAGTCATCATTCTTACGAACAGTCCCTTCACAGTGACCAAGGCTTTGTCTAGTATGTGTCTCAAAATTCTTCCAGTCTCTCTTGATCATCCAGTTCCAAAGTCACTTCCACAAAAGTCTACAGTAACACCTTGTTCCTGCTACCAAAATCTGTAAATCAGGGATCTTCACAGAGCAGAATTTCTACTATACACACACACACAGCACTTCAGATAACAGTGTTTAAAAGTAATGTTCTCCATATAATTTTTACACCCATTTTTTTCCTTTTATTCCCATTTTTGTGTGTTTGTGTGTAGAGATATGAGAAGGAAATTCATTGAGAAACTGGTTCAATGTCCCAGCATGGTGGCAAAATGGCTAAATACTCACTTTGCAAATGCTAGGATACCATATAGGCACTGGTTCATGTCCTGGTTGCTGCACTTCCCACTCAGCCCCATGTTCCCAGCCTGGGAAAGCAGCAGAGGATGGCCCAAAGCCTTGGAATCCTGCATCGGTCTGGAAGACCTGGAAGAAGCTCCTGGCTCCTGGCTTTGGATCGCTCAGCTTCAGCTGTTGTGGCTACTTGGGGAGTAAACCAGTGGACAGAAGATTCCTCTCTATATATAAAGTTACCTTTCAATTAAGAAATAAAATTAAAAAGAAACTGACTCATGCAGTTGTGTGTTTGGTCCTTAATGACTTATTCTGCAGATAAAGATGGCTGACTGGAGACCCAGTAAGGAATGGTAGTTTTAGCTTAAAGACTTACTGATAGAATTCCACCTTACTCAGAAAAGGTTAGTCTTCATTCTGTTAAGGAATTTAATTAATTGGGGTTTTTCCACCCACATTTCTGACTCAATTCTAAATTTCATCTAAACATTGCCTTCCAAGAAACATTCAGAGTGTTTGATGAAATAAGTGAGCATGAAGGCCTAGACACACAGACACACGGCCATAATGCCAAGCCTCATTTCAATTGTATTAGATGCACTAAGCTCGGTAACAATGGTCAGTGTCAAAAACTATCTTTGCCTTCTAAGAACAGTAGTTGGATTAAACCTGCTCAGATTTAAAGCACACTTAAACACAACCACCAAAAATGGGTGTGCATTGCAACACAGTTGGTTAACACATTGCTCAAAATGCTTGCACATCGCCTAGCAGAGTCCTGGCTAGTTCGAGTCCTGGTTCTTTCACTTCTGTTCCAGCTTCTTGTAGATAAATGCATTCCTGGAGGAAGCAGACGATATGTAAGGTGCCTGGACCCCTGCTAGCTACATAAACACCTGTCTCTGGATTCAGTCTGGCCTAGCCTTATTACAGGCACAGGGGAGCAAACCAATGTCTGCTACTTACCTCTCTCTGTCTTTTAAGTAGATAAACATAAAGGAATATTTACTTCAAAAATAGATTTCAGTGGTTATAACATTGTGATGTGAGGTTGAACAATGTGACCTGCTCAGGCTGGCTCAGGATGCTGCTACTGTCTACACTACGGGTCTCAGGAGCCGTAAGGCTCAGGTTTGGGCCTGACATGACAGCTCAATTGGCTTAGCCTCTACTTTGCAAGTGCCAGGATCCCATATGGGTGCTGGTTCCTGTCCCAGCTGCTCTACTTCCCATCTAGCTCCGTTTATTGTCTGGGAAAGAAGTGGAGAATGGCCCCTAAGCCTTGGGACATTGCAGACTATATGGGAGACCCAGAATAAGCTCCTACCTGCTGGCTTCAGATTGGCTCAGTTACGGTCATTTGAGGAATGAACTAGTGGATGGAAGATCTTTCTCTCCTTCTCTAGGAGTCTGCCTTTTAAATAAATATAAATAAGTCTTTGAAAAAAAATATAACTAAGAGTCAATCCTTACTCCAGGGAAAGTGGCTGCATGTTTCTCAGTCTGGGTGGCCTTAACTTCAGGGGCTGCTTTAGAAAACGAAGTTGCTTCCATTTTTAAAATGCTAACAACGAGGGCAGCGACTCCTAGTATCTCAAGGAATCCTCCTCGAGCCGAGCTCTGGAAATCTGAGCTATTTTCACACGGGCAATAATATCACTTAATTCACTGAAGTATGTAATGTAGTCATTTAGCATTTCCCTAGTTTTAAAAAAAGACATAGTTTTTAATCACATTTCCTTACCCAATTCCCTCATGACACATCACAGACATTCTGACAAGCACTGGCTTGGATTTCTTGGAGCAAACCAGTCAGGCATGAGGACTAAAATAAAAACCAACTTAAATAGCAGCTTTTTTTTAAAATCACATTTCACTCTAAGTTTGAAGTTTTTGTTTTTAAGTTTAAACGCTTGCAAATTTCCTATTTAACAGGAAAGAACAAAAATCATAGTCAAGTTTATCAGAAGGAAAAGGTCAAAGTTCACATGTTTTCCTGTGCCCCCTGTGGCTCAGCAACAGAATAGACTGTAAGTCCTTTAGCTCAGTGGCATGCGAAGGACATTTGATCACATTTAGGGCTAGGTCCCATGAGACAGCTTACTCAGAATCTATCCCTGCTGCACAGAGAATTCAGCTACACATGTGCACCAGAGAAATAAGGACATCTTTCTGAAAGATCCCTGAAAATGGCTTTTATATGTACTCATGCTAATTAGGAAATTACTGAAAATATTTCCCATATTTAAAGCAGCAGCACTCCTCGCTGATATGCCAGTCTCTCCTTATATGGCACCCCTGCTGCAAATCAAAGCTGAGTAATCATTCATCACTGTCAAAGATAAATTATTGCCTAGAAAAAAAAAGCAGGATGGCATTTAACACATTCAGATTCAGTCCTCTGTGCAAACTGTAAGCTGCAGCAGAAGCAAAGCTGAAATCAGAACCATGGACAGGTACAGGGAACTTAAGGTGCCACAGCAGAACCATCAGTGAAGGCAAGAACAGCTTTTTGTGGGATTCTCAGGGCAGCTTGCTATCTCTAGCAAACCTTAGCAAAACTACCACTAAATCAGATAGTGGGGGTGGCAGACCCAGACAAGCAAGAGCTGTCTGATTTTCAAGCCCATGATATTTTTACTGCCCATGCTGCTCTAACTACCCAGGGAGTTACAGGTACTGTGGTAAGCATTACCACAAACCAGTAGGTAAGTGTCTTACCACATGCGATTTTTTTTTAAAGATTTGTTTATTTATTGGAAAGTCGGATATACAGAGAGGAGGAGAGACAGAGAGAAAGATCTTCCATCCAATGATTCATTCTCCAAGTGAGTGCAACGGCCAATGCTATGCCGATCTGGAGCCAGGATCCAGGAACTTTTTCCAGGTATCCCACACAGGTGCAGGGTACCAAGACTTTGGGCCATCCTCGACTGCTTTCCCAGGCCACAAGCAGGGAGCTGGATGGGAAGTGGAGCTGCCGGGATTAGAACCGGCACCCATATGGGATCCCTGCGTGTTCAAGGCGAGGACTTTAGCCGCTAGGCCTAGTCGCTGGGCCCCACCACATTGGATATTAACATAGCTCTCCGTGTGTTCAGCACATAAAGCTTTTGATGCATCAGCCTGTATACCGCCCATCCCCCAAAAAGAGGCATCATTTCTTTCCTAGCAATGTTTTGGGAATTAAATGAAATAGGTGTTGTAGAAGATCACAGCATGCAGCACACAGTAAGGATACAGACAAGCAAAGGTTCTTCCTCTTTCTAATTTTTGATCATTTTGATACATGTTGGAGAAGTATTCTAACAATTTTGTCCAACTCTTAGTTTGATACTAAACATATTCTAGAAACAAATGCTGAACTAGTCCATAGAATGCAGAAGCAATTATTATTATCATCCACACCAAACAGTAAAGTAGGCGACATTCATCATGAATCCTTGTGGCACGAACAGTCCTCCTCCCTGCCCTGATTTCTGCAAGTTGTGCTTCAAATAGTTTGTCATGAGCTCACAGACTCCTGCTATCAAACAAGGGAATGATCCAATGGAATGACATAAAACAGTGTGGGTGCTGTGGCATGGTGATTTAAGATACTATGGGGTATGATCATATTCCATACTTGCTTTAAAAGATTTATTTAGTTTTATCTAAAAGGTAGAGTGGAAGAGAGAGATCTTCCAACCACTACTTCACCAACCCTAAGGAGCATCTCTCTATCAGATTTCACATAGGCATTGGGGCCTAGAACTCGGGCCATCTTCTGCTTTTCTAGGCCATTAGCAGGGAGCTAGATTGGTAGTAGAGCAGGCAGGAGGCAAATGGGTGGCTACATGGGCTGCCAGTTTTACAGGCAAAGGCTTAACCTGGGAAGCCAAAATGCTGACCACAGCATCCCATACTTGAGTGCCTGGCTCAAGTGCCCAGATACAGCTTTCCGTTAATGTATTTGGGGGCAGGTACATTGACTGCTCAGGTTCCCTTCTACAAAATGGGAAGCTCAGGTTTCCCAGTTTCTGGCTTTAGCGTGGCCTAGTCACAGCTGCTCTGGATATTTGGATAGTGATCCAGTGATTCTAAAATGAACCTAGATACGCCAAGGATTTCTTGAATCATTTTGTTCTCCGGACCCAGTTTGGCTGCCTTGTGAGATGAGCCTCTGCAGTACACGGACTTTCCCTTTATTTAACCCCTCACAGCTCCGTCCACACATGCATGATTACAGGGAACACGGGGCGGGTAGGCTAGTCACACATAAGAAAATTGCAGTAAGATGGTAACGAGGCCCCGTATTCATCTTTAACATGTTTCCAATGGAAAATATTTTGTTTTGAGTGTTTGTTTATTGTTCGGTTTATTACTTTTCATTTGATTAAATGTTTTGTTGTATTAAACCATGTATGTTGCAGCCTAACAATAAAAAGGAAAAAAACGCCCCATGAATCCTTTTGTGAGGGATCATGCCGAAAAAAAAAAAAAAAAAAAGAATTGTCTCTTTTGCTCTGTGTCACTCTGCCTGTCAGTTGAATATAAGCATTAATAGCATGTTATGCCGATGATTTAGTATGTTACTATTACAAAATCCTTTCAAGAGTAAAAGTAAACAGTGCCCAGAGCTATGGCTTTGTGGCTAAATCTTTACATTGCAAACATCAGGAACCCACATGGGCAATGATGCGTGTTCTGGCTGTTGCACTTCCCATCCAGCTCCCTGTTTGTGGCATGGGGAAGGGATACAGGCTGGCCTTCAGAGACCCAGAAGCAACTCCGGCCATTGCAGCCACTTGGAGAATGAACCACAGAATGGAAGATCTTTCTCTGTCTCTCCTTCTGTCTGTATATCTGACTTTCCAATAAAAACAAATAACTTTAAAAAAACACTGAGTACTTTTAAGTTGTTGAAAGCCGAAGTCAGAGTGCATGGGATACAATACAACTTAGGTTCCCTACATCAATGTTGAGCAAACTATCCAATCTCTGTTAACACAAGCTTCTTCCACACAAGAGGACGACAGTAACACTATCATCCCAGTAAGGGTGGTTCTGAATGTTAAATGAGGGATGCCAATTGTTCAGCAGACTACATGCACACAGGATAAACTTGGTGCATTTTAGCGATTATTGCAATACTAACATTTGAGGTCAATAAGAGTCTTTGTAAGAGTTCTGGAATGATCCTTTGTCTGAGGCATGCCATACTGGTGTGAACAGACAGGCTGTGTCACCTATCGGTGATGCATGCATCAGCACACACAGCAGTTCTAGGATTCTGCCATCATTCTTGGGGTAGGAAATAGCATAACTCTGCACTTTCCTAGGGGTCTACTGCTACATTCAACCATCCCTCTCATTCACTTGGAGCTAAGAGTGCAGAAAAATCGGCACCACAGAGCAGTAAGTCGATAGATACATATTGAGCGACAACAGCACTGAAGTCCTAGGCTTCCTGTTTACAGGAACAGTAAGACTTGCTCTCCTGAAAAATATGTTCACATGTGTGAGAGTTTAAAGGAACAGTGGTTCAAGAAAACTAATTAGCTTATGGCAAATGATGTGAGACACAAACCAGAGAGACACAAGGGAAAGAAGCATGGCAAGAGGAAGTTCACTGGAAAAAGGCAGCTGGGTTACATTTTTGAAAGGGTGGCATTTCAAGTGAGCAGGTAGGTGACAAGCGGATGGTCAGACATGGTCAACACTGTTTCAGTGCAGAGCAGAAGGAAGGACACTCACTGGGGTTCTGATGATAGAGCTGGAATTCCCGACAGTAAAGCAGGAAACAGGAAGGAGAGTGTAAAAGGGGTGGACTTAGGACGACAGCAGCCAAATCAAGCACACCGCACAGGACACCTTCCGTAAAGTACAGGGAAACCCACTGAAGAATCTAACCAGGGTAGTGACGTGATCCAACTAACCTTCTGAGAAGAATGAACTTACAAAGAATATACTTATATAAAGAACTATACGTATAAAGTTCATATATAAGCATTGAAACTTTATATGTATAAACTTTATTAAGAATAAACTTGGATAAAGAATAAAATATAATTTATAAATTATGTATTACAAATATATAATACATCTATGATAAAATAATGATTATATTTTGTTACAAATAAAATATACACACTTATGGTATATAGTAATAGTATATTATATGTAAGTTACTTTGGATCTTCAAAGGGTAAAGTTAAAAGAAAACCTATGGAAGCAAATGAAAGGCATACTTTCCTTCAAGTCTGGAAAGTCAGCTCATAATCTGTATTTTCTGTATTTTAGACCTGTGCCTGGAGAATGTAAGTGGTTTCCACTAATTCGTGCACCCAAACCCAGGTCAAAAACCACCAGCCCTGAAATGCTACTGAGAAGCTTAATCCCTTTCTGGAGAATGCCATCCTTGAGCAGCTTTCTCCAGCAGCAAAGCATGCATTTTGGCCTGTTTTGAACAAAAAGGAAAAAAAATGGCATATGTAAACCATATTCTAGCAGCTTAACTTGGCATACAGTAGGATGTTTCTGATGAGACAAAGACAAAAGTATCTGACTGTTTGCTTAAAACATTTTTGACTGCATAGAGTTGACGAAACAAGTGTACATGTGAAAGTATCTAAAGGATAAACCCATTCACATATACTTCTAAGAGGCTGTCGGAGTGAAGGGATTTCAAAAGTCCAGAAAGATAACCAAGTTCTAAGTAAACGTGAAAAGGGGCTGTTAACAGTGATAGAATTGTAACTATTGGGATGGGAGAAGAATGACAATGAGGCATGGGGAAGGTGTTGCAGGGATAGTGTTAAACACTGGCTTAGGTCGGGGAAGTGCTTAAATTTCACTGTAGTGTTGATTCTCTTCTCAAGAACCCAGAGGTAGTGTTTACTGCGAATTTCCTTCCCTTGTCAGATCCTACACATGGTAATTTATGAACATGCAGCCAGGAAGAAAAGGCAAATTCACCCTAATCGTGTATCCATGAGGCAGCAATTAGAAGTCATGGTAAGTTAATATCATGGACCAAGGACCACTACATTGGTGCTGGAAACAATGATGTATTTCTCCAATGAATATCTAACTGCAGAGAAGTTTATGAAGCTTGAATTTATTTTACATAAATCCACAGAGGAGAAAAAATGACACATATCAACTACTCTGCACATCTATTACTATATTTTTCTCATACTTCTAATTCAATTTTTCGGAAAACTCTTTTGTCTTTCTTTTAGTATGTATTGAACATCATAGAAAAACATGAGAGTAAAATCACCAATGTTGTTACCCTGGAAACCAGAGTGTTAGAATAGTATATTTAAAACCAGAGCCTGGCATGGTAACCTAGCAGGTAAAGTCCTCATCTTGCACACACTGGGATCCCAAATGGGAGCCGGTTTTAATCCAGCAACCCAGCTTTCTCTACAGCTCCCTGTTTGTGGTCTGGGAAAGCAGTTAAGAGCAGCCTAAAGCCTTGGGAACCTACACCCATGGGGGAGACTCAGAAGAGGTTCCAGGCTCCTGGCTTCAGATTGACTCAGCCCCAGTTGTTGCGGCCACTGGGGGAGTGAATCAACGGATGGAAAATCTTCCTCTCTGTCTCTCCTCCTCTTTGTCTGATTTTCCAATGAGAATAAATAAATCTTAAAAACAACAAACAAAAAGAATGAAAACTGACCAAAATTCCAGCATATTACAAATCAGAATATTTAGGCTATAAAATTTACATATAATATTAACATGTAATCTATTCATTAGGTATGCATATGCACAGTAATTAAAATATAACATTTGAAAATTTATTGCTTTGAAAGAATGAGTAACACAGAGAAAGAAAGACAGAGATAAATAGATTGATTGGTGGATTGACTGATTTTCCTTCTCTAGGTTCCTTCTCTAGAAGACTATAATGGCCAGGGCTGCACAAGCCCAAAGGCAGAAGCCAAGAGTCTCATTTGGTTCTCCCACATTGGTAGCAGGAACCCAAGAAAATGAGCCATACTCTAGTGCCTTCCCAGGTGCATTAGCAGGGAGCTACATCAGAAGTGGAGTAGCCAGGACTTGAACTGGCAATTCAAATGGGATTCCAGGCACAGAACCTACTGTGCCATGATGCTGGCCCCCAAAAGGCAAAATTTAATTTAATGAAATAATTGGATTATATAAAGAATTTCAGTCTTATGCATCCATTGCTTCTATTCTCCAATAATACACTTCTAAAAGGTTAAGCTCTATTTTACACCTAACTTCAAAGTTTGAGGAAGCTATATGGTGAATGGAAAGATTAAGGTTCTTGTCCCCAAGCTGAATAGCACATAATGCAGAAGGAAGACAAACAGATCAAATGTAAGTATGCAGGAGTTAAAGAGCTCAACTAAACCCACTGAATAAGGTGGAGCTTTAATTTTCACGCTTTTTCTTCAGTAATTTTCTTTGCTAATCCATACGGCCTTGGCTCTGCAGGAACAGCTTCATCTGCACACTGTTCACTAATCCTCTGCCCTGTCAGATGGGTGGTGAGCTTCTCATGCGATGTGAAAGGTCAATCCCCTCTAATAGGATATGTTTGCCTAATGAAGCATGTGCACAGCTTCCAGATTTTTTCAACCACCCTGCTTGTATCTAACCAGTCCAACATAACTAAAGACACTGCTGACCACCCTTCTTCAGTCTCACAGCCCCAAACCAGTTCATCAGGAACTCTTACGGATGGTCTCTTCAAAATGTACCAAAATTGAAGTGGCTTCTTACCATGTCCCTGCTGTATCCCTGACCCAAGCTAATTTTTTTTTTTTAACAATTCCAATAGTCTCTTTAGTAGACCCATTGCTGTTCTCTCTGGCTCCCATACTTTATCCTGGACACTTAAAACCTATCTCTGGCTTCAAAGGAAAACCACATGGCTCAATGGCTAAATCATCTCCTTGCATAAGTTGGTATTCCTTATGGGCACCAGTTTGTGTCGCGACTGCTCCATTTCCCATTCAGCTCCCCACTTGTGGCCTAGGAAAACAGTAAATGGTGGCGCAAAGCATTGAAACGCTGCACCCATGTGGGAAAACCAGAAGAGGCTCCTGCTTCATGGCTTCAGTTCAGCTCAATTCTGCCTGTGGTGGCCACCTGGGGAGTGAACCAGCAGACGGAAGTTCTTCGTGTTTCTATCTCCTTCTCTGTAAATCTGTCTTTCCAATAAAAATAAAGCTTACCAAAGGAAAACCACATCATTGCACACTCTTTTCAAAATCTTCAAGAAGTCCTCTCTTCCCACACTTGTCTGAAATTCACTTATCTATGAGCTTTGTTTTTCCTACCCTACCACTACTTGAAGATAACATCTTTGTTCTACTAACAATGGAGTACAGGAACCTGGAATAGAACTTACAAAGATGGTCTTTCTAGGCACACCCAAACATTTCCAAGTTTTTTGGGTCTGTTTTGCTGAGATCTTCTCTTCTTTAACACAGGATTTTGTTTAATTTTTTTTAGCACGCAATACATGTAATTCTATTTTTAACTTTGGTCTGCTTTTTCTGCAGATGAGCATTACTGCCTATTGCTAAGAGCAAATGGATCTGGCAAGACTATATATTCAATATTTTGTATCAAAATCATTGTTTCAGTCCCATAACACAACACACTAGAGATGAGAAGTGTCAGGAGTGTATTTTTGTCATATGATGGATTAGGTGTAAGAGAATGCAGTGGCTCAGTTAGGATTCAGTGCTATATGCACAGGTTGGAGAGGAGTTGCTAAATGGTGGATGTCAGATCACAAACTAAAGCTTAAGTTCACGTGTATTCTATTAAAGAGTTAAACAGGGCCTGGCGTGGTGACGCAGTGGTTAAGGTCCTCGCCTTGCACGCCCCCGGATCCCACATGGGCACCGGTTCTATCCTGGCAGCCCCGCTTCCCTTCTAGCTCCCTGCCTGTGGCCCGGGAAAGCAGTTGAGGACAGCCCAAGGCTTTGGGACCCTGCACCCGCATGGGAGACCTGGAAGAGGCTCCTGGCTTCAGATTGGCATAGTATCAGCCATTGAGCTCACTTGGGGAGTGAATCATCGGACGGAAGATCTTCCTCTCTGTCTCTCCTCTCTGTATATCCGCCTTTCCAATAAAAAAAACAATAATAAAAATAAACCTTTTTTAAAAAAAGAGCTAAACAGTCATCAGGTTCACACATTTGCCAAGTAATCTATAAATGTTTAATAGTCATCACTGCTTCTGATGTATTTGCATTTCTAATCCCATAATAATCAAAGCCTTGGGGTGGGCACTGTGGCATATCCAGTAAAGCTGCCACTGATGACACCGACATCCCTAATGTGTGCCCCGGATGTTTTCCTTCCTGGCCAGTTCCTTGCTAATGGATCAATTGTTTGGATGAAGCTTCTGACTCTTGTCTTCAGTCTGGCGCAGCAATGGCCACAGTGGCCAACTGTGGAGTAAATCAGTGGATGGAAAGTATCTGCCGCAGTCTTTCCCTATCTGCACCCTTTTCAAAATAAAGATTTTTTTTCAAGAAAAGAACCAAAGCCTCTTAATAGCTAATAATTTACTAAACATATTATTCCAGGTGACTTTCTGCCTCAGGTTTAAGGCAAATTGGATTTACAGATTATCAGAGCATCCTCACCTACAAGAAAAGACAATAGTCTTCAAACACTGCTTGAACAAGCAGCATCGGTTATACACAGAGAACACATTTTTTTCCCAAATGTTACATTCTCATCCAGAAGCTCCAAAGACAATAACTGTCTTAGTCTAACAGTTTTAAAAGACATCACACTCTCCAAAGGCTTGCCCTTTATTTCACTTAAATTTTCTGCAACCTTCCACAATGCCTGGTTTGAAATGTAATTTGAATAAACTCAATAGTGGAGAAGAGTAAAGAGCTGCAGTGTAATTCGGCCAATAGAGCCTAAAATCCCCTAATGATCTAATTAAAAGCAGGTTAAAGGATGTTGTACTTGACGTTTTGTTCCCTCAGATACCTAACACTTGATCTAAAAGCACAGAATGCTTAATTTTATTAACACATTTCAATGCCATTAGAATCAGATCTAATATTCAAAAGTGTTTAAAATAAAACACAGATGAAGGAGACACATACACATTATGTTTTATGTTTAAATCTTTTCCCTTAGGAACAGATAGATAACTGTAGCCCCAAGCCAGTCAAGGTTGAGCTGAAAGGCAAAGTTATGGAGAGACAGACAGACATCTGGCATCTGCCAATGACCATGACTGATGTGGACCAGGCAAAAGCCAGGAGACAGGAAATTCATCTGGGTCTCCCATGTGATTGGTATGGGCTCAAGGACTTGAGCCATTTTTTCACTGCTTTTCCCAGGTGCAATTGCAGGGTGCTGAATCAGAATAGGAACAATGAAGAGTGGAATTGGTAGCCAAATGGGATGCCAGCACTGCAACCAGTAGCTTTACGCATTACAACACAACATCATCACTAAACAAGATTTTCAAGTAAGAGTCCTAGTATAAATACTCAGTAAAAGCTAATTTTCACATGGAATATTATTGTGCATCATTGTACTCCTTTTGAGGACAAGTCACTTTTTGAATGTATTATATTTTCTAGTGTAGCATATGTACTATTAAGGGCAATTGGCAATCTAAAAGAGCAAAGTTGGCATATCAATATTTAGAGCCACTACTGGTTTTCTCACAAGAACTAACAAAACGCTGTCCCTCTGCCAGTCCACATCATGGAGTAAGTTTAATAAAACTTCAACACCTTTACGAGGTTAACTCATTGTTGACGATTTTTGAGCTGAACTGAAGTTCATATTAGATAGTTTAAACAATACCTAAGATATGTCATCATCTAATGTCAGGGACAAGGAACGAGCATTAGTAAAATCATGAAATAATCTAATAACAATTACTTGCTTCAGACAAAATTATCTGTTGAATAATATAATGCCTTCTATCCATTTAGTATGTCAGCTTCCTAGAATGCAATTCAAAATTTATTTCTTGTAAATATTTACTTTCATTTGCCAGTGATCATATTCCACAATTATCCTCTCACTTAAATTCTAATCTTTGGATATAAAAATAAACACACGCTGTATGGGCTGCTGAATGTTGTGGCCCACACCACCCCACAGCCTGTTTTAGGATGCACAGGCAGGTGTTGTAGCCTGGACCTGCCCAGCCTATTCTTGGCCCCAGTATCTGAGTGCTGGTGGGTTCCATGTTCACACCTAGTTCAACCCATCACCAATCCAATTCTTGAGTTAATCAGTGGGATTTGTATTTCCATAGGATTGAGCCCACCTGTCCCCCACAGAATCTGCCCTGGACCTGGTTCTCTTACATGTAGGTACTGCCTAGTATGACCTATCCCCTATTCTGACAGTCAGGCACTGGGATCTAGCCCTTGCTAGACAGGCCCCCAGTACTAGCTTTCATGTAGGCTGGTATATGGTATCAGTCATGTTCTGTGCTAACAAGCTTATCTCAGGTCTCTCATGTGGGCTGGTGGATCAGTCTAACCCATTTAGATCTTCTAATCTCTCCCCTGCAAACCACCAGGTCTCAGTCCCTTCACTCACCTTCAACTACAGTGGTCCTGTTGTTAGGAGTCCCTCAGGATTCATTCCACACCTACACATACAGTGAGTGGCCTTATCTAAGGATAACCTTGGGCAGTCATTCCTCATACCCAAGCCCTTAGGGCTCATCAGTATGTGGCCAGCAGGCAAAGTCTTGCATTCACAGGCACTCTGGCAGCCTGAGCCAAGATGGCATCAGGTGCTTTTTAAGCAGTCGGGCCAGGCTGTGCCCTGCGCCCATTAGCCAAAAACAACCAATGGAGTGGAGGTTTCCATTCATATGCCTAGCCTGAGCAAGATGGTGCTGGCTTCTTTTTAAGTAGTCAGACCAGGCTGCCTCCCCCACCCATCAATCAAAAGTGGACAATGGAGAGGAAGAGGGAGGCGTAGGCAATGCCAAACAGGGTTCTAGCACATGTGAGATCTGTGTCTGGGAATGGGCCAATCGAGGGGACTTGGGAAATTCCCCTACAGGTTCCTAGCTCCCAGTAGTAAGCACATGGTCCAGACCTGGGCTTCAGGCAAGCTGGGCAAGGCTGCCCCATTCATTGAAATGTGTGGGTTGGTTCTGGAAGGGGAAGACTAGCCATGGCCAAACAAACCTTAGCTCACAGTTGAGTGCAGGTTGGAATGCAGGTTATGCTGAGCTAGGCTGTCATACTTGCTGCTTTTCATGAGTCAGGGATGGAAACAGACTAAATACAGCCAAGCTAGGAACTAGCAGTGAGAGATGAGACTGAGAGCAGGCAGGATCAGGCCAGGCTACAGCAACCAAACACAAAGGCCAACACAGGTGAGGGACTGCATCAAACTGGATCTAAGCTACCAGTGGCACACTTGATCTGTGGCTGGGAACAGGCTTGGTTGGGGAGCTAGATGATGCCGTGGCTGGGTTGTAGTTCCCAACGGGTGAGTGCGAGGGCCAGAATGGGAGCTGCTGTCAGGTCTGGACATGCCTGCAATGTCCCTCACCACAAATGTGGACTGGGTCTGGGGTGCAAAAGACTGGGCTAGACACCAGCAGCCACCCGTACTTATGAGATCCAGGGTGGGTGTAGGATGGGCTGGACTAGGTCTCTCCCTTGCTGAGCCTTTTGTAAGCTCTGTCTGGGTTTGGGCCAGGCTTGGTTGGGGTGTAACACCCAATAGTAAAAAACAGAATGGGTGAGGGCCAGTCAGGTAAGGCCACTGTTCTTGCTAGGACAAGAGGTGGACTAAGTAGGGCTGGCCCATGGACCTGTTGGTGGGCACAAGATCTGGGATTGGAAGGGGTCCAAATGGAGGAGCTTGGGGAAATCCTCTGTTGGGACACAGTCCCTGCAGTTTAAGCGCAAGAACCATGATAGGGAGAAGTCCAGAACAAGCCAGGTAATGGTACCCATAGGCATACATTTGGCTCAGGAATGGAATGAACCAGACTGGGCCAGTTCTTATCACTGGCTGGAGAATCTGAGCACCAGAATGGAATGTGGATTGGGCCAGATAGGGCCACAACACAAGCCAGTTCACATGAGGGCCAGGACTGTGGACTGGCTGGGGTGGACTAGGCTGTATCCCTCATTAGCATGAGCTGGATTTGGGAGTAGGCTGGGCCTGGCAAGACTACAGCACACACTGGCAAATGCCACAGTGAGGCAGGCCAAGCTAGATTGGGACACAGCACCCACCAGCACATGTTAAGGCCCACGGGGAGGGAGCGAACTTGGCAGAGGTACTATGTGGGGCTCCCTGCTGGATCGCCACTCCCACTGAACAGTGCGAGAGCTGGGATGGGGACAGAACAGACCGAGCATGGCTATAACATCAAATGGCCTCATGTGAGCTGGATCAAGGGAAAGACATGCTGGGTTCACTGTCCCTACTGGTGCATACACAAGCCAGAATTGGTGTGGGTTAGTTGGGCTTCGCCACAACATCAGCTAGCAGAGGTTGGCATGGGGGGCAAACTCTGTCAAGTTAAACCGCAGAACCACCTGGAGAGTGCAAAGTACAGGAGTGGTAGTGGACACATTAGGTAAACAGTGGGCACCTTCCTCTTTGGTTGCCACTCTGACTGGCAAGCATGAGAACCAGGACTAGGGCAGAAATGCCTAGACAGAGTGGCACCTGTCAATACGTATGCGGGCTGTATAGTGAGGCTGGTTGGGATGAACTTGGCTTCAGTGCCTATTGACATGTATGAGAGCTGAACATTGGGACAGACTGGACCAGTGGGACAGACTGGACCAGTCTGCTGTACATACTGAGAAGTGTGGCAACTGGGGTAGGGGGCAGACATGGTGAGAGTTACTGCTGGCCACTCAAACTAGGCTGCAGCTCCCACTGGTTATGTGAGGGTTGAACTTGTGGCGGGCAAAATTGGGCTGGGCTCCAACACTCACTGGGTTGCATAGAAGACAGGGGTGGATATATAACTGACTCAGCAATTCTAACTACCAATGTGCACAAGAGACTGTACCAGAACTAATATTGGCATGCATACAACAAGAATCAGGTCTGGGAATATCTCAGATGAAGTTTTTGTGGGGATCCCCCCCGCCAACTGAATTACTGGACTCAGAACCCCAACCATGGTGAGAATTGCAGGTTCCATGGTTAGACCATGGAGTGCACTGGTCATAGCTGAGCCTCTTCAGTGGCTTAGAGCAGTGAACAGCATACCCAGGTGCACATGGAGGATATGGCAGTACTTTGGAGTTTGCAGAGGACACCTGGTAATACAACAGAGGACTGAGGACAGAACGAATTGATCAATTACCCCAGCCAAGTGCTGGCAGTGAATATCTGGGCAAATGGAAACTCTAAGGTAGACCATGTCAACCAATGGATTCTGAAGAGATTTCATCGTGCTTGGAGTGGTGAGATGGGCAGTAATTCAGAACTGCTTAAATACCGAAACCTCTTGGGCATAACCCTTGGATCTCGCCCCACACTGAGGACCCTGAGATGGCGTCAGGTAGCTGTCTTCCATTTCAAGATATGGAGGTGGTTGGGAGGCTTGGTGTGGCAGCTCCTTTTATTTCCCCCATTCCCCCAGAGACAGGAAGGAAATTTAAAAATGTAGAAATGGTAACCTCACCCACTTTTCTCTAGCCCTTGACCCTTTGCACCCAAATCAACTATGTAAAAATCATCAAAAATAAAAATTTTTGAATCTATATAAGCAGGAACTCATTAAGTGATAATTACAGGTGTCTGTTGCGATCACTAGAAAGCATCTCAAACATTGCAAAATTAGGTCATTTGTGTAAACTGACAGTGTATAGACAGACATAACCACTCTGTTAAATACTGGCTATCTGATATAAGCTATAGAAAATGATAATATTAAGGATGAAAGAATCTAGCTGTCATCTTTAATTAGTTTTTTTTTTCATGTTGTTTAATAGTCATTCATGACTGTACATGGTTGTAAGAATAGCCAGTACAATGTTTCATTCAAATTTTCTCCTACATATCCCTTCATTCATTTCCGTCCTCCCTCCCTCCCTCTCTGCCCCTACACAGACACAATCAGTAGCTATCCTGGCATTTGTAAACAGTAAGCATTATGAAAAGAGGCTGATCTCCAGCAATATGATGCAGATTTTGAAATGAGGCAAATAAATGCCCAATAGATATTTATTGGCCAAGAAAGATAAAACTTAAAGACAAAAGAGGGCATAAAAATTCTATAAAATGTCAGTCTTCAGAGAACAATATGTACACTAGGAATAACTATGAAAAATTTAAAAAGCCAATTAAAAAAAGATTTATTGTTATTGGAAAGTCAGATATACAGAGAGGAAGAGAGACAGAGAAAGATCTTCTGTCTATTGATTCACTCCCCAAGCATCCACAATGGGCAGAGCTATACTGATCCAAAGCCAGGAGCCAGGAACTTCTTCGTGGCCTCCTACAAGGGTACAGGGTTCCAAGACTTTGAGCCATCCTGAGCCTTTATCCCAGACCACAAGCAGGGAGTTGGATGGGAGGCGAGGCTGCTGGGATTAGAACCAGTGCCCATATGAGATTCCGAGTGCGTGCAAGATGAGGACTTCATCTGCTATGCTACCACGCTGGGCCCAAAAAGCCAATTCTTAAACTAGTTACAGACACAGTGGAAGCAGCTAATGTTTGAACACATTCAATTCAGGATTTAAATCAAGGAAAAAGAATCAAAACAGCAGGTAAATGTCCTTTAAAGCACATTGAAAATTGTATATGATAAACAAATACAATTATTTTAAGGGCAGAAAATCAGATACACCAAGGAGGCTTTGTGTCCTGGATGCTGCTGAATGTTCGGGCTAAAAAAAAAAATCAGAGGAGTGAGATGTAGCCAATACTGGGAAGAGCCCAATTCCAAGAGCAAAGGGAAAAAAGCAGCAGCAGAATAGAATCAATATTAATGCCAGAATGGGTGATCAAAGCATCTATTCAGTGTGTGGACCCCACACTGTCAAGCTCTAAAACAAAGAGAGGACACATCTGCATAATCCTTCAAGCCTGAGCTTGGAGGAGAGAAACCAACAGGGAAGACAGACTGAGCAGTGGGCTTCATTTTCTGGAGAGGTCTCCCATGGAGACCCCTCTAGGACAGCAAAAGGCAGGGTAGACAATGACAGAGACAGAAAACTGAGTATGGGGAGCAGGCAGGAAAAGTTTGCCTGCTTCTGGAAGCACAGAGATCAACATTGCCTCTTGCTTTGAGGTTCAGGATCAGAACCAGCTAATGGCCTTGCTCAACACAGCAGAAGAAAAACCTCTCCCTCCTTACCAGCCCCCATACAAGGGATACTCTAGAACACTCCTGGGGGAAAAGCTAAGCCAAAGGGAAAGACACAGGAATCATTATGTTTTAGGATGAGAAACTCTATAAGCCTTTAGTGTGGCATCTTTAAAATTTTTAAAAATTTATTTACAAAGGGACAGATGCATAAACAGATTTCATCTGCTGGTTTAAATGTTCCCCATAGTCAGGGCTGAACTAGATTAAAGTGATAGCCCCAAACGCGATGCGATTTTCCCACACCACATGAATTGCAGAGCCCTGACTGCTGAATTCATTCCTACTGCCTTGCTGGGTATACACAACCGGAAGGTGGAACCAGAAGATCTACTCCTCACATTGCCAGGTACGCCAGTTCAAGACGCAAGCATCCCAAATGGCATCTAAGATGCTAAGCTGAAACTTTACCCCGGTAGCACATCTTTCAAGCCAGATGAATACTGACACCCACAGAGGGGAAATGCCTGCATGATTTCACAGGACATCTAGGACAAAAACCCAGGTGGCTGAGCTACTCAACTGCTAGGACAAATCTGAAATTCCTAGTTTATATTTTTCCAGTTGTTTTTTTCCTCTACTCTGCTTACTCTGAATCAGCCCCAGATGAGCTTGGCGAGTGTCTCCAGATGTTACACCTTCTCTTAGTTCTCCCAGGTTGTGAGCTCGGGTTGACAGCTCTCTCAGGGAGGAGGTCATCATCTCACTGGAGATTCTTGGGGATTTTGTCACCTCCCATCGGGGAAATCTCATTGAAAGCAGCATCCTATCTTACAACTGCCAACTTAATTATCATTTTCACATAATTTTACTTGGTTCACTGCCCAGTTAGCCTGTTAAGACTACTGCAGTTTGAATCTTCCTGCCTCTGTGTTTTTGTTACCCCCATCCATGTGACTGAGTATTTTGCAAATAAACAGCTTTCAGTACAACACCTATATGCAATACTGCCCACCTCAATGTTCTCATTTCCCATGTTTCTCAGTCTCTAATTCTAGCCAGAAGAGTGTCATAATGTCAAGAAGTACAGGCTAAGAGGAAATGTGGGTTTTGTTTTCATCCTGGTAACTACATTCTTCTGCGGTTTTTGGCAAGCCACTTTTTGTGCTTCTGGAGGATTCTTAGCTCAGGGTTTCTGAATAAAACCCATTTCCCCTTTGTTTTTATTGACCCGAAGGCTTTATGATGATAGAGATGTCATGTCTGACTGTATGCTTTTTCCCCAGAATTGTCTCTTCCCGCATCTCCCACACGCCGTCCGTAAGTACCAATCACTCTTCCCAGACCATGTCTAATCTTTTACTAAAAGCCAAGGTTTTAGTTCAGCTGGTTGCTCACTACTGCATTCTACATTAAAGGATCAAAAGCCTCAATTTTTCTCAAAGTTGTTCTAAATAGCTCCTTTTCTAACTTCCTCCCTCTGTACCATTCATCACAGGTCAAGTCCATTTGCCAATTCTCTGCTCACCCTGCTCACCCAGCCTCCTGTCTTCAGCATCATTCTGTTGGCTCACCTCAACTAGGGATGACCCCCTCCCTACAGGGCAAGCTCCCAGACGAGGCCCCCTAAGACCTGCCCATGTACTCTGTTCTGCCACCACACTGCTCCTAACCTTTGGGAATAGCAGTTGTTCAGTTCAGGTAATCTGTGTAAGCAGATCTCAAAAGTTCTTTTGTCTGAAAATGCATGTTCAAGCTTTAGTTTCCACCTCAATAGAAACTGGAATACTATACGCCACCTTTCACCCTATCCTTGTGTTTTTAACTCCTCAAACATGGGATCTCAGAAACAGACAATCAGTCCAGCTCTTATGGGCCACTGAGACACCCATCACCCACATTTGCCGTGCTTGGATTCACGTCTTGCTTCTCTTCCCAGTTAGATTCCAGTGAGTGCTCAGTGAGGTCTCCCATCTGGCAGATGCCGCATTTCCAGTTGTTGCCTTTAGGCTGACCCAACTCTAGCCACCGAGCAAACAGTAGAGCCAAGTTCACCTATTCTGCATCTCAACTTAATAACAAAGATAAAAACTGATAAAACTCCACAGATCCACCATGCCAGTCCCGAAACAAAGAAAACCCTGAGGTATCTGATTTGATTATTCATGTACCCATTAAAGAGACCAACACATCTCAAGAAAGCACTGAGCCTTCTCATTGTAATGGTAGCTTTCTCTTCAAAGGATCTTCAAATACCAAACACAACATTCTACAATAGTCATCACATGGAAAATGTCTCCATCAGGATGTTTAAATTTCACAAACAAAATAGTTATTGTACTGTACACATCACAATGCCACCACTTGATCTCAGAATAGCAACTGTATTACCTGGGAACCAAGAGACAGTAACAATGGAAATATTTAAGTGACAGAAGGAGCTACAGCAAAATCTAAGTTTTTACTACTTTTGCATTCATCTCCTTGAGGTCTGATGGGGGAACTTGAATTAATGCAGTAGAAAGTATTTAATATGTCCCATTGTTATATATGTTAGTTTATAAGGTATTTTAATCCCTTTTAATTATAAGAACACTGAATGATTTCTTAGCAAGAAACAATTGTGAGCTTTATACAATGCCTTTGAAATGGTAAGGGAGAATATTTACCTAATGCCTCAAGTACCAATTCTTGTGCAATCTTTTAGTCATAGCCTTTATCACAGAAACAAATCTCTTTGAATGATCATCCCCTTCCTACTGTGAGATGTGAACTGATTTAAGAGTGTGCAAGTGGCTGGTCATGTCCAGTGGCAGAACAAGGTCAAAGGATATTATTTCTAGGCAATAGCTCAGTATAAGGGATAGGCCTGAACAAGTAGCTGTGAGCAATAATCAAGACATTGGGTTTTAGTGCTGAAATCCCCAAGACTTTGCTGGGTGAAGTTTGACTCACCTTAAAATCTCATGGAGTCAGTTTTTATACTTGCAAAATAGAAACCCTGGCCATAAAGCTTTGAATGTAGGAAGAGACACAATCTCTAGGACAGAAATTTTAAATAATGTACCCAAGATGAACATACAGATTTGATGATGGGGGTCTTACCCAATTGTCACTACCATGTCCTATACCAAACAGTACCATGCCAACCTAATTATTTACATTGTGTGTGTCTTCCCTAGAAGACTCTACATTCCTTAATTCCGGATTTGTTGGCTGATTTCCCACAGGCCCAACAAATGCTATGATCAGAATTAAGGATGCTCAGTAATTGTTAGTTAAAATTAATGAGTGAATTACACATTAATTTATTACCTTATGACCACAAATCCATAAAAGAAAGAGATGTCTTTCAAATCTCAAAACTATGGTGTGGTGCTTTCAAATCATTTGGAACAATTAATTAGAATTATTTGCTCTATTTTAACGTCTCTTAATCTCTTAACTCTTTTTCAAGTATATAAAATAAACCTTTAAAAAGGACATGAGGAGATCCAGTATCATGGTATATAACATGTTGACACTGGCTCAAGTTAAGGCTGTCTGGTCAGAAAAGCAGTGGAGGATGAACAAAGCACTGAGGGCTCCTGACACTTGGGAAAGCAACCTGAAGTTCCAGGGTTCTAATGTTGGCTCGGCCCAGCCCCAGCCATTGTTACCATTTGGTAAACACACATATAAATGAAAGATGTCTTCTGTCTCCATATTCTCTGAACTCTGACCTTCAAGACTTATCTAATTAAAAGACAGTTTTAGAAGGAGAGAGGTAGAGACGGATCTACTAGCCATCAATGCACCATCCTCATCCACAAATGTCTCAAAGCAGAGCTGGACTGGTCCAAAGCCAGGACATGGAAACTTCAAGAACTTCTTTTGGGTCTGCTATGTGGGTGCAGGGGCACACGGACTTGAGCCATTCTCTACTGCCTTCTCAGCTGTACTATCAGGATAGAAAGCAGATGAGCTGCAGACTAGAACTGGCACCCAAGTGGGATATCAGCATTGCAGACAATAGTTTTACTTGCTATGCCACAACACTGGCCCTGGTAAACCTTTCTTAGTAAGAATTTGTTTGAATCTGTGCTTGCCTCTTCAATGGCCAGTTATATTCACTTGGTTGTCTTTAACTTCTGGCTTAGTATTTGCTTTGTACTGTATTTAATCTTCTGATGGAAGTCATCAACTCAAGATACAAAATATATACTGAGACTAGAAATTTTTGCTACTACACTGCTTATAACAACCTGCATCAGAGGAACCCAAAAGATGAGGAGTGGCTTGGTAATCATACGGTGTGTATTCGAGGTAGGTAAGAAATCCCAGTATCCTTTCCATTACTGCCATGCAACCTATGCTTTCTACTGCACACTCCCTAATCATATTGAGACATTTTCTTCTGAACTACACAGATATATGTCCGGCAAAAATGCAATAATGGTGTCAGGAGATCTGATTGTGAGCTGAAAATCTTACAGTGATCATTCAGGTCTTCTTGCAGAAGTGCATTATAACTCCCTCTAAATGCCCCTTTTTGATCAAATGGAAATCGTGCATGGATTCCCAATATCTATCTTTCTTCTGAAAGATAAGTGAGACGATCGTGCTATCAGACTCTTGGCAAGGGAGCAAAATTAAAGCATGCATAGAAATGATGCCAACTAGGTGGCCCAAAGTGAAGCAAGTCATTCTATCAAGACGATATAAAACCTTCCCTCTCAAGTGTGGGCACTCTGTAAGAAGTGCTCCAGTTTACGCGGCTGGCATTTTTAGTAACTTATGGACCTGGCACCTTTGGTTCTGCATAGGACTCTGCTAGTGACGGTGCATAATTTGCACAGGAGAGCTACAAGCAATTTCTAAGCATTATTTCATTTACTTTAATGTGTAAAAGAATAATATTATTCCCAATTTAAAAATAAGGAAACTGAGACTCCCATTTTCCAAATAAATCATTTGGCTTTAACTCAAGCTAGTTGGTTCTGAATGTTACCAATTCTGATTTACCAATGATAAATTAGAAGCCTCCTGACAATTAGATGCTTTTTATTTATGCACAAAAAAATGATTTTAAAAATGCTGCTCATAAAATGTGCCTTCTCTTTGATCAGAACAGGTTAATCACTCCTTGTCACATCACTGCAGCACTTTTAACTTGCTGAGAAAAGGTGCAATGGATATTTTCCTATCGGCTACCACCCTCTCCAACTCCTACTTTCCATATAGAATGCATGTGTTATTTCTTCTCTCTGTGGAGACCTCTTGGGGTACTCTTCTCTATTGGGTGGCCCTGCACCCCACACACTCCCCACCCTTAGATTCCTTCTAACACACCTGTTAAGGCAGTGTATGATGGGAAGAATGCAAATCAAACGGTCAGGAGCACTGTCCAGTTTCCTTGCTGGGAGGTACATTCAAGCTGCACCATGTGTTGTTGCTCAGCAATCATAGCACGAAGTGGCTTCAATCACTTGGTGAGATTAAAACTCCTGGAGAAATTTGCTGTCATTGGGTAGCTAGCAGCCTGTTTAGTGCTGAAAACTATTCTTGGGCTGTTGCATAACTTTAAGGAATGGAAAATCCTGGCTTCCCTATTAACACATAAATGTAAGAACTCATGCAGATAAATGTTTAAGAATGCTACCCATGTGGAGTTGACAGTGATCCGAGCATACCTGGAAAACTAGTCAACAAATTACGCAAGCCATTTTTCCTCACAGGCAAAACAAAACTGAAATCAGACTTTCACCAAATTAGTTATTTCACTCAGCATCAGTGACAGTTGCGATTTCCTCAAAGAAAGCATAAAAATCAGAGAAGTATTAACTACTGATATTGGTCTGTGACTGATGAACACTTTCCTATTGCCAATATTCACTTTTCTATGTTCTCAGACACACGCAGCGTTCTAATACTATGGAATCTATACATCATGAGCACGCATTTCCATGTTAAGGTTCAACAACTACTGCTTGCACATCACTATATTGGCTTAAAAGTTGAACACTTAATCAGACTGAAGCCACCTGCAGGTAAAGATCTGCTCCAATAGCCATCTATGCTATTATCAAACAGGCAGGCACACTTTGGGATTTGCTTTTTAAACACACCGAATTCACTATACGAGTATGCATATATTCTTTTCAGATCAACGAATTCTAGATCTGGTCAACAAAATAGTTTCCTAAGTTATCCAACTCTACTCTTCAATCCACTTTTCAGATGGAAAAAGCCTTTAGGGAACAGATAGGTGCTGTGATCACCAAGCACTTAGAGTAAGCTAATGTTTTGGCATTGAAAGAACTTCACCCTTATCCACACCTCAATCAACCCAAAAGTTCCAGGTCTGCCCTGTCAGGCACACTGGGTGAGATCATATTTTTCCAACTTGAGCTCAAAATTCTTTAAATGTGTGGAGACAGTTATTGATAGGTTACCCAAAGCTGATCTTTCTTTTTGTCTGCAATAGTTTAGTTTCATGATGGCACAGATGCCTAGAGATGTAAAAATTATGGCCATGAACATCAACACAATATTCCTAAGACGATGAAACTGACAATCTCCTATCTTTCAAGTGAATTCAAATTATCTTCAGTCCTGCCTTCACAGCTTAATTTATACTTTCAAACTGTCAATCCACCTACTTTAAACCTCACTAACTCGGTGTGTCCACACACCTCCCACTTCTCATCTTCCCAGAACACAGGACTGTGATTAATTCACCACTGGGAAGAGAAGAAGAGTTCCAACCCAGTTCTTGGGAAAGGACGCTGCAAACAAACTGATCGTCCAGTGCTTAATGTAATGACAGCTGCCTGGTGAGTCAGGGCAATTCTTGCACAAGTCACTTTATGAAAGATTTGGCAAAGGAATAGGTATCTCTGAACTGTCACGGCAAATTCTAAACTGACCCCACCCTTACAAAGAAGCTTCACCATGAGGCACTGGTTGTCTTCATATCTTCAAAGCTGCACAGGTTACATAACCTGGAATTCCACCCACCAAAGAGTCTCTGGGAGGTTTCTCTGACTAGAATTTTTATGCCAGTAGAAAAAGTAGCATTAAATTTCAACACCCATATTGCCAAATTTTCCTCCACTCTCTTTCTGGAAGGGAATCTGGAGACAATACTAGCAAAACTATAATGCCTAAGGAAACACATGCTGTCAATCTTCACTGCAATTGCAGATCGATTTTTATTTGCATATGTCCTGTGTGGGAATTACTGATTTTATCAATTTGTTGTTTAAAAGATTGGTGAAATGTATATTACATAAAATATGAAAAGAATCTTAATCTTGATTACTGATATAGGATTGCTGAAATGCAAATGTCTCATTAAAAAAGGATTTGTTTTTATTGGAAAGTTATATAGAGAGAGGAGGAGAGAGAGAAAAATCTTCCATCTGGTGATTCACTTCAAGTGGCTGCAACAGCCAGAACTGAGCTGATCTGAAGCCAGGAGCCAGGAACTTCTTCCAGGTCTCCCACATGGGTGCAGGGTCCCAAAGCTTTGGGCTGTCATCTACTGTGATCACAGGCCACAAACAGGGAGTTGGATGGGAAGTAGGGCTGCTGGCATACAAACTGGCACTGATATGGGATCCCAGCACATGTAAGACAAGGACTTTACCCAGCAGCCTGCTGCGCCAGGCCCCCAAAATGTTTCATTTTTTACATTCAAAATTGAATTTCCATTTTGGAAAGAGGTCAATGTGAATGACTCTCAGGGGATAAGAGGCTTACTTTTTCAAGGAAATACCTCCATCTTGTGGGCATTTAGGAGTCCAGTTTAGCACTGTTCCAAGTGTATTGCTTTTCTTTTAACGATTTGATTCAGAAATTGTTGGCGTCAATGTCAGGTGTTTGTATCAGACATCATTGGAAAATGCAAAGGGAAGTAATCTATGGAAGCATCCCATTCCCTGGGCACTCAGGCTACACACACATAAGTCTGATAATGAGAAAGTACTAATGCATGGAGTGAAGTTCTAGGTAAGGATGGGAGACAGGACAACAGGACAAGACAGAGACATTTTGAATACTAGAGTTTGAGTACTTGTAGAGAATCTTGGCCCTCAGTCATTATGAGACTATGAGTTATGAATTAGTTCATACAACAAAATTCCCAACATTATGTTCAACTTGTCTACCATTTTCCTGTGGTTACTGTTAACAACGTATTGCAACCTTGGTGCCTTAAACCACAGCTTTGCCATCTCGTGATTTTTCAGTTTTGAAGTGCAATGTGGGCATCACTAAGTTCAAGCAAGATCAGCCAGGCTATGTGCATTTCTTGCTTTTTACAGCATCTGGAAACCACTCACATGCCTTGGCTCCTGGACCCTTCCTCCATCTTCAACCTAGAACCGGGGATCAAATCCTCACATCACATCACAACAGAGACCTTGCGTATTCTGTCTCCCTACTTCTGGCCTATCACTCCCACATTCAAGACCATTCTTTCCATTCTGTCTCCCTACTTCTGGCCTCTCACTCCCATGTTCAGGGCCTCATTTGATCACATTAGGTCCAGCAGAACAATTCCAGAGATTCTTCCTGTGTTAGGGTCAGCTCGGTACCATCCTAAATTGCATTTGCACTCCAATTTCCTCTTTCCCACGTAGCCCAACAGCTTCACAGTTTTTAGACATTGGGAAGTCTTCGGGGAACGTTCTTCTGTTCATCACAGTAAAAGACAATCATATTAAGAGAATGAGTAGGCTGGATTTCACATAAAGAATGCCACATGGGAGGGCTATAAAGGGAAATATAATTGGAAATGGGAGCAGTGAGACTCCTCTGTGGCTTTTGAGAAGGGAATAGTATTTTTTGAACTCGCTTTGAGTAATACAATTGTGGCAGTAGTGTGCATGCTAGGCTGGAGGAGGTACCCGTTCTAAGTAGGGGATGAAGCAGAAGACAACGGATGCACAGGTGGTCACTGCAAGTGTAAGAACTCCTATGGACACTCTGGGAAGGAGATGCCAGATGTGCAAACCCCTGTGAAGGCGAGACAAAACTTCGGCTGCTATCAGGGTTCTGGAACAGACAACTGAAAAACTGAAGATCAAATTTCAAAGTGAGAAAAAGTGTTCTGCTAAGGTTTGGAAACATAGAGGCTATAATGCAAACAGAGGACTTCTGACTTGAGAGAAGACCAAGCACAGAGAGGAAAGCAGACTGACTCAAAGCTACAGGAGTTGGTGTGATCCACCAGGAAGTAAAGATGTGTGAAACAGTGATGGACTGACCTTCAAAGACTGCCTCCACTTTAAGGGTGAGGGCAAAGGAAGCGAGAGGAAGAAAAGTAGGTTCTTCAAGGAGAACAAGAATAGAGAAGGAAGAGTGAAAAACTCTAGGGCACATCTGTTGAGTAGTTAAAGAAGAAAGATGTAGAAACACTGACCCAAATTATCAATGATTTGGGCCCCCGCATGCTGAATTGCTCAGTTTCATCCAGTTCTGTTTATAGATGAAAGTAAAATCGCACATCACATACAGGGATGAAGCTACTGGTCTAAGTTTCGAAATGTACAAGTGATTGTGACCAAGTCTTTGCCAAACCACAGTGAAGCCCAAATTTTATGGGAAGTTTCGTACTTTCCAGTACACACATCATTACATGTAGTGGATTAGTTTTTGGAACAGACATAATGTCTAAATCTGATTCAAGATACTGATGTTTCAATAATAAAGTAGAAAGTTTTTTTTTTTAGGAAAGCTTCCATTCTAGGGACCGAATCTTTGACAGTCCTACAGTCCCACACGGTAGATCTTAATATATTATTATTATTATATGGATTGAGTTACCCAAAGCAGGTATTTTGTAGGTCACATAGCCATGGGGGTGCAGTAGGAGGCAATGGCTGACACCCAGCTCTACAGTTAAGTACGCATAGTTAATGTTCCTCCCAATACCCGTAACCCAGTTGGAAAAAGTGATTTATAAATTGTAAAATGTCTATATTTCCATATTAGCCAAAAAGACATTCTGGATGTATATCAAGGCTCAAATGTGCTTTGTCCAATTCTTACTTACTGATTTTATCAGATGACTAATGGCTAAATCAGAGAAAGCACATCTCAAGGCTCAGCAAATAGCTGTTCTATGTGGCAGAAATGGAATATAATATCTATTTATGGTAATATATCCAGGCAATGCTGTGACAGACACAAATCCAAATGGAAATTCTTTCAATAATGGTGCAAGTGGCAGTCTTGCCATAAAGGGGACATTTGTAAGAATACAACTCTAATCTGTATCCAATCCAAGAGGCCCTGAAATCATTACATAATAGGGAGATGTTCAGAGGCAAGATACATCATGCTTTCAGTACTAACAATGGAAAAATTCCACTTGAGTCAGCTATATGCTTTGAGATGGTCTGAACTTTGAGAGGACACCAAGAATTTAAGTTGCCATACTAATGCCATCTGGGGTTGGCTACATGGCCCTAAATTGCCTCCTTAAAGTTAAGAGTACCTTTCTTACTGCTTGGATTATTACAGCACTGTCCAAGGCAAAAATGAACTTGCTTCTCCCTGTGTTATTATGTTGGGTGCATTCATTCACCTGTGTTAGGAAATGTATTCTGTCTCTTATAACAAAATTTTCAGTCTCCTACTGGATGCAAATTTGATTTCATAATAAAAAAGTAAACAATGAAACACAGAAATAGAGGATGATGTGTTGCATAGAGCAAGTTACCACTTACAATGTTAGCATTATATTGAAGTTTCAATTCATGTCCCAGCTGCTCTCCTTCCATCTAGCTCTTGCTAGTGCACCTGGGAACACAGAAGTGGAACCAAGGCAATTGACCCCAAAACCCATGAGCGACACCAGCATGTAACTCCAGGTTCCTGGTTTCAGTGTGGCCCGATTTCAGCTGTTCTTTGGGGTGTGAACCAGCTGATTAAAGACTTCTTTCAGCTATTCCATACTACTCATCTTAAAAAAACTTCAAAAAGTCAAAATATATACAGCCAAAGCCAAAACAAACAAATGGGACTATATCAAACTAAGAAGCTTCTGTACAATTAAAAAAAGTGATTCAAAAAATAAAGAAGCACCAAATAGAAAATCCTCACACAATGTACACCAGAAAATAGCCTAACATTCAGAATTTACAAAGATCTTCAGAACCTCAATGACAGGAAAACAAACAACCCTGTGACAAAATGAAGAAAATGAGCAGGCATTTTATTCAAAAAACAAATCCAAATGACTAGCAGATACATAAAAAATGCTCAGGCTCCCTAGCTATTAGAGAAATACAAATGAAAATCACATTGAGATTCTACCTATCTCCAGGGACACTGGCCTACAATCAGAATTCTGCTATCAACATTTGGTGTGGATGTGGGGTGAAACTTATCCTTCTTTCACTGTTGGTGGGAGTGTAGGCTAGTACAACTACTATGGAAGCCTGTATGGAGAGTGCTAACAGAACTCAAAGTTGATCTACTGTATGATCCAGCTATCCCACTTTTGGGAATATATTCAAAGAAAATGAAATCTGCATCAGAAACAGTGACCTGTAACCCTATATTTATAGTAGCACAATCCACAATAGAAAAGATATGGAAACAACCAAGATACTCATCAAAAGAAAAGTAGATAAGGAAACTGCAGTTCATGTACTCCATGGAATACTAGTCAGCCTTTAAAAAGAACGAACTTCTTCTATTTGCTACCAAATGGTCCCAACTAGAGATGATTATACTCGATGAAACAAGCCATTCCTGAAAGGACAAGTATATTTTCTCTTTGATATAAAGCAACCTTTATGCAAAATTCATGATCAATAGATACATGTATACTTATGCTTACCTGTATATTGATATAGAGGATCTATATAATGAGGGCAGGTATACCATGAAGTAGAAACAGATTGCAGTATGCATCTCTACTAAATAAAAGATGAGCTTCCAATGAAATTGCTAAATACACCTTGATAGGATACTAGACTTTCTACCATTGGCTAAACCTACACTGCCATGATATGCTTATATAGGAAAGTGTCAGACTTGTGAAATAATATGGCAGAAAAATGCAGAAATGAAGACTAAAGAGGAATGGGAGGTGTTGATGGGAACCCTTTTTTCTTGTATCATACAAAATAATGTAATAATAAAAGTATAGAAATAACTGAAGTAATTCACTCTCATATTTGGTAGGCTTAAGAACATCTGATTATACTATGCCGATCCGAAGCCAGGAGCCTCTTCCGGGTCTCCCACGTGGGTGCAGGGTCCCAAAGCTTTGGGCCGTCCTCGACTGCTTTCCCAGGCCACAGGCAGGGAGCTGGAAGGGAAGCGGGGCTGCCGGGATTAGAACCGGCGCCCATATGGGATCCCGGGCGTGCAAGGCGAGGACCTTTAACCACTTGCGCCACCGCGCCGGGCCCAGGAACTGAGTTTTTAATGCATAATTTTAAAGAAATCGAATACTAATAGTCAAAGCCAAAATAGCCCTTACATAATCTTTTCTAAGAACCAAAACCATTTTGAAGGACTTCAGAAAGCTCATGCAGATATCATGCACTGATTGGTATGTCTGTTTCCTCACCTATGATGAAAGAACCAGCATACAGAACCTCAAAACCTCCCTCCAGCTCTGAACATCTGAAGATTCTTCCTCACCTGCTGGGTAGTTGGCTGGTTCATTCATTGTTGGCCCTGTTTCCAGTCTTCTACGCAAGGCAACAAATTCTGATTTCAAATCTTGTTGCAGAGGCACAGTTAGGACCCTTTGTAGTTGCTTACTGAGCACTGTTACCTGCCTTCATATCCTGAGATGCAAACTCCCTGGGGCAGCTACTGGCTGGAGTATTAGGAGGACTAAGGAAACCATGCTCATTAATAACTTGCTGGGCTCCTCTTTGCTCAATGGTATGCGTGAACCACATTCTAAGGCTGGATGGATGGGCCTTTTCTCCAGCTCGAATGGAATTGCCATGATTGCCTGTTCCGAATCATTAACAGTACTGTATATTGGATTTTTTCCCACCACCTCCATGTGATGGATAGGCCCACCTCCATTGCACACAGCTCGTCTTTGCTTCTGCTCTTGAAATGCTTACAGACAATCCCAAACTTTCCTCTTCCCATCAGCACAAAACACAGAGAAGTAGGGGATTCTGAACATGAGAAATGCAAAAACGTGAGCCACAAACCAGGAGAGCGAGCCCACAAAGAAAAATGCTCATTGACACAACTCATCTACAACAGAGGAGTTGTTCCCTAAAACCTACCCCTGTTTATGCAGCCAGTCTCTACACATCTCATACTCAATTACCAAACAACATTCTAAATTAACTGAAGATATAGTTGTACAACCTCTAAATTGCATCTGCTTGCTCCACGTGCAGAAAGCCAAGCACTGATATCAAAGTGGCGAAGAAAACAGATATTTATTGCACAGTGCAGAGCAAGGATCTGGGCAGCTATTGCCTAATTTCTGCCCATCTCCTTGCAGAAATTAGGGGTGAATGCATGTAAGTACTGGAATTGTTGCTGAGAAGTATGCGATCAGCTCATGACCAAGTTCCTGGTTGGGCAGGAGAACGTGTGACCTTCATTTGATTGGTCAGTGATGCTGTGCTATTTAAAAATTTGTGATGGCCAGGTGAGCTCCAGTTGGTCTAGCAGTAAAATGAATGCAACAGCGACATTCTGCCCCGAACTGGAATTCCCCCACATAAATCACTCCAGGACAACACTGGTCCATGAGGTTCTTATCTATTGCAGAAGCAAATGACTCTTTTGAGTCCAGTGTTGAGAAGCCTGTAAGGCCAGCTGGACCACTTCCTTGAGTATGTCAATTCCTTTTTGTGAAAGAGCAGGCAAAGACACTGGGGATAAGAGGATAGGGCACAGGTCTGGGCCATGTTTTACATGACAGAGGCAAGGTTTCACCATCAGCACAGCAATCGGAGATTTTTAACCCTCAACCACTACCACGTAGCTAACTCATCAGATCCATGCATCCATGCAAATTTTACACTCAAAACACTGTGACAGACAAAGAAGACCTCAGATCAACATATCCCCCTTGTGTCTAAATGCAAGCATAAAATCATAAAGAAGTAAAAACCCTCTGACGTCACATCCTGCTCTATTGTAAGGGATTCACTGTGCCTGAACGTGAGGAGAAAGAAGCTTCCTAACTGCTCAAGAGACAGATCAGCATGGACCAAGTCAGCCTGTAGGGCATGTGCCCAGGACAGAGCAAGGGCTGCAGCAAAGCAGCCCAGAACAAGCAGAAAAGGCAAATCATCTCCAGCACGTGTCCAAAGACTCACTGCAGCTTGCAAATCTTAAGAGAACTCTGCCTCCCTCTCTAAACAGAAGGGGTAAAAGATTCAGGGATGATAAATAAAACATACCCTCAAAAAATCAATGAATAAAAATTAATTGGCATTGCGGTCTAGCCCCATCACTGCTGCATTTCTTTGGTTTAAACCTGACCTACCCAGGGGATTTAGAGACATTTGATGAAGCCCTGCATACTTCAGAGGGTTTTGTGGTCCTCGTGTAATTTTAACACATTCAGGTTTTGCATTTCCTGCTGAAGCATCTGGACTATATCCTCATGTGGAGTTTGTTTGAACTGACATTTCTAGGAGGAATTTTGAGTTACTCGACTCTGGGGTCTCTTGAGCTGTCAAGAAAAGTCCCCTGGGGAAGACTGTAACCTCTTCTGGGGAAGGCTGTGGAATGTTTCGAAAAAGGCAGTATTTCTCCTGCTACTGCTCAGCAGGCAGCAGGGCCAGTGTTTGGCAGCTCATTGCCCAATTATGAGTCTCTTAATTTCTCTGGGAGTAAATAAAATGTGATAACCTAAGTTGGTAAATATGGAAATTATGTGTATGTAAAAAAAAAAATGTGCTCATTCTTCCTTCCCATTTACTCCCAAATTCCAAATCATCTAAAAACTGGCTCTTTGCTCAGTGGGGGTGCCTGTCACTCACTGCTGGCTCTCCTCACGTCCAAGGTAGACAAGTGAGGGAGCTGCACTACGTCACACAGTCCCCTCCACTTCAGTTAGCATTTGTCTAAAGGCCGTGGTGGCTTTAAAAACACCTAATGAGCCATGTTCATGCAAATGATTTTCAGTTAGGGAAGGACTGTCTGATGACACATAATCAAGCTGAAAGTACATGCAACAAGATGTTAGAAATCACAACAGAAGGCTCATTAGTGCAACAGGAAGGTCCAGCGGAAAAATAAGATGCTTTCCCAATTGACAGTACAAGTTGACTCCGCCTTCCCCCATAACCTAGTGTTTTTTAAAAATAAAGAAACTAACAAATACTGCCTTCACCTAATCTGATGAATAATGCATTGGTGATAGTGACAGGTTTGCAAGACAGCTAGAAACTGTGGGCGCCATGCATCTTCTTAATTTTCCCCCCAATACATGCTATGACCTTCAGCATTGCGAGTTGCACACTTGACCTGAAATGTCAAAAGGCCTGGCAAACTGAGTGATGTGTGATTGGATTCACCACACATTCTAAAATTAATATGTTCAACAAGCAGTTATAGCACAATAGCATTTAAACACAGAAAGGAAATGGGGAGAATTAAAATAAAATTGAAATATTAGCCTGCTTTTCCTTGCGATGGGAGACACCATCAGTTCCAGTTACAGGCTGAGGGCAACCACTGAAATTCTTACCTAGACAACCAAGACACCTTAAGTCAAGCAGGCAGTAGATACTGTGCAACAAAGTGAGCCATTCACGGGAATCCTAAGCATTTACACAATCAGATGAATGAGTCCCACCAATACATATATTAACCCTCCTTATAAACACCTTGACAAAGAGGTAGGAAAAGTGAGCTATTAATTCATCAGTACTACTTGGATTGAGATCTACCAACCCACAGACCATCTGAAGTATTTTCTTCACATGTGTGTGGAGGTGAATACCAAAAAAACAAGGAAGAGGGAACACATAAACATAAGGAGAAAAGTAAAATTTACACTTTGATAACGGAAATAGGAAAGGATAGGAAATAAGGAAAACTAATAAAATTAGAAGCTTGCAAGAGGTAACTTGGCCTCTAAAGGCCACTTGCAGCACATTCTGTGACACCGTTTCCCTTCAGGAACACCGCAATGACCCCAGATGTGAGTGTTACCAAGATCTTTCATTACTTCTCGGCACTGTTCTTTAAGGACCTACTTTCATCCTCCTCAGGGGCTTCACGATTTTGGATCAGCTTTGTGATTTTCCTAGTGGCCTAAGTAAGGGTTTTCCATGTCAGCCTTGCTTTCTTAGGTCTCTTCCTTTTGATGCTATTAATATTCTGTGTTTTAGTGAAGAAGAAGAGAACTCCATGGCCAACAGGTCTGTGCCAGTGGCCTCAGAAAATGGTGGTGCTACTCCAACAAACAACTACAGTGAGATCTCTACAGTAAGCCACTGACAGGGTCAAGAACCACCATTGGCAATATTCCTCTGTGGAGACTATCATGACCATCCACGGTGCTAAATTACAGAACTTATTTCTGGGCTCATTGCCAGGTGGGGAAGGGTACTAGTGGGCATTTGAGTGCTAGCAAACAGGGTCAGGCCTACAAGATGAAGCAAGTTCCTTCCTCCACACAGTGAGAAGGCTCGCAGGCCAAGCTCCAAGGTCCTGCTCTCTCCTTGTGCTCTGTAAGCATGAAGACTCCACAGGTAACTACATGGCTACTAATTAGAGCAGAGGATAACACTCTTCACCATTCCCCGTAGGCATTGGCTGTAGCACACTGCCAGGCTGGGTGCATCACAAATCTGCATAAGGACTTGATCTTCCATGCTTCTCCATTCTTTCCTACCCATTGAACAAGCCTTTGGAAAAAATCACTTGCTGACATTCCATGAGATTCTAGGATTGTTTGGTATTGTAAGGAAGTTCCAAGGAAAAGGCATTATTCAAAAAATGGCTTCAATCAGCAATAATCATAAGCTCTAATTGAGTCAACCCTGGTGGCATCACCATGAGAGTACATAAGAGCCTGTTGGTTTCGTCAAGCGGATTCTCTCTACTAGGTTCCTAAAGAAGTCAGGATAATTCCTGGATTGAAAACAGCAGAGACCTTTCCTGATTTCTTTCCCTTCCCTATAGGTTCACACCATTAGGACACTATTTCAAGCCTTGTCCAAATCACCCACTTAGAACTTAGCTCCACATCCTTCCTTGTGCTACTGGGCAGGAGCCATTGCTTGTATTCACCCCATAAGTCATAAAAGCACTGGGTTCATCTTCTATATATATAGATATAGATATAGATATAGATATAGATATAGATATAGATATAGATATAGATATAGATATAGATATAGATATAGATATAGATATAGATAGATAGATAGAGAGAGAGAGAGAGAGAGAGAAAATCTTTCTTCTGCTGGTTCGTGCCCCAAATAGCAACATTGGGTGTGGCTGGGCCATACAGCCAGGAGCTAGGAGATTCATCCAGTTTTCCCATGTGAGTGCAGTGGCCCAATGACTTACAACTTGTCATCTGCTGCTTTCACCAGTACATCAACAGCAATTTGGATGGTAAATGGAGCATTCAGAGAATGTCAGCCTTTCAACTGGCAGCTTGACATGCTACAGTGCTGGCCCCAAGAGAAAATTTTTTATTACTACTAGTCTGTTCAAAGAAGGATCAAGTCTTATTGATGCCAAATTCAAACTCTGCTTAATCAAGAACCTTGAGAATATGTTATCGAGTTAGGGAACTCAAGGGGGATTGAAGAAATGACTAGCAGAACATTGTAGTTGCAGAGGAAAGGAGTGAGGAGAGCCATACAAGCAGGAATTGAAACAGGTCATGTCTTTACTGAGTTACACATTCAAGACCGGATATGTGTGTTCCAAAGTTATAATGAACAAAAAGGTACTCTCAGGTCCATCTGAGCTGATCTGTGCATGCTCCAGTGAAAAGGAAGAGTGCCACCAGATCCAGTTTTATTAGGATCCTAGAAAGATGGCTCAATTGATCTTTGTAAAAGTAACTATTGCAAAAAGCAATGGCAAGTTACTAGGCAACAGCAGACGCAGCAATATTATGGACTATTACTGTTAGACAGCCATGGAAAGGTAGCTGTTAAGCAAGAGTTGATCATATTTTTCAACCTACAGGAAGCACCCAAATCTGAAAAAATGGACATATTCCAAGTAGCTTAATTCATGGACAAGGGGGACAACTGGTCATGTCACTATAGAAACTGGCATATTTTTAGGATCATCAGAATCAAACAGCCATACACAAACTTGCTACTTTGGGAAAGATGGATACAGGATAGCTGTAGACAGCAGACCCTGGCCATTGTCACTGTGTTGCGACAGGAATGAAGATGAAGGCATTCAGCAGTTGAAAATTGAAGTCACCAGACTTTAAACTGGAAGAAACTCCTGTCTGACATTGGAAGACAATTTTGAAATGCCATAGTCCTAAAAAAATTGCCCCAGCCACATCACAACACAGGAACTATCAATTAATTTAACAGTTTTAAATGTTAAGCAGATGATATAAAAAGAGAAAGGAAAGAATTACGTGTCTATTATATGCAGTCACTCCAAAGAGTGACTTAATTTTCATATCAACTCTAATCAATGTTAGATATGATTATTATTTCTTAAATCAAAGATGAAGATGAGGCCCAGCTGGAGAAATTAAGATTTCTCTAGAACTTTCATTAACAAGTTTTTGCGTATATAACCAGGTATCATATAAGGCTCCAAGTAACAGGTATAGGCATTCCACGATCACATGGGCTGTAGCTGCAGGTTAACTTAAAAGGGAGCAACACTGGCAGATCTAATCTTGTAGCGCTTCAGAAAGCATCCGCAAGGCACATGTCCCACTGTCTTTCCCTAAACCAGCCAGAGGACATGAGTAAAGAGGGCAGCATAAAGGTGCAGACTTTAGGGACTGAGACAAGGCACTATGGCATTTAACAATTCTTGACTTTCAACAAATATTCTGTCAGAAAAGCTCAACTCCTTCTCCCACAGCCAGGTCAACTTTGCCTCACCTAAGATGCTTGTGTTTCCAGGCAAGCATCATTGGTGGCAATGCATATTGCAATTCAAGGTTTCTGGGAGAACATTAGTCCTCCATTCTTACATCTTAGGTAGCAAGTGAAGACTGAGGCTGAGCTGTATAACTGTCCACAAAACAGAGCAAATGACATCCAATGCATCTAACTGTTGGAGCTGCTGGTCTCCTAGAGCAGGCAATCTTCAACTCTGACCCCTAAAAGCACAGCATCACAGGGATTTCCAAAAGGATGGCATCAGAAATGACCTCCCGTGGCTGCAATCTAGACCTGCAACCTCAGATTCTGGGTGTCAGGACCTGGACTTCAGCAGTGGAACAAACCTTCCCTCTTGTCTGAGTACATATTGAATCCTCAAAACCCCTGACCCAAGGAGAGCCCCAGTCTGGTAATCCAGATTAGTAGATAATCCAGAGCAGAGGTGCTGCTCAAGCACAGTGTGACAGGAGCTTTAAATGAAGCTCTGTCCAGAACACACAGCCACAAGTAGGCTTGCTCTTTGGTAACTGACTTGATCTCCTTGACACCAAAAATACTTGAAATAGGCGAGCCACTACTAGGTTTAACTTAACAGCCAGGGAAGGCCATTTCTATACATGTGAGTTTTTCTGTTTCATAAATGCCATTAGGCAGTATTTATATGTTAGACTGTGATTTTTCTAGTTAGATGTTCTTTATAGAAGACCATCATGGTTAGGAGGACCTAACATTTATATTTTATAAAATATTATGACTCTGTATCTGAAAGAAGCATGACAGTTTCAGCACACAAGCATTTTCACTAAACGTCAAGTCCCTCTAGGCCCCAAGAATGTGCTTCTGCTACATGGTCAAGTGCAAGAGGTAAGCCTCATCATCAATAGGGCTCAATACAGGTTTGTTCCACGCAGGGGCAAAATCCGCGCCAAGGCATATATTCTATTTGAGACCAAACCTTGCTTACAACTTTGAGATTCTTTCTGTAATTAGAAAACAGAAGCTATAAAATGGCAAACTGTTCCTGGCCAATGTAGAACAGGAAGGAAAACTTGTTCCTCCACCCTTATAAATTCTGTTCATGGGAGCTTCAATAAAACTGACAAAAGACAAAGTAACGGAAGCAAAGGCATGCACACTTTATGGATGTTTTAAATGACTATAGTCAGAGGGGTTTCAAAGACAAGACATGAAAACACAAAAAAGGGGGCAGAGTTGAGAATTTATATGGCTTTTGAACAAGACGTATTAAGTTAGAGTAGTGAGTAGAGAGAGAAAAGGGGATATGTATTGTGGGAACAGAAAACCAGAAGGTAAACACAGCGTGACCTTAATGGGTGATAATGGTTATTTTAATAATACGCTTGTGCCTTATACCTCCTTCAGTAATAAAGGATTCTGTCCTCCACCCAATACAAAAGGGAAATCCACGTACTGTGTTGCATGGATATGGGCAGGAAGGGGGTACTCCTTGTACTTGCTTTGTAACACCTGCCTGCAGCTCTCAATGGCAAAGCAGCAATCTTGGGGTATCACATTCTCAAGTATGTTTATCACAAACTCCTGAAAACCTGCAGTAGGTGGTCAGTTTGCTGGTGGTGTTGTAAAATGGAAAATTCAACTTGAGCTTTGCCTCAGTTAAGAGCCCATTTCTTAGGAACAGTGTGCCAAAGCCCCTTCCTTTCACCGCTTCCATACCCAGAGGCAACGGGATAAAACCTATTATCACATCCAGAGTGACAAGGTTTGTAACTGGAAGAATACTACATGGCTGAGATGTGCCTAACGTTTCTCATTGGCTTCTGTACCCACGCTTGCTTGCCCTGGCTTGCTAAAGGGGATGTTGTTATTATTATTATTATTATTGCTTTAAATTGGAGCAAAAAAACTAATTTGGGCACACCAGATCCTTGGGTTACTGAATGAGCTGTGGGCTGCTTCCAGGTGTTGACGGCTCAACTAACATTCTTACATTTTCACAACCTCCGGCGTGATCTAGCACCTTGTCATAAAACAGTGCTCTTCTGCCATGGTTTTGTGTATGGTCTTGTGTATGTCCAGCAACAAACTCCTGCCTTACTCCTTTCACCTGCTCGAGATTTAAGACCCAGGGCCTATGTTACAATCATGGTCACAGCTCCCCTTTCTACTCCTGTTCTATACAACCTCAAGTCAAGGAAGGCAGTAAGAGGAAGTTTCTTGGATTGACATTCCCAAGACAGGACACAACTCAAACAAATCAAGGCTCACGTACATTGTATCATTCAATGACCTATGTGATGAAAAGGAAATGGATCAGTACCTGTCTGCTGTCATCACCGTTTCTGGTTCTGCATTTTCTGCCATTAGAAGAAATAGAAAAAGAGGGGGAAATAACACAAGGGAAGAAAAAGACAGCTTAAGTCAAAGCCGGCCCCTTTCACCGAGTGTGGGCAGCAGGTTAATTTTACACCTCAGCTGAAGGGAGACAAGGAATGTCCTAGGAGGCTTGTGAGTGGGTGGCTTGCAGATGTCTTACTCTGCCTTTTAGAAACACGTGTTTCAGACTCAAGTTCTGAATCTGCCACTCCCTGGAGATGCAAAGCAGTAAAGAGGCCTGCAAGGAGGGAAGGCAGACAAAAAAAAGAAAAAAAAATTAACTAGGCCAAACAGCAATTAGGAGCAGAAATTAACTGAGAAAATGCCAGAGGACTTTAATCCTTTTTCTCCCGTGTTCCCTTGACATGAATTTAAGACTAAATGTGAAAGAAACAAAAGTATTCTCTTATTTGATTTGCACAGCTCTTACCTGCATTTAGGACTCCGTGGTCAAAACAGCCCTAGCAAGTGCCTTCAACCATGATGATTCAGATTGGTGTGACCAGGGGATGCCAGAAGCTTGAGCACTTTTGGACATACCACGGAGTCCTAAGCTAACTTTGCCTTAGATTTCCTTTTCAGCAGGCCCCTTTTTTCAAAGCACTCAAACTACAATCTACTCACTTCATAACTATTGCATCTAACTTTGAAGGGTCAGGGCAGACAGAGGACCACATTGGTAATGACAGAGGATTTGAGTGGTAGAATGACAACACACTATTGTCATGGCTAGAAAAAAAGCTGTCGAGACCAGGACAGAAACCCCAACACAAGAACACAACTTTAACCTCGTGCCATTCTTCTGGGGTCAGTACTTAAGCAGCCTTCCTTAATTGCCATTGAAGATGTGGAGCACCCCTAAAGGAGACTGAGAATATCCTTCTGGCTATAGGCAAGAGCCAGAAGCCTGCAGGACAAATGCACTCATTAATTCTCCACTATCACATACTAAACAGCTTTTTCGGACTCCAGACATCAATTTGTTCCAATACCAAAGTGCCCAGCAGTAAAAAGATATGAAAATATTCAAAGTAAACTAATGCCTCCTGAGGCTCTCGCATTGGAATACTAATGCCTCCATCTGAAGAGGCCATAAGTCTGTTATCTTTCCATTAGAAACCTTTCACATTAGTCCATTTGGACAATAAATACCTGTGGCTCACGGAATGGTGGTCCGTGATATCCATTTATTTTTCCTCTGTGATGCCCTGCTTTGTCTGCATGTCTTGAGTAAATTCATCAGTAGCACTGTTTTTGTGCCTGAAAAGAGTTCAAGGAAAGCTACTCCTTGGTCTCCTTTTAGCTGAGGTGGGTGGTCAGCACAAAGGCATTGGGTTTGATAAGGTGCGGGTCACATGTTAATGAGGGCTATTTGCAGTTCCTTCTCTCTGAAACTCTAAACCATTAACACATTTTCATGGTCCCCTTGTGACTTACAATATTGACTCATACACTAATGTATCCAATATTTATTAAGTGTTTGTTATGTGCCAGGCCCTGGGCCCTTCTCTGTGGATAAGGCAGGTAAAGCCTTACCCACAAAGAGCTCACTGAGAGGGAGAAGCAGCCTAGATCACCTGTTCACTAAAGAGACCTGTTGAACTCATTCCCTGGGAGAGGAGGACTAAGTACAGGCATTGGCAGGGCTGTCAAGGAATTCAGAGTAAAGGTCTGCCTTCAAGTTGCCCAAAAGCGGAAGAGGTTGTCACTGCCAAAAATGTCCAGGCTTCTTTCCATAACGTCACACTGCACAGAAGAGCGTGACGTTGTGAGCATACTCACGGAAAGCTAGAAAGCACAGAGCCTTAAAAGACAAGCAGCTCAGTGCACAAACACGCCCAGTGAAGGGTATTCCAAACATTGGTGGGAAGGGTACCCTTTGAAACATATTTGGGCATGGATTTCAAAATTTTTTTGCACCAAAACTAATTATTTTAACTCCACTTTCCTACAGGTGCTCAAAGTGCCCATCTAGAATGAGAGGAGCACGGTGGCAATCCCAGATCCTTCTGGATAGACAAATAGGCAAAAGGGGGCAGTTCCCACTTCTTCAGATGACTGCTGAAGAATAGATAAGAATTCCAGGGCAGTTTTGCTTCCATTGGAACCTTAGTTGGACCAGCATCTTGCTGTAGCAACTTGAATGTATCACCTGACCTCTTTGTGCCTCTATTTCCTTTTACATAAAAACAAGGCTGATAGTGGCCAACACCTTGGACCACTGTTGGAACGAGATGCCTCAACACAAAAAAATCCTGCCTGAAATGTACTGGTTCGTAAATATTGGTTCGTAGAGGACTACTCATGTGGGTCACCTCATCTTTGTGAACATGTATTACTAGTTTCTTCAAGAATCATTTATTTTCACCTACTGAAAAGATAAAAAGGAGAGACAGACTGTCCACCCACCCTTTCTCTTCTAGTAGCCCGCCACAGCCAGGGCTGGAACAGGCCAAGGCAAACCAGAAACCCTCAGGTTCTCCTGTGTGGGCTGAGGCACTTAGACTATACTCAGCTGACTTCCTGGGACATGTGCCAGAAGCTGGATGTGGAATGCTGGAGATGGGATTCCACTCACTCTGATATGTAACTGAGGCACCTGGTGACACAGCTTAACCTAGTGCAGCTCAGTACTCACCCCAGCTATTTGTGGAGAAAATGTACATACTACTACCATCCATTTTCACTTGCCTGGAAGTCTTCCTTTTACAATCTAGTTTTCTCTAGACAAGGAAGATTGTAGTGCCCATGTCACAAAGTACATGAGAATTACTCTCTTTAGGCATAACCCAGACAGATTTTTGGCTTAAATTCCAGTATTGTTACAAATAAACATCCAAATTTCAAATAATAAATGTTCCAGCACCCAGAATTGAAAAATACAAGTATGCTTATTTCTGAGAATTAACTTCATATTGGTAGATTCAAAAAGATTTATTTCTATAGAAAAGGCAGATTATAGAGAGCAGGGACAGATCTTTCATCCACAGATGGCCACAATGGCCAGAGATGAGCCAATCCAAAGCCAGCAGGCAGGAGCTCCTGGATCTGCCACATGGGAGCAATGTCTGTTGTCCACTGCTCTCCCAGGCCATACGCAGATTGTTGGATGGGAAATGGAGAAGCCAGGACACGAACTGGCGTCCTTATGGGATCCCAGTGCTTGAAACCCATCAAGCCATTGCTCCAGGCCAGGCAGAATATTAACTTACTGTGAGAAAAATATGGGACATACACACTACGGTCCTTGGCAGAGAAAATAATAAAAATTAGTAAGTCATTAGTGCATGTGTTACTCTATTTCATCAATCCAGATTTATTCACACGGGGCAAGGCAGCTCAGTAATCACCGAGCAAATTGAAAATGTATTTGTCCTTAGGGAGCTAAAATTTTCTCCAAGGTATTTACGCCCTGCAGGGTATAAACCCTACAAAATCTGCCTGGATAGCACAAATTGATGGCCAGACTAGAATGTTTTGTAAGACGACCATGATGGATCGGAGTGATTGAAGAGGCCTTCTACGGAAAGATTTTTAAAGAACAGATCAGTGAAGGACAGGAATGAAGAGTAGAGATGCGAAGAAGGAACGGCCAAGCTGAAGAGGTCAGCCCTGAAGAAGAAACGCCCAAGACTGGATAGAACGTATATTGGGAAATGGTAGAGGTTACAAGTGAAGCGAATCAGCTACATGAAAACCAGGAAGAAAGGACAGACAGTACACTGGAAGAAAGGGGATGATGCTGTTATGGTGCTTTTGATACAGTGAGGTCCATAAAGCAAAATACTACAACCAGATGATGTAAAATCAGTTGAATTCAGAAGAGAAATTGTAGTTTCCAAACACATAACACTTACGCTCCAGAACAGCCAGAACCAAGCGTATTTTGGTGATAGTTTTGGCAAAGTGGGTTTTCCTTAAATAGTATCTTGAGACTTTCAGAACATCCAAGTTTCCAAGGGCATGAGCATGCAACAGGGCAGCAGAGGAGGTGGGACAAAGGAGAGTCCGAGAGTCAAGAACTGTGTTCTGAGTGATCTAGCATCTGCACCGAGTCCTGGAATTGGACAGCAGTAAGAGCACAGACATGGAATGTGCATAAGAAAGAGTGGAAGGGAGAGATTAGTACCACAAGGGTGAGCAGTGTCAAACAGCCCACGTTAAAGATGAAAACTGGACTCTTCATACTATCCTAAACTCTGCATCCCAATGACGATTAACAGAAAGATTCCTGGCCACCACCTGTAGAGAGTCTGATGAGAAGTTGCAGGAAAGCACCCAAAATCAAACTTCTCATCCCTTCCTGGTGCAGCCCGCTGGTGAAGTAGCCCTAAGCTGAAAAGCACACTTCCCCCGAGTTTCCATTAAACTGCAGCTCTACAGGAAATTGACCAGAGTAGGGGGCAGATACGAAGACACAATAAGGCATTATAGCTCAACATCATTATCACTATCATTATCTTTCACAATAACTAGAGAAACCACTCATTAAAATTCTTGCCTAAAGACAATCCTGATACTGTTTAACAGTCAACAGGAATGCAACTGAAGATCATTATGCTAATCGAAACTAGCCAGACCCAAAGATAAACTCCCAATTCACTTTTTCTCTCATTTGTGGAAGTCAAGATACAAAAACTGTATGTCATGTCATTTGGTATTTAACTATAAATATTGCTTCCCTCAATCATACCATGTAAGTGGCAATATGCTGTTCTTTCTCTATGTTAAACAAATGCCTAAGTTAAATTATAAACTGGCAAGTATTATCAAACATATGTCTAAAATGTTTAGTATTTTCATGTCACAGGAGAATGGAACTCATATCAGGCATCACATATTTTGGGTTTAATTCTGTTGCTATCTGTAAGTTGCTCTTAACCATTAACATCCTTTCAAAGTATGAATTTTAATCTGGGTGAAATTCTTGTATTTAGGTTTGAAAAAAAAAGTTTTTCTTTGAAATTCGGGTCTTTACTTTGGCTTTCTTATTGTATTGTGTCTTGTGTATCATTCAGTAAGTTTTTTAAACCTCAGTTGTACAAATACATGTGTCTTATTGTTTAAGAAAAAGCAGAGCGGTGGTTGTGATGGCATAGCCAACTAATCCTCTCACTGCTGCGCTGACATTCCATATGGACATTGGTTCAAGTTCTAGCTGCTCCACTTCTAGCTCCAGTTCCCTGCTTATGGCCAGGAACAGCAACAAAGGAAGCCACAAGTTCATGGGTCCCTCCACCAACGTGGATGACTCCAAGTAGCTCCTGACTCCTGGCTTTAGATCAGCTCTGTTCATTGCAGCCATTTGAGCAATGAACCAAGGAATGGAAGATGGCTTTCTTTGTCTCTCCTCTCTTATATAACTCTGACATGCCAGTTAAATAAAATAAATCTTACTTAAAAAGTGGTAGAAAAAGTACAAGTTGTGAAACATTGTAGCTGTGAGGATACTTTTTAAAGTTTTTGGAAAAATTCAATCGGATTTGCTTATTTTAAGATCTTTCAAATCCATGCAGAGGGAATATTCCAAAATTCATAAAGTATATGCATTAAGAACAAGCTATGTGTGCATTTCAAAATTTGCATCAACATAAATTTGTTAATTCCATCTTTCCATAAACTTTCATACTTATCCTCACTAGAGGCTCAAGTGTCCATAACTTCAGGGGTCAAAAGCCTAGAGAGCCACCATTAGCCCAAAATTTTAAAGGGTAAGCAAAATGTGGTATGTGCATGTATATTATTGCTGTGGATGAATCAGTTCATTGAAAGTGATTAGCTCTAAACCAATGACAAAATGCACTTTTGCAGCAGCTGAGAAAATTCTGTACTAGGTTAAAAAAAGATTGGAGGGTAAGATGTGAGAAAGTGTTAGGAGAGAAAGTTGTGGACGAATATTGGAAAGCTGCATAAAAAGGAGAGATTTTCTTGGAGAAAGAAACAAACTTTCAGGCTGAGAACTTTCCATTTCCTGATAGAACAATATTGAGTTTCCATGTCCTTGGATAAGCCCCTGTGGTCTGTGTAAGCTGCCGTTTTAACATCAGACTCCACAGGAAGAGAGTTGGGGAAATACTTCAGATTTTCTGAAAAATCTCTAGCACGAGATGGACATGGTGTTGGATAAGAAATACCCTAAAGTAATGACATTTCTACATGTTCTACATGCTCACCCTAACCATCTGCTGTTGTAATAGTAATTGTGAATTTGGGGCAAGCTTTTGGTGTAGACCAATACACCACCCGGAGTAAGGTACTCTATGGAAGTACATAGCTTTAAATCACAGCTTCAGCTCTCGCTTTCAGCTTTGTGCTAGTGCACACCATGGAGGCAACAGGGGATCCCAAGCAGGTGGGCTCTTGTTCTCCAGGGGAGACCTGAACTCAGCCCTTACCCCTTAGCTTCTGCCTGTCCCCGTTCAGACTATGGAACATTTGTGAAGCTACCCAGAGGATGGGACCTCCCTATGGGTCTCCCTGTTTCTCTTTCAAAAATCTTTTTTCCCCTTTGAAGAAAATGTTGAATTTTGTAGCCCTATTTCCTTCTAGGCACATTCTTAGCCATTTACATATCATTTAAATTTCATTCTTTCACCCCAAAAATCTACTGTCCACTCCAGAAAAGTAGCAGTCTTAGTACGTGGAATGTCTTGATGAACCAAGGTTATCCACGCCAGCGTACAGATTCAAATGTAATTTTGAATGTAGAATTACTGGGCTGTGCTCAGTAGTTCTGTAATGTGGCACAGTGAGATAAGCTGTTGTTTGGCATACTGCCATTTGTCATCAAAGTGCTCGTTTTTTTCAGCTGCTCTGTTAATAAGCAGTAAAGGAATGCCCAAGTGTGTGAGCTCTGCCACATGTGTGGGGGATGCCAATGGGGTTCTAGGCTTCCAACTTCAGCCTAGAGCAGTCCTGGGCACGACAAGCTGTTTGGGGAGTGAACAGTGAATAGAAGATCTATCTCTCCTTCTCTGCAAAAATCTGAGTTCCAAATATATAAATCTGAAACAGAAATACCACACCGCAAGTATGTACAATGATAATAAAAAAAAAATCTGAAATTCAGGGAGGTATAGCAAGACTAATTCAACTATTTGAACACTTACAGAAATTTTGCTAGGCTGTCTTCAATAATTAGGAATGGAAAGATTAGCTAATTAATGACATTGGCTAAATGTAATTACCGAGTTTTAAAAATTATTTCATTTATAAGGCAAGCAGAGAGAGAACAGCAGATAGATCTATCTGCTACTTTTCACATGCCCACAAGAACCAAGGCTTGTCCAGACCAAACCCAGATGCCCGTAAAGCTATCCAGGTCACCCCTATAGGTGGTGCAGGGACCCAAACGTTTACAACTCACCTGCTATTTCCTATTGTGTGCGTCAGCCAAAGGCTGGATCCAGAGCAGAGGAGCCAGGACCCAAACCCACACTCTCCAGCGCAGGATGTGGGCATCTCTGCTGGCATCCCAACCAAAGTCTGGGCTGCATCTCCACCTGGACATCTTTAAGTGTGCAAATGCTTCTTTGAGTTTGTTCCTTCTAAGATGGAAATAATAATAGCGCACAATGTTTTCTAACCTGCAGCCCTGTGATGAGATGTAAGTGAGCTTTCCTGATGTGGAATGGGAATCTTAACTGATGGGTCACATAGCCTCATAGCCCTCCTTTATACAGTATCAAAATTACCAGATAAAAAATGATATCCTTTTCTTGAAGTTAAGAAGCAAAGTTGTTTACATCACCAAGGGCAATTAGAATTCACCTAATCTCAAGAGAGCAGACTTGGAAGACTAGAAACCTGAGGTTGGTTTAACGGCTCAATGAGTTAAGTTACTGAGTGGGACACTGGTTACACACAAAAGAGTGGCTGGGATTGAGTTCTGTCTCTATTTTTAACTTTTTGCCTGGGAGACAGACGATTCTATACCTTCCTGCTAATACGTCTGGTGGGCAGAAGACAATGGGCCAAGTGCTTGGGCTCCTGCAATCCATGCAGAAATTGGGTTGGAGTTCCTGGCTCCTGGCTATGGCTAGATCTAGCACCAATGGTTGCCGGGATTTGCGAAGTGAAGGAAGCATTAGTACTCCCAACACACCCACCAGCCTACCCCCTTATGCACAGTAACTTTAAGACAAAAATAATCTAAAGACAAAGAAGTCTGAAAGAATCCCCAGTTCAGGATATACAGTAGAGAAGGACAGAAAAGCCCCTCCTGTATCCAGCTACTTTCCAATTTCGGTTGTCAATCAGCGTACTAAGATTATTTGACAGCTTTTCCTGCTGCAAATTGATTTCAGCAGATTCACCAGTTTAGAAAAAGTGTGTGTCTGCATGACTGCGCTGTTGATGGCACATTCTTAAACACTAGCAAAAAAAAAAAAATACCTGGTGTTTGCATTGTGGCACAGCAAGTCAAACAACTGCCTGTGATGTTAGCATCCCATGTGGGCAATGGTTGTGGCCCCAGCTGCTTCACTCTAAGTGCAGCTCCCTGTGAATGATCTAAGAAAGACAGCAGATGATTGAAATGTTTTGACACCTACCACCTACATAGGAAACCCAGAACAAATTCCTAGCTTCAGCCTGACACAGTCTTGGTGTTGAGGTCACCAGGGAATGCAAACAGTGTATGAAAGATCTCTCTTCAACAGAGTCCTTATAAAAAAAAATAAATCTTTCAACACCGATAAAAATATAACGTGATACCTTCCAGAAAGTAAAAGTTCTTTGCACAAACAGTATTCTTGAATGAATTTGCAAACTGAAATTAGCCAAGTTTCCAAGAGTCGATTGCTTGGTCCAAGAGGGAGAGTCAATAGAAGGTACAAAAGATTGACCACGTAGGCATGTTGCATACCCACATTGCAATACGGCAGTCATGGACACAGCAAGCCGATATTGCCTATGCCAATGACCTCCAACCCAGACACCTTTTGTCAGGAGGAAGCACATCCAGTGACAGTAGGCAAAATTTCTCATTTCATGGGCACAGATCTTCAAGAAGAAAAACCACTGAATGTCAGATTATCTTAGTATACACTATCACAATTCTAATAAAACAGGTGCACTTCAATAAGGTGCAGGGAAGATACACACACAACAGATACCATGCATTTCTTCAGATGTGATGAAGTGATATTTCTTGTTTTCTAAGAGATTCTACACCACACAATTCCTAATTCTGTTGCTTCATGTTGCAGGAATAGTTAGCACTCTCGTACAAATCACCTACCTAAATGTTTATAGGGTTTATATGTAATTCAAATTCAATATCATATTGTAGCCATTCCATTTTACAAGAATCAGGTCGTAAGAATTCAAAAAGGCGCTCCCCATCCTCCACCCACAAAGACAATCTAACAAAGTTCAGACAAGTTCTTTCTAGCATGAAGCTATTCCCATTAGGAGGTAAAGATCCAGAACAGGAATGAGCTAAATGTCTTACCAGATTCTCACTGTGACCCATAGTTGATCTGTTGAAGATTACTCAAGAGTTAAACCCTCTTACATCAGTGACACTAGAGCTGCATGGTGATGTCAGAACATGCCTCTTCTGTGTCAAGCTGTGTGCTGTGAGGTTCCCATCTGCTTTTACCTTTACATATCCACATCAGTCCCTTTAAACACATCCGCTCAGATGGCCAGCTTCCTTCAGCCAACTGCCAGACCCTGCTGGCAAAGATTTGGTTTCTGCTGAGTCATCTCTGGAATCTTCCTTCAGACACTGGATTTCACTGGCAACCAGTGTAAATCCACCTGCTAATACGCCAAATTCTGAGCAGACACAACAAGCATGCATTTCACGGAAGCACTGAGTATATTTTTGTGTATGTGTTTGTGATTTTAAAAAATGACATGGTTCTTGGTAAAATAAAATAGGATTCTGTGGCTTTTCAGCACTCAGACTAAGTTTCAGATGGTGAAAATGCAGCCTAAAGCTACGGGTTGATTCTGTCCTCTGGACAATTTTTAGTTGTAATCCTACAGGCAGGTGCTTCACCTCCCTGGCCCAATGGTAATCATTTACTGACAAATGATCCAATACAGTAGAGTGTATGAGTCTGTTTTACACACACACACACACACACACACACACACACACACAGAGAGAGAGAGAGAGAGAGAAAGGGATAGAGAGGGAGAAGGGGGTAGTGAGAGAGAGAGAAAGAATGAAAAGTTTGGCTTATAGTCAAAAGCAGCTATTTTCCAGAGTTCGGGTAGCTACTACAAACACTGTATCTTTGATCAGTAGAGGTTGTCTAACCTAAGACGCTCATCTTTTCAGCCCCTGTTTATATTCCTGCTGAACTAGGGTCTTTTAACTGGTTAAATTCTTCACTTATGTGCCTAATGAGGCCTCGGCTATAATGGGAATGAAGGGGCCTGTGCTCAGACAGAGGAGGTAACACCTCTGACTGACACCTGGTATCCCATATGGGTGCCAATTTCAGAGTCCAGGACTTCGCTTCTGTTATCTGCCTAGAAAAGCTGCAGCAGGTAGCCCAAGCCTTTGGCCCCTGCACCCATGTGGGAGACAAAAGAAGAAGCTCCTGGCTTTAAACTGGCCAAGCCCCAGCTATTGTGGCTATTCAGAAAGTGGACAAACAACTAGACAATCTCTTGGTCTCTTTTTCTCTTGGTAATTTTGCCTTCCAAACAAAATAAATCTTTTAAAAAATGTAAACTAGGGCCTGGTGGCGTGGCCTAGCAGCTAAAGTCCTCGCCTTGAACGCACCAGGATCCCATATGCGTGCCAGTTCTGATCCCGGCAGTTCCACTTCCCATCCAGCTCCCTGCTTGTGGCCTGGGAAAGCAGTCGAGGATGGCCCAATGCCTTGGGATCCTGCACCCACGTGGGAGACCTAGAAGAGGTTCCTGGTTTCTGGCTTCAGATCGGTGCAGTACCAGCTGTTGCGCTCACTTGGGCAGTGAATCATCGGACGGAAAATCTTCCTCTCTGTCTCTCCTCCTCTCTGTATATCTGACTTTGTAATAAAAATAAAATAAATCTTTAAAAAAATGTAAACTAAAACCATGTTGTCAAAAACTGAGAAAGAAGAAAGGAGAAAAGAGGAGGAAATATCCTTTATTCTTAGAAAACTGCATTTGTGAATTTAATTGAATCTATTCTCATATATTAATATCACATTAGTGTGAAAAAATAAAGTAAAATAAAATACCCAAGGAAAAAAAGTAGATTTTTGAAATGCATTTTTGCTGGTGAATCCATAACACTCAGTTTTTGTAGATATGCTGTAAATATTAAGCTATTTTATGCTTTCAACATGAATACGTTACAGCCAGACCATACTTCTGAAATGGGACTTGAGTTTAAATTTTTCTAAGATGCTTGAGCCCAGCCATTACTACAGAAGATTCTACTATGAAAGCTAAGTTCAAAACCAAGTAACTCTTGCCTTAGCTGTAAATATTGTGTTTGGTGCCAACATCTTTCATAGAAGCTGTGGATGGGACCCTTAAAGATCTTAGCACTGGATGTTCATGTGACACATTGTACGCCAGATCTCATGCTTCATGACAAGTACATGTATTTGTAGGAAGATTTGCGCCAAAATACACTTTAGTAGATGATGGAAATATAATCAAGGAAGACACACGTAGCGCTCTTCTTCCTCCAATAACTGTAGGATCCTGCCACTGAAATACAGAATAGCCACCACCACCAGGCAAGACAATGTTCGACAGTCTAATGTGGGCAAAGATTTCTTCAATAGGAAGTAAATGGACAAAAGTAATTTTTATACTTTTTGAACAATATGTAGGATATATGAGATAGAATTTTCAGACGCACACGATTAAGTACCTGGGGCACACTGATAGTGCTAAAACGTTAGTTGTAAACCAATCGAGCCTTGGGATCAGAACTTTGTGCGTATTAGCAGAGTTTCTCAACAGCTCCCTTGAAGAATTTGCTTCTTGCTGGTTGCCACCTTGAGTGAGCAGAATAAACAGACCGTGGTCACACTGCCAAACAATGACCGGCCTTTGCTTTTCTCAAGCAGTATCTGAGAGGGACCCTTCAACCTACATCTTCCATCAATCTGTATCTTCTTATCAACCTACACCATGCCTGAGGAACCTATCTGATGCCTTTGCTTCATCACACCAAAATCAATGAGATGTCATGTCATCATTCTGATACGGAAATCTTTTCAAGTTGGTATCAAGCACAACTCTGAACGGGTTTAGGGATGTGGAAAGGCTCACTAAAATTCCATTCTGAATTTCTCTGCTTTCCAACTCGAGTTGAAGCCACCATAGTGACCAGTAATAGCAGTAAGCTATTATGGAGCATCAGCTTTATGGAACTTCAGACCAAGGTCTACCCATACAACAGCAACAACAAAACTCTCATGATCAAGAGCAAGAAGTAACAGCAGACTACAGGACTTCAAACCCGCCATCTTCTGCCAGCCGAGATGTTAGAATATATCCAAAAGGCAGATTCTTCTTAAACATTCCTTAAGCAAGATGATACAATCACCTTGTTATCCTTATCTCGGAACATTTATAACCCAGCCACAGATAAAAGATCAGCATTTATGAATCAATGATATGGATGTCATGTGACAGAAATGGTACTCATTAATCAATGAGAACATACCAGTTAATTTATGACAAATGTTTTATGCGGCAGAATTGTATAGGGAAGATAAAAGTTGCAAACAGCTACTAATGCTTGCAGAGCATTTCTATGTGTGTTAAAAACCTCTGAGTACAATGAAGGGCAAGAGTAGCCGAGGCCTGCTTTGGGAAAGAGTGAGTCACAAAGGGCTGGCTTCTGACTCAGGTGTGGTGTTAACCGAACAAAAGAATCAAACACATGTTGATTCTGGACCATTGGCTAAACAGGAGCTCAAACTGTATAAGAATCTACAACACAGAACCTGAGTAACTTAACATTCAGTTTTAATTTTTTTTTTCATAAAGCAGGCTTCATGAAAAGCTGCCAAAAGTGGATGCATTTTCCCAGAGACACAATCTGACTGAGTTTGGAAGAATGTGCTCACTCATAGTAATTTGTGTAACTGTGATATGCTCCAATGAGGCACTGGGGACTTTAAAATGAGACCATCAACACACAGTCAGAGGACTTTTAGGATCTCAGATAAGCCCTGATGGGGATGTGGCTGCATCCTACCTATGAAGACACATTTCTGCAAAGCAAAAGGAGGTAGCTTGTTAAAGCCCCCTAGGGGTCAATTGCTACTGCTTAGCAATACAGGTCACTGAAGCAACAGGGCTGAACCTGCGGGCACAGCTGTAAGAAAACGGGAAAGATTCCAGGGCAGGGAGAGGGGGTGGGTGAGTGGGTGGGTGGGGTGGGGTGGGGTGTGTGTGTGAAGGGTAGGCAAATGGGGGAAAAGGGGAGGTGCTGAATCTGAAAACCCCTGCCTTGAGACCTGCATTAAACATAGCTCCACTGGAAGCAGTACTCTATCCAATAGCAATTATAAAATGACTTCCCTATGTCCATTGGCTTACCTTTAAAACATGAATTATAAAAACCTCAGATATTTTTGACATAGGGATAGTCAGCAATTGGGCAAAGTTGTAGACACAGAGCAGAACATCTTAGGAAAAGATAGTTACCCCCGGGCCTGGCACAGTAGCCTAGTGGCTAAGGTCTTCGCCTTGAACACACTCGGAATCCCAATGGGTGCCAGTTCTAATACCAGCAGCTCCACTTCCCATCCAGCTTCCTGCTTGTGCCTGGAAGGCAGTCGATGATGTTCAAAAGCCTTGGGACCCTGTACCCCACATGGGAGACCTTGAGGACGTTCCTGGATCCTGGCTTCAGATCGGTGCAGCACCGGCCAGTGGGGTCATTTGGGGAGTGAATCATCGGATGGATGATCTTCCTCTCTGTCTCTCCTCCTCTCTATATATTTGACTTTGCAATAAAAAATCTTTTTTATTTTTTTACCCAAACAGTTGAACACTTGAAATTGGTTTTGTTTTGTAATGTATTGCTACCCACTGGAACACAGGCAACAGTAAATACTGAAGGTTGACAACACAAAGTCTGGCAATGAAGAATATCCCAACAATATTCAGTTTTCCTACTAGCTAAGAGGAGGCTCTTCTCTGGTCATTTTCTCAACAGTGGCACAGATGGCCTCAGCTGCAGAATGCAGTGTGTTGGGACATGAGGACTGGCACCAAGTATCAGTACCACTGTGCACCGAGCACTCTTTGACTACATCCACACTCCCCTATTCCATTTCCCAAGCTTCTGGTATGTGGTTCCTATTCCTGGATAAACCACAGTCTCCATATCCATTGTTCTGGTCCTGTACCTTGCACATTCTTCTTGATTAACTAGAGTCTTAAGCTGAACTTTGTAGTTGAGGAACTGTGCCTGGCTGTACACTTTGTCAAAGCAAAGATCCAAAAGCCAGACTTAACAAAATTCCCACTGATGACAGCCTGTGCATGTTGGGGAAACCATGCATACACACTCATAATACCTACACATGCACAACCCAAGAAAAGTGTAAAATATTTGTAGGAAAACCAAATTTTTTAAAGGTTCATTTTGGTGCAAGTCTCCCAGAAATTACTGCACCATTTCTTATTTATATTCTGTATTTTCCAAGATTATTTAAGATACCTCACATAGTAGTTCTCAGAGGCATTTAAAGTTTCTTATATAAGCAGGATGACATAGTTCTTTGTTTAGAACAGACCTACTTATATGCTAATTCTTTAGCATAGCTATTAAGAGCACCACTGTAAGGTAGGCGGTCTGTGTGTGTATGTGTGCATGTGAAATGAGGTATGTTAATCAATTTCTTTTTATTTAAATGCTGGTGTTAGATAAAACACTCAAATTTCATTTAAAATATTTATACACACATATGCACATCATACATCCATCTATCTAAACTTCATTTTCCCACCAGTTGAAGAATCCATACATCAATTAGCGAAAAACGTTCCATCAAACAGTCTAGTGGTGTGTGTGTGTGTGTGTGTGTGTGTGTGTGTGTGTGTGTGTGTGTGTATGTGAGTGTACACTCTATCTCGTGTTTTAACTCAAACTCATTCGGTTCTAATTCTAAATCATCATCACCGTCGGGGGTCAGCACTGTGGCATATCAGGGTGAGGTGCCGTTTGCAATGTTTGCATCCAGCACGGGCATGGGTTTGAGTACCAGCTGCTTCACTTCCAACCCTGGTGACTGCTCATGCATTTGGCATAGTAGCAGAAGGTAGCCCAAGGACTTGGGCCCCTGGCAGCCATGTGCAAGCACAGATGAAGTTCCAGCCTCTCTAATGGCTATCTCTGCTCTGTCCACTGCTCGCATTTATGGAGTTTACCTGCAGATGGAGTGTCTCTCTTGCTTTCTCTCCCAGGGACTGCTTTGCAAGATAGAAATATGGTTATCCATTTGTTTCAAGTTATCCTCCATTAGGAAGTTGAGTTACCAGCACTTTTCTCTCTCAGTTGTTACACTATGATTCTCTTCTACTACAACAGTGCATTTTAGAATTTCTGACATGGTATACATTCTTTCTATAAAAGATTTCTGCATGAGTCCATGGGTCAAAACTACTTGAATCACAATTATTGAAAACAAAAGAAAATTTCTCAGCTAAATGTATGACCGTCAATTAGAATGTCATTAGGAATAGTGGTTGAGTACTACATTTGGAGCTTTACTGCAATCGCTGTAACATATTTTAAGCAATTTTAAGCCATGTAATCTAGCTTTTCATGTCTTTAAATAGTAAATAAATTTTACTTATGAATTTTACTGACTTGGGAGGCAGAGACAAACAAATTGAGAATGTTGCTTCAATCCCCTAAATATCTGCCATCGCTGTGGCTAAGGCAGAAACCAATGTAATGTCCCACCAAACTGATGGCAGAAATCCAGCCCACCTGAGCTATCACCACCAGCTCCCAAGGTCTACGTTAGTGAAGCAAGAGAGTCAGAAACCAGAGGTGGCAATCAACCCGGACATTCCAACATGGAACAAAGGTATCCTAATCTAAGCTAAATACACTCATGAGAGTAACATTTTAAAACAAAATTAAAAATTCACTCTATTAGTGCTCAAATATGAAACAGTTCCAATGATGTGGACAAACCCCCTATAAACAAGTAAAAGATTTTAAAGCAGTATATAGGTGAATTTCTGAGAAATGATACCAGCACTTTCTGATTTTAAGGCCACTGGCACTCTTACAGTTTAAAGTTAATGAAATAGAAATTATAAAGAGTACTGTCAAAAACAAATTACAGAAATATACACACAAATATATGCCATGGACAACAGACCATGGAGTTCAAGTTGAACCCCACCCTTTCAACAATAGTAGACAATGATTGCACTAGATAGACTATTTAGCCCAGAATACATTTCACTTTTACCAAAAAATTGCAGATTTTTCCCTTAGCTTTAGTGGAATTTGATAAAGAAATTTCATCTGAGATTTTTATGAACCTCGCTGGTTTTAAAATTTGTATTAATCAGTGAAACTCAAGCCCTCACTGCTGTTGTTCCCCTTCAAATAAATTACAAAGAGAAGCAGGTGTTTGGCCAGAGGTGGGCAAGCTTGCAGTACAGGCTGAAATGCCAGGGTTCAAAACCTGGATCCACCCCTGACCCCAGCTACTTGCTAAAATATAGCCTAGGAGAGAGCCGGGATGGTCCAAGCAAGTCAGCTCCCACCACCCAGAGAGAAAACATGAATTGCATTTCTATCTCTCGGGCATTGAAAACATTCCAGCAGTGAAACATTCCAAAGGAGCTTTTGCTCTTGATGAGAGAGAGAGAGAGAGAGAGAGAGAGAGAGAGCGCCTCTTTTCCTCTATGTCTCTACAACATCACACATAAGGCTTTTCATGCACGGTATACGAAACACATCTGCAAGAAACAAACAAACAAACAAAAAAACAAGCATACAGAAGACAGGGGAAATTGAATAGGAAGGAAAAAGTGGTAGGAATTGACTGGATTTAATTTCCTATCAATTTTCTCCAAGGTATCTTCAGTTACATCAGGCTTTTTAATGAAACTTAGAGTCTGTGCTTTCATGAATTAATTGGTCGCAGTGTTTTTTCCCAAGACATAATTATGCTACATATTCTAATATCTAAAATTATGTTAGGTTTTAAAGTAAATTATATTCTAAATTACGGGACAACAATAGAATGCACTGCAAGCATACCTCACAAGAAACTGTATGACTCAAGAAAGGGTAACTCAGAAAAACTATAACTGAGAAAGTTTTCCTGACAGACAACCATGAGGTAGGTGACTGTGATAATATCCCAGTTTATTAACATGCTGAGCACTGCTTTGCCTTCTGAAATCATATACTGCTGGTTACTTTCTTACCATTTAAGTAAGAAAAGTTTATAAAACACCTTAACATAAAATATAGATCTACCACGCATGACTATCATTTTAGTGTTTTACAAGATATTTGTTAGATTATTTTTGTTCAGTATAATTTATATGATTATATTTATATTTATTAAAAAAATACCCTTTTGGGCCCGGTACAGTAGCCTAGTGGTTGAAGTCTTCATCTTGCACCAGGATCCCATATGGACACCAGCTCTAATCCCAGCAGCTCCACTTCCCATCCAGCTCCCTGTTTGTGGCCTGGGAAAGCAATCTAGGAGGGGCCAAAGGCTTGGGACCCTGCAATGCAGAAGAGGCTCCTGGTTCCTGGCTTTCAGTGCAGCTCCAGCCATTGAGCCCACTTGGGGAGTGAATCAGCAGACAGAAGAGCTTCCTCTCTGTCCCTCCTCTCTGCATATTTCTGCATATTTACAATAGAAATTTTAAAGATAAATCTTTATAACCTTTGGGAGTTCATAAAAGACTTTCTTCTACTCTATGATCCCACCATATGATAAAACAAATTTTATAAAATCTACAAAATGAAAAGCTTATGTGATTTGGGATTCAATATTGTACCCATAGTAAATGAACCAAGGTCATGAGCATTTTGAAATAAGATTTGTAAGTACCTGTGAATATTATGGGTCAGGTGGCCCCATCTGATCTTGCATTCTCAACACTGCATTAGATCATAATCACAATTTGATTTTTGCACTTTTGGTTGGAATTTGACATACCAATAGTAACTAGCCATGTAAACCCTGCAAAGAACAATGTCAAGAAAGATAAACGTGTCTGCTTCCAAATGGAGACTTAGAAATCAAGAATGTATTCAATTAAATCACTTAAAATGTATGCACCTCCTGTGGACCAACATCTTATTATTTGTAAAGGATGTGGTGGCTTTTAAGACATAGACCTTGAAATGTCACAAATACTCATGAATATCCTTTGTGCTTCATTTCACCACAAACTTACTATTTGATTTTGTAACAAAGTGAAACATCCTTAGAACCTAAAGAAATTGTCCCTGGCACTAGACAAAGAAGATTTGCCTTGAAGAGACTGCACATTACAAACACCCAGAAAAGACAGCCAAGTATTTGGCCAAATGAATTGAGGAACTGAAATTCTCAGGTGAATTTGTAAAGTATCAAAAATGCAATCACAAGGCAAGTGAGATAATGCATGGTGCTAAAACATTGAATGGTCTATTTTTGTGGGTCTTTTTTCCACTAAAAAAGTCCCCTTGCTTTTCTACAATAAAACAGGCAATATTAGTTTCATGGAATTATGAACAATACTATACTTTATGCTCAACATTAACAGCAAGATGATTTGGGGCCATTTCAGCACCTTGGATAGTTTCATAATAGTTTCAGAAGGGAGGCTGCTCATTAAGAGAATGAAAATTAGCTCTTTCCAAAATTTTCTGATTTATAAAACTAGGATATATCCCATAAAAACATGAAAACCTTAAACTATTTCGAGGTGGTTAATTATAATACCAAAGCATTTTCTAGGTAATGAGCAGTATTTTAAGTATTTTCATAGATATATTTGTCAAATGCCCACTAGGATATAGACCTCAATACTTTCTCTAAATTACATGTGAGTACACCAAAAGTAAATAATTTATCTAAGAGGCAGAATTCCAAGCTATGTATCCAAACTCCAGTATCCATGTTTTAATCATTCGTCTAAAGGGAAGAAATTTAAAATTTAAAACCTGTATGTCCTTAAAGATTAGATCACATAGTTCATTTTAATTGTATATTTAAAATGAGAATTTTTTTACTTCCCTCAACTTAATGAGTAGTTCATGCTGCTTAATTTATTTCAAGAATAATTTCCTAATAAGAAACCTTTAATCTCATTAGGAGATAAAACACATTTATTTTAAATGTATGATATTTCGGAAACCCTGAAAACTAAACCATATACTGCATGTCAAAAGACAGTACAGAACTGCTTTTATGGTTGATCTTTCAAATTACTGCACCTTGCAAAAAAGACAAAATGTATATATGTATGTATGTTTTACTTAATACTGAAATGAGTACTTTTAGATAACATGTTTAAACTCTTATAAAAAATCCAATTTTCATTCCCAATTATAAAAACAAAATATGACTTGCACTAAACTTTTCTTTTTAGCATTGTTTCTTTCAAAGCTATGTCCACATGTATTTCATCAATCAGCTTGAAATTGATAGTTTTTAAGTAAATTTGGGTTATGACATTTGTTTTGTGACTTATTTCTTATTCTAGTCACATGATTTTGAATGAATGGAATAGTAAGTGATTAAACATAAAACCCAGCATAAAAGTATGCATTATTCAACATTATGGCAGGTAATGCTGTCCGGAGGAGGATTAAACTAAGTCTTGGGAATCCTCAAATGATCACAAATAACTAGCCTTTTGTGTTTGTATTTACTGCCTTTGTTTTACAGGGGAATAGTCCAATATCTATTTTATTTGGAAATAAAAACTAAAGATATCAAAGCAGGTTTATTCATCCTTTTAATTAGTCTACAAGCAATTGATATGCAATAATTACAAAAAAGCCATCAATTTTGGCTCACAGTTTGCCAGGCCAAAGGTAGTGGAGAGGAATCCGTGGTGTCCTATTTGCTGGCATAGTCCTGTTTGTAAACCCCATAAAACTTCCTAGCAGGAATGAGTCTCTAAGGAGAGGTTTTTCAGGAGACAAAATAGCACTACTTCAGAATATGTATCTACACACACACACACACACACACTCATATATCCAGATATTTACAGTTTGATATGTTACTAAGGATCTGCTTTTATTATCTGCCACTCTGCTGATGCCAAGTAGATCTTTAATTCTTAAAGCTCTGGAGTGAACAAAAGTGGAATGGGAATTCAAAGAACGGATACATATCCAGAAAGGATATTGACAGAAAATACTCTCATTTGTCCAATGTCAAAAGTACTAGATTTTAGCATTTGGGGGAAAAAATGCTTTTTCAGAGCATCATGAGAATGAAAGATCAGATGCGGTAACAATGAACATGATCAGAGGTTGTCACATTCTGGGGGCTAGGGCAGAAGATGACGACACTTTAGACAGTGGTAAAAATGTTCTGCACCTTGGCTGTGGCAGTGATACCCTAAACGACACCCTCTTGCTGGATGGAATTTACTAAAATGCATCACACTGTGATATCATTGGTAAAATACAAAACAGTAGCAAATGACTCTGCTCTTGCAACAAGCAGTAGTTCAACCTGAAAGCCTAAGAAATAGGAGTAACAAAGAGGTAATAACCAAGATGTGATAAAGCCTTGAATTTGAGATATTAGAACTGTTTCAACAATATCTACCGTTTGAGAATGATATTGCCAATGAAACCTGGCATTAAACATATTCACAATCATCTTCACTAGAGAGATGAAACTATAAGTTGTAGCCTGGCTCTGCACCCAAGTCTCCATGCAGCAAGAACAGATTCCACAGATATCAGTATCCATAACTACAACTCCCAGTTCAGTGCTATCTCTACAAAACACTTGCAGTTCAGAAGCTGTGGCACAACATTCCCTGACTTCTTAAAGATGCTAACTCCACTGGTCCTCTGTTCTGAATTAACAGGAAAAAAAAAAGCGGGGTGGGGTGGGGAGTGAACCCAGCTTTTCAAAGAGTCCATTTTCCCTGCTGACAGCCAATGATGATGTGTTTTATATAGTATAAATGAAGCATAAAATAGTCACCAGATTTTAGTTTCATTGCTACCATATTTTCCATTTAACCAGTAAAATGGCGCAATGGCTTGGAAGAGATACTTTTAACTTCAGACTCTGCACATATCGTATTTTCTCAATGACTAATGACTTGACTTGCTAAAATTCTTTATAAATTGCCTACTTGCTCTCCAATGGTTATTTGCTATGTATTTGAAAAAAGGAAAACCTTTTAAGAAAAAAATACAGCTTAGCAATACAGTCACTGTTCCTCTCTGAGGATCATTCATCATTATCATCGCTAAGATTTTTGTTGATAGGGCTAGTGTGCTGACTCAACAGGCTAGTCTTCTACCTGCAAGAGCCAGCATCCCAAGGGGCACCAGTTCATATCCCAGCTACTCTACTTGCCATTCAACAACCTGATTTTGGCCTGAGAAAGTAGTACAGGATGGACTAAATCCTTGGGACTTTGCACCCAGAAGCAGCTCCTGGCTCCCACCTTTGGGTAAGCTCAGCTCTGACTGTTGCAGCCACTTGGGGAGAGAACCAGTGGATAAAAGATCTTTCTGTTTCCCTCTTTGTAAATCTGCCTTACTCAGAAATAAGTAAATCTTTAAGAGTTCTGTTTGGTCCCAATTAACTTCTGTAAGAAAACTCAGCGAGTCTTCTCTGGTGAAGGATTCAACAGTATTTAACTAACCTGATGCATTTACAAAGGACTCCAAGGCGAGTTTGTGCAGGAGTGCAACCGGGAGTGGGCTGAGGAAGTGCATGTGTATCATCATCTCCACATACATGAGTATGGCAGAAGAGCCTCGGGGAAAAGCATAAGCTAATGATTCTGAAAACAAAGTGAAATGACAAACAGCATCTGACCCAGTGTTGAGTCCAAAAGACTTGCATCAGTACTTAAGGAGAAGGCCCCCTAAGCTTCCTTGTTCCCAGTCGACTCCTCTGTCTTTCAATCTGAGAAGCTCTTTACTAATCTGTATTGTTATCTCCACTTCTCAAAGTAGTTTAAAAAGGAATCTTTTGCTACAAAAAAAAATGTTTATTAAGAATGAATCTTTACTCTTACCACATTAACCACGTTGATGAGTTTTAGATACCATGTACCAGCAGGAAAGGTCAAATATAGTCCAGCAGCTGGTAGCTAATGAAGGAGTACAGCAAAGAAAACCTTAGGTTTGATCTAGCCTGCTTCACTTACAAGAATCTTGATGAGCAACAAGTACAAAGGAAACAAAGGTAGACTCAAAGCTGGTCAGTGCACATGAAAAACTCAGGATTATAGGGGAGACTGTTTTAGCATCACAGAAGAAAGACCCTGCCTGCAAGAGACTTGATCAACAAGATAGATTCTACCTGCAGCCTATAACCAACAATTTCTCCCTGCATTCCCATTCGTGTTTTAAGAGTGCTCTAAATTCCATAGGTGTTCACTGTAAAAAAAAAAAAAAAAAAAAAGACATCTGCTTATGCTTGCATCCATCCTGCTAAGACATGGAAGAAATTTTGTGATAGAAAGCAAGCTGGTACAAATTGAAAGAAAAAAAAAAAGAAAGGCTAGAATCTGGAAAATCTGAATTCCTCCTTCTACACTTCCATCTGGAGAACATTACCCAGTTGGCACTGATGGGTCTGTGAGGATGAGCACCCCCCTGGGAGTGCACCTGTTCACGTATGCCCACGTGTGCAGGAGTACTGTTACTAGGAGAAATAAGGTAATGAGCATATGCAAGCACGGATATTGCATCCCAAGCAAATCAGCACTTTCTTTTTCAATGATTTCATCTGGCAGGCTTCACAGAAAATTTAAAAGGAAAAGAGAATGAAACACACAAACATTAATTCTATGTGCATTGTCCAGCTAGAGCTGATATCCTCCAATTCCAGCAAGAGCAGTTTGGCCAACACCAAGAAGAATGAATCAGGAGGATGTTCTTTACCTTTAGTAGAGCCAAGTGACTGCAAGAACTAGCTCATTTATCATCTTCCATCAATGAGAAATTTAGTAAATAGTAGTTGAATAGGAGTCAATAAACGTGTTTAAATAATACTTTAGCTTTACTTGCTGGGCTTTTAATTTGGTAAATAAATGCCTTCCACTGGGCACACACTCTGGAGTCCAGGCAAAGACGTGGATTAAGTGCTCTGTTAGTTCTGCAAAACTCAATCTTCCAGAGGTCTAGCTAACTACAATGGCCCTGGAACATGCAGCCCGCATCTCCCTGCTGCTTAATTTCAAACATTAAAAAAGGGCATGTGGGGGCCACAAAACTCTCAAGTTAAAAATACCACATTTTTAAATGGTTTTAAAGTCTGTTAAGTGCACAAATAAGAGACACAAGTTTTCAAATTAGGAAACACAAGTCTAAGAGCATCTCCCTAAGTGAATAGGATGGAAATTTCATGAACACAGTTGTAATCACTGAATTCACTCCAGGAACTTTCCTTCTTTCAGCAACATCAACAACCATGGATTCTCAATTTATCATACTTATTGTCTACACACAACTGCCTGTATATTTTAGAACATCTAGACTGCTTATACTTAATTCAACGTAAGCACGATATATACAGTATATGCTAATGTGAATAGTTTGTTGATTGCCAAATAATGTCAAGAAACAAAATGTCTACAATGTACATTACACATTTTCAAATATATTGTGAATCCAAAATTTGGTTGACTCTATAGATGATGTGTTCTTATATAATTGTACCCAAAATCAACTATCCTTATACATAGAAGCCTTTAGCAAAAGACCCTGCTTTGTCTCTTACTGGTTTTACCCAGGTAACACTGAAGATTCTTGGTGATGACTGTAAATTATGAGTGGTTAATCTGAGAAAAAAGTTATCACAGAAGTTTAACAACTTTACATTATTTCTTTCATCTTTAAAATGTTTGCTTAGAGTGGTCTACTCGGTGAGTGGTCCAGGAACTCCATTTGGAAGATAAGAAGTAACCATAGGATTGTGAATCACATGGAAGAGACAGGATAATATACTGAGGGAATCTGGTGGATTCTCAGTGTTACTACGAGTTTGATTTTCAAGAAGCTTAAGACTTGTCAAGGTTTAGACGACCTAGGTTGCTTCCGAAGGTCAAAGTTACAGGAATAAACATTTTTCATTTAAAAAGTGAAAAGAAACTGCTCAAACATGATATGGGCTACTGCAGGAGTTGGTGACATTTCTGTCCTGGGTAGCCTTCAGCAAAATAAGTCAGGTAGAAAAAGATAAATACCACATTTTTTTCCCATACACATGGGGGCTTGAAATAATAGTTTTAACAAATTCTGTGTGCTAGTATTGTTGTGAATGTAGTTTTGCCAGACTTTGGTTTATATCTTTGTCAAACCATGGATAAGAATGATGTAGCACTATAATCTAATGATCAGTGGCTGTTTTAAAGTTCACTGAATGAGACGAAATGGCCGTCTTTGATTCGATTGTTGTATATAGCCTTTGCATGTATTCCCGCTGAAGCAGGGTCATTTTATTTTTTGACCTTTTCTTTAACGAAGCATCAAGTCTGGCTATAATGGAAATTAAAACTATTATCCCCTAAGAAACTCAGAGGGAAAGAGAGAAGTATTATATTTTTAAAATTACGACGAATCTGTTTGTATTGATACAATACATGAAAATTGATGAATATTTTGTTGTAGTAAAGACCATGCATTTGCTGTGATGCTGAAAATCCTTAAAAAATTTTAAGAAATTCCTCAAAACCTAAATCACAAATTAACTGCAGAATTAAAAAGGACATCAACATCACAGCAGGGCTGAAGCTAGGAAGAGTTTAGATTTCCTCCCAGACCCATCAAGGCTAGAAAAGAGGTCATCTTAACAGCCAAAAGCCAGCTTTCCAACTCACAGCCTGCTGATGCTGCTTCTGAAAGGCAGAACAGGGTGCGGAAAGAAATTAGACACCTGGCAGTGCAGTCAAGAAAAGTCAACCGGCTGGGAATAATCCCTGCCCTTGAGAAACACTCTCCTTGAGCAAGTCAAGTTGGTAGTCATCCCCATGACCACCTTCAATCACCGAACAAGGCAGCAGTCTTAAAGAATCCACCACCTCAGTTTCGGCTGCTAATTCCTGATGTCTTAGTTGCCACATGTGTTTCGTAGGCGGAGAGACCTACTGATATGCAGAGCAGCCCACTTTCGTGAAACTCATCTGAGACAACCTCCAAGTCTCCTAATGTTCTTTACTGCAAGTCCTAAGCCCAGAATACAGCAGCTAGCACGGTGGATAGAGTCCCAGCATCAAACCCAACCACCCAGAAAGCCTCACAATGGTTGATGCGAAAGCTTCAATGCAGACTTCTCAAGCCAAACCTATGGGGACAGGGTCAAGGAATATACATTTCTAAAGAAAATTCATGGCCAGTATGCAGCCATTCTGAGTCCTGGCTGTTCCACTTCCAGCCCAGCTCCCTACCAATGCTCCTCGGAAAGTACAAGATGAGCTCTATGCGCTTGGGTCCTGCCATTCACGTGGGAGACTGTGGCAGTTCTGATTTCTCAACTTCAACTTGGAACAAACCTAAGCATGATGGCCATTTGGGAGTGAACCAGCAGATGGAAGATTTTTCTCTCTGCCTTCCAAATAAGTTAACCTAAAAAGTATATATATTTTATAGACTTGAGAGGTACAAATAGAAAGACCATTCCCATCTGCTGGTTTACTTCATACCAGAGATGGTTAGGAGTGTGCAGAGTCAAAGTGAGAATAGAGAACTCAACCAGGCTCCCCAGAAGGTGGTAGGGATCAAATTCCTTAAACCACCTGTGCTCACACAGGCCCAACATTAGCAGGAAGCTGAAGTGCATAGCCTGAGATGGGGATTTAAGCTAGATGCTGTGATGCAGGCCTCAAATATTCTAATTGGACTCATAACAGCTAGATCAAATATTGTCACGTAATGTTCATGTTCTTGAAACTGCACATAGGGTTCTGAAACTTGCACGGGGGGACAGGATGCCTAGCCCATTGCAAGATGGAAAGCTTGAATTTGCCCAACTCACAATGACAGTCAACATGAGACTGGTCTTGTATTACAGGCATACAATGTACTAAATAAGACTTCCAATACTGGTACTAAAAAATGTAAAATAAGCATTTCATGTTGAAATATTACTTTGGAGATATTAAAATTAAAATTTGTTTTTCTTGTCAAACTTTTTAAACGTGACAATTTCTAAAAAGTTATTGTTAGAGATTCATACAGTTCATGGGAAATATGTATCCATAAAAGAAGAAAACAAAGCAAAAACCTACATAGGAATGGTCATTTGGCTAAGCAGGGAAGGTGATATGGGGAAACCAACATGTCAGAGTACCCTGACTCAAGTGCCAGCTCCAAGCTCCACTCGTCTCTAGTTTTCCTGCTAATGTGCCTTGTGGTTGGCAACAGGTGACTGCTCAAGCAGCTAGGTCTTTGCCAATAACATTGAAGATGACGATGGGGTTTCTGGTTCCTCAGTCAGCCTGGTCCAGCCCTAACATGGAGGGCTTTAGGAACTCATATAGCATGAAACCATCCAATCATTTCTTTTTTTTCTCTCCCTTCCTCCCTTCATTCATGTGTGTGTGTGTGTGTGTGTGTGTGTGTGTGTGTGTGTGTGTACCTGCAAATACACATGCCTTTTAAATTAAAAAAATGAACTAGGTATGAATTTCAAAATACTGCATGAAAAATCATTAATGTGCATCCTTTTTATTACCTAGGTCTTCGGTTGCTATAAATTTGTGCTTCCACAATGTATGCTCCCACATTTGCTTCAATGCTCGTATGTAACTTTGGAAAGAATTGTAAGCTTAATTAATAAATGCTCCCTATTAACTTCTTACTGTTTACCACCCATCTACAATTATCTTATGCCTTAATTTACTCCAGTGTCATTTTAAACTCTTGGTTATAATTTAAGTCAATAATACTTGCTCTTTGTACTTCATGCTTTTCCATTTCTTAAGAGATATTTGCGATGACTTTATTTTTAAAAATTCATTGAAGGGGCCAGCTCTGTGGAATAGTAGGTATCAATGTTGGTTTATTTCCCAGCTGTTCCACTCCAACTGAGCACCCACTGAATGGCCTGACTCCAGGTCAGCTCCAGACATTGGGGCCATTTGAAGAGTGAAGCAGCAGAATAAAGATTTCTTTGTCTTCCCTTAATTCTGCCTTTGAAATAAATCACAGGAAACCTATTCAAAATTATAGTATCAAATGTTAACAATCAGGCAGTACTTGCTGAAAGGGATAGTCAGTCATGTGTTTGCCACTTCACTATTCGACCAAATGATAAAACCTTTGAGTATTTTTTCAATGTACAGGTGTCTATAAATCGAGATAAAAAAAAAAAACAAGCTTCGTGTCTAACCTGAACAAAGATGGATTCTTCAAGAGAAAAAAAACCACAGGTTGTGCGTGTAAAATGATGGCTATGGTACAGAGCAGCAAAGCTGAATGGCAAGAAGGGAAAGGACATTTCAAAGAGGAGAAACTTCCCACAGGAAGCTGCGGCTGCCAATCCAGCGCTGCTGTGCAAGTCGAGCACACACAAGCAGTGGCACTGGCTAACAAAACCTCTGTGTGTGTGTGTGTGTGTGTGTGTGTGTGTGTGTGTGTGTGTGTGTGTGTTGTAAGCCTTACCCCTCAAGGAGAAGCCTGCTCTATGTACCCTGTATGCCTTGCCCATTGGACTGTAAGCACTGCTTCCAAGCCATAGGTTACGGAAATGACACCTGCAGCCCTGGATAAGCTCCATTGCAGCTGACTCTCAAACGTAGAGGTACATTTCACCTGGTGGTAGGTAATGCTGAGTGATGTATATAAGATCTCGATCTAGCACAACCTCTTGTGGTTAAAACTGTACTGATGAGGCAAGACACAAAAACGTCTGGGGAGTTTGTGTCCTTCTCCGAAGGATACAGAGTTAAGAGCCTCAGACAACACACTGACTAGCTTAACATTTTACTGCTAAATCCACAGAATGGCAGGCCAGGAGGAGCATGGGCTGAGGAGGTGGGTAGATACATGTTAGACGGTTCCTCAATCTCCATCCCCAAATTGTAACAGCAATATCCCACAAGTTCCTTATGAAAAGAAAATGGGAAAATTCCAACAAAGCACCTGGCACACACAAGGTACTCAGTAAATGATTATGAGATCTTTTCCTCTATTATTTCAATTGCCCAGCATGATAACCTAGTAGCTACAGCCTTCACCTTGCATGCACTGGAATCCTGTGTGGGTGACTGTTCATATCCCAGCTGCTCCACTTTCCTTCCAGCTCCTTGCTTGTGGCCTGGGAAAGTAGTCACGAATGGCCCGATGCCTTGGGACCCTGTACCCATGTGGCAGACCCAGGTGCAGTTCCTGGATCTGCATCTGCTCAGTCCCAATGGTTCCGGCTCAAGTGGTTTCAGTAGTTCTGAAATGTTGTTGATCTCACCAACCCCAAGTTGAGGAAAATCTTTCAAGGTCCATTGGCTGATATAGTGCAACTTAGAGTCTCCATTCACCCAGACATTTGTTGCCAGCACTTGGCTGGTGTAGTTGATATTTTGTTCCGTCCTCCTCCCTCTGCTATGATACCAGATATTCTCTGCATGCCTCAATGGACTGCCAACTCCTGCAAGTCTTCTGGGCTTGCTGTCCACTGCTCCTCCTTAGCCATCAAGGAGACAGACGCTACAGTCAGATCACCTATACTGCAATTCTCCCCATGGCTCCAGTTCTGTGTCCAGTGGTTCACTTGGGGGAATTCCCCAAAGAAGCCTCATATGAAGTGATCCCAGACCTGACCCTTGTGTCCTTGACAATATGGGATCCAGCTCGATCTGTCTCCCATATTAGCCTATGAACATGCTAGTAGTTGAAATTTTTGGGTCAGTTCTGTCTCCAGCCCAGTCTCTTACATAAACCAATGGGTGCTGATCCAGCCCATCCCTGCCCTACCCACTACACACTCAGCCCTCATGGACATGAACAGGAACTGCAGCCTAGTTGGAGCAACCTCCAATAGCCCCCACTAGGCTTGCCCCCAACCCTGGCTCCTGTGCTTCATAATATATACCGCCACCTGGTCCAGTCTGCCCCACATCCCACTCAGCTCTTGTACATTTAATGGGCATTGAAGCCTAGCTCAACCTAATTGACCCTACTATCCAGTCCACATTCATGCAAGCAGTCACCACTGTCTAGCCAGGCATGCCCCCAACCCTGTTTTTCAAGCTCATAGATGGAGCCCATCAGAGAGGTGTCTGCTGTTTCCCTACTGGGCCCACTCCCAGTAATGGATCTTGCACTTTCCAAGTGGTTTTGCAGTCTAGCTTGACAGGATTTGCCAGCTGATGCTACGACAAAGCCCAACCAACCTGCACTTAGTCTGGCTCATGCATGCAACAGTGGATACAGTTAGTCCCGTCTGGCTCTCTGCCTCACCCTGTCCACATGTAGGCCAACAGGTGTTGTGGCTCTGACCAGAATCATCTGCACCCAGTTCCAGTTCTCACGCTCTCTAGTGGGAGTAGTTTCCTAGCAGGGCAGTCCCTGGCACCCCTCTACTGTGCTTGTACACCCCTCCCTGCTGGGTCTCATGTATGTTGGTACTACAGCCCAGTTTGGTATGGCCAGTCTCCTCTCAGCATTTACTGGTAGGTGCTATACATAACCTGGCCTGGTACAGTCCCATCTGCCCCCAGTTTTAGCTCATGCTGATGGGTGCTGCAGCTGAACCCAGCCCAGCCAGCCCTCAGTCCCAGCCCAACTGGGTCTGTCCTGCACCCCATCCTGGATCTCAAATCTGTTAGTGGATGTTATGAACTTGCCCAATCTGGCCTTCCCCCAGTCCTGACCTATACATACAGGTACCATAACCTGCCCTGGTCTAGGCTGCTCCTTTTCTTGGCTCTTGGTTTCAACTGCAGGAATTGTGTTGGGAAAGAATACTTCTCCAAGCTCCTCTATCAGGTCTCCTCCCAGTGGCAGATCTCATAGACAGTGGTGAATCCATGGCCTGGAGTAACTGGAGTCTAGCCCAGTCTGGCACATCCCAGACCTGCCCATACCCATGCTGAAGGACACTGCAGTCACATGCAACCCAGACTGCCACCTCCTGATGAATGTTCTCACAGGTATAGCAACAAAGTCTCAAGGGAATCTTGTGACAATCACAGTTGCTTTCTGTTAACATTCAAATGCGAACACTAGGAATGCATCAAATAGAACACAACTGATTCACCCAAACAGAGAAAATGATCTCACAATGAAACTCAGTCCTCTCTAAACTCTAAGATGACACATTTTTTATTAGCACATCCGTCTGTCATGCTGCTCCCCCAGAGTCCTAGTAACCACAGCCCAACTGGTGTCACTACTCTGCACCATAAGCTCGTGGGAAAACAGCCACATTGCAACCTGCTGCCACTGGCACCAACTCAGGAAGCCTACAGGCTGTGCCTCTCCGTGCTTCCCACAGCACCAGCAGCCCCACAGCACAACTCCTCAGCTCACTACACACCTGGACTCCCTGCGGAGCTAGGACAACACAAGGTAGTGCTCATTCTCTTGAGGCATATGACAAAACTAGATGATTATATTTTACTATTTTAAAAAGCCAATGCAAAGGTAAAGTTTGGAACTTTTCAGAAATTATTTAAAATTCAAAGTGTAGTTATTCAGGCTTTTTTTTCCCCAGAAATGACATGTGTGGATGTGCACATTTGCATGTACACACACACATATTGCTCTGATTTGAATGTATCCCAAAAGTTCATGTGTTAAAAACTGAATGGCTGAAGCAACATGCTAGCAGTGTGTGGAAGTGGGGCCCTTCGAGGTGAAGTCACGAGGATGCATTCACAGGCATGCCTCCAGTGACTTCAGAGGAAGAGAAATAGAGAAACGAGCAGGTGTGCTCTGCCTCACTTTGGGATGCCTTCTGCCACGTTATGATTCAGCAAATTGGTTTCCCATTAGATGCCAGTGCCATGATCTTGAACTTCAACTTTGCCAGCTGTGAACTAAATAAGCCTCTCGTTTTCCTAAGTTCCTTTATTTCAGGTGTTTAAGTGTAGCACCTATCCCTAAGACCAAGTGTTACTATAGCACCCGAGAACTCAATGAGATATACCCACACATGAATAAACATTTTGTATATAAATACCTATGGCAATTAAAATGGCTCCTGGTAAGAAGAGATGAAAAGAAACCATACAGAAGGATACACATGATCAATTTTTACAGTACTGTTGCCAAGGACTAACTGGTTGCATTACAATCAAGTCCCTCTATTAAAGAATGATTTTTTAAAAAACAAAGACCAATAGAACAGCTGTACTTTTTGTCTGAATCTATTTAGTAGCACCCAGGCCTATATTTTTCAAGAATGAAATTGCTCACCTTCCTGAATTGCATTTATTCTCCCACAAGCATAGTTTTCTCTTCCCCTTCCCAGCACAGTCCTTCGAAGCAGTCTTGAAGCAAGAACCAGAATCGGCTCCCTCCCAATGCTGGCTGGAGCACATGAGCCTCTGTTCTCAGGGCAAAGCAGGGAAGGAGAGCACAGCTCAGCCTGGGATATATCAGATACACTAAGAAGCCACTCCGGACACCCAGATGTCCAAGTTCCTTCATCTATTGCTCCTGTGCTTCTGAGAGAATAAGGCATGTTCAGATTGAGATGAATGCCATCATGCTTTGATGGTGGCTGTGGGGATAGGGTGGTGGGAAACATGGTACTTTGTAGCACGATCTCAAGTGGAAGGAAGGGAGGTCAAACACAGGGCTAGTCTTCCCAGGAAAGTTGAAAGCGGCTGGTCATGCTCAATGCTCTGCTCTGGCCTCTCCAGAAACTAAGTGTGACTACACACAATGCCTGATCTACATCCTTCCTGATCCGTCACACACTTTATAGAATGGTTTCTATAGCTCTTCTACTAAACATTTTTTTTTCTATATTCAGTCATGAGGCAACCCGACTCTGCAACTCACTAAAACTTCAGTCTTCTCAGAGAAACCCACATGCCACATAATTAAAAATGCATCACTGTGACTTCTCAGTCACTTCCATCCTAAACTTCAGGACATTAATGGAGGAAGAATAGGATAGGAGGAACAGCTGGCTCCCTAGGGGAGAACTTGGATCCTCACAAAGGATCAGCAAATCCTGGTTTCCAAGGACGTCCAACTCCTTGCACCCAAAGTAACACACATAACAGACATCCCCTCCTGAGCTCCTTTTTCATACCCTACATCAACACATACAAAAGGCAGCTCACATACGGTCACACGGACAACCGCTTTTATGAGCAGCCAAAACGTCATCCGTGAAAACAGCAAAAGGGAAAATGCTGGGTTTGTGAATCCTAAGCTTTACAGGAGGTTAGATCTTGTTCTTAAATCCCTCATTAAGAGGCCAAGGATGAGCAGTTCTCCAGGTTTGTCAATGCCATTAAAGTATATACATAGTATTAAAAACTCAGCTTCTGCAGGGAGCTGTGATAATTTTACATTTTTCTCATTTAAAAAAAAAAGGCTGTTTCATTCTTGATGGTTACAAAGATGCCCAAGATATTCCCCGGTGGGGAGTTACTTATTTAATTGGTGCAACTTGTGATGCCAAAGACTTGTCACAACACAGAAATCCATGGTGATGTTTATGGGGCTTACCATAGCGTAGTGATGCTGATTAAGAAGAGCAGCCGTTTACAAGCAGGTGCTAATGAGCTAGTTCTGCTGATACTTGGGCTGCATTTTGGAAAGCACATAGGGCTGTGAACTCTTGTACTAACCACTGGTTCCTGAAGACTTCTGCCTGATTCTGCTATTGCATCCTGTTTCTTTAGATCTTTAGCCCCTTGCCAAGATACGTGACCTCCCCAAAGGATGCTCCAGCAGTTTCCAGACATATTAACTCTCAAATACTAATCTTCACCCAGTACTTCAGCCTCCCAATCTTTAGCACACTTTATGGACTGAGCAATAGAGGACCTGGAAATTGCTGTTGGACACAAGCTTAAGACCCTGTATAAACAGGCAAGTACTCAGAGTGCTAGAGTCAGCAGCTGAGACAGCCCATTCCAGCAGGCTAGCTCTATTTAGCACATGTTAAGATATTGAATATCAATTAATTAGTAAATTAATCATAACACTTCCAATTACTTTAAATGCTGCATCATGATCAGAAACTCAGATCTGAGCTTATTGAACTTATCCTTTCAGAGCGGCAAGACAAGGAAGCCTACATCCCTTTATTTGCAACTCAAATGCGGACCATGGCTGGGACTCGAAAGGGCCAAAGCTGAGAGTTGAGCACTCACTCCAGGTCTCGCATGTGGTTAAAAGGACCCAATTACTTGAGCCACCATGCATTACCCTCCACGGTTTGCATTAGCAGGAAGCTGGAAATATGTAACAGGAGGACTCTAAGAAACAATGTGAGCATTCCAGCTGATGCGTCAACGGCAAGGTCAAATGCCAGTCTCTTGACATATGCTTTATTTTCTTAGAAGTTCATTTGTTTATTTGAAGGAGTGATACAGAGAGAGGGAGAGGAAGAGAGAGACAGACAATGAATGAATGAGTCTTCCATCCACTGGTTTCCCCATGTCTGTAATAACAGAAACCGGGCCAGACCAACGCCAAAAGCTGGTTGCTTAATTCAGACCTCCCGTGTAAGTGGCTGGAAGCCAAGTGGGCCATAACTAGCTGCCTCCCTGGCACCTTCCAAGGGAGCTGGATGGGTAAAAATGTGACTCTATCTCAGGCTCCCTGCCAGGCAATGCAGGCAGCACCAGTGGCATCTTCACCTGCTCTCTCATGCCTGCCTCTGATGTGTGTATATATATACACACACATACATAAAGATATATAAATATATATAAAGAATGGAAATGAAAATGCTGAAGCCCAAATCAAGTGAAAGCTCCTTGTTCAGTCAGCTGTGAAATGGGTCAATACTGTATGGACCAAGGTCAACAGCGTATGTACGTCAAGGACTGGAAATTATCATCAGTGTACATTTGCATGAACCACAATATGCTCAAAATGCCTTTGAGTCTCAAACACTGAGCACACTTCTGGCAGCCACAGATGGAACTGCAGTGAAAAAACGCCGGGAGCAGCACTGCAGATCCACATGGGAACAGGCTGGGCCTCTAACAGCTGCTCCCTGGAGGCTTTGAGATTGCTGTCAGCAAACTGAGCGAGGCAGGGCTACCAGCATGTATTGCTGCGAAAATTTTTGAACCCTACTGACATGAGTCCTTGGGAGAATAGACAAAAAGGACCAGGACAGATTTTTTTAAGCAAATTAAAAAATATTTAAAACTAATCATCTTCAAGGTGATATTATCCACAACCTCATTTTCACTGCCAGAACTCTACACTCACCGTGTTGAGCCTAGCAGGAGAATAGTTTGTGGCTTTCACAGAGAAATGAATGCAGTCACTTGCCCAAGATCAGTCCACATAAGCACTGTTCAGTGGAGTTGAAAATGAGCTTAGGATGAATGCAGAAATCCGAGTCAAAAGTTCCGTTGTCTTCAATGCACTGCTATCCTGGGTGACACACAAACTGGACCCTGGATGCTCACACTTAGTGGATGATGATGATTCTGCTGTTGTGTTAAGCAGAAGCACTAAGGCAGAGGCCCCAGCTGTCCCCTTGGCTATCACTTTTATATATATATAATTAAGAGACAAGTTCCCAATTCAGCAGGGAAATTCAATGGCCAAAAGGCAATCACTTATAATAAATAAGCCAAAGAAAAGACATTAGCATGTTTCAAAGGAAAACACTTATTTGTGCAACATCTAGAATCATGGTAGTTTTAAGAAATCTCCAACTTGTCCTTCAAGCACTTCAAAATTGTTTTACAGGCCGATTCCACATTACATTGTTCTGCCTCACATAGAGTTCAAAACTGACCACATATCCAAATTGCCCATTTGAAAAATCCACAAACATTCAAGTACCATCTCAATGGCATGTGAGCCTGTTATCAAAGTATGAATGTTAAAGACCATATAATAAGTTTCACGTATAGATTTGTCACCTTTCAGGTTAAGATCAACTGTATGTGGAAAGTTTTTGTAACCAAACACAACACATAATCTCTCCTCTTACAGGAAAAGCTCATTCCTGATAAGGATGGTTCAAAAAGTCAAATATTTGTTTAAAAGGGGGGGAAGGGGAGATCATTTTGTTCCCATATTCATCCAATCAGCTATTTTCAGGATCTTTCTCGTCTTTAAATCATATCACTGACAGTCAGCAGGTGAACTGCCTAGATCAATTTACTCTCCAACAGCTCCGTGTCCCTTTGCGAATACCTTGGAATCACGCGTCATAGAAGATTACTAGCAGCGTCAGTAATGGAGCGAAATTATATACTCGACACTTCACAGACTGTATGATGCATTTCCAGAATAAATAAGTGCCCAAATTACCAATTTAGTTATCTTCTTAGCATACTGCAGGTCATTATGTGATCTGCAAAATCATTCTCTTTTATATAATTTACATGATTTGGAATAGCAAAACAAGCAGCATAGGAGGGGAGGAAGTATTACATCCTTTGTAAAAACTGTGCTTTAGTGGAATGTTTTGTGTACCAAGAGCAACATTTAAAAAATAGACCCTTCTGAGACCCCCAATGGAGTTCCACACTCACAGTTCCAGAATGGCCAACCCAGGTGTTGCCAAGGATTCGGAGTGAGTCAGTGGATGGGATCTCTCGCTCTACTTTTCAGCAAATGCTAACTGAATAATTCACCATCAACAAAATCAGACAGAATACAGGCTCCCTCGATGGTCCATGCAAGAGGAATACGTACCTCCCCTTTGAGGACTTACATGGAGAATACTTAGCAAAGAAAGGCAAGGTTGTACTGGGAGTCAAGAGGAGAAACAAGTGCAGAAAAAGAAGAGAAAGCAATCTTTTCTTTCCTAACAAATAGATTTAAAATATCTTAAATAATGTACAGAAAGTATTGCTTATTCAGTGCCATAAATGGAATTAAAAGAAATGATAAATGAGACAGGTGAAGTGCTTTGCCAAACAGGGTCTGGGGATTCATTTTTCAACCCTGACTTTAAATCAAGTCAGTTATTCACACAGTCTTTATTTTTTAAATTGCAATTTTGAAATATGATTATTATTAATAGCCTCCATCTATACTTGTAACAGTAGTTTTTAAAATATATATTTATTTTTATTGCAAAGTTGGCTATATAGAGAGAATGAGAGACAGAGGAAAATGATCCATTCGATGACTCACTCCCCAAGCGGCGGCAATGGCCAGAGCTGAGCCTATCCGAAGCCAGAAGCCCAGAACCTCTTCCGTATCTCCCAAAGGGTCCCAAGGCTTTGGACTGTTTCCAGCTGTCTTCCCAGGCCACAAGCAGGAAGCTGAATGGGAAGCAGGATCACTGCGATTAGAACTGGTGCCCAAATGGGATCCCGGTACATCCAAGGCTAGGACTTCATCCGCTAGGCCACAGTGCCAGGTCCAGTCTTTCTTTTTTCATACATAGTCTTAGAAGGTAATTCTAGATCCTGAGGTTTGCAAGACTATAAAAGTATGACTCCCTGGATTACAGATTCAGAAACTGAGAAATATTTGAAGAAAATAAACTAATGGGTGTAATAACCCAGGGAAAGAAAGTTTTCTAACAATGTTCCTATGTAGATTTCCAATAATAATGTAGGTGCCATAGTGGAAAGAAGACTAAGTTTATTGTTATTTGGAAAGTTGACCCTTAAAGTTCAGGGATGAATCAAGATGGCTGAATAGGGTAAGGACACGTTTAAATGGAAGGAGAAACATTTAATCAGGATGAAGCAGAGAAGACACATTCCAGGAAATAGCAGAGGACAGAACAACAGTAGAGGGGTACCTGGAGACTGACAGACACAGGAAAGTAGCAAAAACAATGGTGTGGTGTTGCAGTGACTGATACTCCACCAGCGGCATTCAGCAAGTGGCGATCTGAACTCCATCAGCAATCAGGTGGGAAGGGACATTCACTGGGAGCTTGGGAGGTGAATCCAAAGAACTGTCCATCCTGCTAGTCTGTTTGATTTGGCCAGGACCAGAGACAGAGTGGCAGATCCCAGATCGGTAGTGTGAGAACAGGGTGGATTTCACAGCACAGTTAGCCCTGAAGAGCCAAACTGGGTGCTATTTTGCATGAGGGGGCAAAAACAAGGGAAAGGACTGAGCATGCACTGAGCTGGGAGTGAACTCGTTTCTGACTCAGTGAACTGCAGCAATGCGGCATTCTATAGGTTCCACCCAAGACAGGTCTGGGTAGCCCTCAGACTTGATGGCAAGTACATCAAGAACTCTAGTAGGGGTGCCATTTTGTACACTGTGGCAAAAGTTTAGGACTGCAGGGAACAACAGTGAACTGCGCATGTGCTGAGCTCACGAGAACTCACTGAGTTCAGTGGATTGCACTGATACCCTAGGAAAATTATACCGACTGTGGCATCGTATGGGTCAAAAAGGTCTGTGTGGTACACAGACTTAATGGCCAACAGGTTCCAATAAGATCAGCACCACCAACAACCTAGCTGTATAGGATACCTGGTGTCTCCCTAATTCTGGGACCTGATCCAACTGGAACTGGAAGGTTGTACATACAGCAGTGTAACCTCAGCACAATAACATAGGAGGTGGAGAGTGGTGAGCCAGGAGCTCGGGCTATGGAGATGGTGGAATTCTAACTTAAGAACCCAGACCTAGAACTCGCTGAAGGGAGTGGCACAATTGGCTGCAAGCAAACAGTTGGGTACCAACTGCAATAAGTAAAATCAAACTTTAGACCTGTGGATGACAGAGCTTAGAAACCTGCCCAAAGGAGAAGAATCTGATAACCAGAAGTACAATGACCAAGAGCAAGAAAGACAAAGCAAAATGAATACTACTGAAGACTTCACTGCAAAGGAGCAAAACTCTGTGCCAACTGAGGAAGACAGAGAAAATGGGGGGACACAGAATTCAGAAAACTCATTTTAAAGCTTCTGATCAACAATGAGAAGCACATACAAGAGTTCAAAGAATTTAAGGAATATATTACACAAGAAATAGCAGCAATAAAAGCAAATTAAGGTTGATATATCAGAAATTAAGAACACAGTTGAGCAAATTAAAAGTACAGTGGAGAGTCTCCAAAATAGAATGAAGCAAGCAGAAAAAACAATCTCAGAATTGGAAAATATTTCCTGTCACCAGGGGAAGCAAACAAAAAGCTGGAAGCAGAGCTGGATAAGAATAAAAAAAGTATTCAAGAATTGAAAGACACCATTAAGAGGCTAAATATAAGAATTATGGGAGTCCAAGAAGGTGAAGAAAAACTGGTTTTACAGATATATTACATAAAATAAGGGAAATTTTCCCTAATCTAGAGAAAGAATTGGGAAACAATATCCAGGAGGGGCACAGAATTCCCAACAGGCTTTATCAAAAATAATCTTCATCATGACACGTAATTATCAAGCTCTCTTCAATTGAACATAAGGAAAAGATCCTATCCTTAAATATGCACGTGAGAAAAATCAGCCGACATAAAAACAGGAATGTCTATTAAACTCACAGGAGATCTCTCACAGGAAACTCTACAGGCCAGAAGAGAATGGAGTGACATATTCCAGATTCTAAAAGAAAAAAATTGTCGGTCCAGGAAAACATATCCAGCAAAGTTTTCTTTTGTCTTTGAAAATGAAATAAAATTCTTCCACAGTAAAGAAAACTGTAAAAAGTTTTCCTCTTCCAAATCTGCCCTACAAGTGATACCTCAAGATGTTTTCTTGACAGAGAAGAGGAATAGCACCCAACTAAACTAAAGGCAAATGTGAAGAACATCCCAGTAAAATGACAACAGAAGAATAATTGAACAACCCATTCCTAAAATGACAGGACCAAATTGCCAGCCATACTTATTAACCCTGAAAGTAATTGGCTTAAGCTCAATCAAACGTCACTGATTAGTAGACTGGATTAAAAAACAAAACACTTCTATTTATATCTAGAAGACACATATTTCAGCAACAAAAATCAGTGGAAGCAACATCTCATGGATTTTGATGTTTTTGTTTTTGTTACTTTCATCTCTTCAAAACAGTTTCTTGTGATTATATTATTTAATGACTCATAGATCATACAGTATCATGTTCTTCAAGAAGGTTCCTGATTTTTTCATTTCTTCAGTGACACATTAGTCATTCAGTAGCATGTTATTTAACTTTGTGGTGTTGTTAATTTCTTTTTCCTTTCTGTCGCTGATTTTGTTTTGCGGCTTTTCATTTAAGGGGATGTACAGTAGCTGTGGAATGGAGTCTGTCATATCTAGTAACATGTCATTTAATTTCATGGCATTGTAAATTTCTATTTTTCTTCCTATTGTTGATTTTGTATTGTGAGTTTTCATCTAAGGGGGTGTATAGTAACTGTAAAATGGAGACTAACATATCCGTATGTGAGGATACAGTGTAGTATGCATCTCTACTCCCAGACAAAGATGGACTTACAGTGTAACTGTCTACTCTATCTTGACAATAGGATTGTGGACTCTGCCATTGTCCATGCCCGCAATGATGGACATGACTGTGTATGAAGAACTATTTTAGTAACGAGATAGAGGAACTAGGTGGAGGGGGAGGGATAGGGAAAAGGATAAGGGTAATCCCAGGAGCCAATGAAACTGTATCATAAAATGCTAATAAATAAATTTTAAAAATGTGCAGGAAAACCAAGACTAAATAAAGCAAACCAGTGTGATGGAGAAGAGTCTTCAAAGAGAAGTTATAAAATCAGTAGAGGTTAGAATTTGCATCAGACCATGACAAAAAAAGAATTTTTTTCATGAACTTGAACCTCCTCTGAAATGATCAACTTCAAGGTTCTTTTCTGGATATTTTTCAGTTTGTGCTATTAGATGTCTCTAAAATGGAAATAACACCGGCCACCATTTTGGGTAGTGACTACAGAGATCTAGGCAAGTAAATCAGAACTGGAAGAGCTATTATCACCTGATAAGATGGAAGACTTAAAAATATGAGAGACAAAAATAGACAAGTATCAGAAGAAGAAAAACAAAGTTGCCTACTCAGAATATAAGATTGCAGTGTTAATTATCTGGCAATAAGGCAATCAGCTATAACAAATAATGATCTATATGAACGATAAAAATTCATGCACAGGACACAAAGGCCCAAAGTGTAATCACTACCTTTCAATGACTTCAAAACCAGTATTTCATCAGAGTACTGGGAGTAGATTCGGAGTTTAGTGGTACCTGAACCTGATATGCAGAGTTTCTTGAGATGAGCCAGCATGAGAAAGCCTGGGCCATAGGACTGACTTGTGTTACCATGGTAGCTCTCTACCTTAGGAGGATACTGAAACAACCGCAGAGATTCATGGAGAACAAACACCACACTGGTAACTTGACCCTTCAGTCAGTAATCTGAGAAATGCTCTGGTGATTCTCTAGGATTTAGGCTTTTAAAAAAAAAGTCATTAGATGATTCTGATGAGTTGCTAGTAGTAAGAGGCATCGATGCAGAACCCATATTCTACAAAATTCTCTACTGAAAATTTGCAGACCTATTCTAGTAGGGAAAAAGACCAAAAGCTTTTTGTACTCGTCCAATTTCAAAGATGGATTCAAAGAGCACCACTTCCCTTCATATTTTATGATTTCACAGGCCAATCTCACTCTTACATGCCACTTATCAAGATCATAACATTCTTTAAGCTGAATGAGCGATTTAAGGAATTCCAAATAAGGATTTAGAGTTTTGTACAGTTTTACAAGATCCCTTGGTGAAAAGACCCTTTCATCAAGATTGTCTACTTTCACAGACTGTTGTGTGAATCAAATGATGACAGAATCAAGAGCAATCATCCTCACTGCCATCATCATCATCACGGTCCTCATTATCAGCCCATTTAATAACTGCCTGTCAACAGCTCAGTGATAACTGCTGGCTTCACATTTAGAACCAGAAAGTAAAAAGCTCTGGTAGGGGGAAGAAGAAATAACAGGATGACTTTTGAGTATGTGATGTCTGTTAAAACTCAGGCTGCACATGTCCAGCTCCGATTGGTCCTTGAATGCCAGGCACACATGGGCATACACGCACACCATCTCCCCACTAAAGAAGGCAATCTGAAAGGGTATCTCCAGAAATCTAGCTCCCAAAGACATGGGGCATAGTGAACAGAGCTTCCTTTTTCATGACTTCATATAAAATCCACAGTTGAATTATAGAGAAATCAAGCCAGTACTGACAAACTTTGTATGCAGCTCACTGCATTAACTTCATACTTGGTTCATTCACAATGGCTCAGTACAAACAAGAACTACCTTGACGGTGAAATTCAACATAACCAGGTCATGTTACGTGGTAAAAATGAATCTAAAAAGATCTACATATTATCAAGCACTCTCTCTAGACTCTAAGCCTCCCAAAAGAGCTTTGTGCAGTCCTTGATGTCATTACAGCTTGGTCCAGTTTCTACACTGCTGGGGTCCGTGCAGTAGGTATGAATAAAACAAAGGTGTGAAGAGAACAGCTTCCTGCTTGGCAGGGCCCAGGGGAGCTTCCAGCTGTTTGGCGGGGCCTGACAGATTGCTCTCTGACCACCTTGACGCAGATTCTCCCCCTTTTTGCAGGAACACTCAACCACCCCACCAAGAATTTTGTAATCTGTTGAGGCATTGTTCGCCCCTGTGAGATGTCTTTTGCAACCAACGTGAGCTTGAGAGTTAATTTTATTGATAATGTCTTGGTGAGTGGGCCTTAAACTGCACACAGGAGTACAATTAAACCCATGCCGTTTCCGTACACCTTGTTGGGTGTCTACCCATTGCCATAAAATCTGGCCCAGACATATAGCATGCCTTCTGGGAAATGGCTTGATAAGAATTTTACAAACTAATGAAAGTGATAGGAGTATGGGCTGAAACTGCTATGACAAAAAATATAGCTACTGTGACCCTAAAGGCTATCCTGTTACTGTGACCCTAAAAGCTGAGCTTGCAAGCCTAATGGCCAACTAATGTCAATGACCCTAATCCCCATAAACCAAGGCCCCAGACTTTTAACCCATGCATAATTCAAGATAGGGACCTGGTTGTCACAGGCAGTGCCAAGGACAGAGCCCAGACCTGAGGAGAGCAGGTGGGGGCTGGCAAGCCAAAATAAGCAAGGAATGTGTAATTCTCCCTCATTCATCTCTCAAGAAGTTGTAAATTGTGCCCTCCTGAGGCTATGTCAAACTGCCCCTAAAGAAAACCTTCTACTACTTCTGTATAAATAAAGTGGACGGCTTTCTCGCAGTGTCCACAATCATCTTGGAATTGTAGCGGCCTGTTTCTTCTCTCTACACCTATTTCACACACCCTTTTTGAGCTCCAAACTCGGCTGGAGCTGAACTTCGGCATTACACTGTTTGCCGCGGCAGCTGCAACACATCTAACCAGCGGTGTATGACTAAGTGAACAGCACCAGGACAGCTTCCCATTCTAGTGAGGAACAGAATGGTCAGTCCACCCTTGTCTAACCTCACTCTGTAAACCTTTCAAGAGAGCTGCTACTGCCGCTTCCTTTACATGCACTGATTGATGTTTTTCTAAGTTTGCAGTGCACACTAACGAAGGATGGCAGGCCCATCGATGCGAGAGATCCTGCCTAAGGTTAAGAAGAATCCTACAATCTGGAAACAGAAGTTCAGTCCTCCTAACCCATGGTTAAGTGTTTATTCACTCACATACTGAATGCAGGAGTGCCAGTCATGAAAACTGAGCATCCTTAGCCCAAGGGACCATTTCTGAAGTCTCCATCCAATCATTTTCACTCAGAAAACAGTGTTTGTATTGTTAGCATAAGTTGAGACCAGAAAAGCTAAGAGACCAATTTAAGCAGAATGTTTTATCCCCCGTACTGTCAGGGTACATACTTCAAATATACTCCTATCTGTTGAACAATTGAAGGTTCTAAAAATAAGACAAGCGCAGGAGTCCAGAAAAGGGAAGAGCTGATCCTACATTCGAGATACACCTGAAACGTTTATGCCAAAGTAGGCAGAAAGTAGCACATCAGAAATCACCAGAGATAGTTTAGACACCAGTAAATTAGCAGTGATGAAAACCGTCAGGAAAAGTAAGGAAATAAACCATACACACTTTTTCCCATAACACATGTTCTGCTTAAGAGATCACTTCTTCCTCTGATAATTTGCTTGTGTCACAAGGTGCAAGGCAAAACAAGGTGACATACAGTCTCTTCTTTCTCAGTAAAATCACCAAGCACACCAGATTATTTCATTCATTCAAGAAACACCTACCGGTACTTTCAACAGGACCATTCTAGACACTCTTAGAAGTACAACAAACAATCCTTACCCTCCTGGACCTACTATTTTAGGAAGGAAGATAGAAAGTAAATATAGAAATGCATTCAAATCACAGTACTATTTAAAGGTTTACTTACTCTGAAAGGTAAGTCAGCCTGACTACAATGGCCTGGAGCCTAGAACACCACCTGTTGTGTGGCAGTGGTTTACATACTTGTGTAGCCTCTGCCTGTGTTCACAGACTCACTGGCAGGGAGGTGGACCAGAATCACAGCAGCCTGGATGCAGTACAGAATGATGGCATTGAAGATAGCACCACAATGCAGCCTCTGTATCATTGCCATTTCATGTTTCAGAAAACAAAAATGGCTAATTGAGAGTTGATGAGGCTGTATTCACAGGTAAGATGCTCACGGTACACTTCAATAATTAGGTCATTCTCAAATTGTGATTGAAGCAATTGGTATACTCAGTTCATGGGAAAACTGATCCATCTCTACTAACACAGCCAGCATTGTTCTGAACATTCAGCATAGATTTAGTCAGAGGCCCTCACAATCACCGTTCTACAGTAAATACTGACGCACAAAATATGCAGTGCTGCTAGTCTGAAATTAAGAATGATGCATGAAGTTTTACGCAAGCCCCACCCAATTTATATTTGGACTTTTCTTTTTCTCCCCAAACTTCCTAATGCATGCACTTTAAGAATTAACAAATGGAACAGATTATAATAGCTTAACTTGCAAATCATAAGGTGGTCTTCCACCCAGTGTGGGTTGTCAAGAGATTTTGCTCCAAGCTTCAAAGACACCCTACAGAAACGTTTAAATCTCAGAAGCACTCTGATCTAGATTATGGGCAAAGTTAGAAAGGCAGGGTCCTCTTCCAGGTAGCTTCATACTAACCAGCTACCTGTTCTTCACTAATCTTTCCCCAACAGCCAGTGTCTTCTGTTACCTAGATTACAGAGAGAATGCAAAATGAAAACGCCACAGTGACAATTTGGCTGGGATGAAGGCTTTTTTACAAGTAGCAAGGGGCTTCTAGATACCCTCCCCTCAAAAAAGCCGAGATGGAGTCCAGACATCATTCTCACTGTGGTGTACAAGGCGAAGCAGCAGTACAGTTCGCATAGAAACATGCCACTCAGCTGGGGGAAAACCTGCGAAGGCAGTCATCTGGGGCTTTGTCCTGCGAATCTGAGGATGGGGACTCCATCTTCACTATGGCATCACTACGCTATGCAACATTTGCACAAGTGACACCAGCTGTGGGAGGCACACTTGTCGCCACAGCCTTTAAAGTTCATACCAAAGCACCTCTTTAAGGTTCCCTCGCAGCTGACCCATTCAGCATTTAAGAATTTGGCAATGCCTGTGGCTAATACTTCCCTTGAAAATGAATGAACATGTTCCAAGCACCAGAATCAATATTCTTAGAACCTTGTTTCTATTCTATATGTCCAAGATTTCCAAGATTCTTGAAAACGGCCAATAACTAATAATTTTGAAAGGTAATGAGAGAGGAGAAAAGCATACAAAAATGGTTTTGAAAACCAAAGCTCGGTAACTTGCCTGACAAAGCCATTTGCTCTTTCTCCTGTTCAAAAAAAGGAACCAATCATTCCATGACCTCGCCGGGACCTCCCTTTTGGGCCACTGAAACTCAGTAACAAGTGTAGCACTCTCCTAAACACTTCTTACATTTCTTTAAATGGTGAGGTTCCTTTATCCCAGAAGGCTTCCTCAGCTGCCAGTGTAAAAAGAAAAGGGGAAATCAATAGAATCTTTACCAAACTGCTCTTTTTTTCCCAATAAACACTGAATGCTTCCTGCAAGCCAGAAACCAGTTGTTGCTGCAAGTTACAACATTTCCTTCAGTTAGACAACCACCCTCTAAAAAATAAAAGCCCAACGATTAAAAGAGAACTGCCTTGCTGGTGATTTGGAAGACTTATTAAAGATGAGGGTTCTCCCTCCATTTCATTTATAGATTCAATGAAAATTCATTCACCATCCCTCCAAATTGTTTCTTTGCATTCACACAATCTGATTCCAAAATTTTAGAGAAAGGCAAAATCGCAAAATTACTCAAGAATTATGAAGAAGTTTGAAAATATTAACAATACAACTTGAGGGCTTAACACATAATGGCGACAATCAAGAGAACATGGTATTGGTCAAGTGACAAACATTAATCCACAAAACCCCAAACTACCAAGAAGTATCACTGCACAAATATAATCACCAGGTTTATGACAAAAGTGTAAAGGCGATTCAGTGGATAAAGTGATTTTTCAAGAAATCATGCTTTCACAGCTTGAAAACTGACACTATAAAAAAACTAGAGATATGAATAAGTGTTCTTTATAGAAAAACTAACATCAATTATAGATTTAAATGTAAAACATAAAAGTGCATTTTCAGAATAAAGGCAAACATTTGTGTGGATTTTGTTTTGGCAATGTGAAGTCTATATGCGACATCAAAAATGGGGTCAAGATTGACATTATTCGGAGCAACTGTTACTGATGTCCATGGGTCCCAGGGAACCAACTTAGCATTCAATTGAAAAGTTCCTCTAATGCATACTCTTGAAAGGTTCCACTAACAGTCCCATGGCAACATGGGTCAAATCTTAGAATACTGGCTTATGACCTGGCAAGTGCAGACATCTGGGGAATGAACCCATGCCTAACAAACAGATCTACCAAATGGCCCAACCTTTCTACTTCTGAGAATTTAACCAGAAGAAATGAAATATGCATATCTATATTCTCATGTATACATGCACTCAGTTCATAACAGTCAATATACAAAATCAACTCAGATATCTGCTAATGACTGGATTAAAAATCATGGTATACACGCACTATGGAACATCGGTCAACCACACAAAAGGATAAAATCTGTCTCTGCAACAAAGTTATGCAACCACAGAACATTATGCTTAGTGCAATAATCTAGTTGCAGAAAGTCAATTATGTTTTCCTGACTGTTGGTAACTAATATACAAAGTATGCAAAAAATGTTATGCATTTTAGCAAAATGGACAGTTTTGTGATTTGATTACCAGCTTGAGATTATTTACCGCCTTTGTAGTCTTGAGGAAAATGCTTTCCTATCTATTGATTGTTGACTTCCTTATTTATGAAGGGTTAGGCTTGTAATTATAAAGAAAGTTTTAAGCATGTTACTGTGAAAATTAAAAAGGAGGCGGTGTGAGTTAGGGTGGAGGGTAGTGCAGGAATTTATTTCTTAGAACCACATGAGAGATTCAAGATTCTCTTTATGAGTAAGAGCACAAGAAATAAGTACAAAATCATCTCTTTCAAAAAAAAAAAAAAAAAGAAAAGAAAAAGGAAATGCTTTGCAAATAAGCTTCCTCCTATAGGATAGCCAGGAAACAGAACTATCAGGGCTACCTGCCCACATTTGTGCTTCAAATGTTTACACTTCACAAAGTCAAACGTCCTTTGCAGATCTTACACTGTGTCCTTCCCACCTTTCCTGACCTCAGTTGAGACCCCATCATTACAAACCTGAAAAGTTTATGTGAGTTGGCACAGTGGCATAGCAAGCTAATCATCTGCCTGAAGTGCTGGCGCCCTCCATACAGGTGCTGGATCATGTCTTGGCTGTCCCACTTCTGAACCAGCTCCCTGGGAAAGCAGCAGAGGATGACTCAAGTCCTTGAGCCACTGCACTCCCGTGAGAGACCTAGAGGAGACTCCTGGCTTCGGACAGCCTCTGCTGCAGTCCTTTCAGCCATAAGGAGTGTGAACTACTGGATGACAGATGTTTCTGTCTCTCTCTGTAACAACGACTTCCAAGTTAAAAAAAAAAAAAAAGGTTTAGACACAGCCCTGGATTTTTTAGGGGAAAGAATCTTGACAAACCAAGTAACTACACAGTAATGAGACTAATGAATGAGCGAATGAAAAGCTAGAGAAAACAAATTGTCACATATTGATATGCTAAATAGATTTCAAATATTGTATTTAAAATAGTAAGCTTTTTAAATTTTTCATAAAATTATGATCTGAATGATCGGAAGTTTTCCCTAGCAAAGAACACTGCCTAACAATTTTCTCAAAGTGGAGAAGGGCCATTTTTGTGAGTCTCTGGAAAAAGATCAGCTCATTGTAGTTGGATTGCATTCATCGGTCTAAAAGTGTATTTATGAACAATCCCCCAAAGAAGTGGCTTTTACTCACAAAGTACTTTCCCAGTAACTGTGGCTCCACAGTACATGGTTTCATGTACTCACTCACATGCATTCACACACAAAAATTCCAGAAATTAAAAAAAAATTCTGGATGTTACACAGTTCAAACATGAGAAGATCTTCGCCAGACTCAGCCATGCCCAGCATACTGTCTTTGCCTCGGTCCAGCACATTCACACAGCATACCCTACCCGACTTCAGTCACCGAGTAACCTCCTGGGGTAGAGCAGCCACTGTCAGACGACCTCATTTAATGACAGCCCCAAAGCACAAAAGCAGCAGGGATGCCAAGGAGAGTTCCATCAAGTGCTTCCTTTAAATGAAAAGGTAGCAATTTTCACCTTAACGACGGAAGAAAAGCAGTCCTATGCTGAAGTTGCTAAGGTCCTTAGGAAGAGTGAACCTTCTTTCTGAAACACTTTGAGGAAGAAAAAAAAGAAACTCATGCCATTTTTGTTGTCATGTCTAAAATGGCAACCATAATGGCCTCTCTGGGTGGTAAGTACAGCTAAAACAGAGAAGGTCTGAGGTGTATACATGTGCATATGAAGGAGATTATATTATATATATATGGGGCTCAGTATGTTCAGTGGCTTCATGCACCTGCTAGGTATTCTTTTTTTTTTTAAGATTTATTTTTATTATTTTTTATTGGAAAGGCGGATATACAGAGAGGAGAGAGAGAGGAAGATCTTCTGTCCATGATTCACTCCCCAAGTGAGCGCAACGGCTGATACTATGCCAATCCGAAGCCAGGAGCCTCTTCAGGGTTTCCCACGCGGGTGCAGGGTCCCAAAGCTTTGGGCCGTCCTCGACTGCTTTCCCGGGCCACAGGCAGGGAGCTGGAAGGGAAGCGGGGCTGCTGGGATTAGAACCGGCACCCACATGGGATCCCGGGCATGCAAGGCGAGGGCCTTAACCACTGCGCCACCACGCCGGGCCCTAGGTATTCTTGAAAGTATCCCTGATAGATTAGGTGGGGGACTGTGATAATATGCATATATACATATATATATGCATATTAAATATATACATAATGTGTATATATACACACATATATAAAATGAATGAACACAAATGTATGCATGTACCAGTATAGCCAAAAGGAAAAGAAATTAAACATTTTACTTGAAGAAATTGTTACATTCAAGCACAGTTTTTTCATTATATGCATTTCCTCAGAATTTTCTGAAACCCCTGTATATGCACAGCCCTCCAAGAATGAAGGACTTGTGGCTATTGAAGGACTACACTGGTACAATTATAGGGGGAAAAGTGGGCAGAGGGGAAATCCCTGAGTCTAAGGCATTGTATCATGAAAAATAAAAAATTTCTAAAAAGCTTTGTGTACCAGTACATTACCAGTGTATTAGTACACATATGTACTTCCACATCTGCAAGTGTGTGGTGTGATGGATGATGGATTATCAGACTAATCAAGTAGGAGAGTACAATGCCACTTCTGCCACCACGTGGCTATGACTCAGACCAAACTCACTATGCTGAACTTTAATCCGCTTTACAAGTTGAAGCTTAGAGCAAACTATGCTCTCCTTAACCTTTAGTTTCCTAAATCCTAAACTGTCAAGTTTTCATCTTTAGCCAAGTCCTTACGACATCCTTTGTACTTTCCATCACACCCTTCCCATGCTTCAGCCACTGTTAGATTCTCTGGGAAGTCATTCATTCGCTCTCTGAAATGGAGGCTGGCACTGCCCTTCATCACTGAAGGGTGTCAAGCTCTCAGCACCAGCCTAATGTAACTGGTACCAATCGTACAAATTGAAGGCAGCCACATTTTAGCACAGCCTGAAAACAGTGGTTGGATTTTCTACCGTACAAAATATTGAAGCCTCAGATTAATTCATTATCATCAAATGGGAATTTGAGGGAAGGGGGAATCCCAAACTATAAGAATTGTATCACAGATTTCAAAATTAAAAATAAGAGTAACAAGCAAGAGATGGACTCCTTTAACAATGTAAATCCTATGGATACACATGATTAATCTCTTAATATGTAAAAAATGAAAATAAGTTTCGCAATTATTGTCATCTTTTGGTCCAATATGCAAGCTGTCACTGAAGATGTTTCAATTACTTTATGGAGATTTTTATTTTTATTCCACTTCTCTTCTTCTATTTTTAGTTTTATGGTACGGTTCCATAGGCTCTGATTTCTCCTACCTCCTCCCCATAGTCTCCCTCCCCCACAGCTTGCTTCCTCCATATTATGACAGTAGTATAGTCCTCATAACAGAGTAGCTTAAGCCTCTAACTTCAGTGACGACATCCCATTCCAAATGGTCCACTTCCAACTCAGCTCCCCTGTTAATATGCTTGAGAGGGCATCAGAAAGTGTCCCAAATCTTTGGGTCCTTGTACCTATGAAAGAGATCTGGAAGAAGCTCCAGGCTTCTGGCATTGGTCTAGCCCAGCTATCTGATGTGCCCATTTACACAGTGAACCAGTGAATTACAGATCTCTTTCTCCAAATATCTCTAACTCATTCTAATAAAAATAAATATTTTAAAACAGATATATTAAAGAGGATCACATTTTTAAAATTCTAATCAATCCTGATCAAGGCTCCAATTCTCCATCAAGTCTAAATAAACTGGAAGGAGCAGTGAAAGAAACTCATTGTGCAGTAAATTATTTGTATTCCATGTTAATATATAGCATGCAACAGTAACATATTTAAACTTCATAAACGTTTCCCTCGTTCTTCATGCTATCTGAGTTGAATCTACACAGCTAGAATATAACTAAATCTCCAAGTTACATCTGTCAGGAGTCCAAACTCAGCAAACTGAATTCAGTAAACATTATTATTACATAGTCTAGGTCACCACAGCAAAATGAAACAAAATCATAAGTAATGATGCTTTCCTATAGGAGAAAAGGTGCTAAATGCTGATCAGAGTTACATCTGGGAAAAAAGATACAAATTAGAAAATGAGTCAACTGTGATAATGAGAGTTGAAAGCCTGCAAGAAATAACGTGGCATTCTCCATTCACAGGACTCACGACTTTTGGAAATAGGTTAATATTAAGGGAGCCTTCATTAACAAATGAATACCCATCTCCAAGGAAAAGCAGAAGTTTTGTGGTTTTGCTTTCCTGTTTACCACTAAACATGCCATTTTACCACGGAAACCACACAACCACCTTCAGGTCGGCTTTCTCTGCAAAAAAAGCCATATGGGCAATCTGACACAAGGTCAATGTATGAAGCACAGGTGTCATGCACAATGTGTTTGAACTTTATCTGTTCAAGTCTATAAAATTTCAAAACAATGCAATATGGTAGTAGAGATTTGGGTTGATTTGTCTGAGCAGCCCACACACAATTGTTCAGGACTGCTGGCTTTTTTAAGCTACATCACCACCTCTCCATGACTACCTTGGAATGCCAGTTGCTCCTCCTGTCCCTGTTATTAAACACAGCGTCCATTGCTTGGGGCATGATTGCAGCTGCTAGTGCAAATGAGGTTTCTTGTAAGTGGTTTCTGAACCCTTGTTTTCCATAGTTCTTGGTCCACATATTTCAAAAATGCTTTGTTTCCATAAGTAGACTCAAACACCGTATTACTAGCAGTGTGCTTACTATGTGCAACAGTCACGAGGTAAGTATGAAAATCCCCATATGGTAAATAAGAGTACCTAAGTACCAACAACAAAGGAAGTCATGACAGCCACTATTAGCACAGATCAGTGCTTATTAAATTTGAATGTGCATAAGGATCATGAGAAATCTCGGTAAAATACACATTTTAATTTAGTATGTTCCTAGTTTAGGGCCTGAAAACATGTATCTCATAATTTCCTCAGTGGCATTGGCTCAGATCCTCTTCAAAGTAGCAAAGCTGAAAACAGCATTTGAAAGTACGTCTTCCTGAAGTCCAACTAGTGCAATGCCGCCTTCTCCATCACCATCTATCCCTCTCATCCTTCTCGAACCTGCTGTTGGCTGAGCACCTAACATGGGATTCTGTTGTCATCAGCTTCCCTGGCTTTCCTGCAAACGATGAAGAACCCTATGCCTGTAGAACTCTCCAGCTGTGCTGGGCAAATTGTATCCTCTAGCCTTTCTCCACACAATCCTGCCTTTTCTAACAGAGCTCACAGACGTTACCCCTTATGAATGATGATCTTTCATTTTCAGTACAAGAGAATCCATAGGGACTTCATGTCCCTTAACAAGCTGTTTGGAGCCACTTGGTTGCTGTGGCTGGAGAAATGAACACCATCTGTGAGACCTCAGGCTGGGAGAGTAAGTGCAAGCAGTACACGTCAACACCACCACCAACAAAAAAAGCTCACCAACAAAAAAAGCTGGCATGAGACGAGACTTGGGTGCAGTGCAAAGGACACCAGTGTAGGGAACCACAGAGAAGATGAACAGAAGGACATGGGATTGTGCCTTATCCAGCAGGATGACTTAGAGCAGTCTGGGTCTGATTATTCAGAAATCAGGTGAGGAAGTTGATTATCCGTTATAAAGTCCAACATGCAGCTTAATTTTCTTATTGTAACAGACATTGAAGTACCGATTCATCTATATCTTCTTTTACTTGATGTATTTCTGAATGTTTTCTGTTCACAGTGACTAGTTCAGTGTTTATAACATGGTACATAAAAAGCCTGATGGCCCACAGAATTGCGAGGAAGACTGGAGCAGTTTTCGAGTATAATGGCTACTATACTAAGGAGACACCCTGAGTGTAGCTTTTATAGATGTGACCCAGTGATACAGGATTGCTGGCCAACATCTTAAGCTAAAAGATTATAGCAAAAAAGAGTGTGCTTTCATGTCCGTGATTCACAGAGTGTGCCGTGCGAATCTAGCCACAGTAACACACACATGACAGGAAACACAAACAGTAAAAACTACTGAACTATGGCTCATACCTCATCCGACTTCCAGTACGTGACAGTGCCTATCTTTCCAAGACTGAGTAAACTTTGATGATGCTAGAAAAAATGAACAGGTGCATGAGGCAAAAAAAGGAACGGGTATTCAGTTGGGTCAACACAGGGTCCTCATTACTCTGGACAGCACACTCTTAACTCTAACTTAAGAGTAGAGAGAGGATATTTCCTCACATGTTTTTAATCATGAGGGAGAAATGTGCAGAAACTCCGAGGTTAATGACACTCAGACCCTCTTGTAAGACCTCCCCCCAGGCCCCACTGAATCATAAGCCCATTCCCTTGCTGTTGGAGTTTCTGTGCAAGCCAACTGTCAACCTTTCATCTCTATGGCCAAAGATAGCTCTTCTGGGAAGAAGGAACCCTCACGGCCAGAGTAGCAAGTACGCCTACACCCCGCATCCACAATTAGCAGCTCAGTTATCACAATGAATGGGGATCACAGAACAGCCTTTATTCTTTAATTAAAATGGTTTCAGTTCCAATTCTCAATATGTTCCTATCCCTTCAAGAGACACAGATGTTAAGTGTAACTGTGACATGTGCATATATACAGATGTGTGATGGCCAGATGTAGAAACTGGGTTATAAATGAGTTTGTAAAGACAGGAGATAATACGTGGTTTGAAAGTTGACATGAGAGCTCTTTGCTTTGAGCTGAATCTGGAAAAACATCAAAAGCTTCCTGTCATTACAAAGGGAATCCCCAAAACAACATGACCAAAATTGAAGCTTATCTTAATTCTATCCACAACTGGTAGATCTATCTAATTGATTTAGGCTTTTGGAAAAAGTGAAGACAATGATTTCTGGTTGCTTACTGCAAGAGTTAGGAGTGCCTGCTGGGGATCTAACTTTCATTCTAGTAATCTCACTTGTGCTTGTCCACTTCCAGGGGCCACCGCAAATCCACAGGTTCAAAGGTGCAATAAAGCGGCTGATCTACAGAACTTTCTCATTGCATAGTGCTTCAGTTCTCCTGCTTTTAAAATAAATAAATCAGAGTGTGTCCATCTTACTCAAAATGCAATCGTATCCAAGAAAAAAAAATAGGCTTGAAAGTTGTGACATTGGTGAGATATTCCCAACAGATAAATTAACTTTTTATATATTCACAAGAATCCTAAAAAATAAAACCAGGAATTCAGTGAAGAGCTGCCCAAATACAACTTGACAGGAGCGCAAAAATGAAGCAAATTTAAGGAGAAACATTTTTTAAAATAAAGCAAAATCTATTTGAAAGCACTGCTAATGGCATATTATAAACTGAGGAAACATTTATAAAATGTCTATTAGCAGTACTGGCCTGGCTGTGTAACCACTGAACTGGTGGTTTATACCAGGAGAGTAAAAGTCAAAGTTGTTTGATGACCGCATAAATTAGCATTTAATTAACAATTACGAGATGAGTAGTATGAAGGGAAATAATAGGTTTGTTAGAATTAGCAATTCATTTTAGTAGAAGGTGATCAAGAAAGGCCTTTCAAACACAGAGGCCTATTAGTGAGATGGCTTTACTTCCCAAGTTACATCTGTTGACCCGGAAAAATTATAAATACCCTCTTCTAAAAGCTGTGTTCATTGGGATGGTAAAGTATGTGATTGCTGTATCTTTTAAAGAAAGCTCTAAGGATTTAATACGCATTAGGCGAACAGTAAGAAGCAAATGACAATGTTTCTGGTGGAGAAATGAGCTCATCCAAGCTTGAGGGCAGAGAGAAATTGATGTATCTTAAGAAATTATAGGAAACCAGTATAGTTGCAAAATGATAGAAAGATGGTCCTAAAAGGACCTGGACAGGTCAGAGAGCTCTAAAGGAAGACTAGACTTGTGAGTTTGTTGCCAAGAGCCATGGGAAGTCAAAGCCTTAAGCAAATGAGAAACATTATCCAGATTCTAGTGCTGAGAAGTCATTTCAGACTACAATATATGGCCTGGATTAGGAAACAGGAAATGTTAAATACACCCACCAGCTTGGACACTGGCACAGTAACTCAGGCTGGAAACAAGATTGTCTTGGCTTAGCATAAGGCAGGGGACAGGAAAACTGGGTAAGGCTGAGGAGTGGAGGGGAAATCCCAGAGCCAAAGGAGCTGTATCATGAAAAAAAAAAAAATTGAATACAAAATAAACCTCTAGAACACAGAGGTTTGGAACCAAACCTCTTTTGGAGGTTTGGTTTGTCTTTTTGGAACCAAAGACAACTAACTTGGGTCAGAGTGTCATTCTTTCAAAGGATTATTAGCAAGATGGACCCTTGTCAAGTTCCTGCAAGTTCTTATCTCTTGAGTGCTTCCACATCCGCAGAAACGCTGAGCGCAGCTTACTCTAACCCTCATGGGTATCCAGTACAGTTTGTTATACATCGAGTACTCGATTTTATAATGGGAGTCTGGAATTCTGGCACATGCCAGGCAGAGACTGTTTATTATTATCAGCCCCCAATAAAACTTCTTGGCCATGGTTAGCTTTTGAAGAGCTTCTCCAGTTGGAAATTTTCGCATGCGGAAATAATTTGTGGCTGGTGGGATTAAGCATGCCTTGGGTAATTTCACAGGGAGAGGATCATGTTTCCTGTGCCCTCCTGAACTTCATCTCATGAGCCTTACTCCCATTTTGTTGACTTGGCTCCTCTTAGTGAAACAAGACACAGCCACTGACTGCTACTATCATATCATCTATCACATATGTGGTGGCGACCTCATGAGATAATATTATCCAGTGACATCAAGGCCGTTTTAGTTTGCATAAACATGAAGGGGCTTCAGAATACTCATGGAAAATAACATCAAGAGACAGGTATATTTTGGTGCAAAACTTTCAAAGCTATGCATTAAATGGACCTTCAAAAAAAGAAACATGGAAAATGCATAATCCAGAATTCTTGGCATGGGTTTGAAGTTTTTGTTTGCAGCAGTATAAGGAACTTTTAATTGCAATTTTTCAACAAACTCAGATATCCTTACACAGTGTATGATGTCTGCACAATGACAAAATAGCCTAATGGTCATTTCTCTGAACGTATTCCCATCAGCAACCAACATAACATACTGAGTCCCATGAGTCCTGCGGGCGAGCCACTAAAGCTAAAACGACCTCGGGAACCCTCTCAGAGATCAAATTCCAGAATGCAGACTTCACATCTAAAATAGGGAAACAATTAAAGGAGGAAGTGTGAAAAATGTAGGGCAACTACTTTAAGGATGAGGCTCAAGGGAGTACTTTGTAAGATAAACACTAAATATTAAATGTTCTCTAAGTGGATACTCACAGAGCTGTGCTCTGGGGTTTTCTTCCCCTTTGCGGAGAGATGATGTCATCATATGAGGGCAAGGTATTACTGGTCAGTGTTTTCCTCACACTGAGCTTAAACTTTCCCAGAGTTCCAATATTTGACTCTACACTTAACCTGGAGAATCGGATTGAAGGTTTGAATGTACAGCCATGGTCCACACAGAACGCATTAGAATGGTGTCAGAGGTACTTGTGGACATAGTCGTACTCTAAGATGCTGAAGAAGGGCTGAGGAAAAGGTGCTCTGTGACCTCAGAAAGATACAGCATTAGCCATCCTGGCCTGCTTTGGTGCAGACGTCAGACAGTACTAAACAGGGCTGTGACTTCTGAGCAGTGATGTTGATGATCTCTGATGTCCCCTGCATTTCAAAGGACTTTCCTGGTACTAAACCTAAGTACTTCTGAGAAATTCTTTATCTACAGAATGACAACTATGGCACAATAGGCAAAGGAGAATCGAAATAAGCAGGACAGCTATGTTATAAAACCCACCCGTTATACCATTACCTGCTTACCTTCCCTCTCCCATATACGAAGCTTCAGTAGCTACAGTAGCTTTTACAAAGGCTACTCAAGTGGTGCTGCCTCTGACACTATCAGATGTTCAGATGCCTTATTTGGGTAAATCCTCCAACAGTGACATCTTCAGGGAGAAACAATATTTCCCTCTTCTGCCTTTTATGACCAAAAGCAGGAATACTTGTCCAAATATTCTAAGAATAGTGCTAGGCATTAGCAGAAAGCAATATCATGCCAGTGTTCCATGAGATTCCAACACTGAAAAGTACCACCACTTTGAATAACAAAGCTCCCTAACAAACTCATTCCCAGAGAAACAAATGCATATGCGCTATGTAACTTCCTAATAGTTCTGCAAAGGGAAAAAAACAGTCCCAGTATTTCTTACCTTTATGAATGGAATAAAGTACTGAAAAGGGTCCACAGATCAGGAATGCCCAATAAACCTAAGTGGGCTTCATTGATATATTCCCAGTGCAATGTCTGTCAACTCATTAACAACCTATTAGGTGACAAATACCAATCTGCTAGACTTTGGGAAGACAGAGCTCATGAAAATCAGATTCTAAATCCCTTGATCTCAACATTGTCTTTTGTGATTTTTGTCACTAGCAAAGAGATCTGACAATTGCAATGGCAATATTCATGCCGAATGACACAAAAGCTGAAATTAGTTTATGCCTGGTGTGCTGTGGTGTTTCATTGTAGTCTTTTACTTGAAATAGCTTTATTGAGTTCTATTTTAAATGTCACAAATTTAGTTCTCTTCCTGAAGTTAATTTTCTTGTTTAGATAGTAAAAACATTGGACATAACTTATAAATTATTTACAAACACAATAAATAGAGCAAAGTTTTCTGAAATACAAGCGTCTACACACGTTTCAATATAAATACAGAGTCAGGTTTTAGTATTTCAAATGAAACATGCATATACATAATTGCACATCATTAATTCATAACTGTTTTCACATATCTGACTAGTTCCTCGATTAAGAAATATATGTATGCCACAAGTTCAATTTCATTGTTTGGCGACTTCTTATGTCAACACATAGTCACTAGCATTGCTTACCATACATAAATTGTTTTTACAAAAATCCATTTGATGAATATTTAGGTCATTTCTAGTTTGTCATATAATGGATAATATCAAATATTCTAGCGCCTGTAATTTTTGTCCGTTTTCTGTCCTAGAACAAAAGCTATATTGGATCCAACACAGAGTGATTAGGTGGTTTGCCTAAAATCTGTCATTTAGCTTTCAGTTTCATAAGAAAAGGAAACTGAAAAACTGGAACATCAGAGCCCAAGGATGAGTAGGAGCTGGAAGGAGCAAGGCAGGAAGGAAGACTGAAGGAAGGGAGAGGAATTCTGCTTTAGGACTGGCATGCACTTCTTTCACACACCAACATTAAAAACAAAAGCCTTCCTTGAGACTTGCCAGGGCTTTTAGTGACCTAGTTCACAATCAGAAATAAAGCCCTCTGTGTGACAGTTACAAACCCAGTACTTTTCTGCTTTCCTGAACAAGGGCACCTCACTTAGGATAGTAACAAGTTTGTGATTTAGTGTGAGCCCCTTTCAACATGCAAGGGCTGCGGTCTTGAAGGAAAGAAGCCAGAGGAATCTCCCTAAATCAATGTCACGCTCTTCCTCCGTGACTGCAGAGGGCACCTGGGTCTGAGCGTGTCTCAGGTATGGCTCATGCGAGGCAGAGATGACACCACTGACAGCTTTAATTTGGTAACTACTGTTTGCACTGTGCCTGAGAGAAGGGAGAATTCCTAAGGGATGTCAATTATTGTGGAGAATGATCTACATGACAATGTGATAGGAAAACCTCAATGCAAGCTTTTTTACAGTAAAGATAATTTGGAGTTATCCTATCAAGAGAGATGTGTGATTACAGAAAATAGGAAATCTGTATTTTGATAGCTACATTTGTGTAGTCACCTCAAGTAGATTTCCCATGTCTGCCTGGGCCAACTAGAATCTCACGAATGCACTAGTGGCTCACTTTTTGAAAGAACAAAATGCACAATTGCTATCAAACAAATCCCTCTGCGATTTATGCTTACTTCTAAAAGAAGCTGCTCAAAAATCTGTTTTGTATAAACAAAAATACACACTGACTGATAAGTATGAAAGAATTGTTGCATCATCTTCATAGCCAAAGGCTAGGTTTATCTTGTTCCTGTAGAATCTGTCTTCCACGTAGTGGACCTAATAATGCCCCTCACACCAGAAGTCTTTTTCCTGATTCCAAATGCATGTGGATGTTCTCCTTTACACAGAAAAAAGGGGGCTCTGGCGGACTTTGCAATGGAAGGAATCTCTCCCCCCAAAGGAACCAAAATGAATTGCAAAGATCAATGAAGGCAGAACACAGAACTTCGTAAAGAGTAACTGGAGAGTTTCAAACTTGCTAGCTCAAATTCCGAAGCATAGCGTCAGCAGCGGGAAATACATGCAGCTTCTAAAAGCAGAAATGTTCAAGAATGTGGAGGGTCCCCTAGTGTGTCTCTAAAAAACAATGTGGCCCCACAGAGAGGAGCTAGCCTGACAAAGCATGTCTCAGACTTCTTATCTACACTGCTGTAGAAGCCATCACTTGTTTTAAGCCACTGAGACCAGGATAACCTGTCACAGCAGCATTAGAACATGAATCCTCAACACTTCTGCACTGCCAAGATTAGGAACTAGGTTGTCTTGGCTGACTGTACTTTCTGTTTGGTGTAGGTTTCCTGTATTTCTTCCTCACAGAACTGTGAATGGGAAGGAATATGAATGCATTGGGCTCATACTTAGCTGAGGAGGAGAAAATAGGTATTATAGAATTGAAACTGTACAGTAACTGTATGTATCATCTTTTCCTACTTAAAAATACATCCACATGTTGCTTTCTCACATAATACTATTCTTACCAAATAGTGTACTGGGCCTGGCACAACGGCTCAGTGACTACAATCCTCACTTTGCACACGTTGGTGCACACGTTGGCATACTATATGGGTACCTGTTCATATCCAGGCTGCTCCACTTCCATTCCAGCTCCCTATTTGTGGCCTTGCAAAGTAGTACAGCATGGCCAAAATCTTTGGGTCCTGTGCCCATGCCCATGTGGGAGAATGGGAAAAGGTTCCCGGCTTCTGGCTTCAGATCAGCTCAGTTATGATCATTGTGGTTACTTGGGAAGCGAACCAGTGGACAGAAGATCTTTCTGTCTGTACTTCTGTCAATCTACCATTCCAGGAAAAATAAATTTTAAAAAATACTGGGCGTGTCTTAATGCCACTCAGAAGAATGCAGTCTAGACTTGAGCAGGAAGGGGAAGAATCATCTCACGTCTTCATCCAGGGAAATCATTCAGGATGGCTTCCTCCTCACTGTGCACTCTGCACTCTACAACACTCAGGGGAGGCAGTGCACAGAATGAGGTGTGCACAAGTCACAAACACCTTCACTGAGACTGTTCCTGCCATGCCCAAGTCAAGCAACACTCAGCACTCATGCTTGAATCCTCCTAGCCATGGATTCATCCACCTCACACAAGCCCCAAATTCATGTAAAATAAAACTCATTAAATGCATTAAAGCATTTGCATATTGCCAAAATCCACTGCCACCAGGCTGGGTGTGTAGTGTTCTATTTAGGATACCTGCATCTCAAATCAATAGTGTCTGGGTTTGAGCTCCAGTTGTAATATCAATACCATTCTCCGACTATTGAGCATCACGAGAGGTAAGAGTTGGATCAAGCAGTTGCATGTATACTGCCAATGTCAGATGCCTGGATTAGGTGTTGGGATCCTAGCTTCAGAATGATCAAGTGCTGATTGCTGAGGGCACCTGAAGAGTGAACTTGTGATGGAAAAATGACAGAGCCATCCCTCTCCCCCATTTCCTTCAACTTTGTCTAGCTCCCTAGCCACCGGGGGAAAAATAAGCTTAAGTATTTTCAGTGAAGATGCAGAATTGAGTTCTCTCTCATCTTTGTTACTTGTGAACTGTCTCTAAACAAAGAGGAGAAGCACATTGGTATGTTAGTTCAACCAGTTCTGATGACAATGAAAAAGAATTATAATGCATTGCATCCAAATCACATCTGCCAGTTGGAACAGGGCTTTCTCTAGCGAACATGAGCACTTAATCCACACAGAGGAACTAATGAGATAGTTGAATATGGAACATGCACATCAATACATTTAGAAGGACTTTACCAGGATTACTAAAATACCAAATATCATCAATAAACAGAAAAAGCATTTCTTTTGAATGTGTTTATTCAACAAAGAGGATTTTTTTGCATTAAAATTAAACCTTTAATGATATTTCGCTTTTACTCTATCAGTTAAAGATTTTGCTTCTACTTTGGTATTTTGCCCCTTCTATTGTAACATGGAGACAGCGCCCATGGCAGCAGTTAGACCAAGTGAGCCTTGGCATCTATCCCAGTAGCACAAAGGACAGCAATGACGACAATCATGGTGATCTACTGCTGACCTATCAGACACAGAGCTTTTCAAATAGTTTAATTCTAATAACAGCCAGGTATTTTCTCCTAATGGACAACAGTGACTGACTCCATAGCTGTAATTGTGTCAGAAATTTGCATATTCTCTCCCATTCCCTTTAACTCCTCATGGCCTTTATATATTGTACCACAAGACTGACTTTTTTTAAAAAATCAGTCAGAACATGAACTTCTAGAATCCAATAAGAAGGTGAAGCATGGTTGCAAAAATTCTTCCTATTCTGCAAAGTAGGTTTTGACCCTGGTAATATACACTTAGTCATGCAAAGAAAGGACAAGTTATCCAGCAAGTTGTAGTCTTCTCTATTTACCATGAACTAGGAAGAGCACGGGTGTGGGAGAAGAGGACTAACAGCTATCAGGATTCGTACAGTCATGGCCTGATACTGTTTCTCAGCATGCAGCCTGGGATCTAGCTCTGTATGAAAAAAGTGTGGCCCCAGATTCTGCAGCTCAAACCTATCAGCCGTTGGAGCTCCCATCTGTACCATTTTACCAAGACAACTCAAGAGACACATGCGAACTCTACAATGAGAACTGTCACCCGCTTTTCTTTTTCCTTTTGCAGCTGGACAAGGTTTACAGAGAAGGAACACAGTAAAACTGAGTATATCAATCACAGAGGCTGTTAAAAACCTTGCGAGAAAATGATCTATGAAATCAGAAACTCTGGAAATGATCCCAAGTTTCCACTTTCATTTTCTTTGTTTCTTTAAGATTTATTTATTTTTCTTGGAAGGTTGATTTACAGAGAGAAGGAGAGACAATAATCTTGTGTCCACTGGTTCACTCTGCAAGTGGCCACAACAACTGGAGCTGAGCTGTTTGAAAGCCAGACGCCAGGAGCCTCTTCCCTATCTCCCATGTGAGTGCAGGTCTCAAGGTTTTGGAGCATCCTCCACTGCTTTCCCAGGCCACAAGCAGGGAGCTGGATGTAAATGGAGCAGCCAGGATGCAAGCCAGAGCCCATAAAGATCTCAGAGCATGCAAGGTGAGGACTTTAGCCACCAAGCTATCAGGCCGGGCCCTCCACTTTCCTTTTCAATGTCACAGGTAGCTTCATGGTGTTAGTCAGTGCCCAAAACCAGTTAGAAGGGCTCCTTCCCAGTTAAAACCTAACTGCACACTCATCCCCAGAGATTCTCAGCCCGGCTGTCAACTGTGAAGTTCAGCAAAGAAATACAAAAAAAAAAAAGCACATTTCATTGTGTGAAGTACATTCCGTGATAAAAAAATTACTGCATTAATTCTTGGAGATGGAAGTCCATTGAAAAATGTCCTACTCATTTTTATGAAACTAGGAAACCTTAAGGACAGCCTTATTCTTTAATACAAATTTCCCTGAATAGTGCCCAAATTTTATTTAAAAAGTCAATTCATTTAGAGAATGAAACCTAATTCCAAACCCTTTGCTGTTCTTGTCCTGACCCCATTCTATGTTCCCTAAAATGAAGAATTCTCTACATTAAACAAAAAGTTTATTTAAATGCAATCTGGAACAAATCAGTCCCTTTTCAATTCAAAATCACAGAAAGTAGAGCTGAGCACTAAGGAGGAAGATGGTGTTAGGGACTTGGTGGTGAGAATGATCACTCATCTCTATATCCACATATTTGTTCTTTATATCCAAAGTACCAAGCCTGGAGCTTGCACAGGGAAAGAGTAATTGAATTTAACAGAATTGATTAAAAATATACCTACAGGGCCTGGCACAGTGGCCTAGCAGCTAAAGTCCTCGCATTGAACACACCCGGGATCCCATATGGGCGCCGGTTCTAATCCCGGCAGCTCCACTTCCCATCCAGCTCCCTGCTTGTGGCCTAGGAAAGCAGTGGAGGACGGCCCAAAGCCTTGGGACCCGCACACATGTGGGAGACCTGGAAGGGGTTCCTGGATCCTGGTTTCAGATCGGCACAGCACTGGCTGCTGTGGTCACTTGGGGAGTGAATCATTGGACAGAAGATATTTCAACTCTGTCTCTCCTCCTCTCTGTATATCTCTGACTTCGCAATAAAACAATTAAGAAAATAAAATATGCCTACAGATGGCAATTAACCCTAAGCCCATCAAATATGTGATCCTCATCTGTGTGCCCTCAACTCTGTATGTGGCTGCTATTGCAAGATGGTAAGATAGTCTAAACCCCTGAAGCTGTGACGTCAAGGAAACACACTGCCTTGAACGGGATATAGCTACTGCTCACTGTACAACACGCAGAAAGTGAGAGTGCCTGACAAATCAGGGCATGGGAGTCACTGTGGAGAGGAAGGAGTTTGCTTCCATCTTCACATCTTCCCTCTTAATATATTCTTACACAAAAGGTCAGGATTTTCCTCTGCTGTTAGTAGTTGCCCATTCTTAGCCCCTTCTTCACACTTTTGGGTACTGCTCTTCTGAAAATATGGCACAATTTCTATGAATTATTTAACTAACCCATTTTAGTCTTTTTTTTTTCCCCCCAGGAAAGAGCCATCACTCATTTACACAAGATGCTAATACTAAATGCAGAGGTGGACATGTCCAAACTCACTTGCGTTGTTAGTCCTGAGTGCAGGAACACAGCTCAACCTTACTGCAACAAGTAGGCTCTTAGTACAGTCTAAGCAGACAGTCCACCAGTCCCGTCGAGGCAGACGGTGCAAAGATTGCTACGTGACCACAGGCAGCAGCCTCCTCACGGAAAATCGCAGACCCAGGAAGCTGCTACACAGCTGCTCCATGGCTCGGCTGGGGGACAGAGACAGGCTGGCTGCTTAAGAACGTTCAATTTGAACTTGTTACTTCCTGAAAACTGAGTCACTGTCAAGGAACCTTTCAGAATGACTAAAAAACAGAACACATTTTTGAGTAAGCAAAGACCATAATTCGGGCCAGGCAGGGAACAACCTAGTGAAGACAACATCTTGGGCCAGGGAGTGTCACCCTTCCGTGCACATCAGGTGAAGTAAGAGGGCCCGAGGATGCTGTGCTTTACCTGTGGGTACCACGTGGGACTGATGGTGCCAGCCCAGCACAGGGGATTCCTGTCCCACCCTCGCTAGTTGCAAAGAGCAAGGACCACACATTCTCACTCTGGTACAATGCTAAGCCACGTCACGTGTTTATTGTTTACTTCCTCCTTATTCTCATCTTCCGAGTATGAGCAGAAAACAAAAACAAGATTAAGAAAGCAGGCCCTGTGTGATTTTCTTCCACAGCTTTCAAAGCAGAGGCAAACCCAAAAGGCTCGCTTCCTGTAGTCACAGATTTAGCCATTTCTTATGTTTAGATTTAATGTGGACTGCTGCCTGCATGCCACTTTTGATAACAAATAACTCAGGCTACCCTTCAATGCCACTTATTCAATTATATTTTCTTTACTGCTGAAACAAGATAAATGGGGAGAATCCAAACAATTTTTCATAGGTCAGAGATTCAGTGCACCTGGTGCAGGCAGAAATCCGCCAACAATACAGCAATAGCTCTCCTAAAATTACAACCTGGACATTTCTTTCCCCTCCTCAGGCTTCAGTTAATTTCCATTTCACAGGACCGAAACCCCTTTTATAAAAAAAAGTTTAATAACACAAATCATTTACTCTTCCAGTTAAAAAATAAAACAACGAAGTACAGAGGGCAGAAAAGCAAAGGCAAGCAACTGACATACAGGCTCTCCGGGTCAATCAACTTCCTTACGTAAATTGTGGTTTAATAAAATAAGTAGTATAAAGCAAACAAAATAGCTAACTGAATCATGTATGTTCACATTTCAAGTAGAGCATAATCTGGTATAATTTGAGCATATATAACAATTCCCCCCCACTACAGGACAAGCCTGAGATGTGAATGAAGTAAAGCTACTGTAAGTAGTATTGAATCATAGAGAAGTCAAACTGAAGAGAGCCACTACCAGCAGACATAAAATTATCACCCAATTATGGTTAGAACTGCGAGATATGATTGTGGTACATGAAAAAAAGAAGTTCAGGCTGCACGGAGACTGTCACCCTTTATGCTGTATGCATCCACACAAACAGAGTAACTGCTGTTGTCTTTCAGAGACAGAGGCGCAGGCAGAGGGCTGAAAGACAAAGAATCAGGTGTGAAATGAGCATCAGTGGTGGCTGTCACAAGGAGTCTGGTAGCACAAGCACGTGGAGAAAGTGCTGCAAGAAGTTTTGAGCCAAGTGACAGCTTCAGCAAGTCCAAGCAATTCAGCAGTGAGATGATCAATACCTTATCACGCACATCGCCAACAAGCGGAATGGACAGAAGTGGAAACTTGACTCTTCTCCCATGCTGCCAGAAAAGGATGGGGAGGCAAAGACCCTGAGATCAGATCTCCTTTTCACAGCTTTAGCAAAGCCAAGACGCTTGTACTCTGCAGTGTGTCATTTCCTGCCAAGGTCTCCCAGGACCTCACTCTGGCACTCGTGACAGTGCCATTTGGGAGATACTTTCAATGTCCAAGATGGAAGATCAGCAGGGCTCTCTCTCTCAGTTCGGTGTCCTCCCGAAGGTCTCCTTCATGACCGTAAGCCTAAATGCCACACCCTCCAAGTTGCCTGGTCACTTTCAGCCAGCTGCCAGATTTCTGCCAACTCAGACTCCTAGAAATGTGCACCTGGAGCCAGGCATTTCTGGTAAGCAGATTCACCTCCCAACCGTGTGGAGGATATGGGGAGAAGCATGTTTCTTGTCTTAACCTATTGGGCTGTACAACCAGAAAGTCAGAAAACAGACACTTGATCTGCTAATTAACTACCACAATCTTGAAATGTAGGCCAGTTGCTCACCTCTTTCTTTTCGTTGTCCCAGTTTGGGTTTGCCACCATCTGTAACTCAGACAAAAATTTCTGTATTTAATTAGGCAGCCAAAAGTGGGTAGGGGACAGTCAGCCAGGTCCAGCCACATACACTGACTAACAGCAGAAGGTGGCTCATGCTGTCAGCATGGACTTCAGGCATATTAATCACTTCTCAGCTAAATGGGGACTATGCAGAGAAACAGAAGACAAATCATGTTTTTCATGTACACAGAAAGAGGCACCCACATGTAAAGTGTAGATCTAGTGTACCGTGAGCTCTCATTCCATGTACAGAACTTATTCTGAACAAGACGGGAAATAGTTCAAAGATCTATCACTTTCTAAAACCAGGTTAATTTAAGTTATTTCCACCTTATTTGAAGGCCAGAGAGACAAAGAGTGAGATCTTCCATCTACTGGTTTCCTTCTCAAATCTCTACAACAGCGGGGGCTGGACCAGGCTAAAGCCAGGAATTGGAACTTGACACTCATCCCCCAGTGGATGGCAAGAAGCAATTGAGCCATTTCCGGCCGACTCCCCAGGTGTTCATAAGCAGAAAACTAGAATTGTAAGCAACGCCAAAACACAAAATCTGTCACTCCAGGGATGCCACACCAACTGCCTCCTTTCCATGTATGTTTTAATTTCCCTGCCATTGTCCAAGGCACATCTGTGATGGACTTATTTTTATTAAAATGTCAGGGGTGTTTCAACAAGAAAAGGTCAAAAACTCAGCTTTGGGTTGCAACATGATTCTAAGTGCACCTGGCTTCTCAAATTTCAAAATATACTTCCTCCAGTGGTCTCCTGCAGATCACCCTTCATACCTCCATACTTGGCCACCCTGTCCTACTTGTATCAGATGCTCTTGGGTGCTGATCTGTCACCCATGCTCCAAGGAAAGCTGTTTTCCCCTGTAAGCCTCTCAGATGCAATCAGCTTTCTGGAGGATTTGAAGAGATGGGGATACAGTGATCTAACTCCAGAAACCCTTCCTCCAGTGTCTGCCACTTTTCATCTCTGCCTGATCCTCCAAGATGGCTTCAATGACCTACCCCCCACTCAGCATGAGGCCCCAACTCTCTAAGCTTCTTTCACCTGTTACATTGTCACACTAGTTTCTAACACCTGGAGCACAAGTCAAACCAATCCCATTTCTATTAATGAGTATTTCATGCAAGGTGCCATGTGACACTAGAAGTTCACTGGCCTGTACAGTGTCTTAACACAGAATCCCTGGGACTTGAATTAAAAGAAAATAAGCCACCATCATTAATACTTATGAACTTGGAGAATGAAAGATCAAGAATGAACACACAAGTCTTATACAGAAGCATCTAGGGCACAGTGAAGGACGCCAGCTTCCATGACTCCAGCAAGAAGCTCAAGTACATTAACACTACTTGAAATGTGATGATGGTAGCCAAGTCCAGACACAGCGATAAATCTACAAAGCCGATGTACCCTCGGCAGTTTTTATTCATGTTTCAGAATGTATTACCAGTGAAATATTAAAGCTCTAGCTCAAGACAAAATGAAAGCCTTACTTTTGCCAGCAAGCTTTCAGTGGGTAAAACAATTTGATTTTTCTATAGGTAACACAACCTTAGAATCTTGTTTCAGCTCAAGGAAGCATCCCATCTTTCAAATAAATTAAAGTTTTTTTTTTCCTGTTCACAATTATGTTAACCGAGGAACCAGAGTAAGTCAAGTCTACCCTAAAAGGCATTTCCGATTCTCTAAGTTCCCTTCTTGTTTAAGGACATCACAGGAAGATAAAGAAATGCAGCCAGCAGGCCTGAGTTACCTATCAAAACATGCAATCAATGGTTGGACAGACAACACAAACCTCAGACACCAGCCTCCTCCATGTCTTCCAGTTCACCTTGGTGGATTTTTATCATAGCTCATGCAAATCTGTGCAGAACCCCTCAAGGTCATCTGAGATTGCCTTGTGTTAGGTCTACTGTGTGCAGGTTTTGAAACACTTAAAAAATTTTATTTGCACCGAAATGGGCCATAATTTCCAAGTAGTTTTACAATCCCTAAAGACAAATGCATCCTTTAAAAAATATTTGTATCAGAAAGGCAGATTTATGGAAAGAAGCAGAGACAGATCTCCAAAATTCCACAATACCTGAAGCTGAGCCAATCTGAAGCCAGGAGTTGCTTCTGGGTCTCCCACATGGGTGCAGGGTCCCTAGGCTTTGGGTCATCCTCTGCTGCCTCTCAGGCCAGCAAGAGGGAGCTGGATGGGGAGTGGAGCAGCCAGGACATGAACCAGGATATATATAATATGCCAACTGTCAGAGGTGGAGGACTGGCCAATTGAGCCGTTGCACCGGGTCTAAGGCAAATACATTATTTCAAGGCACCTTGGCACTCACTCTGAATATCACATCCAGTCTCCAGATTCTGCTGGTGGTGCTGCTAGTTCACAAGCATGAACTTAATGAAGATTTAATACAAAGTAAAAGCATAAGCTCAGGCACCAAAACCAAGATCCCAGCCAGCAAGCCAGTGAGAAGAAGCTGGGAAACCAACACTCTGGAAAGTCGAATCCTAGCAGACTTTATGCTTGGAATTAAAGAAGCCAAACTTTCACATTTCCTGTTACCATTGTGATTTGGCAGGGATAAACATGAGTGCTATCTAAACTAATGGCAATGCTTCAGCCTGGGGTGGGGGAAGGATCCAAGAAGATTAAGGATTCTAATGACTTCTTAATGAAACTTGAGAATATAGATCTCTGCCATTGATTTACTGTCTCCAAATAGGAATAGTTAAAACACATCCTCCATGCCCACAGCTGAGTCCCAAGGAAATTCCAGTGCTGAGCAGAATCCCTGGGAGTACGGGACTTGGGTGAGCAGTAGCTGGAAGGGATTTCTGCTGGCCTGCTCCTCTCTACTGTGAAAGGTTGTGGTTATAAATCATCTAGGATTCAGGGTCCTGGGAGAGGCAGAGGTAAAAAGAGCAAGATAAATTATTTGGACTCTGAAAGCGAAATTTAAGTGTCATTTGCCCCATAAAACCTTGCACGAACACCCCAGGTGGCTTGCACGAGTCTCATTCACATTCCTGCACGCTTTCTCTTCCCATTCATTCGCAACATTGAGAAGGCTGATTTTTAATGCAGGCTATCATACCAACATGATTGCCTAATATATTTAACTAGATCATAAACTCATCCTGACAGAGTATTTTTCATCCACATCCGCATGCACATGTATGTATGAGCACACACCTGTGTGCACAAGTTTATATGATATGATTGATTAAAGGTAGCAGCACCTTGAGGACCTGGCAAGCACAGTCCCCTGAAGTGCTATATGAGACAAATCGTTGTTTCTTCACAGCTTCTTTACTTCTCAGTAGGGTGGTCTTTGTAATTCTGGTGACCTTAACTATGACTCTATTGCAAACGTTTTATCAGTCTGAGAATAATACACACTGATTCACTGACACGATACCTTGGCTGCCAGGGCTTGTGAGGACCGTGAGGCTAGACCCAGCATGCTCCTTCATCACCTGGGTCGTACCAGACACTTTGTGCTTGCTCTGCTTTCAGAAAGCAGGTTCACAGAAGTCCTAATTTATCTCTAGATCCAGCATATTAACAGAAGAAGCAATTTATATTAATAAAATTTTAAATTAGCAAAACCAATGTAAATGATATGCCAGGAACTCAATTGTATCCTTCATGAAAAAATTCCACCACTTCCCTAAGATTATACTTTATAAAGCCATACCATGCTGTTGAACAGGATAGGAAATCCATGTGCTATATAATTCAAGTATATACACACATTTATACATAAAAGGGGACTTCAAAAGTCCCTGGCAAATACAATTAAAACATGTTCATTTCAGTGCAAAATCATCTCAAATCATTGTGTTTTACAGTACACTTTTTCCATGAGCATGTTGAAACAGCCTTGCTCATTACATAATTTGTGTTCCTCTGAAATCTTGTGCGTTAGAGTTCCAACCCCTATGTACCGGCACTTGAAACTTGGAGAGTAAGCAGGTTTTGATGATCTCATTATGGTAGGACCCTTGCAGTGGGATCGCTGCCATTGCAGAGAAACAAGTTGTGGTCTGCTCCTCCTCCAAATTGATTTTGTGAACACATGGACACATGAGATCACATGAGCACACGTCAAGGACAAAGCTACTGACCAGCCAAAAGGAGAGACTTCAAAATAAATCCCTCTTTCTAGGCCTTTATCTTTCTAGGCCTTTATCTTAGCTCAGTCTACAATCTTGGAAAAGTGAATGTTGTTTAAGCTACCACATCTATGGCATTTCATAACAGCCTGAGCAGACTAGGACATCACATAAAAATGTACAGAAATAATAATGCACAAAATGTCGGCCTTACAAATCAAACTGTATGTAATTTAGTCTGAGATAAGGGTAGCTGAACTTTTAGGATCTCAGTTCTCACTGTGTCTCTCCTTGTATCAACAATGTTTGCAAATATGAGCTTAGTGCTTGCTTTCTGTCTCCTTATAGGTGTATTTATTTATTTGAAATACAGAGTTAGACAAAGAACAGGGAGGAAGTCTTTTCATGTTTTGTTACTCCTGCCATATGGTCACAATGCTCCTTACTGGGACAGGCGGAAGCCAGGAGTTTTGGGTTCGCCTATGAGTAGCAGGTGTCCAGGTCTGTGAAGCATCTTCTGTTGCTTTCCCAAGTTCCTTAGCAGGAGGCAGCATCACAAGCAGAGTGGCTGGGACTCAACCTGGCACTTACGTGGGGTGCCAGCAAGCATCATGGTCTGCAGTTAAACCCATTTACTCAGAATGACAACTCTTGCTTTCTGGCATCATTGTTTTTCCCAGCTTGGATCCTCAGAGAGTCCATCTAAGGCTATAGAGTCCAAGAAAATTTGGAGGATAGGACTCCAAGGACTCCAGGACACACTGGGTAGATGGATTTGGAAATGCAGCTCTGGTGCAGGATGCTCAAGGGAAAACGCTGGGAACTCAGCTGCTACTTTTCTCAGAGAGAGGCGTGCAGATGTTAGTAAACAAGTACAAAGGCTAGAAAGATGGGAGGATGTTTGCAATGGGAAGATGCTTGTGAGGCTAAGAACTTCAACACAGATCACCAAGTGGCACCTGGTGGGAGTGGATCCTTACAGAAGGAGGGACCCTTACAAAGCTGCTGCAGGACCTTGACAGATTCTACAAACCTCTCTGGGGCTGCTGGGATCTCCTGCCACTCACACAGGCTGATTGAGAGGATAACAATCCATTCTTCAGCTCGGAAGACTGACTCTAGTGTTATCCCTCCTGTTTCCCCATTATAGGAAACCAAAGGAAATCTTTCCCTAGACATTGAGAGAGAATTCTAACCATAAGATGAGACCATGTTCTGCTCTCCCCTTTCCTAGAAATCAACCAAACATCAGGCACCTGCTGAATTGCCACCACACCTGCCCCACAAACAAGCAGGGACTACACCTATTGTTTTTCTAATGATACAAGAGGAACAAAATAAAGAGAATGTGAACAAAAAATTCCCCAGCCCACCATGACAACTCCAGGCTGCACCTGTTTCAATCCTCATACTTCCTGCCATGGCACACTGATCCTAGCACCTTTACAATCCAGGTGTGCAATAGCAACATTTAGAGTTTCAGCTCTCGCTAGACCCTTTACTAGCTAATGCGGCAGAAAGAGCTCAGATTCTAAAGGAATGATGGTGCCGACAATGTACTGAGTGGACAGGAGACTTTGCATGTGAGAGGAGAAACAGAGGCCCAGCCAGCAGCAAGCAGGTGCAGGAATGGAAAATGGGTGTGACAATTAAAGCAAGAGACACATCAATGTAGCATCTCTCAAGATTGGCATGCAGTGGAGACCCTGCCCTATCTCTGGACACAAGCATAGGCCTCTGGCTCAAAGGCACAACTCATATGTGTCTCCTATAGGCAGGACAAGCAGTATCCTGAATCACGGGCATCAGAAGACGAGAGAAGCTGAGCCAAACAGCACATCTAAAGGATGACTAGTGTTTGCACACAAGAGGGGGTTCTGCTTTCAACATCTCCTGAAGCATTCCTAGATGGAAGGGTGACCTGGAAGGCTTGCCTTGCTCTTTGGAAGATTTGTTCCAGTCCTTCTGTTCTTTCTGTACTACCCATGCACAAGGCTGGATGCTCCAGTGGAGGAGTACAAGATAACTGGGTCAGTGAGGCCAAATGAAAAATGAGGTGCAAGCGAAAATTTCCTGCTAGCACAGAAAATGGCATGCAAACAGGTCTCTGTATCTACAAGGAAATGTATTTCAGGGCGGCCTGCATACACAGTTCCAGGAAGGGCAATCACAGGGCAAAGAAATCAGAGGTAGAAAATAGAAAATCAGTCTGTCATTTTCACAAAAACACCAAAGATCTGGAGTTCTGGATGGTTAGCAGGTGACTGAGCAGACAGCAGCAGCCACATTAATTCATAACCACATAAAAACAATCCATATGGCTTATAGGAGAAGGAAACAGACAGCAAAATCCCAGCAAGTCATGGGAATGCTTGTAATACAGTGGCAGAATACAGGATGAATCTTTGGGGTCTGGGCTGAGTGAGAACTGGCATTCTGACAGAGTGGGCTCAAAGGGCTTGATGCCTATATCCCACACTATAGCACCAGTCCTAGCTGCTTCCGGTTCCTATCCAGATTCCCACTAATGCATGTGGGAAAGCAGACAGATGATGGCTCAAGCCATAGCCATCCATGCAGGAAGCCAGCATAGAGTTGCAGGCTCTTGGTCTCGGTTTTCCAGCCATAACATTGAGGCCATTGGAGAAGTCAACATATCTGATGGATGATGCATCTCTTTCCCACCACTCTCTTGTATTATATGTGTACAAACATACTCCAAAGAACAATGATAATGAAAGCAGACTCCTCTGGAAGAAAACTAGATATAAACTCAAAGCAATTGGACATTCAAAAAGCACATTTTTTAAAAGGAAAGTGTGTGAACATCCTTGAGCAAAGTAGCCCAAGATGCTATAGGGATCCAGAAGTAGCCACACCTGTCACTGTGTTCCCCTTGCTCCATCTGCTGATTCCTCTAACACCTAGCATCCCCTCTACCACAAACAGGTAGACAAGATGATCAAAGGTAGGCATGCAGCCCCTGCAGTCAGAGTGCTGTTTACGAAGATATTTCCAGGTTGCTCAGGAGAAAGCTGGGGTCAGCAGTGCGGAAGAAACCCTGGACAGAGATCCCACCGAGCAACAATTACAGAAACTGGAAAGCCCAAAAGCCAAACTATTCAAAACCAGACTTTCACTCCCAGTGCGGACACCCCAACTCCCCCATGCAACAATTCCTGCTATGCCTCAAAGGAGGCTATGTGCAGTAGTAGTTCAGAGGCCTCTGGAAGGTACAAATGCTGAAGGGCACCTGTACTGTCACAACACAGAGCAGCCATCACAAGCCCAGCCCCCAAAAGCCTCATCCCATCGTACAAGTGAGGGGACGGCTGTATCTTGGTTCAGTTTTTTTTTGGGGGGGGAGGGGAGAAAGTCTTCAATGAATTCTTATGGCTACAAAGAATTCCTGGGCAACAGGGCACCATGTAGTTGATGACTGTTAGAGGAGGCAAAGCTATTACCTAAGGCTTTTGTGGCAATGCTTTCTATCCAACTGGACAGGATGACCCAGATGTCAAACAAACACACAAGGAGGGGCAGGCCCTCAATGCCGGCGACCCGTTTCTATCATTGCTATGTACAAAAATGACAGCTATGTGAGATGAGATGACCAAGAATATTGAGAAAGCTAGGATTTTTTGCTGCTTTTCTGAGAATTAAGCATGTAGATAGGTGGTGAAGTGGCCATGATCATTAGCGGCAATGGCTTAGAGCAAGTATTATAGAGGTTAGTTAGAAGCCAAGTGTAGAAATCTGAGTACATCCCTACATTGGCAGGCACTTAAAGTTCTGGAAGCTGACAAGGAGCTGACCTACCAGCAGCAAAGGCTTCATGGGTTTGTACAAAGTGGATTTCTAATATCTTCATCAATCCTGTTTTCTTCAATTAGATCCATTGGCAAAATATGATTTGCCCTTCCCTCTCACACCATTTTCCCAGGAGAGAACCATGCTTACTCATGCCCCAAAAAAAACATACTTGTAGGAGTTTGAAAAAAATTTAAGATAGTTTTTTTTTTTGGTGCAAAAAAAAATATCCACACACAGATGGAGTATCCAAAAAAATTCATGGAAAGCAAATCACCAAAAAGTTCTGCAAGGATTCCCAAACTGTTTTTGTACTTGTCATGATTTTTTTTTTTTTTGAAGCAACCTTGAAGGACCCTGAGCTTTTTAGCTTAAAGTTCTGTCCAACTGAACCACCATGGATATAATTTCTCTCACCACCCACTGGGCCATAGATTTTGGTTTCAGCAACACATCTCCCAAGTTAATCTACCACCTTCTTCCTCAAATATTTTACTGTGTAAGAATTCTGCCTTCTTATCACAGGCTGCAAGTCTTAATTTTGGTTAAATTCTTTCCGGAGAGGCTTACCATTTACTGCTCCTTCTGTTACTGGCATTTTCATGCTTACAAGGGCGAAGAGAAAGTCCAAGGTGCGGATGATATCAATCCAACATTTTCCTAAGAAAGTGACGCTCAACATGTTCATGTGAACTTGAAACAGCTTCACTCACACAGGTGATTCGTGTCTATAACCTCAGTGTTGAGATAGAAAGTGTTCGTTTGTTTTCAGATTAAGCAAGCCACCATTTGAGGAAGTCTTCAGCAAAAATGAAATCCAAATTGTCGTCAGTCTAATCAACTCCCATAATGTCTCAAAAGTCTTTTAGAGATTGAGTGAGTGGCAGAGCACGAAGGAGTGATTATATCTGAAGTTTTGGTATTGCAGGCAGACCTAAAAATCATCAACATTTGGAATTGCAAATGCTGCTCTGTTGAGATTCCAACTCAAAAAGTATTAAATATGTAATTCTTCTTTTCAAAAATGAAATTGAACTAATGGGATAAATTCAATTGCCCAGCAATTTCTTCCTGGCTTTATAAACTGCAGACTCCATGAAATTTAGCTAAATCAATAGTTTGGATTAGACACGAAAATTCTCCATGACCTTTATTCATTCTATTGCTTGCTCTAAAAATGTTGGTGATTTGTAACAAATGGAACTCCACTGTTAAAATTAAATATGGATTGTAAAGCCAACACCATTAATCTTACTTCTTACTACTGTTACTGTATTAGAATTGGTTTACCATCGTTGGGCTTGCTTGGAACTATAATTCATGTGTATTTGTGTGTGCATGTTGATTTTTCTTAGTAGATGCTCAACTGCAGAAGAGTTTCTTAGCCTCCTTAGAGAAGGTTTACATTCTATTAAGTTTGTTGCACATGTCTCCCTTTCTCTGCTCCCAACACAACCAGGTACAGCAATTAGCAAGCTGATGATCACTTAGAAGGCAAACTTCAGGGATTTATTTCATTTTAGTGCCTTTAACAACATCCTAACAAATACTTCAAGAGATTTACTTCATTTGAAAAGCAGATTAAGAGAAAAGTGGGGGGGGGGGGAGGGAAAGAGAATCTTTCAGCCACTGAATCACTCCCCAAATGGCCCCAAGACCCAGAGCTGAGCTGATTCAAAGCTAGGAGTCAGGAGTTTCTACCATGTCTCCCATGTGGCTGCAGGAGCCCAAGGACTTTAGCCATCCTCTGCTACTTTTTCATGTCATAAGCAGGGAGCTGAATCAAAATCAGCTAGGCCAGGTTCTGGTGTATTTGTGGAATGCTGGCACTGCAGCTGAAGGATCAGCTTGCTAGGCCACTACATCAACAAGCAATATGTTTACCTAGATGTATGGTGTGCAGAACCTTACAGAGAAGAGAAATGTATGGGGCCTTCTTTCCCTTTATCTTTCAAATGTAGGAGAGACAGAATTAATTCCTGTGAGAATCTAACTTGCCTAAGCCTTCATGATAGCATAGCAGGTTAAGTTGAGGGGAGCCTTAACGGTGTCAGTTTGAACATACATTGCTTAATTTCTGAACCTGGTTTCTGCTATTGGGTTTCAGAAAGCAGCAGCAGAAGGCCCAAGCACTTGGGACCCTGCCAATCTTTTGGGAGACCTGGCTGGAGCCCCTTGCTCCTAACCTAGCCGTGGCCTGGTTGTTGTGTCTACCTGTGGAGTAAATGAGCAAACAGATTGGTGTCTGTCACTGCATCGGTCTGAAGCTCAGACTTTCAAATAAACATTCTTCAAAAACTTAGAAAAACAGCAGTCTAGATTCCTCCCCCCAAATCTAGGTGGCAGTTCAAACACTTTTCCCTAGGTGGAAATCTCACCGATTTCTAATAGTCTTCAATAGATTTGGCTACAAGCTGGAGCTAAGCTGAAGTCCACTTTTCTATTACACATGGCTCTTAAAAATAAAGTCAACTATGAAAATAACACAGAAGAAGATGTAAAAAGAACACTTAACACCTTATAATAAAACTCTTTCATTCCTCTTAGGTGGTTTATGTATGAAAAATTTGATCTGCTAATTAAAACTAAGTCTTGTTTCCTCATTAAAGCAGAGCCGTGAAGAATCCCAGGAAAAACTGAGCATTTAATTCTCAATTATGACACAGATGTAACACGTGCTCCATTCCTTAAAATTCTATTAAAACATCATCCACAGTTCTTTCCTCCCAAAGTGTTCAAGCAACGAAGGCTGAATCAATCTCAGAAGGCTGAGAACACACAGGCATAAAGCAAAGACGAGCTATGTCCTTTGGCGATAGCTTCTACTACATGAGTAGTAATTTCCAACAGCCTCCATTTAATCCTCCCCTTTTTTCAGGGGCCAGGCTGCTTCCACCACACTTACTCTGTTTGTAAACAAAGCTTTTGCAGGAATGTGTACTGAGGGTCAGCAGGTAAAGCTGCTTCTCCGACATCCCTATCAATTTCACAGCACCCTGCTTCCAATCCAGGTTCCTGGTAATGAGCCTGAAATGTAGCAGATGATGGTTCACGTATTTGAGTCCTTGCCGCCCATATGGGAGACCAGAATGCCGTTTCTGATGAGTCGTTGCAACCTTCAGTCAGCCTTGGCAGTTGCTGGCATTTGGGAGATGAACTAGGGGACAGAAGCGCTATCTTCACCTCTCTTCACTCTAGCTTTCGATGAAAGAAATCTTACCAGCTGGATATCATCATCTTCAAACCCCTTGGGTTGCTGTCCAGCAACTTTTTACCTACACTAGGAATGGCTGGATACCCTTGAAATCATCATTCGCACTAAGAATTCTTTCATCCAACTTCCTTTGACTTGTCTAACTTTCAGCTACTAACTGCTCCCCCAACCACCTTGGACACCTGTCTGGGAACATCCAACAAACTATTTAAAAAGTGCCCTGTCATCATTGTAATGAAAGCAAAATAAAGGTGCACTGATAATTTCAATGCAGTATCATCAATACATAGATATGCATATATAATATACACACTATATATACTTATACATTATATACAAACACACACACGCACAATTTAAATATATACTATATTGTGATATCAAGAACAGCGTTTCTCCAGAAAGTTCCTAGCAACTTTGGAAGTGAGTTCAGAAAATGAAAAAACAGGCCTGTAAGCCACATTATTGGTTCAGTTTCTTATCCCCTTCCCTTAAAAATTCTCAAACCAATTAAAAAAAAATACATTATCCACAAAAACAGCTATATTGGTTTGGTCTTTGGAATCCTGGCACTCAAATGAGATAAGAAAGTGTCCACACTAATGTATGCAACACACATTCAAATCAAAATTGATGCGTTTAGACTCATGAATTTTAAGTCAACTATGGGTTTCAGCTTTTTTCCCCTAAGATTTACTTACTTTTATTGGAAAGGCAGATATACAGAGAGGAGAGACAGAAGTATCTTCTGGCTGCTGGTTCACTCCAAGTGGCCACAATGACTAGAGCTGAACCAATGCGAAGCCAGGATCTAGGAGTTTCTTCCAGATCCTCCGGGTAAGTACAGGGTCCTGAGGCTTTGGGCCATTCTCTACTACTTTGCCAGCCCACAATCAAAGCCAGATTGGAAGTGGAGCAGCCGGGACATGAACCTGGTGCCCACATGTGATCCTCGCATGTACAAATTGAGAACTTAGCCATTGAGCCATCATGCTGAGCCCTGGTGTCAGCTTTCAAATCTTGTTCAACCGAAAAGTTGACATTGATCTGTGCTGAGTTTTCCCAGCCCTACCAGCATGAGCAATCCTCAATGTGTTGCTGATGTGCTCTCAAGACGGAGTAAATCCAGAATAACAGCATCATCTGCCTTATCAAGGGGCCCCTTGACTGCGGGAACTGTTGGTGTTATTGTGCCAGAGACAGTAATTAAACCTTCACCAGCTCACATATTTGTCCCCATGAAAGCTGAACAAGCATACGGCCTCATATTACGTGATGCTTATTAACTGAAAAATAAATGTGGTGTTAAAAGACTATGCCTGACAGAACAGAAGGATAAATAAGCCCCTGTTTTATTGCTACATACATTTTTTAAAGACATGCCTATTGTAATGTGGAGTAGGTAACATCACCCAATATGTTTGAAATCACTCTGAACACCATATGGTGCAATACTGTCACAAAAGAGTGGGGCCCAGAAAACTCAATTTATTTCACTTCATACTCATATTAAAAACAAAACAACAACAACAACAAAAAACGTTTCTGAGCTACAGTCCTGCCACTTTCTGTTCCCTAGTCCAAATGTGCGGAGCTCTTACTGAAGTGACTCCTGCAAGTGAAACCATGGGAAACCTAAGTCAGCTGCTGTGTGACCTTAGAGTGAACAGCCAGCAGGAATGCAGATGTCTTTTTTTATAGAGCCCCCAAAATACAAGTTCTAACTGGCTTTGGAACTAAATAATCATTTGGCCCTCATTGAGAGGGCCAGAGCATCCGTCAATCAGAAGAAGTGTTAAATCAGGAACTTTGATGTTTCCGTTCTGAAGCCCTGACTTCCACTGTTAAATACTGGCCATGACAGTGAATTCCATTTCTCTGCTTCTCTGCGTATGTATAACCTGAGAAAACATACAGTTAATCCAGCATGAAACAGCTGAAAACCAGGGCTGAACAAATTAAGCGGATCATCTCACTGAGTCAGTGTGAATGGCTGCAGCGGGAAAAAACAAAGAGTCAGATTAGAGGATAACATCAAAGAGCAGGAATGGCTGACGCTGCATTACCATAACTCCCCAGTAACCCTCCTGGTTAGACAACTGCTCACGGTTCACACCTGTGTATTCCATTTGAAATTCACACACACAGAGGTCCTAATTAAGAAGGATCAGAGCTGCCATTCACTCTAACCATCCACTCCCTAATGGGGCAACATGCAGCAACACAGTGATACACCATGAGGCAAGTAAAACCGAAAGCTAACAACAAAAGAACCCTCTAGGAATAGTGATTCCAAGGGAATGGGCAAAGATGGAGAATTTGACAATGATGACCGTTACCATCTCTGTTTTTCAGGAATCTTTGGAAGTATGACAGCTATGAACATTTCATAACGCATAATCCATAAAGTTCCTGTTACCAAACTAGACAAAACAAACCTTCAATGTTACTCCACCCTACAGCAAATGTTCAACACAACACTTGATCTGGAGCCCCAATCCTCAGTGAATGATTTTTTTAAAAGATTGAGAAAAATTTCATGTATTTCAGATACAGTTAAGAGCATAATACTTCCCATTTTCCAGCCCTTACTTATGCCCATTCTCCTCTTTCCATTTATTTTTAATTTTTTTACAATAGCATACTGCATTTACTTTGTAGTCACCAGCTTAGCCTTTCACTAAAGAATTCAGATAGTAAATAGAAAAGCCCATCGTTTCTGTGGAATATAGACACAGACTCAAATACAATCATCTCAAAATGCCCATTTCTCTGACACACATTTTTATACTCTGGAAATTATACTGGGGAAAACAGGATACTTTTCTTTTGTGAACTGGATTATCTCACTAAGCATAATGACCTCCGTTTGCACCCATTTAGTTGGGAAATACAGGATTTCACTGTTTAGATGGCTGCGCAGCATCACGTGGTACATATGCAAATCAATTTACTCCATCATCAGTTGGACATCTGAGTTCATTCCATCTTAGCTATTATGAGCTAAACTGTAATACACATGCATTCTAAAGATAACTTCCATACACTGATTTCCTTTAGGAAAAAACTGAAGACACACATGGCAGATCAATTTTTTGATTTCTGAGGAACTACCATACTGTCTTTCATGATGACTGCAACTCATTTATGTTCCCAGCAACAGTGTATTAGGGTCCCCTGCCTCCTTCTAAAGACTGCATCAGCCCAACACATGCCAAAACATGGCTGTCAAATGAAAAGGAAGTAGTGAGTAATACATCTTTGCCCAGGTGTAGCAATGCAGTTTTGTATGTTCATCTCCTGCATTCACTGGCCCCAGATGCTACATCTAGTCATGAGCCAGAGGGAACAATCCAATGGCCAAGATATGTGAGGTACACATCAGATTCTCCCTCTTTGCCATCTAATACATTTTCAAAACAGTATCAGAAATCAATTTTGTCTGAAATATTTTAACAAGTATACTATAAGCAACTTTGCAGAAATTATCTGTGGGTTTCACTCAGCCCATTCCCATGAAGGATAGTAATGATAATGATGCTGCAATGGCAATTTCCTCTATTGTTAGAAAACTATTGTGGCTCTTGGCGCCATACCAACAAAACAAAGCAAATTCAATGGCCTCAGCATGGTTTGCATGTGTGCTTCATAAAAGTTACTTTCATTATCTGGTTCCTATTTTTTTTCAGCTAACAGGAAATAAAGAAGCGGCTGACAGACTGTTAAAAAAATATACAACATTCTAACTAGCACAAATATAAGTCAACCATAAAAAATCTCAGGAAAATTAGCATTTTTCCAACAACAGTTTTAATTTTAAACACTCAATATCCGTATGAAAGCTTCTAGACACAATTACGTTGACAAGGCTTTATACATTTCAAAAGAATATGACAGAACACTTAGTTAAATGTTGTATTAAAGATTCATTGTAAATTAAATATTAAAAAGTATTCCGCAGAGCCAAGTGTGGTTCAAATCCATCTGTTACTACAAACTATATTTCTTCTTTATCTTAGCATTGCCATATGCTGTGGCAGAGCACCCTTTTTTTCTTTTGACTTGAAAAGTCTCCATGGAAGTGAGTAGCCATGTTAAAACGGCACATTTTCTCTGCAACACAGTACTGACAACCATATTTCACGGAGTTCCAGGGAGCACAGTCATGATTTAATTAGACAGAACCTCCTTGACAAAGGTGGGTTCATTTCTTGGAGAAGATATTGAAAAAGTGCATCATCAGATTGGCTTCGAGGTGTAACAACCATGAAGAACAAAAGGAAGGGCACCCGTAGTATTCTGCCTATGTGTCTAAGAAACGCCAGGCACGCAAGAGTCCAACGGCAAATCAATGGCACGACTAATTCCGGAAGTAAGAGGGTAGACTTGCTCTTTCATTTCCTGTACCATCAGCATGCTGATGACTATACATGAATTGCTGGTGTCAGTTTGCACAAGTTACGCTGAAATTTAATTCCCAAACTGAGATGTTACTGACGTTTGGAGGTGAGGCCTTTGGAAGATATCAACAATTACCTACAGTTATGACAGCGACGTGGCAGCTACATCTGTGGCTTTCTAACAAGATACCCACACATTGTCAAGTTCCTTCTGCCTTTTCCTGGGGCATCTCGCACCACCGCAAGACTGTGCCAAGAGTCCACCAACCCCAAGCTGATGCCCACTGCTGACAATTACACTCAGTCTCTGGCACTACAAAGTAAATACATTTAAAATTTCTATAAAGGATCTAGTCTGTGGTATGCAGTTCCAACCAGAGGTAACAGACTAAGAGTGAAAGCATGGCAGAGAAATACTGAAGGAGAGCCCTGACACAAACGAGCTCAGAAAACAGAGAAGGGCCCATTATACCTCGAGTGGAAATAAAGGTGACAGAACTATGAAGAGGACAGGAAACTAGCAAATACAGGTCCTCTCAGAACTACCTTTCCAGCAGTTGCAAGGAAGGCTGTCCAGAGAACAAAACAATTCTTTAGGGGAAAAAAAGCTATGCATAACTAGGTAGCAGAGCAATCAAAAGGAGATGTTATCTTACATATATTACAAACAATGTAATTCTGTATCATTGCCTTTGCTCAGATTTTTACAGCAAAATTCCAGAGATTATGTGGTTTAATCAACAGAAAAATTAATTTTCTCTAAGCTCTGGAGACGGAGTGTCCAGCATCAGGATGCCAACATGGTCAAGAGCTGGTGAGGACTCCATCTGACCTTGCAGGGCTTTCCCTGTATCTGAACAAGAATGCAAGAGACAGTGAGCAAAGAACATCTATGCTGTTTCTCTGTGGGAGAGCCCTACCCTATGACTTCCAATGAGAATTACGTCAAGGGCCTCAAAGGGTCTTCAAATAGCATCACACTGGGGATCACAACTTTACATACAGGGGAGGAGGGCGTATTATGGCCAGTGAGATGTCTCCTGAGATACCGTCATTGAGAAAAGGACAAAAGGTTGATGCCCTAGCTGTTCTACTTTCAATTCTCCTCCCTGCTAATGCATCTTGGAAATCAGCAAAAAGTGGGTTCAAACCCTTGGGCCCATGAGCCCATGTTGGAGACCCAGATGGAGTGCTGGGCCCCTGGCTTTGGCCTGGCCTAGCCCTGGCCATTGTGGGAGTTTGGGAAGCAAACCAAGAGAAGAAACTTGTTTCTGTCTCCCTATCATTGTGACTTTGCCTCCCAAGTACATAAAGCTTTCATTGGATGCGAGATCCTCTTCTCTGTCTCTCCTTTTCTAGATCTGACATTCCAATAAAAATAAATCTTTACCAATTTTTTTAAAGGTTCAGTACGTGAGCCCATAAGAATCTACAGCAAAGTTTACATTTATAAATGTATTATATTTATTTTATTATAAGTATAATATCTATACTGTAATAAAGGACAATTTTAAATTTATATTTAACATCTTATTAAATTCCCTGTGTGATAATGGTTATGCAATAGAATGCTTTTTTATTTACTTAGATAAAGGTAGATATGGAGAATGGCAAATGGCGAGAATGAAACTACTGCAAAATATTATTAGTGAATCTGGATGAGAAGTTCTCACACAAATGTTCCTTTTTAGATGTTCTCAAAACATCTCTATAGGTTAAAAACTTAAAGTGTGAAACAGCAAATTGACTTCAAACTAAATTTTTTAAGCAGTATGATTTTATAGATGCGTCAGCTTCCGATGCTTTTGTCCTTCATTCGTGATTTGGCAATCTGTCACCTGGTGATCAACCTCTGTTTCATTCTGCCATGAGCGCCCATTCACCATAACCCTGAACACCAAAGCAGGATTCCAGCAGTGTGTACAGGCATGCCTCACAGGGCACCAACTTGCTAATACATTGACAGAACAGGGACAAGTGAACACAAACAAGAAATAAGGCGGAGAGAGAGGCAGGCACAGAGGCCACTACAAAGGACTTAGGCACTGGAAGCCTTTTGGTTGTGTCCCACCCCTCATGACAGGACGATGCACTGATGTGGCTATTTGGCTAGAACAAGCTGAGGAGACATAACTAAGCCTGAGAAGTATCTCCAAGGTTCCTACCGCCTGGAGCACTGTCACTCAAAAATCACTCCACTCACCTAGCCTGTCCCATGGATGTCACTGATGAACGTCATGTTTTCGTTGAATTGCCTAGCTTTCCTGTTTTTACATTTGCTTTTTTTAAAAAAGGATGTATTGGGCCTGGCAGCATGGCCTAGCAGCTTAAGTCTTTGCCTTGAACACGCCAGGATCCCATATGGTTCTAATCCCGGCAGCTCCACTTCCCATCCAGCTCCCTGCTTGTGGCCTAGGAAAGCAGTTGAGGAAGGCCCAAAGCATTGAGACCCTGCACCCGTGTGGGATACCCAGAAGAAGTTCCTGGATCCTGGCTTCGGATCGGCATAGCATCAGCCATTGTACTCACTTGGGGAGTGAATCATCGGACAGAAGATCTTCCGCTCTGTCTCTCCTCCTCTCTGTATATCTGACTTTCCAATAAATAAAGTCAGATAAACAGACAGAGAAAAGATCATCTGCCTGCTGATTCACTCCAAGCGACCGCAATGGCCTGAGCTGAGCTGATCTGAAGCCAGGAGTCTAGAGCCAGGGCCTGTTCCAGGTCTCCCATGCAGTGCAGGGTCCCAAAGTCACGGACCATTCTCCTCTGCTTTCCCAAGGTGCAAGCAGGGAACTGGATGGTAAGTGGGGCTGCCAGAACACAAACTAGCACCCATATGGATCCTGGCACAGGCAAAGCAAGGATTTTAGCCACTAGGCTACCATGTCAGGCCCCACATTTGCTATTGCATACCACTTTAGAAACAGCACTAAAATATAGGAGTTTACAGCATTGATATTCACGTTCACATTCAATCATTCTCAATAATACATATTTATACCCAGCAGCATATGCCTACACCTGTAACAGGATTCCTCTCTAGCCACTGTATCATTCGCAAAGGGTCAAGATTAATACTACAGGGGAAAAAACTGTATCTGACATCTTTCTTTCCTTTTATATGAAGAAAATTAGAGTAACAAAGTTTAGGGGCAGATAGTACTGCTGTGTTGTGTGAAAGAGGCGGCAAGAAGCCTCTTGCATTTGTCCCAACTGACAGGCAGGCAGAAATACATACTTGCTCCTGCAGATCATCAGCCACAGGGGAAAAGGAAAAGAACACTCCAGGCTCGGTTTAGAACTGCTGTACACCATATGCTCTGAGAGACTCCTAATGAACAGTAGTATATGACAGGTTCTAAGAAATTCTGCAAACACAAATGACTAGTACCATTTTAAGTCAAGAGAGCTGCTGCCTGTTGCTACTTTAAAGTATCACCACTATAGGAATGGCAAATGGCTGCACATTTCAAGTTATTTTATTAATCATATTCCACTTGGAATGGTATAAAAGACTGCACTGGACTGATGATCTCTATTATGACAAGAGGCAAGAAAGTGATTTCCATTAATCTTAAGTGATTAGACTTTTTATCAAGCTATCTACCATGTGACAAGGAATAGCAATATATCTGAAGTGATGGGTAGCCATGCTATAGTAACTCTTAACTGCTTTTCAATACACATCCAATTTGTATCCATTGTTACTAAATTACGCAGTGAGAGGAGGAGTTAAGTTTTACATTTTCTAGCATTCTGAACCATTGGGTTGCTGCTGAATTCAATCATTGAGCAAATGCATACACTGTGGTGGTAAATACGACTCTGAATATAATGATGCATGTGACAGACATAGCCTTTACACTCAGACCATAGAGAAAGAATAAGCAGACAATTATGGAATACTGCACAGAATTCTACATGCTTCATACAATTATTACAAAAGGAAACATCACTAATCCTGGACAATCAGGGAAAACTGCCTGACAAATTACATCTAAGGAGATCTGAAGATTGGATGTACGTAGTTAAAATAAGTGCAGGAATGGGGGTTGGAGGAGTGGAGTAGGTATCCAGGTAACGTAAATGCACAAATGACAACAAGTGACTTGATAGATGGGACTCTGGGGCAGAGTGAAACACTGTGCCAAGAAACCAACCCTCTGAGCTCATACACCCCAACATGCTTTGCATAGAATAAAATTTGTCACCTGCTGGCTCATTGCTCTCTGGAAGACAAGATGGGTCACTCATAGATAGGTCACTACTGAGCCTCTCATGAAAATTCAACTAGGTTTCCCACTCTTGCCTAATGTGCAATAACTGGCAGGGTCTGAGCCAGAAATATGGCCTGAACATGTGCCATCAGTATGCCAACGATGTTGGTTTCACCAAGTTGGATTAAGTCATTTTCAATGGGTATGTCAAGACATCAACATATTGCCAAATCATGCTAGTTCTTCACAAATAAAGAACTTAAAGTACAAAAAAAGATGTGTCAGTTAATTGAAATGGGATTGACTGCATTCCAACTTTACATTTTGGCTATACTTCTCAGAAGATCGTATGGGATCTCTTCTGCTTTTCACTTCTCCTACCTACTCCACCCCACCTTACAAGTTGGGAAGTAATGAGTAAGGTATGAAATGACAAAATTTCTATCTCAGTGGCTCATTCTAACTACATATTTAATTCTTACTAGTTATATCTGAGTTCTCCAATTTTTCCATAAGCTGTGGACACTCCTTTCTTTGCCAGGTTCAAGTAATAGAAGCCTTTCCTGGTAAGCCAGGATTTCTTCATTGTTACTGTTCAAATTCTGCTTTGCCTAGAATGGTGAACTCAAAGCGTCAACTAAATCCATACTCAGTGGGATTTCAGGAAACACTCTTCATCCTATTTGTGAGTCAGATATTACTGCTCTTCAGGAATCACTTTCCCATTCTAACATATCAGAAGTATTTCCCACTTTGACTAAGGACATCCTCAAAGCCTTCAGTCTCCCCTTAGGTTTTTACTTGTTAACAGCTGAGGCTGGATCAGGCTACACAAAAACCAGGAGCCCAGGATTCAATCTGAGCCTGTCATATTGGATGGGAACTAAAGACATTGGCATGAACTTGAGAATTTTAGCAGTGTGCCAATACATGCAGAAATAACTGTCTTTACACACATAGGTTTTCTAGCACTCTTCTGTGACAGGGCCTAGAACTAATGGCATTCCAATTATAACACATCAGATTCTTCAGATCATCATTTCTCCACACCATGATTCTGCAATAAAAAGAATCAGGAATGCTTAGGTATCTTGCTTTAAGTGTCAACAAAGCAGAAGGTGAGTGTGAATATGTGGTGGAACCATGAAACAGAAAAGTTTTTTTAAATGGATGTCATCAAAATCCTACAGCCCTAACTACAAGGGCCTTCTGGTGACTAAATACGGATTCATGCTGAGAAGCAAATATAGTCAGCCATGGAATTTAACCAGAAGTACAAAAAGGGAATGCACAAACTCAAACTAGATATGCCAACAGAAAGTATGTCCTTACAGAATTCCAAGTGGTAAATACAAAAGGAATAATTACACGACAAAAATCACCATTTTGCAAAAAGCACACCATTTCTCCTATGAACAGAACATCAGAGGATGGTAAAATTATAGGGCAAAGGTGTGAAAATACACAATATACAACAGGATAACTCCAAAAGCTATTGGAAAATGACAATGAAAGGTAGCTAACATTTCAGTGCATGGATGATTGAAATCCAAGCATACAGGAGTTCTTCCAAAAGTTTATGAAAATGTGATTATCATGAAATATATGTGGATGAAGTGGATTTTTGGCAACAACAGGTATTTGTGCTTTTACTCAATTTTCTAGAGAGTTTTAAGTTTGCAGTTATGTATTCTAAAATCACACATGATACTTGTAAAGCAAGACCTGTTAACGTTTAGATTCCACATGTAAAAAGCATGATCTCACAGTGAAATACTTAGCAGATGCCATGTCAGTGAGTGACAGGTGTTAACCTGGTGAGCAATGGAGCAGACTGAGAATGTGCTGCCAGACATAATGTACAGGGGAGGTCAAACTGCCAAACTTTGTGCAGTCTCATTAAGCGTGACAATCTAAACACGGCCATGAAGAAATAAACACTCAAACTGACACACAGTTCACAAAATAACTTGCCAGCACGCTTCAAAGTATTGCTGAGACACTGCACCAAGACTAGAGACAAAAGAAACACAACAAGGACATGTACTGTGTGATTTGGCACTGGGCTCTGAAATCACGAGGTTACAAGTGGAAAAATAGTCAAATTATGAGTAAGACTTGTAAATTTATTTTATGCATCCACATACTGGCAGTCACCTAATATCAACTACGTATTTCAGTCACACATTGCGTTGTGTGTCTTCTATTCATGCTTGCACTATGACCAGAGCTCTGTGCCTACAGACACCTTATGATGAACAAAACCAAAAGCACTCTTTGACCTTTGGCAGAAAAACTACTAATCTCTCAGATAATCACATTGCATTATAATAGTTAGCTTCATGATTTTGCAGAGTGCCCTGCAGTTCTTGAAAATATTTGGTTAGCAAATTAGAACTTACAAGAAGTCTTCTTCCCGCTAACATTTGAGAACTTTTCAGAATTTAAAACCGTAAACATGACCCACAACTGGCAGCCTAGTAATTTCCACAGTCAGCCTAGCTCCGTAGTTTACAAGTAGGATGTTTCCTTCAGTTACCACGTTGAATTTGGCCTTTCATTGCCCCTGGTGGGAGAGGCTCACCTTGTAGGTAGTTACATAAGGAAATGCAGAAGTACATAATTTAATTACAATGTGCTCTATCCAGAAGGCACTCTTTGGTGGCCATGAATCCTGTGTTACGCTCTGGGCTGAATGCTTGACATCTATCTTCCTGTAAGGCAGCACATTTGCAAAAAGGGAAACTCATCAATTTCAAAAGCTCTAATTCCATTACAACATATTCTATGAACTAGCAGAGATGGAATAAAAGGACTACCTGGGAGCGATAAGAAATACCTCCAGGTGACTTAATGTTAAACCACAACTTGCAAAAAGGTCATTTTGAGTAAATCTTGCTGTGGTAACCATCATAATCATGTTCATGGAAGTTCCCTGTCTATTGTAAGTGTTCCAAAAAGGAATTTCATTCATGTGTGGTAACACATCAACACAATAGTCCATTATGTCAAACTGAAAGGAAGATGCTTCAATAATTTTATGTTTTTTGATGATCCAATACTGGTTGGAATCCTCCATTTAAAGATATAAATACGCGCGCACACACACATATGTATATCTGCCTTTCCAATTATAAAAGGAAGGAGAGACAAAGATCTTCCATTTGCTCCATCACCCCAAGTGGCTACAATAGCTGAAGCTGAGCTGATCTGAAGCCAGGACCAGGAACTTGTTCTTGGTCTCTCACATGGGTGGAGGATCCTAACAACTTGGGCAGTCCTCCATTGCTTTCCCAGGCCACAAGCAGGGCGCTGGAAGGCACATAAAACAGCCAGGACACAAACTGGTGCCCATATAGCATCCTGACTCATGCAAGGCGAGGATTTTGCCCCTAAGAAATCACAGGTATAATTTATTGGTCACTAACAGGGTTGTTGATATATATTTTTTAAAGATTTTATTTTTATTGGAAAGGCAGATATACAGAGAGGAGGAGAGACAGAGAGGAAGGTCTTCGGTCCAATGATTCACTCCCCAAGGGACTGCCACAGCCGGTGCTGTGCTGATCTGAAGCCAGGAGCCAGGAGTTCTTCTATATCCCACATGGATGCAGGGTCCCAAGGCTTTAGGCCATCCTTGACTGCTTTCCCAGGCCACAAGCAGGGAGCTGGATGGGAAGTGGAGCTGCCGGGATTAGAACTGATGCCCATATGGGATCCTGGCGTGTTCAACGTGAGGACTTTAGCCACTAGGCCACTGTGCCGGGCCTGGGCTGTTGATATTAAGTAGAAGAATTCATCTTTTATAAATGGCTCATTCTTCTGACTTCAGAGTTACTAAAATTCAAAACTTTGTATGGTCAAATGAAATATAACATGGTAAACACTCAGTACACTGTCAACCTGGCCTTGGGACAATACCAATGCCTAACTAAAATGGCTCTAAGTAGAATACGATTCCAAGCCTGACTCCACAAAGAAAACAAATATAGTGTCAGTTAAAGCCTCTGCCATGACTCAGATCATTAGAATGCTGGAAATTCGCAGCCATGACGAGTCAATGAGAGTCTGCATAAATGATTCTGAGCACCAAAACTTCCTCTGCTACAGATCCTGTGGGTTCCATGCCAATCATTTCTTCCAAGTCCCAGGAGACTGCTGCTGTTTTGCCAAAGGCAAGGAAAGCATGAGCCCCTCACTTGCAGTCTGTCATTCCAGCAGTGAGGGATTCCTGGGCATTTAGAGTTGACATTTTGGAGATGCTGAGATAAATGATTGTGGCTTTTAAGTTGAAAGCTGTTCTGAGGAGGTTGCAGCAGTTTCAAGGTCATGCTGCTGTACTTATTTGTTTCTTGACCATGTCGGAAACCAAGGGAAGCCATAGGAGCTGACTGTTAGGCGTTGGATAGCCCAGGCTAAGTCTTTTTTCCCATTTTAAATTTATTCAGAAGGTAGTACATCAGAGAAAGGACACAATTCTTAATGTCCATTCTCCAAATCCCGCAACAGCAGGGCCAGGCAGAAGCTAGGATCTCAGAACTCCATCTAGGTCTCCTTATTGGTCAAGCACATGGGCCATTATTCACTGGCCTCTCTGGCACATCAGCTGACAGCTGGACTGGAAACAGGTTACCAGAGCCTCAAGAAGATATTCTGCTGTGATATATAGGTCAGGCAGGTATCAGTTTAACCAGCTGCCCCAGCCCTTGACTCTGATTCCATAAATGCAAAGAGAAGATATAACAATATTTGCATGAAGGCACAAAGACAAACCACAGCAGAGACCAGGCCAGAACCCAGGTCCTTAAATTCCTGGTGTAGAAATTCATCCCATTTTCTCACAAAGAGGACTGAACTCAGTCGCTAATCAAAGCCACCACAAAATTCCTCATCACCCACATGCCGTTATTGCCATCCTGGATACATTGGCATCCATTAAATTTATTTCCCAGCTTTAAAAGGAGTCCAAATGTGCTTTTCATGTTTGAGAGTATGCATTTTTAAAAAATCTTTTTGAAAGCAACTCGAATAAAAATAGAACTATCTGAAGCAACAGAAATTTTGCCAACAGTGTTCCAATCACAGTTCTCCCATCTGGGGGAACCAACTGAAAACATAGTAGGCGTTTTAAGTTACAGATTGTGAGTAGTTACAATTTGGATTTTTAAAAATATACACCACCAATTTCATCAGTTCTTGAAATACATATTCGTGCGAGTACACTCACAAATTGAATCTACCCAACTCAGTATTCCCCATCCCTAAAATATGTACTCCGTGCAGAAATTAAAACACTTGAATTCCAAGTAGTTGCATATATTTGACTTATAATACAGTTGCAGATGGAATTGAGATACAGGAGACAGATGATTTTTCCTTGCAAGTAATGACTGCTAACCTACAGACTGTGCACTAACAAGGCAGATCACAGAATTCTGGGACACACTCATCACCATTTCAGAGAATACGCTGCGCCACTCATCAAGACAATCAGCAGAGTAGTACTGCCCAAGATCAGAGCCCACATCCACTGTAATTCTGATTTCATGGCGTTTGCCACAGCTATTTTAAAGGCAGGAACATTTGAAAAATTTTCACTACCACAGCTTTCTAATTAACACACTCCCCACAGAAATGAAATATTCTGGTATGAATTATACCACTTCAGCCATCAAATGCTCCTGGAAAGGCTGTTCCTGCTGCAACAGGAGAGGAAAGCAGAGATAGCACTGCTGCAGGAACACGCTGAGATGCCACTACCACCTGCCCTGAGCAGAGCCTTCATGGACAGGCAAAGGGACTGTCCACGACACAGGGACATCAGAGTCTCTGGAGCAAGCCAGGTTTCTAGAGCATTGTGTTTGCATAGTAACTAGAAAGATTTCAACTAAACATGAAAACTGATCTTAGAATCTGCTAACATCAGACCTTGACGATATTGTGGCATGATAATTACTCATAGTTTTGTACCTTGTATAGCAATTCTTAAACCACACAAATAAAGAATTCAATGTCCATTCATGAACACAATGAGATTTGGTTTGAATCAAGTACCTTAGTCGATGCTGACTGGATAGAAAACAGAGGTGCCATAGGTATTCAAAGAAAGCTTAAACCTAATGACATGGTAGTGCATTTTCCATAACCAGGTAACCCATACAGGTATCAATAGTATCTTTACTGAGGTATTCCATTAATTGGAGCATCCTATGCCAAAAAGTGTTTACCTGCATGGTTGCCACAGACCCCCCCCAAGTCCCTCAGAGACATCAAAAACAATATGAATCTGCATAAATATGGAGACAACGTGGTCTGACTTCTAAAAGGTTATTTCTCGCCACACTGGGAAAATAAAAAAAGCTGGGGGCCCAACATGGTAGCTTATCAGCTAAAGTCCTAGCCTTGAACACACCGGCATCCCGTATGGGCATCATTTCTAATCCTGGCAATCCCACTTCCCATCCAGCTCCCTGCTTGTGGCCTCAGAAAGCAGTCGAAGACGGCCCAAAGCTTTGGGACCCTGCACCCGCGTGGGAGACCCAGAAGAGTCTCCTGGCTTCGGATCAGCATAACATCGGCCGTTGTGCTCACTCAGGGAGTGAATCATCAGATGGAAAAACTTTTTATTTCTCCTCCTCTCTGTATCTAACTATTCAATAAAAGTTTTTTTTTTTTAAAGCTGCAAATAAGACTCAAGCAAACAATGTATCCAAGAATTAGGAGACACTATTAAAAGCCCAAATGAAGTTATGGGAGTTCCAGAAGATGAAGAAAAAGCTGCATTTAAAAATATATTGGATAGGGCCCAGCGCGGTGGCGCAGTGGTTAAGGTCCTCGCCTTGCACGCCCGGGATCCCATATGGGCGCCGGTTCTATCCCAGCAGCCCCACTTCCCTTCCAGCTCCCTGCCTGTGGCCCCAGAAAGCAGTTGAGGACGGCCCAAAGCTTTGGGACCCTGCACCCGCGTGGGAGACCCGGAAGAGGCTCCTGGCTTCGGATCAGCATAGTATTGGCCGTTGCGCTCACTTGGAGAGTGAATCATTGGACGGAAGATCTTCCTCTCTGTCTCTCCTGTCTATATATCTGCCTTTCCAATAAAAAAAAAATAAATCTTTAAAAAAATATATATTGGATAAAATATTAAATGAAAACTTTCCTAATACAGAGGAAAAAAATGGGAAACATCATCCAGGAGGGGCACAGAACTCCCAATAGAATTGACCAAAAACATTCATCACCACTGTATGCTAATCAAGTTCTCTTCAGTGGAACTTGAAAAGATTCTGAAATTCGAATGAGAAAAAAGACATTAATATTTAGAGGAGCCCCAATCAGACTCACAGCTGACCTCTCAGAGGACACCATACAGGCCAGAAGAGAATGGAATGACATATTCCAGATTTTAGAGGGAAAAATTGTCAGCCCAGAATAACGTACCAGCAAAGCTTTCTTTGAAAAGGAAAGAAAATAATTCCACAGCAAAAAAAAAAAAACCTCAAAGAATATGCCTCTTCCAGACCTGTTCTACACGATACTCACATGTTCTATTGACACAAAAGCAAAGGTAAATGTGAAGAACACGCCCATAGAATCACATCAGAAGTCTAAAGCCGACAATGAACAAACCATTGCTAAAGTGACCAGAACAAGACTGCCACCTACTATGCATATTAACATTGAATGAAAATGGTTTAAACTCAATCAGAAGCCACAGATCAGAGGACTGGATCAGGAAGCAAAATGCATCTATCCATTGCCTATGGGAGACACATCTCACCAACAAAGTCAGCAAGAATGTATCTCTGAGATTCTGATGTTTTCGTTTCTGCCTTCATTTCTTAGAAAGTTTTTTTCATATATTCTTCAGTGATTCTAAAGACTCGGGATTCTCTGAGATACCGACAGCAAGGAAGCAAAGACAACATGGGAACACTGAAGAGCATATATCACAGGGCATATGGCAGAAGCAGGACAGCATACCTTCATGAAAGCAACTGGGAAGAACTACATTTCAAGGAAAAGGAACTAGAGACACAAAACAGGGAGAGTGATGCGCATGTTCATTTATAAGGGAACGAAAGCTTTACAAACAGCTGACCTCAAGGGATAAGGGATCCTAAGTCAAACTAAGACGGAAGAAGTTAGCAGGCCAATCTCCCGTAGGCCTGGGTGCTGACTTTATTCATGGGAGAAGAAAGCCATTAGTGGAAGAAATTCAAGCAAGGAAATGACATGAGCAGGTTGTCACTTTAGAATAATGACTTTAGCAATGATGTGAAGAAGGGAAATGGAATTGTTAACTCATTTGTATCTCAGACAACTGGATAAACAAAACCAGCATTAACTCATTCTGTTCCAGGCTCCTGGCTTTGGGCTGGCCCAGCCTTATGCACTGCGGCCATTTAGGCCACACTGAATTACTTAATGGATGACATCTCTAACTCGGCTATTCAAGCAAGTTTATATATATATATATATATTTTAAAGAAGTAACATTCAGAAGTTCTGATGTATTGTTATGTAACTAAGAACTGGAACAAAAATTCAAGTGAACGAAGAACAAGGAAAATTTTCTAGAATTTTCAATTTTAAGGCACTACTCTAAAGCTTTCGGAGGACTCTCTCCTTCACCTCAGTGAAGGCATGCAAGTTGTGAAGACTACTTAACTGATTTTAAAATATGTCCACAACTGTGTGCCAAGCATAGAAGGTTTGATTTTGTTCATGTGTCATTAATAAAAAATGCCTGAGAAAGTCAGTGAGAACACACTCACTGAATAACAAGTGTATCGTAAGATCTTTTTTTTTTTAAGATGTATTTTTACTACAAAGTCAGATATACAGAGAGGAGGACAGACAAAGAGGAAGATCTTCTGTCCGATGATTCACTCCCCAAGTAACTGCAACAGCCAGAGCAGCACCAATCTGAATCAGGAGCCCGGAACCTTCTTCCAGGTCACCCACACGGGTGCAGGGTCCCAAGGCATTGGGTTGTCCTCCACTGCTTTCCCAGGCCACAAGCAGGGAGCTGGATGGGAAGTGGAGCTGCCGGGATTAGAACTGGCACCCATATGGGATGTTGGCGTGTTCAAGGCGAGGACTTTAGCTGCTAGGCCATGCTGCCGGGCCCGTGTATCTTATGATCTTATCATTTATTTCCAGCCACATGATTCCATGTAAGTACTTTAAAAGGTTTGCATAGAAATTGCACTTATTTGGGGGATATAGCCCTACATGGTATTGCACGCATACATTATACAATGTTCAAGGACAATAAATACAGCTTTTCTTCAAACAATTGATTTTTCTTCACACCCCCAAATATTCCGGTTCCTAGCTATTTGAGGGGATTATACAATAAATTAATATCACCACCTTACTATCATCAGAACTGTAACTTCTTCATTCTACCTAGTTTCAGTTTTAACAAGGACAGTTTCTTGGGGCTGGCATTATGACAAAGGACAGTAAGCTGCCTTCTACAATAACAGCATCCTCTGTGACCACCACTTCGAGTTTTAGCTGACCCAGCTTCCTGCTAGCACACCTGGAAAAGCACCAAAAAAAATGGCCAAGTATTTCGGCCCCAGCCAATCATAGTGGATGCCCAGAGTGTGTGATTCCCAGCTGGGTAAGGCGAGGCCATTGCAGCCGTTTCGGAAATGAATGGGTAGTATGTGGAAGATGTGCCTTTCCCTCTGTATAACTGTAGCAGATAACTAACTTCATAAACTGGGGATAATTTTCTGTTCAATAAGAAATTTAACAATTTTTGATGCTGTGAAACATAAGTAACAGAAGGACAGAGTTTTTACATCCAATGGTTCACTCCCCAAATGGCCCCCAGTGGTCAGAATTAGGCTAATCTCAAGCCAAGAGAATCTTCAGGTCTTCCAAAGTTGCAGGGGCCCAAGGACCTCAGCTTTCCCCTGCTGCCTTAACAAAACATTATCAGGAAGCTGCGTAAGAAGTGGACCAGCTGAGACATGAACCGGTGCCGGTATGAGACTCTGGCACCACAGCAAGAAGCTTAACTTGCTTTGCCACCATACTGGTCCCACATCTTTCCATTCTATAGGTAATTTTTGTTGAGAAAAAAATCAATGTGACTAATTTATTCTGACCTAAAATGTGCCTCCTGGATTCCAAGTTATGGAATTACTATGTGATTTTAAGCATTATTTACCAACTTCAATTACATATTTTCCTAATTCTGTACTATTGGTTACATAAGCGCTTTCATTTCCAGAAAACATGAAAATCGCCATGATGTATCCTTGTACACATAGATGCACATATGCATATTCATATGCATAGAATTGCATGCTTACAGTTATATTCAGCAACTTTAGGAATTTCAAAAGCTCGTGCTTGTGTCATTTTTAACTTGTTTTTATACTTAAGGACAGGTTACACTCCAGAAAAACCATCAGCAGTATAACTTGTGTATACAAGTGTTTCCCATATCCATGCCCAAGTCAACACTGGTTATACCATACTTTAGCTTTTATTTTTAGTACCATACTTCCAAAAATAATAACACTTACCATTTCACTAACATAAAACATTTCTTACAGTATGCAATGGCCTAATGATTGTGCACAGAAGGGAGAATGGAAAGCTACCGAGTGCTGCCCTTTCTGACAGGTGAAGACATGCTGGACCCCGTGCCTCTTACTAGATCGCCATCCTCCGCATGTGTGGGGGCAATTGATCTGTGACAACCACAGGTAGGATAACCCTGGGGTTATTTCACGGGAGGGAAGATGCTAAGCTCATGTAGTGTCATGTTCCACAATATTTCAGAATTTGACAGACATGTGTCAACCTGCTTGCTTTTATTAAAGTGCAGATTTAGTTTGCATTCTGAGTTTACTTGCTTTATGTATCTTGGTCAGGAATATCATGAAATTTCTAAGATCACTTCCAACGTTAAAAAATAAGTTACACGAGTTAAAAGGCTCATGGCTTTAGGTGAGTAGGGAGTAGGATAAAGAAATGAAAATGAAATCTCAATAGTGCATGGGGTGAAAAAAGTGTGAAGGGTTTGGAAGTGGGGCCTCTATTAAAAGCACTTGCATATGTGTAGATTCCTGCAGCTAATTTTCAGCCATCAAAAGCACAAGTATATTTATGCAACTGTTCTCCACTTTCCTGTTTCAAAAAGGTTAATTACACCTATGCACATAGTTTGCTTTTTAAATCCAGTAGAAAGAAACACTCTCACAATAACATGAAATATCAAGGCATAAGCCTACTGGAAACAGCTTTTAGATGAACTTTTAGAGTCATTCCTTTCGCATTAATGAAATAAAAACACTGTCTACTAAGGAACAAAAGGGATTCTTCTGAAAACCTAAAAACGAAAAATTCCACCAGGGTTTGACGATCAGGAAGCAAAGTGCACGCAGCAGAAGTCAAAATAAACTCGAGAATAGATAGCAAATGAACACACTTCCTCTCCATAGAATGCAGCCTGCTGTCCCAGCTTTTCAGCTCTGAGCATGGAGCCCATTAAATACAGAAGCAGAGAATGCAGAAAATTTGACTGTAAATAATCACGCCAACAAAATCATTTACAACAGCATGAACTCCTTCTTGGAATACGTTTTAAAACAAGAAATTTTGAAATCAATATAAGAAACAAAGGTTTATTTTTCCCCTTAGTGTTGGTACAGTCTTGTACATTTTTGTAATTTAGCAATAGAGGTTATTAATTCACTATGTACACACTTCCTTGAGCATCTAGAAGTGCTCAGTACTTTAACAAGGACACAAAATAAAGGACACTGCCTCCTACAGGGGAACAGGAGTCAGTGGAGGCATCTCATTGCAATGTGAGTCTGAGTGTCTGAGAACCCCACGGTACAATCCAATTACACTTATCCATCCTCAACTTAATGTAGCTTGATTTGCTTCTCAGTATTTTCCAGTTATGGTCACTTAAACCACAAGTATCCTTGTATGTAAAATTTGGTGCCCAAGTGCCTGTTTTTCCTGGAACTCTATTGGTTCCCAGATTTTTTCAGAAAGACCAGAAATGGAAAATGTACTCATAAACAATGCGAAAAATGCTACATGCTTTGTTCTCTGTCCCAACACTGCATTATTGGTGTAAAATTAATGGCATGTGAAATTTGCAACACTAACAGTTGAAGCAGGGGCTCCAAGCTCTTGTGGCGTTTACTCCATCTTTTACTAATACACACATGTGTAGGTCAGAAAAGCACCATTTGGGGGTCCTTGGTGACAGCAAAAAAAAAAAAAATCACTATTTTTATTACCTAACCTCCAATGGGCATCTTTTTAAACATGTGCAAATACTATGTGGGTATGTCCATATATATTTACGTGAGTGTAATGGAGCTATTCAGGGGATAGAGCACACAGACTAACAGGTAAAATGTGCACATCCCACTGCACAGTTCCTGCACTGGCCCCAGCTCCAATCCCAGATTCCGGCTACTTGTTCATGCTCAGCCTGAGGGAGGCAGCGATGACTCTGCTAGCTTGGTCAGTGCCACCCACTGTGGAAACAAGGACTGTGCTCTTTGCTCCCAAGTTTGATACAAAAGTTTAAATTTGCCTTAGCTTTTTTGGAGAGTAAATGATGGTTTCCGCAGTTTGTGTGGTAGATGAAGTGTTTCTCTTCCTGTTATCTTCTGTAAGTTTTGCAATTCTCAGCATGTGTAGCATGTTTGTCATTCTGTTTGCAAAGAAACCCCATTTCGCCTGAATATAAAAGTACCTTTCCTCATGACTAGATACAGAGGATTCAGCATGGTCTACAATGATTTTCCTGGGCAGATTTAAACCTTCAAATGTCACTTCTCCATCTTTGATTACTAAAAAATGAAGAAGCATATTTGCAGATGGGGATGAATGGTTGATATCTCCACCTGCCCTTGCTCACCCCAAGAAACCTCAATCACTGAATGTGCTTTGCTCACAACTGTGCCTCACAGTATTCCAGACCTCTTCCATTTGTCCCCTTGTTCCGTGTCCTGTGTTCACAACCTAACCCTCCATATCTTTTTATTTTCAGTAAAAGGACAAATTATAGACTATTATCAGAATGTCTAAATTTGTTGAAAACAGCATCACCAATAATGTAAGAAGTTAAAAACACCTTAACATATTTGTCTAGGCTCAAGATGGACAGGCTGTCAACACTGGTTGCATCAGATGAGGAGAAAATAAGGTCAGAAAAGAATGGAGACACCCAGCACTGCCATGCTCCACATGATAAAATGAGGACATGTTCTGCAAGTTGCAAAGTTCTAAATACAATCTGAAGTACAACTATGTCTGCCTCCAAGTCTCATTCAGTATTACTTAGCCCGTCGGTGCTGCACCTTCCCTAACCTTTGGCAAATTTCCTTGGTTCCCCTTGTGCAAAAGCTCCATATTGTGTTACCAATTTCAACTTCATTCTAGGCAGCTCAGATTTAAAACTATACCAGAAAACACATCAGACACGTGACCAGAAAGTACAGAGGACACTCCCTTTGAGGCCTCAGCACCTTCTTTATGATCCCATCAAGGCTCATAAGAATTGGGTTAGCATGCAGCTACATACTGGATTTCCAGTAATAATGGTTAATGGGAACCATATCAGCCTCAGGAGCATGAGCTCCAAGTATGCTGAAGAGAAAATGCCGGCTATGGTTTTAACAAAAAAAAAATGGGAAGAGAATTTCCACCTTACTCCGAGAACACGTATTAACTGTAAAGAAACCACATATGTAGTTAATGAATATAGACACATGATGACTGGGAAATGTTACACATCTTAAAGCATGGCAGCCAATTCGGAGTAGGGTGGTGAAGCCTCCTACAGCATGGTTGAACACTCAGAGTATGAATCCACATGAGCAGCTTAGAGACACCCCAGCTGCTACTTGCAGGAGCCAGCTGCCACAAAGAACATTACTCTGCTTCAGTTGACCAATTATTTTATCTGGTCAATGGGTACAATCTGTTGACTGCATTCACATTACAGGACTCCCAAGTAATTTTACAAACACAGCTGCTCTCGGCTATCCTGGTAATGATGAGCACTGCTCTTACTTTTGCTTAATGTAGTTCAACTATGGTCCCACTTCCATGGATCTAGAAAATGATGGCTATTGTGCTCTGCCACATAAACTGCATTACATCACTTTCAAAAGATCCAATGTGGATTTACAGAAACCAATGTGTACAAGCAAAGACAATCATGGCTGTGAAATATAACACACATAGAATCACCAAAAATGAGAAAGTGCATATTTAAGGAGTAGTGCATTTTTTTTTTACCATCATGTCCCTCCCATTGGTCACTGCCATTGTTACAGCAATAAAAATTAAAGTTTACAACAACGGCATTCTACTATATACAATCAATCAATATGAGCAAGTCATTCCATTGTTTATCCAAGGACATGTGATGGGTTTTCTAATGTGTGATTATTGAAGCCACACACTCCAACTTTAAAATTCTTGATTATAAAGATGCTATATAATGCTGTTAATATTTATATATTAATACTTGTATTTCATGGCTTTCTATTTTCCCTGAAAATGTTCATTGAAAATTTGACATTGTCCTCCCAGTTTCATTTGACATGTAAGCAACCACAGTTCATACGCTGACCATGAAGTCACATAATGGGGTAAAGTACAACAGCTTGGACAACTGAAGATGAAGCAACACCTGAACTTCTAAATATCAAAATTTATGACTCTCGGAACCCAGTTAAAATACTTCTGCATCTTCAGCAGCTATGCAACATGATTAAATACTGGATTAGTCACTGTCATCAAAAAAATCTACTCCCATAGGCAAATCTGAAGGAAGACAACTGCTTCCAAGACTTTATCATAAAAGTCTTCTGCACTCATGCTGTTTAGTTCAAGGGGTGAAGAAAATGTCTTCTGTACATATTTTTTATTTTGCTTGAAGAATGTCAACATGCTAAAACTGACTTGGGATTAGTTCAGAGCAAAATATGCTTCAGGACCCAAGAGGGTCTGACCCAAGAGGCTAAGACACTTGCAGACACTGATGTCCACTCGAGATTACATGTAAAAAATCTTTACCTTTCAACTGCTTCATGATGCTCTTCATAAACAAATGACTCTGCTTTAACTTTGTCAAGTCTAGTACAATCATAAAAACTCCTGTTCCTTATTCTGGACATTATCCATTTTATTAGGCACTTTTATGCATGAGTTTATTTGGTGGTTGAGGTTAAAAGAAACCCTAAAATGTGTTTCACATCCTCTAAATTTTTGTGATCGCACAGAACATGTAAAAGTTTATAGCAATGCCCCAGAGATGTAAAGTAGACATATTGTACTTCTGAGCACCACGCTACATCACCCTTCCTCCCATGGCTTATACCATCAAAAGTGATGAAAATTATTCATAAATAGAAAGATCTGCTCTTTCAGAAAAACAACAATACCTTTATCAGAGAGAGAAGAGGAAATGGTCTCATCTACCAGTTCACCTAACAAGCAGAGCGAGCTGGAGAGTCGATGCTGGTCCCTGTAGCTGGCAGGCATACAGTCAATTTCAGTATCACCGCTCTTTTCCCTGAGTCTGCCTCAGCAGGAACCCTAGAATCAGGAACTGGAGTTGGCAGTCAAACCCAAGTTTTCCAATACAGCACACAGCAGTTATCACTACTAGGCCACCCGCCTGCTATGCACAACACTCTTTACAATGCCGGTAGATACAGAGGAAGTTTAAGCAGCATACAGATTGGCCTTTATTTGTAGTAAGTTTCATCTAACAGTCACATAGTAAGCAGCTTTTTCCAGAGGTTCTCTTGGGAGGGGTTCAAGCTTTCTCCACCAGGCCCTTTCCTTCCTCCGACTATTTTGCATAAACTAGTTCTCTGTCTTATTGCAAGTGAGTGGTCAGAATTCTCAAAAAAGAAAAAAAAATTGGTAAAGGAAGACACAGTACGTCAGGAATAAGTGTGAGCATTATAAAATGCTAGAACAAACAGTTTATTTGTTTTATACTGAAACAAAATACATTTACAATAGAAGTTTTCTTCCCAGCTCATGCGCATCTTAGGTAAATGTCTGATTTAACCAATTCAAATGTTAATATGAAGACTCAACTTTGCTGTGTTTGAAACATTGCAGGCAATTGAGTTGCCTGTAATTATTTTGGCATTTACTACTGCAAACACACCATTCGTTAGGCTAGAAATACAGAAAGATCACATTTTACAGTTTGAACACTTAGCAACACAAACCCACTTATGCAACAATTAAAACTTTTTCAAGGTATTAAAAGGCTGATATAACATGGAAACCATCTCACATTTTTAAATGCTCACTAAATATTTTTATTTTGACTTACTTTGGCCAAAAGACCATTTCCCCCAGTCCCTTCTAAGAGTTTTTTGAAAGATAAAATATAGATGGTTTGAGAAATCAGTACGGAATGACTGTTCAAAGAAAAAATCAAAGATGTAGTATAGTAAACCTGCAAGACTGTAGTAGTCGGAAATGAAATTGTAAATGGGAAAATGTAGATTGCTTTGATTTAGAAAATCATTGCCATTAAACCGTTTACAAAGAGCCTACTGTTTCTGCATCATTATCCACAATGTGTCAAAGTCAGCATTTTCACAATATTTAAAGCACTCCCAGCTTCCTCATAAATATCATTTATATTCCTGCACAGCTATTCAGCATATCAAGGACTATCATTCACAGTCTGCCACGGTGACACAGTATGATAACCCCAGCCGGAGCGTGTGAACCTTAACTAAAGATACAGAAAGGGGCCAAGGTTTCCCCTCCGCCCCCCAAGTGGAACCATGAAGGTCACACTGTTTTACAGCTGTATTTAACCCAGGATCCAAGCTACTGCATTGTTCTGCATGGATGGGCAGTGGCCACAGGGGTCAATGAGGCCTTCTGCAAGCAGCCACATTTCACTACTAGCAAATAATTTTAGAACAGGTGGCTTATGTATTGGCAAGGCCATTCATTTTTATTTGCTTTGTGACACAGAGGACTTCCTCATTCTTCACAATGCAAGAACCAATCCAGAACTATGTTTTCCTGCCTCTGTGCCTCATGTGAATCTCCATGAAGCCAATTCAAGCTGCTGCCTCACACAGAAAGTGCTTCCATGGACACAGGTCACAGGCTCCTACTAGTTTCTCTAGGTCTGGTCAGCCAACTTAACTTTGATAGGCAACTTTGAGCAGACTTCAGAGGGGTCCTTAATGAATTTCCTGTCTGCTGTCTTTGAAAAGGGGAAAGTCCTACCAAGCAATGGAGAAAATCAACCTAGTCATGCTCAAACAGCAAGGCTACCAAACTGCATAATTTCACTTCCGGTTTGTAGGACTCTGGAGCAGAGATCATGGCTACCACGGATGAGCTGATTCCACAACAATTAAAAAGAATGATTTAGCAGAGGAAGGATTTAATGTCTATCACAACTGTCATTCTTCAAGTAGTAAAATAAAGCATGTTGTATTATAATGCAAAGGCCAAACTGGGATATCATGCCCAAATACATGTGATGAATTCTTTTATCTACCATACTGTCTCAGGACAAAAAAAAAAGGAGAAGACTACAATGTTAATGAAAACACAAGCTACAAGCGTTTCAACAAATGAAGGGACCTAAATGTCAAATGAAGAAATGTTTAATGTGTATCATGATTCAAGAAATCATAAGTTTCACATGGTATTTATCATTTGCCTTCCAGAGTAATGAAGATTAAAAATAGAAAGGTGACTTCCAATTTCTTAAAGATCCTGGCAAGAATCTCCATAACTCACATGTTCCTGAAGGACAGCTTGGCAGCATATGTCAAAGCATTTGAAAAATCACAATGCCTGACCTTGTAATTCAAATTTTAAGGATTAGCTTAAGCAAACTATCAAGCCAATCATTATGCAAACAGCACATCTTATATGAAAAGATCATATTTTCCATACCCAGTAATAGAAGATGAGGCAACAAAGTAAATTTCCATTGGATCTGTAAAATCCAGTAGAACTAACTCTACTTGGAAATATGAAAGTTCTAAGTGTGAAAGATTTTGCCAAGTAGGAAAAGGTCAGAAAAACAAGCTATGAATCTTGGTGTGACAAAACATGCAGTTATTGTCTCCATGTCTTCCGTATTGCACAGCTTCCACATGTAAGATACTAAGGACCTGCATGTGTGGTCATTGCTCCTACTAAGACTTCTAAGAAGGCACTCAGCCTACTAGGCATTTTCTACTCTCATGTAAATTTAGAAAGTAAAAAGGTAAAATACACCAGTCTAGGGCAGGCATTTGGCATGGTTGTCATGACACCACTTGGCACAAGCTTATTTTGTATCAGACTGCCTGGGATTGAATCTCAGCACCATGCACAATTTGTTTCCTACCAAAGCATACCCTGACATGCAGTAGGCATCGAGTCAAGAACATAGGTCCTTAAATGCCTATGTGCATGACCCATACTGATTTTCTCCTTCTCAGCTCCAGCAGGGTCCAGATCCAGTTTTTCTGGTCATTTGGGAACTAAACTAGCAGATGTGAGATCTCTACATATCAAATAAAGCAAATGTGCAAAGATACACACACAGGCATGATTTGCCTAGTTGGAGTTTTAGCTAGGAAGAAAGTTACATAAACAATGTACAGAAACAAATAAGCATGAACCAGGGTAAAAAGGGGGTGAATTATGACATGACACATCCCTGATATTTATAACTTACAGAAAATCCAATCAATAAATTCATGCTAGCTGAATTTCCTTCTAGTTGATCAATGGATCATTCTGAACACAACATTGTGCCATTGTTCCATAGTTTACGCTTGGAGTGCATGGATTTACTCTATCCTAACATGCCTCGATGCTCCATGATGTGGACATGGGAACTTCAGCTATCCAAGTTTTCTAATTCTTACGGGATGAACATTCACAGCTCACAAAATATGTACACTTCACAAAGAACCATCACAATGTTAGCAAAGGTTTCTTGGACATTTATTTTATTCCTCCAGTGCTACTTAAGTCTTGGTAGTACAGGCTATTGGGCTCTACTACATCAAGGCAAACTCTTATTTAGCATGTATTGTCGGGATGTGTTGGGAAGGACTATGGGTACATAGTGATTAAGGGGACACAGGGAGGGGACAGAAACCAACAGAAAATATAAACCTATGATGGGGATCCAGGAATGGGAGACTAATTTTTTAAAAACATATTTAAAAGGCAGAGTTAAAGAGAAGAGGGAGACAGAAGATCTTGTCATCTGCCAGTTTGCTCTGCAAATGGTTTTAACAGCTGGAGCTGGGCTAGTCCAATGCCAGGCCATACTCCAAATACGTTTTAAATGTCCTCAGGCACACTGTTGTACCTTCGGAACTATTCCTGCTCTGGGGTTTACCAAAATACTCCCTTTTGCTAATTCCTCTGAAAGGTCCAGCACGGCCAGCCACAGAAAGTCCACTGTAAACAAATAGCTTGAGTCTTACTAGTTTCTTGACTACAGATATCCAGGTCTGCTACACGGTGATACGTTCAACAGTCAGCATTCCCTGCTTCCTTTCCTTCTACGTTCAGCAAGTGAACACGTGATGCAAGAAGAGAATAGTAACATTATGCAGTATTTATGGGTGCCACGGATAAAAGAAGAACTTGATGTTCCCCAAGAACATGACCCACTGCACTTGGCCTCAGAAACAGCTGTCTTCTAGGGTACTCGACTCTCAGGTGGTGAGTTTTCTAAGTTGACAGAAATGAAAACATACGGATGGGATGAGACGTTAAGCTACTTATTGTTATATTTGCATTTCATATTTAAGTTCCTGGGTGCAGATCCCAGCTCCACTCTTAATCCCTGCTTCTTGCTAATGCTCACCCAAGTATGCAATCAGTGATGGCTGAGATAGCTGGGTCCCCATCATCCACGTGGGAGACCCAGATTAGGTTGTGGCTCCCATTTTTGCCTTAGACCAGGTCATGGCAGGTATCTGGGGAATGAAACAAATTGTAGATTCGTCTGCATTTTTACATCTCTCAAATAAACACCAGTCAATAGTAAAAACTAAAGTATAAACTCCCCTTTTGAGAGAAGAAAAACAGAGGAGCTTGGCAGACTGAAGGAGAAATCATGTTTCTTGATTCCCCACTCAAAACAATGCACCTCTATGCTGGATGACACAGGCCTCCGAATGTGGCTCGCAGACACCAGCAGGTACTTGTGACGGCTCCATGTCCGTCAGCCTCACTCCAGAGCTGTGGGACCAGAGGCTGAATTCAGAGGGGAGCTCCAGGGAAGCAACGCTCCCAGGACTAACTTCACATGGTACAGAAGCAGCCCAAGCCCCACCCAGTGAGTCAGGAGTTGGCACAGCCAACAATTTATTAAGCTCATCATGTGGTCACTTGATCAAGCAATCAAGTGCCACACAGTGAGTACGAAGAATCTGGGCAAGCTGAATGTCCCTTGCTGGGTCTGTGTGTACACAGGGCAGGTTCACAGCTGTTCAGGCTTCGGAGGTCACAGCAATGGTCAGAATTTACACACTTGGTGTACTGAACTTCATACTGTGTACAAAAGTCCCTACTGGAGAGCTCACCTAGTCCTTACAAATTCCATGAACATCTTTGCCCAGGCATCAAAATCTTGAGATATCACTGCAGTCCCTCAATGATTAATTAAAACATCTAGAACAAGACAGCAAGGAGCTTTGAAGAATGAGGGCTAATCAGAAAACCTCTACCTCTGCAACATGATACTGTGATACTTGCCACTCAGACCACATTAAGATTGTGGTATTTCATGTTTTGTCCTATTTTCTCTGAATATAAAAGTGATGGAAGCAGAAAATTACATGGTTATTGCACCAACAATTCATCCAACATCTTTTTAATGTCCATTTTTGCCTTCAAAGGCGGAATGAATTGTAATGGTCTCATATTTAAGTATTAGCTGACTGCCTCATGTTTGACAATTAATTCTATTTACACAAAATATATGTCTCATCTCTGGACACTTGTTAATGAGATGTTTTGCTATTAACTCTTCTTCCTATCCAAGACACCTCTTTCCTACCCAGTTAATACGACTGGCTCTGATTGGTGTATACAGATTGTGCAAAGATGACTGAATAGAGAAGGAATAAATGGAATCAATGGTGATTAGCACAAGAAATTATTACTTCAATTTGAAATCTGTGCCCTTAAAAGAAATGCTCGCCGAGACCCAACACCCTGATGTTGGTCACTTCCCTTCCTCCTATCTTCCCACCTCAACTATGTGGTTGTCTGAGGAATACAATTAGAATTGAAATTCAGACAGCACGTTGCAAAGAAAGATGTTGTTCAAACAGTCCTTTAGTCCCCTTAGGGACACAGAATTGGTATTGAGTCATCTTTGATTTGACAACATTATTTTTGAGTTTTTATAAAATAAAGTCTTTAATTAAAATGCAGAACACTGAATCAGCCCACTCACTATACAAGATCGGTAAGTTTCTTTCTCCGAGCATTACTTTCTGAAAATGGAACAAAATTGTTAGGATTGGCTGTGTCGACAAGAAATGAAGCAGGAGAGCATCACAGATAACCACACTTACGTTAGTCATAATCCAAGGTGTGTTTTGAGATTCTAAAACCAAGTATTCTTAAGGTAAGGAAGGTGAGATTCAGAAATGTTTCTAATTTTTTGACAATGTCTTCTACTCTCAGCTAGATGGGTGTCAGGAAGCTACATTTTGGTGACGATAATTTTTATCTTCCTAATATCAGGTTTGAATATTTTGGTTCTTGAGTTTGTGACTAATAATGCGTCATCAATTCTTTATGTCCCCATGTATGGATGTTATTTAATATTCAACTCCAAGGTCACCAAATCAGAATCCTATTTTTTCTCTCTGCTCTCTACTCTCTACACTAATATATACAACTCCTGGCTTGTCTATTTCTGCTCTAAATCCCTGGGAAATGCAGTGGAAGTTGATCCAAGTGCTTCGGCAGCTGTAGCCAATGTGGAAGACCTGGATGGCTCCTGGCTTCGGCCTGACCCAGCCCCAGCTGTTGGGGCCATGTGTGTAGTGAACCAGCTAATGGGAAAACATAAATCTGCCTTTAAAATGTTTAATAAATGTATACATCTTGCACAAGACAAGGAAGTTTTCTGTACTATTACAATGAAGTCATTTTGTGTTATATTCATGGAATGGGAACTAGAAAATCCCCTTTACATCACTCGGTCCACATCTTCCAGTCTACTACATTCTACTCCAAAACCTACCTTGTACTTCAGAACATGGCCACTCCCCATTCCCCCAATCTGCCATGTCCTTTCAACCTTCCAAACCTCCTTTCTTTCGATTCCACTGCCTTACAATTCCCTTTCAGCTTCTGAGGCCCTGTGGAATTCTTAGCTATTCTTCCAATTCCAACTCATGCAACCATTTTCTCTATGATTTCTTCTTTATTGTGAGCATAAAGACAAAATAGCAGGGGAAGAAACGGGGTCTCACTATATTCTCTCATTGACAATACCCCCATGGTCATGGTCTAGTAACTAAAATACAGAACAATACTTTTCCATGACATTAGCTCCCAGGAATGGCTGGTATTAAGAAACCAAATGTTTTCTATTTCATCCTAAGTCCAGCCCAACATTCACCACATAACTGTCTATCAATAGTGATGAACAAAGGCAGGAAGGACAAGAGGGGCAGAAGGATGCCTCTGGGGTATTTACCCAGAATTTTGTTGTTCAGAGTGGAGTTAGAACCTGCTATCAACACACCAGTCACCTCAGCAAACTTAGATGGATTGTGTTTCCTCCTTAAATTATCTTCCAACAAAGCTATCAGTAAACCATTTTCATCAGAAAGGCACAGTGTTAATAGCAAAATTCTATAACTTGTACAAAGTTTTGGACATTCAATGCCCAAAACCAGTGGCAGAGGCTGCCTCACATATGTAGACACAGGTCCCATTATTAAGGGGAGTGGGATTTATTACCTGGAGGTTTTCATGGGCCCACTGCTATGTTGCTAAGGGATGGAATTCATAGGTTTAGATCTGAGAGCACTTCACAAGGGAGAACTAGGTGGCAGCACGGATAAAATGAGATGGGGCAGATGCCAGATGGAAGCAAACAGCGAGGGAAAGCTGTGCACAAACTGACAACTATCTGAACTGGTGAAACAGGAAGTGAAGTGGATAGAAACCCGAGACGTGGGCCAATCCTGCAACTGGATTCACACACACACACACACACACACACACACACACACACACACACACGTGTAAGAACTAACATTGATGAATAGATCACTGAAATTTCAGTTACACCTATCAACTGTCCAGTGTAAAAAAAATGAGCATGAAAAGTAAAAAACCAAAACAAAAATCTCTAATAGCAAATTAGATTGTATGATTTGCCAAGTGATCCAAGTGTAAGACCATGTTCTCATGAAATCTTCTGAAGTGGAATGCATCACCCTTGTGTAAAACAGCCTCTCACCTTCTCAAAAACTTGACCAGAACAAGCCTACATGCCAGAGGGCCAAAGGTCAAAGCTGGGAGGCGTCACCTAGAGCTGTTTTTCCTCAAACAGTGAAGTACCTCTCTGATGATGAAAACACTTTCCAATCAGGTTAACAGATTCATTTACATTCCGCAACCCTGTTGATGCAATGGGGAAGCCAAAGGCAAACTATATTTTTGCTATATACCAATTTGGATAATGCAGAAAAAATACTCTGTCAAATAATTTTTACATAATTCACAACTTGGGCCATTATTCACTAAAAATACAGGATTATCAATTAAACCAAAAACTGACTTCCCTGGCAGTCTGATTCAGGTTTTTGTTTTTTGTTTGAAAAGGGAAAAGTGTTTATCTACATGTGCACAGAACAAGTCTCAGGGACTTTAAGACGGTTGGAATCCAACTTTGACAGACAACATCCAGGTGAGTTACTAAAGGGAGCAATCGTCAATGTGTGGTGCATTGCACACTAGAATATTAAACGCAGTTGCTAGCAAATTGGGGCTTAGTCTTCTATCTCAGTAAACAAAGCTGATTACCTTGCAGATAATTGCAAGTGAAAGTCAATACAAGTGCATCATCCTAGCAGAGCCACCGAATAGGCTAACTGCACAAGTTAACCACCCACTCTGACCAACACACACATCCTAGGTCAAGAATCAAATTAGAGAACCCAGTATTTTGCTAGAGTCAACACCAGCACACTATAGGCACTGCTTTGTATGCCAGCTGCACCACATCCACAGTGCTCACAGTTACGTTTGGCCTTTTCCCTACACATGAGACCCAACAAAACTCTGGGGCATTGGCCTGGCTCAGCCTGGGTCATAACGGCCAACTAGGAAGTGAACCAGTGGGTAGAAGATCTGTCTTCCCTCTTTAACTCTTTCAAACAAATATATAATAAAAAAATATCCTTAGTAGGCCTGGCACTGTTAAGAGTTGGTTAAGCATTGCCTGTATGTTGGCATCCTGTATCTGCAACAGTTCAAGTCCCAATTGCTCTGCTTCCCATACATCCTCAGCTGATGTTCCTGGGAAAGCAGCAAGCAGAAGCAGAAGCAGAAGCAGATGGTTCAAGACCTTGGGCCCCTGAACCCACGTGGGAGACCTAAAAGAATCTCCTAACTTCTAGCTTCAGATTGGTCCAGTTACAGCTGTTTTGATCATCTGGGGAGTAAACAAGGGGAAAGAAGATGTCTCTCTCCTCTAACTTAAAATGAAATCTTGAAAAACGTAAGAATGAAACAAAAAGATAGTGAACACTCAGTGTGACAGCAATATCTAAACAGAGCCATGCCTTATAAAATAGCTCCTGTCAATAGCTTTCTGATTGAAAAGTTACTAGCAGGAATCCTGGGAGCTACTACTCCGAAATTAGCCAAAAGCTATCTCCTGCACACTGCTAGATAATGCTATAGCGTAGGGAGAGTGACACAAATTCACTGAGGACACTGATGTCTCCAAGTGTGCATCTGAAAAAGACCCAATTATCATCCAGTGACTCAAGTCTGATGTATTTTAACCAGAATTTATAACCACTGCAATATTTCTAAGTCATTACTCTTCGATGATGGGGTCAGCATTTTGAATATCACTCAGGAAAAAAAAAAAGCAACAACTCAAATAACCATGAACAATGCAAATGATAGTCCAAATAAAATAGAGCAAGGGGTCAGTGGGCATCGATGGCTCACTGGCTCCTGTTCTTCCAGCTGTGAGCTGCCAAGACAAAAGTGGATAGCCAGTGAAGTACACTGAGAGGCAAGGAAACTGAACAAGAGAACTCTCACCATAGCCTTGTGTCTATACTGTGTCTACCTAAACATCTGCCCCAGGAAGGGTCCTCTCTACAGGTCCCTTACTCAATGTGTTAAAAGGGATAACATGCCCCCAAGCTATACACATCTGGGCTGGTTTCACACAGACCCAGTAGGCAGAACCCTGTTTATTCTGACTGCCCATCGGGGGTGAGAGCCTGAGTATCTACAGGATGCTTCACTGGTTTTCAGCAGTCAGGCTCAAATAGGCACTAAACCCCTATACACCCAAGGCTCCCACCCATACACCCTAAAAATTGCTGCTTCTTCAGACATAAACAGAATTAAGTGATTTCAACTCAACTTTCAATGTCAGGGGCACCTATGGCACTAAGGTAGTACCTTGTGTGGTAATAAATCACAGTACTTGTGAGCTAGAGGCTGGATGCTCTAAGTGATGCAGAGGTCACATGATGGCTCCAAGTAACACTTAAGGAAATTGACCGCAGCTCTCAATGCTCACCCCTCCTTCAGTAAATACCAGCTAGAATTGCTACAAGATTACAGTTTATCATCTTCTATCAGCAACCCACCTTACAAAATTAGATTTCTGTTACCAAGTTCATTAGATAGGTTATACATTCTGTTGTTTCAATCAAGGGCTAACTGCTTTGCATTTTATGTATTTCATTACCTAACAATCACGGACATACCTCATGTTACAAGTAAAGATATCTCCAACACAGTCATCAATGACTGTCAGGAAAGGGAATATATATGGAGAGGGAAGGATTCGAAAGAAGGCCTAAGAAGCAGTTGCAATACAGATAAACTCACCATCTTAAATATGGTGAGAGTTTCTTACATGTCTCTGGTCCACACTCAAAAAAACTATAGACTTCCAAAAACATTCGGCTTATTACACATTATATAGACTGAAATAGGAAACTACGCAGTCCAGCTACAAAGCCTTTACCTCTAACCGCAGTACCTATAGGGCTTCCATATTTTAAGACACTTAAAGTTTCCCCCTTTGGAAAACAAGCATCTTTAAGCCAGTGTTCTTGTAGTGCCTTGTCACTTCCTACAATCCACATGACAGAAAGGTTCCATTGATGGCATTTTTACTCCAAACAATTATTTTGCTATGCTATTAAGAGCCCACTGATGTTGCTCTAATTAGTGATTTTGTTGCCTCCCTAAAAGCAAAGTCCTTAAGGACAATTACCGTCTTGATCAATTTGCCCTGACAATGAGTGGCCCCAAATGCGGTGCCGTTTTCACCGAAGCGGTGTCTGTGTCTTCCCTGCTCTCTGATTGCCGCAATTATTTTCTGCTAGTCTATGTGGGTCTGTTTTTAACCTGCCCTTTTCATCTACTTTCTTCGCTTGTCTGCTTGTTCATTCCCATGGGTTGGGATGCTAAGACCACTCACAGGACACATGGACAGCGTATGAACTTCAATAAGTTCTCAGGAAGATGTTTTGCTGAGGAGAGGGGTGGGGTTCGGGCACCTTTCTCCTTGCCTTCTCTGAGCCTCCATATTATTGATGCCTATGGTTAATTCACTGTAGAGCACTTGGGGCTAATGGAGGCCTCTTGCCAAGTTGCCAGAATCTGAACACTGGGAAATAGGTAATTCTGAGACAGTTACAGCACTCATGTAACATCTGCAAATCATGCAGGAGATCAGTCTATCTGTGTACCTCAGAAGCTGCAGGAAAGTGGAAGCTAAACGGTTTTGTTTTTATGAAGAAATGATGAAATCTAAGCACTTTTGTCCTCCACAATATACATTCTCGGTTGCTCTTCTGGAGACCTTCCATGTGCATGTTCTAAGCTCAACCCACAGTTAACATTCAGACAGCAGGTGAATCCTTTTATTCTTGTATTAACAGTGCTTTCGCAAATCAGCATTGAAACAAATAGTGACCATCTAACTTCTGAAAATCCTCTAAATTTACAATGTGAGGGAAATAGGTAACTGCAAAATAAGAAATTCAAAATTCAAGCTAATTTACAAGCATCTTTTTAAGGAAAGGATTAAAGCTCAGCTATCACTCCGACATGGGGAACATTGCTGACAAGGCCATCAGAAACCCAAGACACAGATCTAAGTTGGCTGAGAAGGTACACAGCCAATACACACTTTATGCAACCAAGTACTGCTTGGTCTTACACACACTAGTCACCAAGATTTGAGGCTCTGGGAGGTACCTGTGTCTGCTCAGTTCGTGCATTGGTGAGACAAACCTCTCTCTTCTTGAGCTCCCACACCCAATTCCTTGCACTCTAAACCTTGCTCAATTGCTTCCAACTCCACTGCACTTAACATGTGAGGGTGTGGACACCCGAGTCATTTGTGCCAGTCGATAACGGCCTGGTTACCTAATTTCCAAGCCAACAAATCTGTACAGCTTTGTAGGATTTTATCCCTGAGCATCCACTCCTCATATCGTTGATAGCTGACTGAACACAACTAATAGTTCCATCACCGATATTCAATGAGAGAAAGTCAAATGCTGCTGTTCTGATGATGCTGAGTCCATCAGAACTCAGAATACTCAATTGTGGCAATGACAAAAAGGAGCAGTCCAAAGTCAAGGGTTTGAGTGAATTCTTCATATGAAACACTGCTGGAAAATGAAGGAAAGTTATGTGCTTGGGGTACTGGTGCTGTTTTTGAGGTCATTGCCATTGCTGACACTAGAACCTGTAAGATGTATATTTGAGCATATGAGATTCCGAACTTTGCAAGTGAGCTCTTATTATACCTGTTGCATCGCAGTTGAAAAGCCAAGGCCTGCAAAGCATAGGCAGACTGCATACACACTGGCAAGGCAAGTATGCAGCACACGCTTATCTTAAAACCTTCTAGGCCAGCAGATGTCTAACATCACATTGACAGTATCTAGTTCACCGCTGAATTGAGTTTATAATTTTTTCCATCAACAGAAGGACCTTGCCAAGCTCTTCAGCATCCTAGATGCACACTAGATGGCTCAGTGGACAGCAGCTTTCTAAACTGTCAGTGTGAACCTGGAATAGTCATCACCGCAGCCTGGAAAGGGAGGCAGAGAGGAAATACAGATGGTGGGGCAACAGGTATCCAAACACACAATATACAAGATCTAGTGTTCCCAGCACATTAGGACTCTAATTCATCATCATGTTGTCATCCTATAGAAATAACTCCAGAGGAGTTGGTAGGCTCCCAACATAAGCAATGGAAATGTAAGTTCCATGAATTGACCTGTTGTGCAGATGTATTGGAAAGTTGCACATTATACAATAAAAAGATTGCATGCTAATGAAAAATACAATATGTAGAGAAGTGTTCACTCCTTCAGGTTAAAGAGAAGGAAATGCAAATAACACTACAATTACTACTACCAAAGGTGGAACATCATCTAAGGCACTGGCATTGTGCTTGGTATGCACTGCTATTTGTTGCTTTTAAGAGCTGTGCCAAGGAAACAGTCTTTCCTATCCCAGAGGTGGCAGAGAGGTGGAGCACAAGCATCCCACTATAGCTGATGGAGGAGAGGCCAACTCCTAAGCCTGCTTTTACTGTCAGGTGGTTGAATGATGAACAGCTCACGTTCACTGCATCCTCTTCATGAGCGCTGAGACCAGTGAAACATTCACTTTTAAAATATTTACCTATGAGGTGGAATAGACCTGCTAACTAGCCTACTTTTGAAGATAAACAAGAGAGGTGATGCAGGCTGAAGTGGCTTTCTCCTGTTTGGCCACTCAAGAAGACAACACAGAGGGAAGGCAGGTGGCTCAGCAGGTAGTCCCTGTCTTCACGCCATCATCCTATAGCCTTCTGGCTGTATCTGCCTTCAAGCTGTGAGCAGTACAAGCCATTCTGTGACAGGAGAATCACAGTTACTATAGCTGGCAGAGATACTAGTGCTCAGGAGTCTATAAAATATCAAAGGGGCATTGCCTTTATCATCCGCTCAATTGCTGTTATTTTTAACTGGACTCAAAGCCAGTCCAGGCTCAGCGCCATCGTCTAGCGGCTAAAGTCCTTGCTTGCATGCTCCAAGAGCCCATATGGGTGCCAGTCCATGTCCCTGCAACCTTGCTTCCCATCCAGCTCCTTGCTTGTGGCCTTGGAAAGCATTCAAGGATGGCCCAAAGCCTTGGGACCCTGCACCCACATGCGAGACCCAGAGGAGGTTCCTGGCTTCAGCTGAGCTTTGGCTGTTGCGGTCCCTTGGGGAGTGAACCAACAGAGGGAAGATCTTTCCCCTCTTCCTCTCCTCCACTCTGTATCTAACTTTGCAATAAAAATAAATAAATCTTGAGAAAAAGCAAGCCCAACAGCCTCTGTAAATACTTCAAAAAATGCTCTTAGGAAAATGGAATTACGTTTTGGGGCAAAAATAAAAAAGCAAAATCTTAAAACCAACGCATAAATTTTTCACAACACATTTTCCATGAACTTGCCAAATCCATGAGCCCTCTCACAGATATGCATTTCAGAATATTCTGTGCCAAAATCTCTTATAATTCCATTTTCTACCACCTTTCAGAAGTCCACCACCTTTCAGAAGTCCACCCTTATTACATAGCTTATGCATAAATATCTTATATTATTTCCCCCCTTTTGATTGCCTTTTGTTTTTCTCTCCTTTATTTCTGACTCTCAAATGTTCCTTTGTATAACATTTCCTTGGGGAAAAAAAAGACTAACAATATCTTAACTTGGTAAACAACAAACTAAGCCATCAGCAGCCATCCTAGGCAGCCCTAGGAAGCACTTAAAAGCAAAGAAATGAAGCTGTATTTTTTTTTGGCCTCCCTGGGGCAAAATGCTTTAGAGTGCCACACAGCACTTGACTTATACAATCATTTTTAAACTCACTTATCACTTCATCCACATTTCATATAATATTGTGAGAGAATACACTTGAAAGCTAAAGCATCTGTGCATTAAGAAGGCCTGTCATGGTTCATATCAGACTCAATTTTATAGGCTTTTTTTTTTATTTTTTATTGCAGCCCCTAGCTAAGCGACTCTATGGTAATCAAAGTCAGGCTCATGTGATCATGCTCTGCATATTTCAGATTTCCAAACTCAGGGTTAGAGCTTAAGCGTATTTTGTTTTTTCAAAACATTCTGAAAAATGATAGAGACTTCGCCAAAACCATATCTAGATTGGATCTAAATGGAATTATACTGCAGCTGGACTGAAGATCAACTTGAATAATGCAATTGGTATTTGCCCAATAACTGTTGTATCAGCCAGCATTTGCTGAATTATTTTTTTTTCTAATCACTACTACCTGTATCCAGAGTTTAGAAGAGATCTCAGATTCAACCCTGTCATTTTATAGATGAAGAAAATGGGAGACAAGAAAGGTGATGTGAATTACTGAAGTAACCACGCTGAATGTAACACAAATGTCAAACCTGTGTCTTCCAATTATCAGCTAATGTTGGTTTCAAAGTTTTGTTTGATTCTAATTTGATTCAAGTACATCATGAGCAATTGCTGACAAATAGTGCACCAATAAGCAGAACCATCGATGAGCCAGGGTGAAGGACCTGGGACAGGAAGGCTGTAACAGAGGCTGTAACAGTTCGCATTCAGCCTCACTTGTTCCTATTCCTGGGATTCAGGACAAATCACTTAGCAGCTGTGAAACTGCCCAAAGATTAGATGTCTCCTTTATCAAAATGAGCACTCAGTGAACATCACACAGGGTTTTAGGGACAATTAAAATCTCACAACTCAAGCAGTCAGCACAGTTCAGGCAACTCATTACAGGAGAGCTATTTTACCGGTTGAATAAAGCATTGTCTACACATGCTTAAGCGCTAGAAGAACTAAACTCAGACACAAACAAGATCTGAGAACTGGATCAGGGCGATGGAAAAGCAGCTACAAGTCCTCAAGAGTAAAGAGGCTGCACATTTCTTCCCTGGGGAGGCAGGGGAGGAACGAGTATTGAGTTATGCCAGGTTTGTTTTTGTTTCTTAAACTCCTTTAGCTTGATAGCAAACCTACTCATGCCCCCAGTACAGAGAAAGGAGACATGATGAAATATATAAATACATCTGAAATAATGAGAAGCTAGCCAGCAACAGAAATTAAAAACACCATTCAATATTATTCTGCCTCTCATCTATTCTCTGCTTTCATCACAACAAAATTTGTTTGCTTCCAGGACTCTGATTTGTCTATGCTCTTTTGCAGATGCATTAACTCAATTAAAAAAAAAAACTGGGACTACTCTCCACCACCTATATTACACTTCTATGTTAAATCTGTCTTTGTCCCAAATAGAAACATGCAATCCATTTTATCCATTTTTTATGACAGAAAAAGAGCAAAAGTTCTAGAGATCACAATACAGTTGGAAAAGAGTAGGAAATTTGAAAATAAAGTTTTGCTTCTGAATTTGCTTGTTAAATCTCTGGCCACAATTTCCTGCAAAAGAAATAATATCTTCACGATAGTTTCAGTAATGGAGAATATTAGACACGAGATTAAACACTAAAAGGAACTTTTGGGTATGGTTGTTTTCCTAAAATTAATAGCAAGACAGATTTCAGGTATATGACAGTATTGTTCTAAGATAACCATATTTCTCTCCCTCTGACCTGCCCTTAGTCTACCCTCTTTCATTTTTTTGCCACCAATTTTTAAGAAAAAGCATTATGAGAAAATAGTAAATGAACTCTAGAAAGTGACTCAGAATTTCAGTCGGTATGTGTATGATAAGGGAAGAATGCAAGGATTAGGGGAAAATCCAAAAGAAAGAAATTAATGCATGCAAGTGTTTGGGGGAAAAAACAAAAATAGAATACTTCCAAAATGCATCATGAAAGGCACCGTTCCCCTCTGTGGTAATATCCTCAACGAGACTCCTGTGGCTTCAGAGTAAATGCAGCCCCTGATGCACAGCGACCGCCTCGGAAGGAGCTGCCGCACCGGGCCAATCTTACTTTATTAGGTTTATGTGTGATGTCTGAGCTGGTGTATTAAAATTTTCTCACAAACTCAAGTTTTATCTGCCTTGGGGATTGCCAGGGTACTTCAAGAAACTTAATAGCAACCAAAGCGTATAAGAAAGGAGATTCACAGATTAAGTATTGAAGTGTAATTTAGATCATTATTACAGTGGGATGAGAAACAGACCATCTTTGTAGGTATTCCATGCCTGGCGTGGTTAGTTCACAAAACAAACCCCAAGCTGGGGTTCTTGCCCAGCATGAAGATTAAGAGTTTTCTCAAAGATAACAGAGTTGATGACAAAACAAACAAACAAACAAAACCACAAACAGCATCACAAACAAGGGTTTCATTTTGCCTCCTTGGAGCACAGGAGTGATTATGGTCTGTAAAGCATAATCGTCACTAACTCTGATTTAAAGCATCTAATCCAAAGTCCCTGTGATGCTTCAACACAATTACGTAACTCCAGTAATACAGTTTGAAGCTGGAACACACATTACAGGCTATAAATCACCATTTAAAGACATTTCCAGAGTTTCTTTTCTTCACGGTTTCAAAGTCTTTTGCAAATACTCATGAAACTTTAGAAAATTTGTGGAAAATGGAATTAAAAATACGCAAACCTTTCCAAAAATGGTTTGTAGCTCACATAGCAATCTTAAAAAGACTTGCCTTAACTTAGTGTGATGGGGGTCATTACGCTAAGGAAACAAATAGCAATTATTATTTCAGGCAATAAGCAGAATTCACCTGCCATTTCCCAGTAGAAATATCCATGTAGATCTTTCCTTATCCCAATTTTTCGGTCATGTGGTCCGAAATGTAACAAATGAGCCAACTGTCATTTTCTCATCACAATCTTCCCTGGGTTATTTCTCTAAGTAGTGAGTGGAGCAGCTGTCACCTCAAAATGCCCAAATCTCTGAGTTCACACTTCTGATAAATGACTCTTGCAAAAAATTGTACTTGTGAAATCAACTGACCAACTGGGAGCTCAGAACCTCAACTTTGGCTGTCACCTTCAATCCATCACCATGGGTCAGAGGACAGGGAGAGCCCTGCAGGTGCAGAATCTGCCACAGTCAGAAAGCATTGTAACAAACTGAGCTGTCCTGAGAGTAACTTCCCAGGTCGCCCTATATGAGGTAAGCATCTTGTTCAATGAGAACTTGTGTACAGTCACACAGCACAGAACTCATACATGTGCTCTAGCAGAACAGCCAAGGAAAACTTTCCCAACAGCCAAAGTCCGGCCTACGAGAACTAGTCTTCCTGAAAAATAGAGACCATATAACATTTTTCCTAAGTTGAGAATTCTCAGAGCTTAGGAGATGGGGTGAACCTGACATCCGTTGTATGCATAGATCACTGACCGGGGACAGAAAATACACCATCTGGGAAGCAGGTATGTATAGGAGGCAGTTCAGAGCAAACAGCTTCTCTAATTGCCTACACTGGCCACCCAGTGAACAGAAAGCTTAACGGCTATGATGTGCATAGCTGCAAGTGTGCAAGCTGTGTGCTGATCATTGAAATACCCTCTGGGAAACATGGATTTAGAAACATTGCAGTTCTATGTTTCAGAACTCAGTGGGTACCCAATTTCGGCAAGTTTCTTCCTGCTCATGTTTCTATTGGGACACTAATGGAATGCCCTGTTGGTGTGCTACCCTTCTTAGATACATCCATCTATTTCTAAATATTCACACACATTTCTCCCCAAGTCAATCCACATGGGACCCATGCTCATTACAACATCACCACAACTTCCTGCAGAACAAATTAATGCAGTGTTACTACTGGGATTACTACCCTATCCTTTCAAGTCAACTGTGTACACGAGAGATTTTTTTCTAAAAGTTTTTGGAAAATCAAAGTTTAGCTTAACGCAAAGAATTTTTCAAGTCTCAGGCAAGCACTTGACAGAGTGGTTGAGATATGCCTTGGTACACATGCATACCATGTCAGAATGCCTGCATGTGAGAGCCATCTCTGCTCCCGATTTCAGCTTGTAGTTACACACACCAGGGTGCCGGATCAGTCTCAGTCACCCTTGTGGGAAACCAGGACTGAAAACCTTGCTCCTGGCTGATTTGAGCTGGCTCTGTCCCAATTATTGCATCTGGAGATCAGGGAATATATAACTCACTGTGTATAAGACACAGATAGAAAAAACCTCTGCCTTTCAAATAGTTTAAACTCATGCATATGAGCGTTCAAAAAGTTGAAACTTTGGAAACTACGGATCTTTTACCAACAGAATAAACTTCTCACTCTACTTTCCATCAACTTTTTAACACAGCCTCTCATTTCCCTTCTTTTGCAGCCCCATACGGTACGGATTTCTGGGTGGTGCTTACCTCATGGAGAAGCACTTGACTAGGGTTTGCCTGGGGCTGAAGTCCTACAGGCTGTGTATTTAACCCTGGAAAGTATGCTCTATGGGCTCCCTCAGCAGCCTGTCACCTTCACCCTGCCATTTCAAACACGTCTCTGGGTTACTGTATGGCTACGACACCTCCCTTCTATCTTCCATAGATCTCCCTTCCAGTTGGCTGTGTGTCTGCACTGTGATGCTTAATGAAGACTTACAGTGGCAATCAGCAAAACACTTTCAGGTTGGAATGAACCTAAAGGACATCCCAAACTCCAGTTGAGGGGCACTCCACTTGTGCCTGGAGAAGCCCCCAACTGAGAAGGCCCCATCTTCATGCAAAAGCCTCACCTATAAAGATTTGGTAGATGTGTTTCCATTACCTTAAGTTGAAACCATTGCCCAACTTGCCACCCGCTGGTTCCATATAAGAGAAGGTACAAGGGGTAGACCATGAGGATTTTACTTAAGACCACAGCAGCACCCTGGAGTGTTCTAGGTGGCTTATGGAGTTTGTATAAATACAAACCCAACTTCTGGGAGCCTTGTTTTCTGAACTGTAATAAGGGCATTTCAGCAAGTCCATGGAAAAATGGAATTCAGCTATTATGATACAAAAAAGTTTCTGAAAACGTGTTTTCATAATTTTTTCCCCCAAGAACGTTCTGATGATCACTTGAATAATGAAGACCATGTTGTAACTAATATTACCCAGGCCTGTAACAGTAACACCGGTGTGTCTCTAAGAATATTCCCTCCTTTTCCCAGTGCCCTTCTTAAATGTAACAGCTGGGCCTGAATGTCAGAGCCATCACTTCTGCCTTGGACAGTCACTCAGTTCCAAACACCTCACAGTCCACACTCCCTTGATGTGTTCTGGTTCTGCTTTTAACACCATGCCCAGCATGGCATGTGTTGCTTTGTGTTCAGAACGACACATAGCTCAACTATCATTTTTCTCTGCTGTGTTTGTAAAGATGCAGTCCTGACCTTTTAGCCTCCCTCTCAGTTCTTCCTTCTCCAACCTACTGTCTAATTCAGTCTCAACTTCTTTACCTTAATTCCTTGTCCTGCACATTTGTCTCCCAATCTCTTACAAAACCATTTAAGATCCTCTTATATTTTCATTGGTGGTCTCAGATTTTCAACCTAGAAGCACTTTCAGAGCATTACCAAGTTAAACCCCTTTTAAAATAATCACCAGATTGATGCTTCCATTTCTAACCCCTCAGCCTCTTAGGATCTGTATTTTAAAGATTGCTTTTTCCATTTAATCATTAACCCCAGAGCTTCAAAGCACACAACTTCGTCATTTCTAAGCTGGCTCCCACACTCCCTGTTTTAAACCTGATTCCCAGAATTTATCCCTGAGGGCATTATCAATTTGGGGTTTCCCTTGGCTCATAGCAACCCGCATCAGATGGAAGCTTCAGTCTTCCAAAGGTCTGTTTCCACTTTGAGCAACAAAACCATCAGAATCAGCTATCCTGAGAAGCAAGGGACCATGGGGGATTTCCTCAGTGCAGTTTCTAGCACATGCCATCAAGCCTGACCCTTACTCCTTCTTTCCGTGTCTGTGCCAAGAATGTGGGGCCAAGAATATTCCTCCAAGGAACAAGCCTGCATTACCAACACTGTCCTGGGGCAGGTGCCTGATACCTTTCTCAGCAGACAACTAATTAGTATTCACTTTCTGTAACAAGCAAATTGCTAATTTGATAGAAAAATTCAGGGAAATTTGCAGCTTCCCTTCATCATGTAACAGTCATTTTCATTTAGCAACTTGGTCCTCTTACAATGAGTATTGGTTTTGAAATTTTAATTAACTACGCATCTCTTACTCAGTAGCCATACACCAAGTTTAATCATTAAGATGGAATATAAATGAAATTAAAAATATGGCTGAAGTTACCTAGAGGTGTGCAAAGCTGTTCAATTAAAAAGTACTAAAAATAGGACATAACAGCACAACATTTTGAAACTTATGAAATTTTTACAGATTTGAAAAGCAGGACAACAGAAATGAAGAGCAGAGGTGACAGAGACACACCTTCCACCTGCCGATTCTCTGCCCAAATGCTTCTAAGGCTGACACTGGACTGTACACAAAGCCAGTAGGCAGGGACTCCATTGCCATCGCACAGGAACAATAGGGGCCCAAGCACTTGGACCATGTTCCATTAATTTTCCAGGTGCATTCGCAAGGGAACAGGCCTGGGAGCCAGAACTTGAACCTTCATTCCAACATGGGACAACAGTGTCACATTTGTAGGTTAACCTGGTGCACCACGATGCCCACCCCACAGGAAATGTTTTGAAGTCTACATTACCTACTTGATAACAGCATAGGAATGAATGACGAAAATCCAATGAATTTAAGTTTTACATGAAAAAAAGGCTTTTCTTTTTGTCTCAAAGTTCCTTACATACAGTTGACACAGAAGTACTCAACCATAACTTTAATGAAAAGATGGAATGACTCATCTTGATTCCATACTTGCGCAGAAACAATCATTGCTTGCAATCAAGAGCAGTCAACGGGTATTTTTCCTCCAATGAAAGGACAACCAGCCCGTGAATCTAGGAAGGACAATGACTAAGCTACTATTTGTGTTTAATAACCTTGTGCTTCAATTGTTCCATCATTAAAGTGGAGATATATCCCGAACCTAAGAATACTGGGGAAAGCTGCATTAATTTTATGTGTTTATAAGGATTTGTTTATAGGAGGCACAGCAAAGTAGGAAGAGAATGTCTGCCCTCTGATTCACCTATCCCCAAATGCTGGGGCTGGGTCAGGGCAAAGCAAGTAACCAGGAGTTCTAACCATATACAGTGGGTGGCAGGAACACAAGTAGTTGAGCCATCATTTTCTGGGCCCCCAGACACTAGTAAACAGTGAAAACAGTGACCAGGACTTGAAGTAGGTAATTTAATAAAGGATGCAGGTGTCCTACAGCACAGCTTAGCTTACCATGTGGCAAGATCTGCCCCATGTAAAAGTATTCATCTTCACATTGCCAGTGGAGAAGAAGAGTTGAGTTGGTAGCAAAGGTATCACCATTGCCTGACAGCACAAGATTTGGCACAAATGTCTGCTAAAGTAGTCTTTGTCAAACGAATGGACGAAAATTTCTGAATAATTTCTATGCAGAACTGAGGGATTTTCATCGTCTGCATTTTTCTATAATTACTCAAATATGACAAAGGGCAGACTTGAAGATTTGCGGACAGGTAACCTTGCAACTCATTAAAGATACACATTTCCTTCAGAGCCTTGTGGCTCAGCTCTAAGTGTGTGGCAAGCACACTCAGTAGCCCACTCATTGTTCAGATTTCAAGACTGACCCAGCTCTCATAGTGGCTGAAAAAAAGACTTTCTTCTCAGTTTAATTCATGTAAGACAGGAAAGTAGAAAGAGAAAGCAGTCAGATATCCTATTTTCTTCTATGTCAAGAAAGGAACATGTAATAAATTAATGTCTACTTTATGATGGGTAGTGCATGTTCTCCTTTAACCATTATCTGATGCCATTTGGAAATATCTGAAGGTCATATTAGCTGGACAATTGAGATTGGCAGGGCAGAAATGCCTAGGCCAAAATATGAAAGCCTTAAAATGTATCATCAAAAAAAATACAGCTTGCTTAATGGAAGAAGGGCTTGCTGCCATAACTAGGTATTACATGGGGGAAGCAAAGTGCCGTATGATTTGTCTCTTTAAACCTGTCAATCCAACCTCTTTGGAGAGTAGTAACCTCATCAAATCATTATAACTTCAAAAGATATTTAAGAAATCGGAGGTACTGAGCAGAAGCCTTGTGCCATGATTAGGAGAAATTACAAGCATTAAGTTACCTATAAATAGGAAATCAACATATTAACCTTTACTTATTTAAAGAGGCAGACACAACAGGCAATGCAAATGAAGCCTATTCACATATGCATATTCCCTATTCACGTCATTGTTGTTATGCTTTGAGAAGGCATGGTCTGAGGATTAAAGCTCAGGTTCACTTTACTTCCATGAGGGAATAAACAAATATACTAGGCGGAAGCAAGGAACTGACAGAGGGAGAACAACCAAAAAGAACCCAAATTGGACATTCAACCAAGCAAGCCAACAAGAGGAGCCCTGCAATACGAAAGCTTACGTATTTTGTCTTTGTCAACACAGGACACACTCTTGCAGAAGAAATTTTATGTCCGAACTTAAAGGCAAAAAATAAAAGGGGAATATAACTCCTTGTTTACAGTTCTTTTTTCAAGAGATAAACCATTATGTTTGGGATTTAGTTGTTCAACAATGTAGGTCGTCTATGCCTCTTTACAAAAAAACCTTAGTACAGTAAAATTTGCTTATGTAACAATGTGTACTTTTACAGTTTTCATTAAAAGGATTTTGCATGCTAAGACCTATTCTTGATTACATAGGTAAAAATAAAAGATAATGTTCACCTTTTTCAAACTACGGGGCTAAGCACTTCACATCCGAACTCATTATGCACCCCTCACAAAAACCTTGGAATTAGGTACTGTAAGCTTTAGTTGCCTAGACGGCCTACTGAACACAAGTCAAGAGACCACTAAAAAGTTCCTTAAAAGTTGCGCCACATAGCTTTAAGCATTTTAAGATGAGGCAATATGAGAAACACAGAAAACGAGCCAGGAGCCTCGTGGACGCTTGCAGGCAGCATTTGCACTAGGGAGCCCTGGTGACGTATGAACCCCTCTCCAAGAGACACTGTCCACTGGTCTGCCTCTGCCACCTGTTGGTTCTATTGTCATTACAGTGTTGATGTTGTTCCTCCTAACTTCCCACGCCCAGGGCAGGTGGCAGACTGATGAGAGCCAGAGTTTACAGAACTGGCTCACTGCTGAAGGATGCTCATTAGTAACTGTTCAAGTGTTGAATAGAATTTTGTGTAAGACCCAACACAGGTTCGCTAACCCTTACTGAAAGTGTATGGGAGCATGAGTATTTATACTTTGGATTCTTTTCGCAGGTTTTACTGTGTGCAATATGCATAATGAGGTATTGTTAGTGATAGGACCAAAGCTTGAACACGAAATTCACTGAGGTTTCATGTACAGCAACAGTATACACATTGAGACCAATATCCATTACACAAAGTCATGAATGGAATTTTCCACTTCTAGCATCCCATTAGCATTCCAAGAACTTTGGGGAAGCCGTGGTGTCATGTAGTATGCTAAGCTGCCACACACTATGGCAGAACACTAGCTTGTGTTCTGGATGCTTGGCTTACACTCTACCTACTTGCTACTCAGTCCAGAAAAGTAGAATTAGATGGGACCCTGTTATCCATGTGGGTGCCTAAGATGGAAATTAGGCTCTGGATTCAGCTTGGTCCAGCCCTGGCTATTATAGCCACTTGGGGAGTACATGGACAGACAGATCTCCCGGTTCCCAGCCTCTCCTCTCCATCTCCACCTTTGTTATTCATATAAAGTCTTGGATTTTGCAGCATCTTTGACTTTCAGATTGGGAAAGTTGTAACTTTTTCATTAGAGCCAGATGACCATTAGCAAGTTCTGTGAAGCCGGGGAGAGACAGCCCCTCCTGATGTCTGCTTGCCAGATAAGGTATTACTCCACAGCTGTGAAAGACCATGTTGTATGTCACTACCTTATAAACTTTCAAGATCAGAAAGTAGCAGCCAATACACAAGGGTACTTAAAAAAATAAGTCTGGCAGAATGAAGTAAAGCTTCAGAAAAACCAGAAATCTTCAAATCCAGGGAGCCTGCAAGATGTTGATAGAAAATGTAAATTATGAAAGAAGTATGCACAGATTTCAAAACTTTCTGAACCAAAATAAACTTGTCTTTTTGATTCCATTTGCTTTGAACTTTCTGAAATACCCTCATATAGTCTTGCTCCTTTCTGGCATCTTCAATATGTAAATTTAAATCAATGTATCTCAGTCTAGTGATTCTCTTAGCTAACTGTCATTTACAAAAAGTAAAAGGCAGTCAATCATGGAAAATATGACAGAGTTGCCGTCCCTAACATACACACAGAGGCAAACAAGAACTTATTATATCATAGGGAAACAGACAATCCGATTAGGGAACACAGATTAACCTGACCTTCATCCAGATGCTCACTGCATCCTTAAAGGTTCCCGGCCACGGCTCACAAAACAGCAAAAGCCTAGCCTGATCTCTGGCAGATAAGCAAGGGAGCCATTTCCCAATGCAGTCTGAAAGCTGTGGCAAGTCAACAGTGTCACCACTAGGTGGGGGAGGTGGAATGGGAGCAGATGCACTCAGGCATCCTGAAATGAGATCAAGTTGACCTAAAAGGCAAATTCCTAGTAGAAAGCTCTCACCCGGTTGTGCACATCACATGGGCCAGGGCAAGCTAGGTGTCTTCATCAGCACACATGTGTAGCTGTGCTCAGAAGAGCCTTGTTAGCTTAGAGACCATCACACAAACACTATTGCTCGAAGATGCTGCAGAGATGACCACCCAATTCTATCACTTTCTGATGACCTGAAGGGAGACCAGGTAACAGACGCCAGAGAAACACTGGGAAAACTTTTGCCAAATATTATCTCTAGCCAGACTTGGTTTCTGTTATTTGAAATTCCTCAGTGTTCATTTTTTGTGTGCATTATGTAGATACACATTCAGGTAACATTGAATGCATAGGTTACAGCAAATTCAAAAACTCACAAATTCTTGCTTTATTACCTAACGGTCTCTGGTCAGAATGTATTTTTCACTGATTTGTTCCGACTATGCCCAAGATAAGAAAAGTCTTACCCAATGCAAGTGGCTTTTTCCCTGTGGAAAGTTGTTGACCTTGGCTTCCATAGAAAACTCCCAACTATTCAGACCTACTCTGCAGCTGTCACTGACAGTGAGAGTATGCTTCTTCCTCTGATGCCTGTGCCAGTAAGGGATCCCGGCCGTGCACATTAAGGACGTTAGCCACTAGATTACCATGCCAGACCCATTCTGCTGCTCCGATGACCAGGAAGGGTGAGCATGTGAGAAGCCCTATGATGGAACTTTAAGCATCGAGAAGACTACCGCTCTTTGCACAGATCTTCTAACTTCAAGTCATTTTTATACATGTTGCATTAGGACGCTAATCTTGGTATGATGGAGGTATTCCGTAGAAGTAATTTTGAGGTGATGTGATATGTCAACAAATGGGATATGAAGACAAAATGAACAGCACGATCAGCACTGTCATGTAAATCTCTTTTGGACAAAACACAAATCCAGATATGTCTCATGTTCAAGAAAATTCGAAAATGTTAACACTCCGGTGATGCTAGGAAGGGTGAAGGATCCACCAAATGGCAGGGTAGTGATGCAACAGAGCGTGGTGTCAGTGCTTGTGTTCACATGAGCCACTATCCGGTATAGTGAACTCAACCCACCCACCCCCTTCCTCCTCCCGCGTGAACCAAGATGCCTTGGTCCAGGAGTGTGCAGTGAGACTGGCCTGAGGAAGATTAACCTGCAGCCATGGAACACTGACAACTAAGCTATGATTTTAGTTGGTAGCTTGACTGGGTAAAGAAGAAACCAGAGAATTCAAGTGAGGTGGGACTTCTGGAGATGCCTATGAGATGGTTTCTAAGAGACACTAGCATGTTGGTCTGTGGAGTGGGTGTTAAAGGTGCAACCTCAGACACTGCAGGTAGGAAGAGACAGACCCTGGAGAAAAGATGCAGAGAAAAGCTCATTCTCCTCTTGGAGAGTAGTGCCCCTCCATCTCTGGACATCAAATCTCCAGGTTCTCCAGCAGTAACTCCAGGACTTACACTAGCAGTACCCTCCAGGTTCACAAACTGCCAGTGTGAGAGCAGTTACCTCACTGGCTTCCCTGAGTGTGAGACCTTAGCACATGAAGCCTCCCAGGGTCTCCAGCCTCAAGATTATCTGGTGTGGGTCTCAACTGTTATAATCATGTGATAATTCCCAGCACCTACACATAGAAAAATGGAAGTAAAATTTATTATGATGTCCAAAACTTTGAAATGCATAGTTTGTTCAAAATGCATATTTCCCATGAACTTTCTGAAGAATCTTCTTATCTGTGATATGCAACATCCTATCTGTTCTCTGGTGAACTCCTTAAAGTATACCCTTAGTTGAACTCTGGCTGCTGATGTCAGCAGATGGAGCCGAATGCACCTCATGGGACTCCTGGAATCAGCCCTCTTTGATGATTCCTTCCCCAAGGGTAGCCTGAGGAGCATTCTGCTTTTTCTGGTGACTTCTTCCACAGTTAAAGTTGTGCTTACCCAGCAAGGTTAAGCTTATCCTGGCATACTCACAGCTTTGGACCTAGTTGGGTGAAAATTTATCAAGGCAACAATTTCAGCCTCCTGTGTCCAGTGAATTCAGTTAACAGCACACAAGCAGAAAAAATCCCAAACACCTTCCCTTAAACACTTACAGGAACCACTGAGGTCTTCAAGAAGAGGCTTTATCTGTCAGTAAATGGACAGAGCCCTATTTCAGCAAGATCAGGTATACCAATCTGCTGAGAGTCACCCTATTTCTAATGGGCCAATATGATGGCAAATGGAAGGTACACTAGACAGGAATTAGAAAGCTGGGCCATTCCTATAACCCCACTGCTAATTAGCTACACAACCTTGGAGAAATCATCTAACTGCCTGAACCTCAATATCTTTGTCTAGAAGATGGAAAAACTGAAATGCAGGGTGCCTCATCTCCATCCAGTCCCTAGCACCCTCATTTTCAGTTGAGATGTTACCCCATCCTGTAAAAGTACATTCATCTTGGACTGAAATGACTTCATTTCTTTCGAATATTGGCTCTCTGCTGTCATGACTGTGCTCAGTGATTAAATGAATGTCCTCTAGTGGCCTCTAATACTGCCGACCCATCTGACAATGTATTTCCTGAAAATGCAAAGTGATATAAGCAATGAAGAAAACTGATCTGCACAGAGTCTGCAGCATCTGTGACCTTACGTACTGATTACACAGAAATGCAGCATCCATAAAAACGTAGGCTAAATAATCACACTATTGATTAAATCAGTAATCCTCTTCAGACTCGAGTGAACTACCCCGGAATTCAAGGAGCTAGGATCCTCTAGTCAAATTAGGAAACAAAACCTATTTTAGAACAGTTAGGACCATGCACTTCATTTTGCAAGCTATGAAGTATTTTTCAGAGTATATGATCATGTCTCATGAGTTTGTTCACCAATCACCAAGAGCTTCTGTGTTCCCATAGTATCCTCTATTCATTGTTCCTCTGGGGAGAGAAAAGGGATGGGCATCCTTACAGCACCGATTAAAAAATATGCTCATTAAGTGCCTCTCACACCTCCTTCAACTCCCATCATTTATTGATATGAAATGAAATCTACTTTTGTTACTCATGACTGACACACAAATAAGGGGACAGTGCTTCAGTTAATGTGCTAGTAACAGCACCGTCACATTTACAGAAAACTTAGCATATTTTTTTTTGTATTCAAGTAGACACAGAGATCCTATCTGATAGTTCGCTTCTCAGATGCTCAAAATACATAAGACCAGGCCAGGCTGAAGGCAGAAGCCAAGAACTCACTCCAGGTCTTCTTCATGGGTGGCATGGATTCAACCAGTTAAATCATCTCCTGTTTCCTCCCACAGTCTGCAGTTACAGGGAGCTAAAATCAGGCAGTATACCCCCAGAATACAACCCAGGTATGCCCAGAGAGCACCGCTATTACTAGATCAAATGCCCATTCATTTTGCCTTTACTTCCAATGTACAGGTTTTCAACTGCCATGTCTTAAGTCAGATCTTCTGCAACAAACTGCCAGGTCAATGTGCTGACTGGTCAGATGGTCCCATCTTGTGCTCCTGCAGTGGATTCTCCATCTAAAGCTCAAGTGCTTGTTCTAAGCAGTAAAGCTGAAACCCATCAAGCTTCCCATTATCATGCTCCCCTGGTTCTGCATCGATTTCCAGGTACAACCCCAATGTTTCTCAATGGCATATAGTGCAGTTCACCATCTGTATCTATTCTACCTCTTTGGGGATCCAACAAATCAGAGTGCTTGAGATTCCAAAATTATAATGCCTACTTGCAAAACCCTGGACCTGGCACTTACTAGGTAATGTGAACTCACACATGCAAGCAACTCTGCACCTCAACAGGTGGTTGAAATTGACAAAATCACCTACCTCACTGGCATTCTGAAAGTTACATGGAATTACAAATTTGTCCACACATAGTTTTGAGATAGGATCCTATCTAACATCCCACAACCGGGGTTGATCAACTGACGTGGTTTTGACAAAGCACATTGGCAGAAGCTACCAAGACATTCCACTACAAAACTTTGTCCTTGTATTGACATTGTAACTGATGACCACCATGCATACAAGTCTGGGCTTACCTATTGGATGGCTGCAGACGCACATCCCAGCCAAGAGTAAAATAATCACTGAGTATACAGGTGAGGGGCTTTCAGATCGATTGGATGGACAGCCATCTGCACAAATAGGACCAACATGATCCAAGGGCTCATGCAGGAAGCAACCCACCAATTCCCGTACTCACGTGGAGTATTGAGTGTCTGCTTAAAGTTTAATTTTTTTGATTAGGTGAGAAAACCAACAGATACAGCAAAGTTAAATGGACTAATGTGTAAATCTTGTGATTTCCTTACTAGGTGTTATGTGAATATACGCTGTTATAATTCAGCAGTTTCTACTTCATGTTCTGCTCTGATAGAATCCCAGAATCCATGACAAGCTCACATCTCAAGACCTTTCTAAAGCTAACGTGGAATATCAATTATCAGCCTTCATCAGGCAAATTCTAAATCCTAATTTAACCACATTTTTTGTGTACCTGTTCGAGAAGCTAGTATGATATTAAATATCACTTATGAAAATTCTTACATATGTCCTACTTACATCACTATTTTCTGTCTATGACCAGTTTTCTGACTTTTTACAGAATGCCTAAGGGAAAGAACTATGTCATCAGTTTTACTGTTAATTCAGCTGTAGTATGAGACTTTAGCCAGAACTATCTTTACCAATAATGCCAGTAAGCACCCAAAAATTATTTGAATTTCAAGGTTCAAAACTGATTTTAACTAAGCATGTTGGGTATGAATGCCTCCACTGAGATGTTTGAAAACATGACTGTACATTTACTATTAAATATCCCTGAGCCTATGAAACTATATTAAAATAAAACAATAACTCATTTGGCAGCCAGTGTTGTGACATGGAAGGTTAAGCTCCACTTGTGAATAAAGGATTTGGTATAGGCACAGGTTCAAGTCCTGGCTGCTCCAGATCCAATTCAGATGCCTTCTTCTGCACACAGAAAAGCAGACAATAGCACTTGTGTTTGAGTGCCTACCAACCCAAGAGGAGACCAAAACAGAGTTCCTAGCTCTGGATTTAGCCTGGCCAGCCCCAGCCAATGCAACAATTTGGGGAATTAGTCAGCAGATGTAAAATATTTATCTCCCCCCTCATACTCTGACTTCCAAATGATTAAAAAAAATCTTAATTACTTCTTTTAAATGTTCCCACCAATAAAAAATGCAACTGAATAGTATCTACCCCTATCAATTGGATATCACCGTATTCTCATACAGAAATATCTAAAGCATATGTTCAACTCAAGCAAAAGATTGTGCATTTTTAGCACATGTAAGACTCTTTACAGTATTTTCCCCATGAAAACTACTGGATCAAGCTCACTTTTCATCATCTTGATCCAAATGTGCAAAAAAATGATCCATATACTCAAATAAGGTGACACATTCAAACATCAACAATCCAAAAACAGGATTAGGCAAGTTTGAACTGACTTGCTTTTAATTAACACATTATGATGGCTAGTGACCACTGTGTTTTTTCCTGAGTTCTCTAAAGCCATCTGGTTAGTAATTTTGATTAGATTTTTTGAAGGATAAACTAACAATCCATTATTTTTGGACTCCAAATGTTTCATCAATTTAGGAAATTAGAACAACATTTACAATCTCTTGATACCTTTCTTGGGTTCAATGAAGCATCAAATTTTAACAGCCCTCAAATTCAACACATTAATTCATGCTGACAAAAGTGAGAATGATAATAATGGCTAAATTTACTAAGCTCTTACACCATGCCAGATACTGCTCTAGGCTTGTTATATACACAAATACATTCAACCTTTAAAAATATTCTAAAAGTTACTAGTATTAGATGTACGGGACAGATGAAAAATTGGGTATAAAAGGGCTGATTGGTAGTAAAGTCACAGACAGGGGATTCAGGCATGGTCACTTGCTCCTGTATTCCATCATTCACTTACAAAGATCATTACAAAAGGAAGCAATTCAAATATGTCTGAATCAAGTGATTATTCAGACATCCATGTCAGTGGATGATCATCAGAAGAGCTTGCCTGCCTCTGACTGGATTTTTCTTCTTTCTGCAAGTGATCACCAACTTCCATGTGCAATGGGATAATCACAGTAATATTCCATTACTGGAGACAAAGCTTGATTTCATTTTTATGGAAGGAAAAACTTGATAAGTCTGCAATATGTTCAAATGTTTGCTGTCCTGGAGTGCAGTAGTGGAATACGGAATCACAAGAACAGGGCACCATGATATGAAAGAATCTTACAACACTACTGGACGAAAATCCCACAAGCGACAGCCTTCTAAAGAATAGTGCATGTGCATTTACAATTGGCATAAGCTTACAATCCTTATATTCCAGGGAAAAAATGATTCATACTCATGACCAATCATGGGTAACTTACATGAACAAGGACTGCCATGATTCCAGTGACACCTCATCATCACCAAGAAATTCATTGAATGTGAGCTCATTACTGTATGATTTGTTTAATTATGTAGCATTTTATTAGGTCCTTTTTAAAACCTCAACTAGTGTTTGTCATGTGTTTACAAAGATGGACAGAATAGACTTACCATCTGACACTTATCTGTCAAACCAGAATTCAATGCTACAATGAGGTCTTCTATTGGGAGGATGGGTAGTTGGCAAGGGAAGGGTAATATGGTAATTTACATTACAAAGAAAATGTAAATATAATTGTTAGGCCACAGTGGCCATCTGTAAGAATAGTATAGACTCCTGTCCTAGGTTGGACTAACAGCTAAAACCAAGGCGCCTATTCAGTACTTCCATTCATTGCAGTGAATAGGTGTGACGAGCTAACATCCCTTACGGTGCAAGTGGTATTAGAGTCAGCGAGAATTCTAAGATGCTAATCAATTGTTACAAAACCTACTGAAGATGTCAACAATCATTTTCAAGTATTACCAGTGTGACAAATCCAGCCTATTCCCTTCAGATGATTGTTTCTAATTTGCATACTTAATTCTAAGCTGCATAGGAAGAGCTGGACTGCCCTACATCCTTTCCAACTTGGAATAGAGTATCAACATCCAAGAATACACGTCATTGATATACCCAGGGCATTCATTTTCACAATCACCTGAGAAACACTTATTTATGTAACCAGACAATGTGTGGCAGACATGGATTTAAATGTCTGCAGTATTAATTTCTGACATCTTGGAATATTAGTGAGTGGTACAGGCAGTGAAAGCACAATTACATATTTGACAATCACATCACCCCGCTTAAATGCTGCAGATACTACCATAAGCTCTGTCAGATCTTGCCGCAGAGGTGTTTTCTAAGCTGGGCATGACAGCAAGGCCTCCCCATGATTTATGGTGCTTTTGACAGCATTCAATTACGTTGTTCTTAACTGATCTTAATTAATGGAAAAACAATGTTAGTTTGGGAAACATGACTTTGCCTCTGAGGATGAAATGCTGATTGAATGAAAAGCAACACTAGCATAAAAGCCCAGAAACAGAGAATGAGGAAATTAAGGTGTGTGGTGGGGGAAGCAAGGGATTTTTTCCAATATTGAGAAATGGATGAAAATGTGTGTGCCAAGGTAGAGTTCTGGAATGCTGATACATGGGCAACGGACACAGATTAAAGCACCTGCCACAGAAGACAGAACTCGGTTCAAAGGTTATGACAGCATGGAAGAGGTGTCCACGTCCCACATGTCCCAACACTGGAGGGCTAGGATCTGACACCCAGCTTCAGTTTCATGTGTAGACCTTGGGAGCTGGAAGTAGTCAGCTTCTACTAGTCACATGGGAGACCTGGGTTGATCATCTGACTCTGGTCCAGTCCCAACCACTGTAGACATTGGGCAGTGTACCAGAAAGTTGAAATGATGTCTGGCTTGCCCTGCTTCTCACGAATTCTCACACACACACACACACACACACACACACACACACACACACACACACATTTTCAATTATGATTTGATGTAAAGTCATACTGTTAAATTATTTTGTCTCTAGGATCCTGCCTCCAGATAACTACTTGCATGGCACATTGCTGCTAAGGATATGATTTAATGTATTCTAAATTCTATACAGTTTTCATGTTGTGATTATCCAATCAGCCCTCAAACATACTGAGCAGTTGCTGAGTGGTGATCATCACCCTAGCGTACATTGAGCATTTGTGTACAACAAGCACTTTACATGCATTATCTCATCGAGGCCTCATAACGGGCCTGTGGAGAAATGGATATGGTTATCTCTATTTTCAGACACAAGAAATCAACAGTTTTCAGAACTTAAGTAACTTACCCAACCAAAATCAGATTCTGAACTTTTAACTATTACACGATCCAGAAGAGACTGTTACAGGAATCTTTCTACTCATCACTGGTGATGGAAGATACCTTGGCTTGTCTAAGTGCACGCTATGATGGGGTCACAATATAAACACCTCGGAACATATCCAGGCACAAGCATCTCCCTCTAATTGTGCGTGCTCAAATATGCAACACACACATATCACATATCATATCCTCTGCTTCAATCACCCTCCTGCACAGAGACGCATTTACACTCAAACTGTAAATGTGAAAATTCTGGATTCTCAGATTTGAGATCTCAAATAACCGATCCCCCATGTGGCTTTCCAAGTGGGATCCTATGAAAATATTGCCTCGTGTTGATTCTTTTCACCTACTCTCTTCCCATTTGTCATTGTTTACATTACAGTTCATACTGTCTTTGATTTCATTAGCTAAGTTAGCAACTGAAATGTTCACTTTCCCATTTGGCATTCATATGGATTGAATTTTATGTTAAACCCCCAATGCGCCTTCACACTATATTTAGGAATCCGACCTTTAAGGAAGTAACCAAGCTAAATAAAATCTTGTGTGAAGGAGGGTGCGTGCAGCAGTGAATGAGCTTACATCTCAAACACCATGTCAGAGTTCACAGGTTCAATTCTAAGTGCCAACTCCTGACTTCCGCTCCCTGTCATTACAAACCCTGGAAGGCAAGAGTGACAATTCAAGTAATTAGGTTCCTGGCCATCAAGAGTATTTAATCCACAGGCAAACCCTTATGGTTTGTCATGTAAAGAAAAAGGCCTGTCTCTTCATTGTATCCACATTCCTTTCTTGAAGTTACCTGTAGTCCCTCGGGTGGTTTTAGCATAAATTAAAAGAACAATTTGTTATATTCTGAAATGCTACACCTTTACATCTTAGGTGGTTCTTGTGTTTCAAAGTTTAAGAACATTTCAATGGTTAGGTCAAAAGGTTCATAAGTAAAACTGATCAAGAAAAATGAAAGAGAAATGACTCACAGGACAGCTGATATTGTGATCTAGAATAAGTAATTCTCTCCAGGCAATCATAATGGTATCTACAATTAAACTTGGGATTTTATGTTCTTGTTCCTTTTCAGAGAAAACTTACTTAGGCAACAATCATATCAAGTATCTTTCCCAAAGCCTATGTTTCAGTTAACACAAAGACTTGCAAAAGCCTAATAGAGCTTGCATGAGGCATGAGGGAAGGTCTTCACAGTGATCCTGATGCCATGTTATCAACTATACATCTCAGAACCATCTGCAACCTAGGCTGGTAATCACAATTACTTACACACTGAAAATGCAACGTTTTTGTAGTAAAACCTTGCATCAGCTTTCCAACTGTATAGCTCGATAGAGAGCTCTATTCCTTGTCACAATCATCGCTTGCCTATTACCAAAACCAGGCACAAGATTATGTAAAGCATTGGAACGTCCCAGCTATTTCACTAAGAAAGTGTCCGGGTGAGATTTGATCAGCTCTCAGCAGGGTTTGAGGCAACTACCAGACAGATATGACAAATGATAGGCAGCTAAAGCAGTCTTGCTACAACAACCTGCATCACTTCATCTCCTAATTTGTCTCTTCCCTTCAAACAATGGAAACAAAACTTTCCTGTCCTGGTAAGTCAGGTGTTAAGAATTTTTCCTATTAAAACAAAATACTCATAGCAAGGGATAATTATTATTGATCAGCAAATCATGGCAATGGTTCCAGTTCAAACACAAACCATGAAGTCACTTAAGTCAAGCTCTCTTCCAAGGAACTGACATTTCTTATGTGTAAATAGTGATTGAGCCTTGACTCCTACGACCAGATGGCAGACCCGTGAAATCCTAACACCACTGAAGACATTCAAACAGACTATCATTCACTGACAGACCCTGGAGACTACCACAAAGGCCAACGTTTTTATTTAAAAAACAAGAGTTCACATCAGAAATATGAATAAGGCCCCAGTGAGTACTTTTGCTAATTAGACTTCCCTGTGGTAGTTGTTAAACCGAGACTGTCTGGTAATAAACCATATTCCCATGCCTGAAGTGTCACTTTTAAGAGTGTCCTTGTGTTCACATCATGATGTTGAGTCCGAGGTAAGAATGCGGCATGATTGTAGCAAGTAAGAATTGAGGTATGCCTATCTCGAAGCCCTTGTTCATCATTTGATGACAGAACACCCTTGGGCAGAAACCTATCATCTACAAACATAAAGGTAACACTCTAAGCATTTATAGATAACTGCACAGTATTATATGGAGAAAGTTCGAGCCGTACTTACACTTTGCTTACACTGCGAACTTTTGGTAAGGAATAAAGAGGTCTAATCACAATGGTATGGAAATGCTGCCTCTGCAAATGAGCAGTAAATGATCAGAATTCTCAGTACATACTCTGAATATTTCGAACTGCAGTCGATAACAAGGGCTTGTACTTTCATACATTCTGTATGAAAATTTTGGGAAACCCAACCACCCAAGCCTTCTCCATTACCATCAATGATATGTTCCTGACACGGAATCAATATTAATTGGAAAAGCCTCTGTGTGGCATTTCCACATGCACGTGTAGGAAGACAAGGTCAATTTTGCTCCACAGCATTTTTCCTTTCACCTACCCAAATGACTGCACAAGTGGAAATGCAAGGTTAATTAAACCTGGTACAATGCAAATGATGATGCATTGCTTGCTTTTCCTTTCCATTTCTAACCATCATTTGGATCTAAGGCAAGGAAAGTGTCTTTGCACTATGGGACCTCTCTCCAATCCTGCTTCTCACTCCTACTTGAACCCTTCTGCATTTCACTGAACTGTAACCTTTTTATTTATCACCCAATGTGTAACAGGTACCCATCAAAATGCAGCATCACCACTATTCCACACGTCACTAATCCAAATGACCCAACAGGTAGAAATAGCAAGTCACTTAAAAGCAGACTGCCTCCCTCAAACTGAGTACTGCACTCCTAGTTCTTAGGCATCTTATGGGGAGACTCACTTTCTCCCCCACTGTGATTATCTTCATAATATGTCATCTTCAATGACATCTGAGTGTGTATCTGTCCTTCCACAAGAAATCAAATGGCAAAGTATACACAAGAGAAGCAACAAAACATCAGATCTTGTGACAGTATTTCAAATTTCCAGATACAACATCTTAAACTATCCCAAATGTACATGGAAATACTAAGTGAAAAGTTCAGTGACTTAAGAGGGGTTTTCCTACTTTGGACACTGGTACAAAAGTTTCCCCTGATGGATTTGGAAAATGAGACACTGCAGAGATGATCTCGGCACAAAAAGCCTTTTACCAATCCTTCCATATAGGAACCCAACATTTTAGAGATAATAATAGTTGCTAAAGCTGTATTGAAATGCTGTTGCTCCAATTTCACTAAGGACTTAAAGACACAATTGAGAAGGAATGGTCATCAAAAAATCCTTGGACTGGTACAGAAACAGATCAATGGGACAGAGTAGAAACACCAGAAGAGATCACACACATATACCCAACTAATTTTAAAGAGAACGGAAGATGATCCAGGGAAAACCCTGGTCTATAACAAATGCTGTGAGGACAAAGGCATAGTAGCTTGCACAAGTAAGAAGATCCATTCCTTTCACATTATACAAAAAAAAAAATAGCTCTAAATTATTCAAGGACCTAAACCTACACCCCAGAAACCATCAAGCTTTAAAAGCAAACATAGGAATCATTCTCCAAGAAATAGGAATGGGGAAAGATTTCTTAGAAAAGATGTGAAAAGCACAGGCAGTTAAAGACAAAACAAATGGGACTATACCAAAATAACTTTGCTGTACAGAAGCTTCTTAACAATTAGCAAAGTGAAGATATGACTAACAGAACGGAGGAAAATGTCTGCACACTACACAAGTGATAGGAGGCTAATATTCAGGACTTGCCAAGAGCTTCAGAAACTCTTGAAACAGTAAAACCAAAAACAAAACCAACTGTGGGAGGAAATGTGCGAAGGAAATGGACATTATTAAAAAGATTCAAATGGCTAACACATGAAAAGATGCCCAGGCTCCATAGATGTCAGGCAGATACAAATGAAAATCACACTGAGGGACCACATAACTACAGTGAGGATGGCCTACATTCAGAACTCTACTAACACCTACTGACATGGATGTGGGGAGAAAGGTACCCTCCTTTATTGCTGGTGGGAGTATAGGCTAGTACAGTCACTATGTCAGTATAGAGCCAGTATAGAATGCACTTAGTGAATTGCAAATAAACCTGTCATATGACCCAGCTATCCCGCTCATAGGAATATACCCAATGGAGATGAAAACTGCATATAAGAAGGGGGTCTAATCTTATATTTGCAGCAGCACAGTCTACAATAGCAAAGACATGGAACAATCCAGGACATTGTCCAAAGAGGAGTGGTTAAATTGGTACATCTACTCCATGGAATACTACTCAGCCATTAAAAAAGAAATTATACCATTTGCAACTAGAAGGTCTCAACTAGAACCATTATGCTCCGTAAAATAAGTCAATCCCTAAAGGACAAATACCACGTTCTCTCCAATAAGGAAAATGTCATGCACATTTTAAGTTCAATAACCCTTTCCATCCTGTTTTATTTCCCCATGTGTTTTGATGTTTATTTCATTTCAATTTCTTTCACTTTTATTGAATTCATCACTGTCATGGATCGCACTGTGGCTTGATTTTATCCAAGAGACTTGTGTTTTTGTCAGCCATACGTTGGTTATTCAGTGGTGCATTTTTTCGACTTAATAGTACTGTCATTTTGTTGTAGTTTTAACTTAATACCGGTTGTTGACTTTATCTCATGTCCTCTTATTTAAGACAATGTATAGTGATGGAGTAATAGAGACTACCATATCCAGATGTGAAGATACAATGCAATATGCATCCCTACTTCCAAGTCAAAGATGGGCTTCCAATGAAACTGTTGGACATGTCTAGATAATGGGATGCTAGACTATCTAACATTGCCTGTACCAGCAATGCTGGGGCATAATTAAACAAACTGATACATTAGTATAATCCTTAGTAAGCAGTTCTAATTGCAACAATATGGAGAAAATCAGTTGTGTGGTGGGAATTGGGTCTGGGGGAAAATCCCACACTCTACTGAACTATGCCATAAAATTCAAAATCAAAAATCTTCAAAATAAAAAAGACCTAATTGAGAAAGTTTACTCAACAATAACTTTCATGGCCAGGCACGATAGCCTAATGGCTAAAGTCCTCACTTTGCATGCGCAGGGACCCCATATGAGCACTAGTTCTAATCCCAGAGCCCCATTCCCCATCTGCTCCCTGCTTGTGGCCTGGGAAAGCAATCAAGGACGGCCCAAAGTTTTGAGTTCCTGCACCTGCATGGGAGACCCAGATGAAATTCCAGTCTCCTGGCTTTGGTTCAGCTCAGCACAAGGCATTGTGGCAGCTTGAGGAGTGAATTAACAGATGGAAGCTCTTCCTCTCTTTCCTCCTATCTGCCTTTCAATAAAAATTAATCTTTTTAAAAGTCAACCTTGAATCATTTTAAATACAATTTTTTTACATAAGATCCAGTAAGTGAGCACAGTTAAACCAGCCTGTAAATCAAACATTTCATCATCCTTCCATTCTAAAAATCATAATCTTATACTTTTCGTATAGTTCAAATGACTATTCACTCTTTATTTCAACCTTCTCTATTCATTTCATATTTCAGATCAAGGGGAGAAAGCACAATTCTCTTTTTACTCAGTCATTTTGGTTTATTTTTTCAAAAATGCAGGAGATCAGAGAAAATTAACTCGCCAAAGTTACACAGCTCAATATTACCCATTACAGAATCATTTTAATATCTGTAGTTTTTTCCTAGTACAATATTTTATGATACAGTTCCATAGACCCTGGGATTTCCCTGACCGCCGCCCCCCCCAAAGCTCCTCCCTGTACACACTGATTTCCCCTATATTATTACTATAGTATGGTTCATAAACAGTCATATTTCCATCATTGTTGACATGGACAATGGCAGAGCATCCAACATCCTATTGTCAAGATCAACTCAACAGCTTCATTGTGAGTCTGTCTTGGATCTGGAAGTAGAGATGAATAAATGCATTGTATCCTCACATCTGGATATCATAGTCTTCATTACAGTTACTATACATTCCCTTAAATGAAAAGCCAGCGACAAAACCAGGAAGAAAAACAAAAATGTACAATGCTGTGAAGGTCAATGACATGCTCCTACCATTACTGAGGAACTGAAAATGAAGAACCCTGTTGAAAATGATGCAAATGCATGATCTATGAGTAAAGTGAAGACTTTAATGAGGAAAAAAGCACCCTGAAAAAATGAACAAAATCAAAATCCGTTTCCACTGATCTTTGTTGTTGATATGTATCTCCTGTAGGCAACAGATAAATGGGATTTGTTTTTAATCCAGTCTACTCATTCATGACATTTGGTTGATTGGTTAAAGCCATTTACATTCGGGGTTAATATGTATGGGTGGTAATTAGGTCCTGTCATTTCAACAATGGGTTCTTCATTGTCTGATTTAGACTTTCATTATTTTACTGGGATGTTCTTCACATTTGCCTTTGGTTTTAGTGAGTGTTGTTCCTTTTTTTTCTGTTAAGAGAACATCTTTAAGCATCATTTGTAGGGCAGATCTGGAAGAAGTATAATTTTTCCACAGTAAAGCTCAAAAAAGATATTTTTCAAAAATAAAGGAATGTTTTGCTGGTCTTACTAGTCTGGGGTCTATTTTTTAAGAAAATTTTTGAAAGGCTGAGTGACACAGATGGACAGACAGGTATCTTCCACCTGTTGATTCACCCCCAAAATGGGTGATCTAATCAAACCAGGTGCTAGAACCTCATCCAGTTATCCCACAAAGATGGCAGATGTACAAGTACCTGGACATTCTCCACTACCTTCTGCAGTAGCTTAGCAGGGAGCAAGATCAGAAGCAGAGCAGCTGGGGTTGGTTGCAATACAGGGCAACAGTATTACAGGTTTCAGCTTAATTCACCATGCCATAATGTCTGCCCAAACTATTTGCATCATTTACCTATGAAGTTTATAGGTATGAAACATTTACCAATGACTCCATATGTGCTACACAAAGTCATGATATCAGATTTCTACATGTGAAGGGGAAAATATCATCACTACCCTTTTAAAAAAAGTATGTATACAAATTTGGAAAAATTTCTACTGCACTATTTCCCAAGCCATGACAGCCAATTGGCTCAATCACCCACAATCCTATGACTTGTTGCAACAAACCCAGGCTCCCTGTGAAGGCCCAAACTCATGGTTTTCTGCACTAGAAGGGAAAGGATCTTAGAAATTTTTCCTATTGCATTTTAACATCTAATTGTAGGGAACTAACCAGCACACGTGAGAACAAGGAAGGAAGGAGGCAGAGCCGGCAGGGGAATAAGGGAGGGCTCCTTGGCTGGACAGCTACTCCCACTGGAGAGCATGGGCTGGGATGGGGGCAGACCAGACTAGGCAGGGCTACAACACCTGTGCGCCTCATGTGGACTAGATCAGGGAAAAGCCAGGCTGGGCGGATTATTCCTACTGGTGCAAACAAAATTAGAGTGGGTGAGGGTTGTTTGGGCTTAGCCACAGCATCAGCTGGCAGAAGCTGGCACTGGGGGCCTAGTTCTGTCAAGTCAAACCACAGAACCATCTGGAGAGTGTACATTCTGGGAGTGGGAGAGGCCTGGGAGGGAAATAGTGGGCACCTCCCTCTTGGGTTACCACTCCCATAGGAGGACATAAAACTAGGTCAGAGGCTGGGGTGGAATGGGGTGTGGCACAGACCAGACTACTGCTACACATACTGGCAAACCAGAGTAGGGGGCGGGCCTGGTGGGGTTTATTGTGGGTTTCTCCAACTAGGCTGCAGCTCCCACTGGTTTATGCAAGGGCCAAGTATGTGCTGGTCAGAACCAGGCTGCACTGCAACACCCATTGGTTCCAGTGGAAGTTGGGCCTGAAAACAGAACCAACCCAGCAATTGCAACCACCAGCTGATCGGGGTGATGGACTGTGCCGGGCCCTGTATTTGCTAGCATATACAAGAATCTGGTTTGAGAACACCTCAGACAGAGTTTCTTTGGAGATCTCAATCAAAATGCTGGACTCAGAACCCTAACCAAGAAAAGAGAGAAGATAGAACAGGTCAACCAACCATCTCAGCTATATCTTGGCAGCGAAATACAGGGCAAACAGACTATTATGATGGACTATGTCAATCAGTGGATTCTTCAAAGACTTCATAGTGCTTGGAGTGACAAGATTGGCAGCGATTCATAACTGTTAAAATATCAAAACCACTTAAGCAAAAACCTCAGAGCATACCTTACATCCAGGACCTGGGGAGGGTGGGAAATTGGGTGGGCCTTCTGCCTAATACCTTCCTTTAAACATGAAGGAAACAATATGGAAAAATAACAGTCTTACCCACTTTCCTGTAGCCCTTGAACCGTTTTACCCTGATTAACTATGTAAAGATTGTCAAAATATTAAAAAATAAATAGAAATAAAAATAATTGTAGGGAACTGCTGGAAGTAAGAGGAGGGGACCTGCAAGTCGCACATAAGCCACTGAAAACTTGGAAGCTTTCAAGGAATTCCAAGACATTTTTAGATAATCATTGTCAGAACTACTTCTTTCTATTCAAAATTAAAATCTGCCTTGTTGCTTGATTCATGCTTTTTTCTCCCACTTGCAGTCTCCTAGAACAACTCTCCCCCCTCTTTCATATCTACTTAAGTATTTAATGACAGCTATCACAATCTGCTCATATCTTAACTAAAATGAAAAGGCTGATATTGCTTCTTTCTTGGAGATGACCTTCAGCAGAAAAAGCTAGATGTTGATGGCTGGGGGCGGGGGGAGGAGGAGGAATAGGAATGGCACTGGTACAATGGTACAATTCTTCAGCCTAAAATAATATAATACATTTTTGTGGCTTTCAAACTAATATAAATGAATAGAATAACTTCTTTTTGTTCATGGCCAATTACATTATATTACAACAGCACGACTTCCAGGGCTAGCATGCAAAAGTAATTTATTTTTTCTTCCACATCTGTAACTATTTGGGAGAGCAGCTAAGTCTTCATAATTATTCCACAGACACAGTAAATAGAGCAAACGCAATAGGTCACACTGTGACTCTAGTTCAGAGAGAACAATTATTTTATCCCATATAATTTGCATCTAACATTTCATATAGAAAATTAAAAAGAAAAACGTAACACTGGCTTGCACAATTACTACAGTCTTAATATTCACTCTCCCTCATCCCCATGTTGAACAGCTTTTCCATCTCAACTACAAAAATGCACACAGTGTATATGACACACCTGAAAATAGTTCATTAAAAAGGCATTTGCTTTTAGGTTGTGGCTCACTTCAAGTTGTGCGACACAGATTGTTACTATGACATTAACTAAAATTGCTAGTAAGGCATTCAATTTCTTTTTCCTCTTCTCTGTACAAAAAAGATTTTCTACCCTCTGAAGAATGGTCAAACGCAAGAAGCAGGCTTTTTTTGCTTTCATCAACACATCTTGCCCAGCACTTTTTTTCCTAAGTAGAGCAAAATCTGCTGTCAAAAATGCAAATCAATAGCAGTCAAGTATGGTCCCTGGGAACCGTGTCTGGAAGAGCAAGGCCAGACACTAATAATAATGGAATCAGTGTATTGGTGGGTTTTTAAGGTACTCTGTAGTAAGAAATGCATTAAGATCAAAATAGCTTTCCAATGATGGAGAAAACAAACCAAGCCAATGGTAACTTCCACTGTCCATCACACGACATTTGTCTAGACTCCCCTTCAGAAAAGACCTGAGCTCCTGGCAAGGAGACCAGGGTGAGTCCCTTGGAAAAGGCGTCCACCCAGCCTTGTTAAACACAAAAGCACTTCAAAATGTATACAGCAAAATCTAAAAGCAGCGTGCCAACAGGCCAAGGGCAAGCTCAGACTGTTGCTGCAGTATGTCCAAGGAACTGCAGCAACGTGGAAAAAAAAATCTCCAGAGGAAAAATGCATTAGGCTGACCATTTGGGGTTTTCTTACGTCACTGTGGTCAGATTAACTAAGAACTGAATTATTTTTATTTGAAGTGTACACATGTGCCACTCTAGGAAGGCTGATCTTCCAGGCACAGATCAACAAGCTGCCTCATGGAGGACAACAGAGGGCAGGCACTCCAGCCCATTAACTGAAGTGATTATCATGAAAGCAAAGGAGAGAATGTATCCAACTAAAACACTCATTACTGCATACTTCCAAGAATATAATTTTCATACTAGAAGTGTTGACCAACATCGTGCAATTTTTAGTCAACCAGATGTACATGCTAGATCCAGCTCAAAGGAACTCCAAGAATATGGGGATTATTTTGATATCCTTAACTTGCATGGTCCAGCACTGGTCAATTACAGTACTGCTACTGTAACTGAGAGGTTTAATTTGTAATTTTATTTCTGCTTGATTTAAAGGCAGATGCTGTATTTATTAGAAAAACCTGTAAGCATGTTGCAACAAATTGCACTTACAGGTTACTGTTTCAACTGAAATACAGATTAAACATTTACAGTGGAAATTTAGCCTTGAAACTGAGATGGACTCAGTGTAGAAATAGGCATGCATTTCAAAGACTGAGTATTAAAAATGGATGTAAAATGTCTCATTAATATTTAAATTGACATATTGAATTATGTTGGAAAAATGAAACTGAATAACATTATTTAAAATTAATTTCATGTTTCCTTCATCTTATAACTTTTTAAAAATATTTTTATTTTAAAACCACAGATTAAGAGAAGATCTTCCATTCTCTGCTCATTTCCCAGATGGAGGCCAATGACTCAAAATGTGTTGATACAAAGCCAGGAGCTTCTTCCCAATCCCCCATGTGGATATAGAGGATCAGGTACTTAGGCCATGGGAAAGCAGTGGAGAATGGCCCAAGCAGGGAGCTGGATCAGGAATGAAGCAGCCAGAACTTGAACCAGCACCCATATGGCATGCTAGCTCCAGATTGAAACTTAGCCTATTAGGTTATGGCCCTGGCCCCTCTTCTTACACCTATTATGGTGGCGACTGAAGAATTCAAGATCACATTTCTGGCTCCACTATGTGATGTGTATCATGTTTTTATCAGTCAATGCTGTTCCAAACCTTCAATTTCTTATTTGTAAAAGGTAACAGCAACTAAGTTTTGAAAAGTCAAACTGTACATATATGAAACCTATCAGTCAGACGCTCATACTCAGTAAATCATTTTCATTAACACTGCATTACCTAATAGTCCATTAACGTTGCTAAAGGTAAGTGAGCTATCAGACTTCTGAGATTTTTTAAATTCGTACAATACCTTACAAAAAAATTTTTATGAGTTGTTTCCATATGTTCCTAAAAGAACTGAAGAACTTAACTTTCTCATCTTTCATTCTGCTTTCAGATTGTCTCCTGTCCAAATTCCTACACACCTGATGCTACCATGATTTTTACACCCCTGCTAGGATGCCTGCTCCTAGTAAGTATCTTTCTGAAAATCATTTCAATGTCCTGATGGTGCATAAGGTTTGAGGGAAAACAAAAGTAAGGTCATTTTGCTACATTGCTCTTTAGTTGCACTGGGCTTAAACCTCTCCCTTATATACTGCAAGAAACAGCCGGAATTCTAAGAATAGAGAAGTTGCATTTCTCCTGTGACAGGATTTCCAGATCTGCCTCTCATCCCATCTCCAGTTGCAGAATCAGAGCTTCTGTCATTCCTCTCAATCCACTGGTCCCAGGGTGCCATTTAAAACAGAAGGGGGAGCTGTGGACGTTTTCCAAGGTGGATTAGCAGAAGTCACTTCTACCTCTGATTCCTGCCCTCCCACTAACATCTATTACTCCATGTAAGTCAACTAAATGCAGTGCGTCTCAAATGCATTACTTTCTTACCACGGATGAACTCCTCAAATTTTGTGCTCCTTAAAAGCAGTATCTGATTTTATATCTTATCAACATTCCCTTTCTGTTCTTCACCCTTCTCTCAACAGCGTAAAGTTATTTAATGATGAAAACTGGGATACTGACATTACTACATTAATCTGCCAATTAAAATAATTCTTACTAATTTTACAGTTAGATGCTATAACTTCTTCAGTTTCTGTGCTAGTCTTTTTTCAGCCTATGGTTCAACTCAGGACCCACACTGCACTGAATGGGTTTCCACAGTCACTGCAACCCCGAGTACTTCCTCAATTTATAATGCTTGACCCTGACACTTAGAAACTGGTCAGTAATATTATAAAATACCCCCTCAGCTTGGTTTTTCCAATATTTTCAATGTTAGACCTCAGGATATGAATTTTTTGGCAAGAATGTCACAATATTGATGTCAGAACTTTCTTTGCATCATGCTGGGAGAGGTTGGTGCCAACACGCGCTCATCTCAGCCACTCTGGCTGAGCAAAAGCTGCAGCATGTCTACTGGAAGCTGCCTATTTTTCTGCTGTAATTAGTCAATACTTCAGAGGAGATAATTTGGAACTTTGCAAGTATCCCATTTGCTTCAAAATTTTATTAACAAATTTCATGCACTTCATAGGTATGATTCGAAGAGGACATTTCCTACCCTCCTTCTCTCCATCTCCCTTTCCCTTGTTAATAAAAAATATGCAAAAGCATAATTCAATCCATTCCATAATCACAGGTTTAATTCAGCACTAACTAAAATTTAACAGTAGAAAGCAGATGGAACACACAGTTCCATAGCAGCATCACCAGCTAAAAGCAGTTAGAGACACAGAAGAGAGGGGATGTTTCATCCACTAATTCTCCAATGGCTGCAAGAATCAAGGTTGCTCGGGGTCTAAGCCAGGTGACAAGAGCCTCATAGGGGGACTCTCATGGGGTGCATGGGCCCTATCACTTGGGCCACTCTTCATTGCTTTCCAAGGCACATTATGTAGGAAATGGATCAGAAGCAGCCTGAAGTCAAACTGACATCCACGTAGGATGCTGTGTTGCAGGCAGTGCTTTTGCCTGGTGTACCATAACACTGGATCCAAGAGAGTTTACTTTTGCATGCATTTCTTCAAATAGGGACAAAGAGCAGGTGTATGGGCAATTATCTTAGACACGGCCAAATTTTCCTCTAGAATGGCTGGACCAGTTTGCATTCCCAGTTAGCAGTGGGTGGCAGTGTCAGACTCTACACATTTTTCCTCTGGTTGTAGTATATCTTCCAAAAACCACAGAAGTCATCAAGGAGCAAATGATGAAAGGACAGACTGACTCAGAAATCTGACTCTTAATTGGTGATGTCTTCGTTTCTGTGAAGTCAACTTCTTACGCACCTAGAAGTTTCTGCAATGCTCTTCAAAAGTCTCAGGCTGCCTTCATCTTCGTCAAGTTTCTTAAAACTTTTGCAGTGTAACTACAATCTCCCATGCAACTACAGCCAGTTCTCTCCCATCCTTCCTTTGTGTCATTGACCTCATGGTACTCCTCGGTCCTAGTTCTTTGATCTCTTCCAAGCAAGGTAACCTTTGCATACCACTGTGCCTTGTCTCTTCCTTCCCAGCAGCCTGAGTGCTCTGATCCCTGTGCTAGCACGGCCTCCAAGCCAACAGGACTCCTCTCCACAAAGTTTTGATTGTCTTTTATAGTAGGTTCATTATCTTGCTCACTTTTGAGACTCTAGTACTGCAGATGCATGTGTTTCCAAATGGATAAAAAATGAATACATGAAAATAATATTTTCCTCTATTCAAAAGCATACCTTCCTTCCTATTTGCTCTTATCTAACAGTTTGATTAATGTTCAAGCACCACTACTTCTAACATTTTTTAAAAAAACACACCAATGCTTATATCCTTTAGCTCCAAATACATAGCATATAAACACTGCTCCTTTCACTTTATTTCAAAATCTGCTCTACTTTTTATAGAATATTCAACCTTATCTCCCATTAAACACGTCTGAATTCTATTCTGCATAAACATACTCCATCAGTAGTTCTTTGTATCATACGAAAGGAACAATAAAAAATATTAAGTGTCCAAGTAATCAAGCTTCATTCTGACAAAGAGTTAGAGAATAAAATCTAATGAGATGCTAATTTGTGTTTTGTTCTGGTGCTACAGGACTCCCCCCAACCCCATCTCAACACACATCTCAACACACATACCACACACCATTAAGCAATTGAATCTCTTTGCCCAGTAAAGTTTATAAACTGTTAAAGACACATTCAAATAAGCCATGGAACAATGTGGGAGCGGGTCAGATTGGGAATAACCCAAACACAGACACCAGCTGCAGTGGTTGAACTGGAGGGATGGGGGAATTGGGGAATACAGCAAGTGCATCTCAGTAGTTACTGAAAGGACTGAGCAGTCAGATGACATTCCCCAGAGCTGTCCTGCCACAGAGAAGACCCCATGTCTCATCCTCTGTTTTAAAGAAGATCGCATAGAGGCAGCCCCATGGATAACATCTCCCAGAAACCATGGAGATATCTCTTTACTAAAAATTAGGTTCCAATCCTCCCCTCCCAACACCTATGACAAGACATCACCCAACGGTCATCATGCCAAGTATGACCGGGTCCAGAAGATTAACATTAACATCACAATGAAGGCATATATTCAACTTTATTTACACTTGGTAAAATCAAAACAGTCATGACATCTTACAGCCATGTCACTAGGAAATAGGATTTATACCTGTCAAGTTATAATCTATTAAAAGCCAAAATAACATTGAATGACAATTTATCTATACTCATTAATATGCTGATTAGGGTTAGCTGAGGACAGCCTGGGCCTACATATTGGTGACAGAATCATAGTTGAAGTGAATTATACATTCTTCTGGCTATGAAATGCCATGTGACTTCAGCCAACCTAAGAACAATCTCTTAAAGGGATGCAATTCAGTCATTTACATGCATCTCTTCTTAGGCATTAAAATTAATGGAAATGAAGTTTCAAGCTAGCGTACAACATCTTTGCAGTCTTCTCCGCCCTTCCACCCAGTATGTTCTCATCTCTAGGTGTCTAATTCTTTGAAAATAAAGTTGTTCAACTCTAATTCAGGAGAAACTATGTGCTTCAGAAATGCTCTAGTGGGATACATTTGACCACATCAGCTGAGGGAAACCCAGATGGATTTAATGGAGTAAAAACAAAGATGAATAACCCTGTGGTGGATACTGTCTGCACACCTGTTTCTCTGACAGGAATAAAGAAACAGTATTCTAAAGTACTTTTGAAGTATCTTTCTGACAGGGAGAAGCAGAGAATGAGACAGGAGGATCTCTGCTATCCTCTAGTTTATCCAAAATACACACCATGACCAAAAGGAACAGGGAACTCTGTTCAGCTCTTCCACACTCCCACATGAGTAGCAGGAGCTCAATTACTTCAGCTGTCATCTGTGGCCTCCTTGGGAGTTTGCTAGTAGGATGTTGGCATCAGGAGAGCTGGGACTCAACCCAAGAGTTTCAATTCAGAGCATGAATAGTAATGCTATGCAGCGGATTTTGAAAAAATGTTGCACCAAACAGTCAAAGTTCAAGAATGTGAGACTTAAATGCAAGCATTACAGTGTAAAAATGGGATTCTAGGGACTGGTATCGTAGGTACAGCTTGTTAAGCTGCTGTCTGCATGGTGTACCCTTTTGCCATCCTAGCTGCTCCACTTGTGATGCAACTTCCTCCAAATGCACCTGGAAAAGCAGAAGATCCCCTAAGTAAGTGGGCCATGGTCCCCCATGTGAGAGTATTAGACGGAGTGCAGGTTCTTGTCTTTGGTCTGGTGCAGCCAAAATCAGCCTAGCGATTTGGGCAGACAGCTTTTCTCCATCTCTTTCCTTCCTCCAATTCTGTCATCCACATAAATTTTAAAACAAAACTGATATATTTATGCATGCTACAAGGATATGGTTGATGGTTTATCTAAATACATAACACTTATCCAAATGGCCAGAAACAAGTACAATGAAAACATACCTAACATTGCCAATCACTAGCAAAATGCCCATCAAAATGGCTAAGGGGGAGGAAGTTTACAAGCAGCTGTGAGGGCATGAAGAAATGAGAACTCTAATGCATTGCTGGTAGGAATAAAATGGATACACTCATTGTGGAAAACTTCTGTTTCAACTTTGAGGAGTCTTCCAGAACTACCATGATCTGGTCATCTTCTAAGTATGTGTCTGAAACAAAGTTAGCATCTCAGAGATTTTTGTATAGTAATATTCACAAAGTCCAAGGCAAAAAAAGTAATCTGCCAGTGGTGATGGACCAGACAAGAGATATTCAGAATATTTGCAATTGATTACTATTAAGCCACTAAAAGGAAGGTGATCCTCCTGTTTGTAGAAGCCTAGATGCAACTGAAGGGTATCACTCTAAAAGAATTAGGCCACAAGACAAACCTTGTAGACTCTCTCCTGTGAATTTTAAAGGCATTTGAAACTCCCTGAAACAGATTAGAGGGTTCCAGAGGCTGAGGAGATGGTAGAGATGTTGAACAGAGTGCAATTTAATTCACTCAAAGTGCCAGGCCCCTAACCAACACTTCACATCTGAAAACTGCTATGAGCGTAGGTGTTAAGGATGTTCACCCCTTTCCACAAATCCACCCCCTTCACACACACACACAAGTGACACTGAGCTGATGCAGGTATTGCTAATTCGATTGTGGGCATTATTTTGCAACATGTATTCTCACTTTATATTCCTTAAATATTTTCTATTTATCAATTATATCTCCACAAAAGCTAGGGGAAAAAACATGAAATAAATGTAAGTTGTTTTGTAACTATCTCCGAAAGCTTTGACTGGTGTCCAATACCTCAGTGCTGCAACAATTAGAATAACATTTTTTCCACTAGAAATGAATTAGTAACTCAGGTTTTCAAAATGTAGCCTGCACTAATCCTGTTTTTTAATCCCTAATGGATTTTGTAGCAATGCAATTTGGCAGAGTGAGTAAAATCCTCATAATAGATAGAAGTAATTAGAGATGCAGAACAAATTCTTTTTAAATGCCCTGCATGCAGTTGGACACTTCGTTTCTTCTTCAGAAATACAACACATCAGAAGAAAAAGGGGGGGGGGATTAAATGGTTCTCATTCCAAAGGTATCTGAGACTTGAGCATAGTTAGAATTCCTTCCAGTAATCAATTCCCTGAATCTCCCAGGAAAAGTGACCCACATACAGTTAATGAATACCTCCACTTACGATCAAATAAGTGAAGAAACTGATGGTCAGGATCTAAAAACAAACGAGTCCATGTTTCAAGACAGATGTAGCTCTTTGACAAGGTTACACACATCTCACATTTCAGAAAGTGCATGTTTTTCTTCTGCATATGATTAATAAGCTGGGAAAAGTCAAAGCTAAGAGCCTGAGCAGATATCTGACCCAGGGATTGAGACACCCACATCTCACACTGGACTGTCTGAGTTCTAGTTCCAGTTCTGGCTCCTCTTTTCAGTTTCTTACCAATGCATTCCTTAGGAAGTATTGGTGACGATTCAAGTAGGCAAATTCCTGCCACCCATGTGATAACTGCATTGAGTTCTGATTTTCATGGGTGTCTGGGGGGACTGGACCAGAAGTTAAAAGCTTGCTCACTTTCTTTGCCTCTAAAATTTACATAGCAGCACAGATGAAATTCAAACCCTCACACTTCTAAAGCAAATCTTTATGCCTATGACTGCTTAGACAAAGTTCAACACAACCATCAGGATCTAGGGGCCAGTACTGTGGCACAGGTTACACTGCTCCCTGCAATGGAGGTTCAAATCCCACGTGCTTCACTTGTGACCCAACTCCCTGCTAACGCACCTGAACAGAAGATGGCGCAAGCACTTGGGCTCCTGTCACTCAAATGTGGATGGAATCCCGACTCCTGGTTTCCTGGCAATCACTGGGGCTACTGAGAGAGTAAACTGTAAGAAAGGAGATCTCTTACCTCTTCTCTATCTTTGCTTTCCAAATAAATCTTTAAAATAATATAACAGAATATAAACAAGAACTATCAAAAGCAAGAGTTCTTAAAGGTCATGTAATGCACCATTTTTTTATTTAAAAAAAAAAAAAGCCCCAGGAAATAACCTAGAGTTATACGGCCCAACTACCATCGGGTCACAGCAAGGCTAAGTCAAGGACCTAACCTTTGGCTGTGCAGCTCAGGGCTTTCCATTGGAAAACCAGGCCTGGCGCCCCTAAGGAGCTGCTGAAGTGCACAGACCTGTTGGTGAGGTGGTATGTATAACTGTCTGGGTGATGTCCCAAGGCCCAGGCGGTATAGGCTTGAGCACAAAGTCTTAAGCTATTTGTCAATGAGTAGACAAAGCGTAGAGTTTTACATCATCAGTGTCTGGATCACAGGGGACCTAGCCTCTGACAGTAGAGCTGGTGCCAGCATTAGTAAGAATTTTATCTGACTTCTCTGTGCTTCTGGATTCTGCACTTCCTATTCCACCCTCAGACAGACAGGATTCAAGTTTGGACTGTGAACCTCCAAAACCTAGTGGAATTAATTCCTTTCAGGTAGCTCTATTCAGGCACTGGTAATGCAAGCTAAAAACCAATAGACAAACTCGGTGGGGTTACCCCCATGGCTATGATCAGATGTTCAGAATAGCAAAAAATACACCATGAACTGGAAGAGTTATTCCCTTCAAGAAACACTGGAGTGGTTGGCTGATAAGTGCTACAATAAGGACGCGGTTAACTCATCTTTGGTTATCTTTTCCAAGAATTGTTCTGACACTCCTAGTCTCACTGTATTAAGTCATCTATGTTGGCTGCTTTGACAGAGTAGAACAGAACCCTACTTCTGATAATGTCCCTTAATAGTTGTCAAGACTGATTTAACAGAAGGGTATAGAAATTTACACCTCAGACAGCTTTTTAAATTTTACTTTTAAGCAAAGGAATGTGGAGCCCTACAAGTAATTATGTTTTTCCATAGACCAGGCAGGCAATTGGCATAGTGGGTAAGCTGTCTCTCAGCATGCTTTCATCCCATATCCGAGTACCTGGTTCCGGTCCAGGCACCCCTGCTTCCCACTTACACATCCTCAAAGGTAGCAGGTGATGGTCTAAGTACCTGTCACTCCATTAGAGACCCAGAGTGAATTCTGGGCTCCTGGCTTCAACTTGGTCCAGCTTTGGCTTTTGCAGGCATTTGAGGAATGCATTAGTACATGGAAACTGCCTTGTAAACAAAATAGTTTTTGATTATAGTTACTAGGTAGCGACTAATAATTCTGGTTTATATTTCTAATGGTCTTTAAGCTTAGAAGATTAAAGAAGTTAGTAACTGAACAATCACAGGTCCTTCACCTCTATGTCCTACCAACTCTATACTACTGGCTAGGCAAATCAAGTTATTCATCTAATGTCAGATTTATGGATGAGGGAATACATACTTGGATTCTTCATTGCAGACATAAGCTTTCTTGTTCTCCACTCCGTTTACTTTGTTGAGGGGTTGTGATTTTAATATTGCACATTCAAAAATCCTGAATTTATTCCAAATCCCCAAATATAACTGACCAACTTGATTTTCCTCCTTTATCTCATAGAATAGCAAAGAGACTACTACGTAAAAAGATGAATTATATTCATACATCCATTCCTATGGAGAAACGATTATAAATCTAGCACAGAATCTAGCAATTGAACTTGAAGTATCTCAAAAAGTGACTCTTTACAACACAAGAGCCAAACATTCAGGGTCATGGTTATCCTCCCTACGGCACAGAATGTCCTAGCGAGAATGATGCAGTTCTGGGGAAAGAGTGGTAATGGTCTTCAGCTGAAGGTAAGTCAGCCTCACTCTGCATAGAACAAGCTGGAGAAATCATGAACCTTGCAACCATCAACCTGCCAAGCAGTTGTGTTTCTCCCGCGCGTGAAGTGACTTCAGCTGACAGTCTTAGCATTGCACAATTAATGCTACTTTAGGACAGTACAAACATTAAAACATACCCAAAGTGTAACATCACTGTTTAGTAACTATGCAGTCAGGTGTTAACATCTACAAGTCAACTAGAATGGGTCTATTTTGAAGTCCCTTGCTGCAAAGGTTTAAAACAGGAAAAAAAAAAAAAAAAAGAAAAAGGCAGCCTGTCAAGAGAAGCAAGCTGATTAAAAATAACTTCATTGCTTAGAATTCTGAGAGCAACATTTTGCTTCTGGAAAATATGCGTTGTATTTTAACTAATCATCCTCAGGTTCATCCTATTGCCAAGTCAGGAAAACAGACATAGTTTATGTGCTGAGGAAAACAAATATAGGTAGCTGTTAAACTGGCAGGAGAAAATATCTCCACCTCATTGCATTCAACACGAGGTTTAAAAACATGGTGCTGCTGGTGAGCGACGCACTGGCTTTGCCATTCTGCAAATAAAATCTGTGCCATGAGTAGTAAATTTGGTAAACATTTAATTAAAATATTTGATGACTTGCATATTTTAAATAAACATTTGCTGTTAGTTGGATAAAGGTTGTTTTTGAGTCCATAATAATTATTTCACGGGCATAATTTCTAAACTCAGTATTATTGTTTCAGCAAAAAGTGTATAATGGCATAATTTTGTATAATTTCATGCAGTCCTTATCATTTTCTATTTATTCATACAACTGGCCAAGATGAAAATTTTCTGCAATTGCCACTAAATCTTTTCTCAATTAAAAATGAATTCATGCCAAGGTAGGTGTCTGGCCTTACAGTTAAGCTGTGGGTAGGATGCCCGCATTGCATATTGAAGTGGCAGGGTTCAGGTCCTGGCTCCGGCACCGAATTCCAGCTTCCTGACACCGTTTACCCTGGAAGACAGCAGCTGATCGTTCCAGTCCTTGGGTTCCTGCCAGCCATGTGTGTGACACCTGGATTGAGTTCCTGGCTCCCAACTTCAGTCTGGCCCACTCCCAGCCATTGACGATATTTGGGAAGTGAACCAGGGATGGACAGTCTGTCTCGAAAAATGAATTTGTTCGCCAGTATAGTATCTGCACACATTTTTCTTACTAAATATTAGAATCTTTGTGACTAGCTAAGTTATGGTAGTTTTTCCCGTTTAAGATTTTGCTTATCAAGATTTTTGCTCTCAGTCAAGCATAGTCAGAAAGCATTAAATGAGAACATCCAGACCAACATCGAAGTTATAACTGTTCTATCTTAATAGCACTGTTTCAGTCTGCAGAATTTATAAACTAAACCTTATCATAGGTATTTATATACAGGACAAAGCCAATATTTACAAGATTGTACACTACCCACAGCTTCAAGCACATACTGAAGGTTCTCCCAAAGATAATGTGAGTGAATACTTTAGTTCTTGATCTTTGCTGGACTTTAATTATCTGCAGGAACTTTTAAGGAAATGTTAGAATCCAGAACCCACTCTGTCACAACTCAACGTCTCCAGAGTTGGGCCCTGGACATCAGCATTTTGAAGCCCACATGTGAGAACCTGCCAAGTGCAGTCTTTCAATCCTTCACCTTCATCCATTATGACAAGGAAATTGGGCTTTGGACTGCTAGGTACAGATGTTGCAGCTGCTGATTCTTCTGCATATAATTAGAAATTAACCTTTACATGTATTTTTTAATATATATATTAGAGAGCAAGGACCAGAGACCAACCCCAAGAAAATGCTATGTCAATAAAGAAAAATTTAATGAATTCTCAAATTAAAAATTGCCTTCAGTACATGAAAGCAAAATGATGTCTTTTATAAACTATAAACACTTTGACTAAAAGACTGAGACTTGCAGATATTGATTCCCTTCATAGAACCAAGATTCAATTAAAGACCACTGCAATCGTAAGAGAATTTGGCAAGTTAGTGGGTTATAGTATCAAAGAATGTAAATTGATGGCACTAATATACACAAGTAACTTCATGGCTAAGAAATTTTAAGTACCTACCCTTTAAAGCAGTGAAGAATTTCAAGTATATTCAAATTAACAATCAAATATATGGAAGTCCTAAAACAAAAATTACAAAACAAGAGGACAATGAAAAAAATGGAGAAACCATATTCCTGGATCAGCAGCATCAACATTAAAATGCCTATTACTGGAAGTAATGTGCAGATTTAATGCAATCCCCCAAATTCCCAACAGCATTCTGCTCAGAAATAGAAAAGATACCAAAGTTCATCTGGAAACAAGAGATCACGAATAGCCAAAGCTATACTAAAGAGTAAAAATCAAGCTGGAGGGATAAATTCCAGTACAAGACATACTGCAGGGCAGTGGTCATCCAAACAGTCTAGTACTGGTACAGAAATAAAGATCAAAGGAACAGAACAGAAATCCCAGAAGAGACCGACTTTGTCTGTACCAACAATGTCAGGGTACACTCCAATAAGAGACTAACAATTATGATTCCTTATGAAGGACTACACTATTATAGTAAAATGGGGGAAACATGTTGGGGGTGGCAGTTTAGGGAGCTGGAAATCCCAACCTATGAGACTGTACCACATGATTCAAAATTCAAAATTCAAATATTTTAAAAATCCCAGAAGAGATCCCACACATGCACAGCCAGCTGATCTTCCACAAGAGAACTGAAAATAATCCAGGGAAAACCCCTGGTGTCTTCAACAAATGCTGCTGGGACAATTGGTTGGTAAACTGCAGAGGTAAGAAGCAAAACCCGCTCCTGTCACATTATACAAAAGTCAGCATTAAAAGGATCAAGGACCTAAATCTGCACCCAGAAAGCATCAAACCTTTAGAGGAAAACGTAAGAAGCACTACTATCCAAGATACAGGGATTGGTGAAGACTTCTTAGAAAAGTCACCAGAAGCACAGGCAAGCAAAGCCAAAACCAAATCAGACTGTAAACTAAAAAGCTTCTGTACAGCAAAGGAGACTCTCAGCAAAGTGAAGCAGCAACCAATGAAATAGGAGACAATCTTTGCATACTATACAACTGATGGGGGACTAATATCCAAGATTTACAAAGAATTTCAGAAACTCAGCAACAGCAGAGCGACCCTGGAAAGAACAGATTCAAATGGTTAATTGTCCATTTATTTCAAAAAATGTGTAACACATAGAAAAATGCTCAGGCTCCCAAGTCGTCAGGGAGATACTAATGAAAACCCAACCTGAGGGTCCAACCAACTCCAGTGAGACTAGCCTACATACAGATCTCTACCAACAACACCTGCTAGTGTGGATATGGGGAAAGATATCTGCCTTCACTGTTGATGGGAGTGTAGCATAGTATAACCATTACTGCCCTCAGAATTGAGAGTGTTAAGTGAAAAATTGACCTGCTGTATGACGCAGCTATCCCACTGCTGGGAATATATCCAAAGGAAATGAAGTCTACATATGAGAAAGGGAGCTGCAATTCCATACTCACAACAGCACCGTCTACGTAAGCATTGTCATGGAACCAACCTAGGTGCCCATCCAAATAGGAGTAAAGAAATTGCATTACATCAACTCCATGGAATTCTACTCAACCATTGAAAGGAATGAAAATCTACCATTTGCAACCAAACGGTTGCAACTAGACACCATTATGCTCAGTGAAGCTAATCAAATCCCAAAGGACAAATCTCATGCTCTCTTGTTTCCAAGGCAACCTTCATGAAAGATCTAAGATCAATAGCCCTTTCAATACTGTTTTTGCTACATCTTAGGGAGTTCGGTATTTTTATTTCACCAAAACAAAAAAAACAAAACAACAAAAAAACTCGGGCCTGGTGCAATAGTGTAGAGTTTGAAGTCCTAGCCTTGAACGCACCTAGATCCCATGTGGACACCAGTTCTAATCCTGGCAGTCCTGCTTCCCATCCATCTCCTTTCTTGTGCCCTGGAAAAGCAGTTAAGGACGGCCCAGAGCCTTGGGACCCTGCACCAATGTGTGAGACCCAGAAGAGGTTCCAGGTTCCTGGCTTTGGACTGGCACAGTACCAGCCGTTGCAACCACTTGGGGAGTGAACCACTGGTGGAAGATCTTCCTCTGTCACTTCCCTGTGTATCTGCCTTTCCAATAAAAATAAACCTTAAAAAAAAAAACCTCACGGGCCCGGCGCGGTGGCACAGTGGTTAAGGTCCTCGCCTTACACGCCCCGGATCCCATATGGGCGCCGGTTCTAATCCAGGCAGCCCTGCTTCCCTTCCAGCTCCCTGCCTGTGGCCCGTGAAGGCAGTCAAGGACGGCCCAAAGCTTTGGGATCCTGCACCCGCGTGGGAGATCTGGAAGAGGCTCCTGGCTTCGAACCAGCATAGCATCGGCCGTTGCGCTCACTTGGGGAGTGAATCATCGGACGGAAGATCTTCCTCTCTGTCTCTCCTCTCTGTATATCCGCCTTTCCAATAAAAAAATAATAAAAATAAATCTTTAAAAAAAACCCTCTCATTTACTTCCTCAGTGACACCTAGGTCACATGTAGCATTATTTACTTCAGGAAGGTCTGCTTCAGTGACGTTGGTCATTCAGTAGCATGTTGTTTAACTTCATGTCAGAAATTTTCTATTTTTCTGATCTTTCATTTATGGATTTTCATTTAAAGGATATATAACTGTGCAATAGAGACCATAACACAGATGTGAAGATACAATGTAATATACATCTCTACTTTCAAATCAAAGGTGGACTCCTATCTACAATGTCAGGATACACTTAAGTAGCATAATGATGGACTTATCACCGATTGTGAAGGATTATATTATTCTAACAACATTGGGAAGTTAGTGGGAATGCAGTGGATTTGGGGTTGGGGAAGGAAATCCTGGCGCCTAGAAAGAATATAAGCACAAGTTTATAGAAGAAGTTCATGATGCCTGTAGAGTTAACTCTACAATTAAATGTCCTAGAATATATAGTTTAATAGCACCAGTAATCTAAAACAGTGTTACAAGATTAAGACTGTTTTAAACAAATTTACCATTAAGATTTCCCCTTCGAAAGCAAAGTTCGATATTAAAAATTTTACTTTTGAAAATTCCCTGAAGTGCTAAAGTACCACTATGCATAACTACTTCAAAGTCCCAATACGTGCAAACTGTCTTTAGAATTACACTATATTCATTTTTCCAGTCATGAAATGAACCATTTCCCCATATTCTTAATACTTTGAATTGCAATCCTTTCCTGTTATTTTGATTGGTAAAAATTCAACTTAAGGGCCAAGCACTGTGGCCTAGTGGCTAAAGTCCTCACCTTAAATGCGCCTAGATCCCATATGGGCGCCGGTTCTAATCCCGGCAGCTCCACTTCCCATCCAGCTCCCTACCTGTGGCCTGGGGAAAGCAGTTGAGGACAGCCCAAAGCCTTGGGACCCTGCACCAATGTGTGAGACCCAGAAGAAGCTCCCGGCTCCAGGTTTCTGATTGGCTCAGCTCCAAGCAAAGCAGCCACTTGGAGAGTGAATCATCGGATGGAAGATCTTCCTCTGTCTCTCCTCCTCTCTGTATCTGACTTTCCATTTATGTACTTCAGCTTATTAAAAATGTTCTGGATATTGCCATTTAGCTGCTTAATACAAACTAACCAAATCACATATGCGTAACATACACATAAGCACATGTACATTATTTGAACTTATAGCTTTCTCCTTTCCATATGAAACATTTACTTTCTCAAATCTGTGTTCTCCTTCCTATTCCTGTATGCTGAATCACTGTATTAACGTTGCTATAGTTGCCGTTATAAAGTGGTCATCTGTAATGGAAGTCTCATTCCCTGGACTATATTTTTTTGTTAAGATTTTTACTGGAATGACAGATCAGATTTATGAAGAGAAAAACGGAGCGATCTTCCATATGCTGGTTACTCCCCAAGGCAGCCACAGCAGCCAGAGACAGGCTGGTCTAATGCTGGGAGCCAGGAGCTTCTTCCATTTCTCCCACTGCAGGTACAGCATCTCAGGGCGTTGGGTTGTCCTTCACTGCTTTCCCAGGCCATAGGCAGAGGGCTGGATTGCAGATAGAGCAGCCGGGTCATATGAGCAGCGCCCATATGGGATCCCAGCATTGGACAGTGAGGATTTAGTTACCGAGGGCAGGACCTCTCTATGCTATGCTTTAAATGCTTCACAAACCCATGGGTCACATACCACTATTTCAAAAATTAAATACGTGAGAAATGCACATTATGTGCCAAGAATTAGTGGCAAACATGGAATTTCAACTTGTATCTTAACACACAATTCATGTTCAGGCTTCATGCAATTCAATACGAGTTGTTTTATTTTAAAAATATATACTATGTATTACCTTCAAAATCTGTTCTGTTAGTCACACAGATCACATCTATTCCTTTCGTACTCAACTCCTTCATACCGATATTTATTCAGATGGATTCCTCAATGTGCTTCTCATTTCTCAAAAGCTAAATGTTGTCTTCTCTTCATAACGTAGGATTCAGAGATTTGGTAATAACTTTAACTCCAGAATGTGAGTGTGTGTGGTGGGGCAGAGGTGCCTGAATTCTGCCAACACCATCTCCAACATAGCCCATGTGTTTAAAAAAGAATCATTAAAAATTGTTTCCCAAAGATTCTCAAAGGGCCTAATATTATTTCTTTTCTCAAAAGCAATTAGCTTTGATGGGGGCATATCAAGTTAAGCTGCTGCTTGAAGAGCTAGCATTCCATAGTAGTATAATTTTGGTTCCCATCTGCTCCACTTCCTATCTAGTTCCTACTAATGCAAGCAGGTAAGCAGCCAAGTGTGGTTCATGTCTTGATGTGCTGCACCAATATGGGAAACCATGAAGCAGCTTCTGGTTTCTAGAGTCACCCTGACCCAGACCTAGCATTGCAGGTTTGAGGGGTGTACTGGCAGATCCCACCCCATCCTCTGAAACTGCTTGCAAGCAGGCAGAATGATTTAAGAGAAAGGTTTGATGACATGATGTAGTAGGCTCAGCCTCTCAGTCTGTTGGCACTGTCATCTCAGATATGAAGCAGCCAGGACACAAGCTAGAGCCCATCTGATGTACCACCCTGCTGGTATACTGGAAGGCAGTAGAGGATGGCTCACGTCTTCTGCCCCTGCATTTGTGTTGGACAGCAAGAAGCTCCTGGCTCTGTATCAGCTTGACTTTGGTCTTTGTGGCCATTGGTAGAGTGAACAAAATGATGGAAAACCTATTTTTGCTTTAAAAGCAGAGTTATGGAAGTACATCTCAGAAAAATATAAATAGTTATGGGGATTGATGCTATGGCATAGTAGGCAAATCCACTGACTAATTCCGGCATCCCCTATAGGCATCAATTTGAGTCTCAGCTACTCACTTTCATTACAGCTCACTGTTAATGTTCTTAGGAACTCAGAATTTCCCAAGTGCTTCATCCTTCATATCCCATAGACCTGGAAGTAGCTCCATGGCTTTAGACCCGTTGCAGCCATTTGGGGAATGAACCAGTGAATGGAAGATATCACTGATTCTCCCTTTCTCTGGAACTATCTTCAAACAGATAACTAAATACCTAAAATTATAGTTTGATTTTTTTCTTTTTCATTACTTCAGTAACATATCGGTTATTCAGTATCATGTTATTTAATTTCATGTTAATTTTCTATTTTTTTGCTGATTTTGTTTTATGGTTTTCATTTAAGGAAACAGTACCTGTGTAGCAGAGATTGTCACATACAGATGTGACGATACAATGCAGAGTGCATCTACTTTCAGACCAAAGATGCATTCCCAATGAAACTATTGAATGTATCTCGACAATAGGATGCTGGACTCCGACACTGTCCCTGACTACAATGTCAGGATACACTTAAATAGCAGAATGATTGAGTTTTTGAAGATTTATTTTTATTGTAGAGTGAGATACATAGAGGGAAGGAGAGGCAGAGGAAGATCTTCTGTCCAATGATTCATACACCAAGTGATTGCAATGGTCAGAACTGTGCTGATCCAAAGCCAGGGGCCAGGAACTTCCTCTAGGTCTCCCATATGGGTGCAAGATCCCAAGGCTTTGGGCCGTCCTTGGCCACCTTACCAGGCCATAATCAGGTAGCTGATGGGAATCAGGGCTGCTGGGATTAGAACCGGTGCCCATATGGGATTCTGGCATGTTCAAGGTGAGGACTTTAGCCACTATTGCAATGACATGGTGGAAACTGAGGTGGTGGGCCGAAGGGAGGGGTAATTTATGAGAGAAGTAAGGGAGATCCCAGCCTATGGAACTGCATCAGGTAGTAAATATTTAAAAGTTTTATAAAAAGATTTAGGCTTAAGGAATAGCACAGTTGCTTATCGGGCTAATTTTCCTGCCTGCAGTGCTGGCATCCCATACCGGTGTTGGTTTTTCTGTCTGCTCCATTTCCAATCCAGTTTCCTGCCTGTGGCCCAGGAAAGCAGCAGAGGACATTTCAAGTCCTCAGACTCCTGAACTCAGCTGGCAGACATTCCTCGCTTCAGACTGGCTCAGTTCTGGCCACTTACAGTCGTTTGGGGAATAAACTAGTGGATGGACAATCTATCACTTCTCTGTAAATCTACCTCTAATAAAAAAAATCTGAAGATTTTTAAAATTAAAAGACTTAGAGTTAGGTGTTGAAGAGAATGGCATGCCTTCTTAATTTACCCATCCTCTAATAGGCTTTCTAACAGGAAGAGGGCGCTTCCAGTCTTGATCAAGACCGGCCTTGAACTGTAGATGAAGCCACCTTCTGGCACCATCTGGGACCCATACCAAAGCAGCCATTTTGACTTCTGGATGTTTCCCTTCTTATTCAGTTCCTGCTGGTGTGCCTGGGAAGGCAGAAGATGGCCAAATTACCTGGGACCCCGTCAGGCACGTAGGAGATCTAGATATAATTTATGGCTGTGAGTGTGAGCCTGGCTCAAACACAAACTTCGTGATCATTTGGTGAACAAGGGAGCAGACGGCAGAGCATTTCTGCATCAGTTTTAGGAACTGAGTTACCTGAAGTCCTGTACATGAAACAAAAGCTCAGAAATCCTGCCCCCTATTGGATTACTTGTTTTCTATCAGAGATCATTGCCCATGGGATGCAAATTTCTGATTATCCCATAATTCAAGTCATTGAGATTGGCATCAAGGAGGGGCTGTGGAAGTCATTAGTGCAAATCTGGTCTTTGTTTCCCATAATAGAAGCAGAGGCTTTAGTCAGGGGTCTATGGAGAACTGAATAAAGTTGTGCAAAAACTGAAAATTCATGCAGCTTTTGCACATTAAACCTTTTCATGAAGTTTCTAAGAGCTTTCTTATGCATGAATTTCAAAGTCTTGACATCACATTCTTTTAATTCACTTTCTATGAGGTTTTGAAATACCTGCTAGTGGTTACATAGATTACTGATAAGGATATTGGAATAAACACTATGTAAATACGTGCAAAGAAAACCATACACAGAAGTTGTGTCAAGGGGCTGGTAGCAGGAAATGGACAGGACCTTGTTCTGCAGTGCTAGGTGCATGGGGGACTTTTGCAGTGGATTCAGAGACTATCTACTCCTCAAGGAGTCTTTTTACAAAGAGATCAACTATGACTAGGACCGTTTCCTTGACGCCAAGGAAAAGCAATGTATTTCAGGCCAGATTCCTGTTGCTGCAAATTGCTCTGAGCCCATGGAGCCTGAGAACTGCTCCTTAGAACTAGCACCAGATTAGGTGGATTTTAAGTGACAGAAAACATAGAATTTTAGTGCCTAAAAGAATCACCATGTCCTGGTGAAAGGACTCATCATTCAATGTGTAGATTCACAAAGTGATGTAAAGGTAATTCATCAAAGAACATAAAAGTGAAAAGTAACCTAGACCTATCATGATATCCATTCACCATATCCATTCATCCAATAACACCATTCACCACTCTAAACAAAGCAGTAGATCAGGACAAGAGAGTGACAGCCACTTAAAGTCAAAAGGTAGACAGGAACCCCATCCTCTCAATGAAAAGGCAAAAGTGGAACAGGCTGTTATAGAACTCAGCTTTTGAGGTGTAATCACAGAACATTCTAGAAACACCCCCCTCCCTTGACATGACCTGTAAGAGTCTTACAGAGAGCGTAGCAATGCTAGCATTTGCAAAGGAGTTTGGAGAAATTTATTGGAGATCAAGAGTTATAACTACTAATTTACTGTAAGGGACATGCATCTTCAGAGACCTAGCCTTGGGTCTTTGATCTGGGCATCCTTTCTGAAGGCTACACAGCTGGAGCTCACCGGGAGAAGGGACCTTATTCCCTACCCAAGGCAATGAGAACAAAGGGAAAGTGCAGCCTTACAACAAGGTATTGCAAGGAAGATATGATTAAAGCATAGAGTTTGCCCCTGGGGAGAAAGACACAGAAACTGGATCACAGAACAGAGATCTGGGACACAGTGAGGCTGGCATGGTAAGGTGGTGAGCAACTGAGCTAGTTCCAGCATGCAGGGAGTGATGAGTGAAAAACTTCAAGCTGAGAGATGTAATGAGTTGGGAGACAGTCACACATGGCCAAATATGTAGCATTTTAGAATCCTATTAGGCAAGAGAATGTTAGCCCTAACAAAGACTCAGCCCTTCTGAGTATTGAGAGGATTCATCTTGTAATCAAGCATTGGTGGGGTGACTGCATACAAGGTGGCACCAATGACCCCGAAGCCCAGTGATGCACAGTGTATTGAGGGCTGCCCAATCAGCAATGAGGATGCAAGAGGCAGTGTTGCTCAAGAAAAAGCTGCAAATTTCTGAAGAAAGATATTTGCAGAGACTATCTAGGACGGTTTTAAGTACTGCCAAGTCCACAGCTTGGAACTTAATCCCAGCTGACAGCAGGGCATCAAATAATGTTCCTTTGCCCTGCCCAGTAACCTCACACTGGCCACTCCTGCCCCCTGCTCCGGTAACCAACACACCAGACTAACAGATCAGGGCAGACACAGGAGACAGTGATGAGCTCAACCCTGAATTTAATATTACACGATGCAGAACAGGTTCTCTAACCTAATGCTCACTAACTGCCTGATTTTTCCCAAAGATCTTCCCTCATAGAATTTGTGGATCAATCCCTAAGAGGAAAAGTTAGCATTTCTTTTTCCTTACTGAATTTTTCTTGATCATCAGAGGCCAGGTCTATACCCTGCATTTTCTCTTTTGGTTTTGGTTGGATGCATTTATGCTAATTTTTGCCAAGAGAAGAGCTACCAACATCTGCACCCTGAAACATTCTCTACCCTGATGCTTTTAGAAGCAAAGCTTTTGCTCACTACCAGTGCTGTGTCTACATGTGTTGGGCAAGTCTGTGCACAGAAGTTTCTGTGTGAGATTGTGCGAGTTTGTGGGTATGTGCATAAGCATGGTGTATGCAGTTGAGTACAGGTATAGACAGGTGAGGGTATGTGCATTAGTGTGTGGGTAGATGTATCTATAGGCGGTCAGGATCAAGGTGGAAAGGAAGGGTAAGCATTAACTCTGAGATGTAACATGGTAAAGTGAACCCAGTTACTAATTAGCCATAGGAGACTGATTCACTGATTCCTCCATTGACAGGATCTGCATTAACCACATTGTGACTTCCAACACAAAATGAAATAAGTTTTACTTCCACTGATAAAGGCCAATCAGCTTGGGGGTAATTTGCCACCCATAAAAAGTTTTAAGACATATCATTTTATATTTACTGAATATTGTAGAAATTTGTCACTTTATCTGAGCAACAAACAGGAAATTGGCTTAAATTACATATGCTCCTTCTGGGTTTATTTGCCTTCCTCCTTCAGAAACACCCAAGCAATGAGTCTATCTCTACAAGCATTAAGCACTTTTTGCAAAGTGATGGACTGCATAGGTGTCCATCCATACAATTTTGTCAGAGGTCAGCGGAGCCACTCTATGCTTTTCCAAGCAACTCAGAAGGGTTGGAGATGCTCAGCTGGAACTCTGCAGAGTCCTCCATTGCTGTGCACAGCAGGGAGCCTGGGAGAGAGCAGCAACTGCATTTCATCAAGGCTACACATGCTGGAGCCTTCTTAGGGCAGATCATTACTGTTGGGGACAGTAACCACGTCTACCATACTGAACGGAACTGAATATGCAGTAGGTTGTTTTTAAAGGCCAGTGTGGAGGTGCTTCAGGTTAATGGATTGCTTATAACAGCATCCTATCTGAATAAAGGTTGGAGTCCAAGCTGCTCTACTTCCAACTCAGCTTCCTGCTGATGTGCCTGGAAAAGCAGTGAAAGCCAGCACCAGCACCCAGATGCCCAATTCACATGTGGAAAACTGGGGGGAGGGGGCACTTTCTGTGGGAATCTGGCCCATCTCCAACCATTGTAGCCATTTTGGGATTGTACCAGCCGATTGAAGTTCTCTTACTCCCTACCACTCCACCTTTCAGATAAAATCATTTAAAATACATTGTTTCTAGAGCCACAAAGGGAGAAGAAATGGGCAAATGTTTAAAGAGCACCATGTTATTTGGGGTGAATATTTCGATGATCATTTTTCTAATGACTACATTTGTCACATGGACTACAGTGAGTAATACTGAACTAAACAAGAGAATTTAGGAACAGATTCCAAGTGCGATTACTACAGATTACATGAGTTATGGGCAACCACGCCCAAGCAGCTGGATCAGATTTCCTCTTTAGCCTTCATGGAAGGTTGACCAATACAAGGCTCATTCAACACATTCAACTTGGAAAGAACACAGTGTAATTAACAGGGTCTGGAAAGCTGACGTTCCTCCCTAAACTCAATTCTGAAGATGCTCAGGCACAGAACAAATGGAAGAAATTGATCAACATGTTTAAAGGACACATACACAGCACCTCTGGAAGATGATAATTTCAAGAAATGTAGAGGCCATTTTAGCAGGAAGAAGATGCAAAGCCCAGCCTACACAATTGGAAACCGCAACGAAGTTCAGGAACCACAGTCAAGACTGGGGAAAAATCCCATTAGGCAAGTAAAGTCTGAAACTTGCTTCAAGACTAAGGGGGGTAAAAAAAAGATGAACATTAAAAACAAAGCTACAATAGGGCAATACAAGCAAGTCTAGGGTGGTCAGTATGAATTTTAACACCAACAGAAGGGAAACAAAAGAAAAGTAACTAAAAATAAAAATTCCATTTTTAAATTATTTTTCATGAATGTATTCATGTGTTCACGAATGTCCTACCAAGTCACAGATCAATGATTTGAATGTTGATTTAGTAATTTAGAGTGAGAAGTAACTGTACCAAGCTCCACAAGACAGTTCAACGAAAAGTTCATGGAAATAAGGAGAAAGAACTTTTAATGGGGGGAAAAAGTGATGACATTCATGTTCTTCCAAAAAACCAATCCACAGCATTGGCCATGACTTTTCTAAAAACGCTTGTTTTTCCCTACATTGTCTCTCTGGATACAGACCCACATGGGAACTACATCATGATTAGGATAGTTGCATAGCCAATGTGGTATCAAAAGGAGGACGACGAAAAGGACAAAACAAGACAGTAACAGTGCCAGCTTAGCCTAGCAGGAGACAAACATCTCGAACACAAAGAACCACAATGTGGGTTGGGTATCATCTGGGGCTCTCTGGGAAAACCTGCCCCAACTTGGAGCACGCTACCACTAGCACTCTTTAGCATTCCCTGTCCATACCCCAGGGTCCAGCTGACATTTATGGCTCATTTCACAGATGTGTTAATTCCATCATCAACTCCCAGGCCAATCTGGCTGGTTTTGAAGCAGTTTTTAATTTAAGAAAAAGTCTACAAAATTTAGCTTTGATCTGCTATATGCCAACATTCTATTTAATATGCATGGGCAAAGACTTCGGCCTTCATGATCACTTTATCATGGGGCTAATCAACGTAATGCACTGTACTGAGTGCTTATTTAGATGATTTCAAAGAAATACAAAGAGATTGAACAGGTGTACACTAAAATCTCTATGCCACGTAGAACTGTCCGTTGTATCTTCAGTGTCTATGAATCTAACACTTGATCATGTTACACAACAAAATCTAACCTCTTACCTTAGAAATAAATCAGAACAAGAACTCTTACTCTGGCTAGACACTCAAAATCCCTTAGAAGTTGTAAACTATGGCCAATAGCTTAGTGGCTAACTCCTCACACTGCATGGGCCAGGATCCCATTTGGGCACTATCCAGCTCCCTACTCGTGGCCAGGGAAAGCAGGAAAAAGTCTCCAGGAAAGCCTTGGGAATTGTACCCCTGTGGGAAATTCAGAAGAAACTGCTGGCTCCTTGCTCTAGCCATTGTGGCCACTTGGGGAGTAAACCAGCCGACAGATCCTTTTGTCTCTGCTCTCTGTAAATCTGCCTTTCCAATAGAAATAAGTGAATCTTATAAAAAATTAAGGTCTTTTTTTCCAACAGGGTTTGATACACGAAAAAAACCGAACTACAGAAGCTTAGGCATACATACGTAACATTCACGAGGAGGCCACCCTAAGTCTTATGCAGTTTCATGATGCCCATTTTAGAGATAGAATAGCACAGCCATTTCCCTTTGGTCACACAGGGACTCAAGAGTGAAGATGAGAATAGGGTCCATTTGTTTTTTCTATCAGAAACCCCTTATTTATTGTTCAAGTCTCTTCTAGCCCCTGCAAGTCATAAAAAACAAATGAAAAAGCATAATCCCACATAGTTCAAACACACAAAAAAAGTTTGAGAAAACAAATACTAATTTGCAGTTATACTGCCCCAGAGAAAAGAAAAGCAAGTCATGTTCCCCTGAATCAGACACATTTACCACATCGATTTGTCACAAGGGTATTGATTTGTGTTTTTTGAAACTTTTTTCCATCACATTTTGCCTGAAATTAGGACACTCTCATTTCTAACAGCTGGTGACATCTGCTGTGAGCCTTTGATCCAAAACATTAGGAGTTCTTGTATTCTAGGCTGAGGGGAAGAAAGGGTAGCAAAGACAGAATAAAGAAAACAGATCATGCCCTCTGGTTATAGCTGCCATGATTCACAGTTTCAATTTCTCACATACGAAGGTACCTCAAGAAGTTCATGAAAAAAAGTGAAATTATAAGTTCAGCTTTTGAAGGAAGGACATTAACCAGATGGTTAAGATGCTAAGAAGAAAACTGTTGTAAATATAGTTTAATGGTTTAAAAAGTAAGGTGTTGCCAAGACCTGCAGCTCACAGTGTTACCTGGGTTCAGTCCAGGCTCCAGCTCCCAGCTGAAGCCTCCTACCAAGGCAGAATGAGAGCTTATGCCAAGAATGGGGTCTTTGGCCTGGGCCACTGAAGCATCAGATATGCTCATTGCCCCTCTAAAAGGTAAATTTTAGAGCAGATCAATTTTGAAATCCATGCCTCATGTTTTTGTCACACATACTGAGCTTCCTGAAGATACCTCTTAAAAACATGAGATGTTAAGCACTGAGGCTGCTGACCAGGCCATCTGTTAAGAGACAAATACAGCAAGAAATCCACATTTCTGACTCTGCTGAAGGACAACACGGTGTGGGAGACAGCAGTGAAGCTTGGAGGGCCACTTTCAGGCAGATATGTTTGCCACAAATCCACAGGTTAGCATCTTGTAAGCCAGACATATGCATGCTTGCCTACACACACACACACACACACACACACACACACACACACACACACACACACTCCCCACAACCTCTGGCTTGCAGAGAAAGAAGCATTTGCTGGGTAAAGAGGTTGCAAATTCTATCCAGCTATAGAATCATTTTCTGGCTTTCTTGAGAAGATTTGGTTTATGACATGACTGCAGTCACTCCGAACACAGGGAACTGATTTTTCAGACAGATCCATCTCTGAAAACACGAAATCATCCAAAGCAAACACTTCATTCTTGGTTTTTCACCCTGGTTGTCCTCCTGCATAGTAATAGCCTCAAAACTGCATATCCACACCACAGTTTGAAGAACATATTGTGATAATTGAGCAAAGATTCTATTCTTTAAATGCTGCATGTAACCAACCAACTCGTTTGAACTTTACAGAGCCAACATCCATGATTTTGAAAGGTCAAAATGAGCTCATTACACACCATAGTTATATGTAGTCAGTTGTTGTTGACACAGAAGTCCTCATTCTGAGAAAATTTAATAGGAAACAAAAACAATGAAGTTATATTAATAAAAACAAAGGCACTAACAATATCAAGGGACAATTAGAGTATTCTGAAGTGTTACTGATCTGTCTCCCAAGTTATGAGTAAAATTTCTTTGAAGAACACAGGAAACTCATGCATAACAAAGTTCTGTGAACACTAACATTGCTCTGATCTAAGCATACAACAGAAAAGCAACTGGATTCATGGAAGCCAGTAACAACCCACCAAGTGCAAGGGTTTTCCCGTATAGCCATCCTGGGGTAGTTGTGCTGTCAAAGCAAAATGTCAAGTAAGCTTTGGCCGAGTTTTACCTACTAGCTTTTTCCCCCCTAAGTTCCTGGAGAATGGTATTTGTGAAATCCACTATTTGGGGGAGCTTTTATAACAGAGGATAGTCTTTATGAACATCCCGCAGAGTTCAAGTAGATTTACCTGCGGTGCGTTAGAGATGGCTTTTTCACTCCAGGAAAATCCGGGCTAAGGTGCATCGTGTGAATCTGGGGCAAGGATCTTCAACAAATAAATCAGTGTCCAATTCTAGCTGTATACCCTGCTCCCACACCATCATGTGTGTGAACAAGGCAGAGACTAGAACAGGATTCAAAGGGTGTGCCAAAGGTTTTAAGGAAACTACTAATTATGATTACACAGAGATTTTAAAAGGTTGTTGTGTCAAAACAAGTTTGTAATTCCAAATTTCCCCCAATTTTTAAAAGCATCCTTGTATATGCATTGCCGCAACCCACAACTGCTCTAATTAGTTCAGCTGGATTATTACTAACGTGTTCTAAGTGATGTTTTGTTTGCTTTTGCGGCTTCACACTTTTAAAACTGCTATTTAATAAGATTTGTGAGCTAGCCCCTATTTAGTCGTTGACCTAAAAGCTGTAGGCTGTCTTTAGGATGAAAACACTGGTTCTGCCATCTACTGGAAACACTGCGGACTGACACCTCTCAGAATACTGAGCTGCTAGTGCGGCTAATAGCAGCCCTAAACCACTGTCAAACTAATTCTGAGAACCTGCTACAGCACCCTGTAAATTAAGACGTTTATCCCAGCATTTAATAAGTAGATTAACTCAAGTATTCAAATTCTGGCAATTAATGTCCTCATTCACTACAGTTTTAAGTTCCAGAAGATGGGGCACTGCTACCTCATTTTGTGTTGCACATGCATTTTCACGATGCTTATTATCACAGTGAATACTCAAAACTTGGTTTTGAGAAGATGGTGGTAACCTTAGGCCTATGTAGACTGTGGACATCCTTAAGTTAGCAGTTCCTGCAGAGCAGTGCATGGCCCTGGAAAGCAGTTGTTGGCTAATGGAAGACAGGCTCACTGGAAGCCAGTCCTTCCCTACAGCAAGGCCAGGTAAGGGGTGGTACCAAGTCCCAGGAATGTGCCCCCAGTTTGGGATGGCTCTAGAAGGCCACAGTAGATCTACAACTCACTGTGGAATCAAATGGAGACCTCTGTTGCTGGCACTGCTGCTCCATCTCTCCCTCCACCAGCCCTGCCCTCTCCTCTTACCCCAAACATATCCCACATGTACCCCAATGACTCCAACCACATGGGTCTGCATCAGAGTCCACAGCCTGCGAAATCCAGGCATCATGATAATGTGGAAAGGTGAGAAATAGAACACATGTGCTCTCTAGATCAATTTAACTATGCCTTAATTTTTAAGAAAATGATTCATTTGAAAAGGAATGAGGGAGGGAATAAGAGGAGGCAAGTAGGAGAGCAAGAACCGGACTGCAGTCTGCCATTCACTGGTTCACTTTCCCACCCACTAGCTCACTTTCCTAAATTGCTGCCTGCAATAACTGCTCATATCCTGGTGGCCTGAGTTCCCATCCAGCTCACTACTTGTGGCCTGGGAAAGCAATCGAAGATGGCCCAAAGCCTTGGGATCCTGCACCCACTTGGGAGCCCCAGAAAGACTCAAGGTTCCTGGCTTCAGACTGGCTCAGCTCTGACTCCTCCAGTTGGCTGCAATGGCCAATCAGTGAACGGAAAATCTTGCTCTGTATGTCTGACTTTCCAACTTAACAAAGTTAAAGAAACTGTTTATTTTGATTGCAGCCACAAGTACAGTGCCACAAATCCACAACTGGATGAAATGACTGCCTGTCAGTTCGTGATTTGTTACAAGCCACTGTTTTAAATGGCTAGAGCAGGTGTCTGATTTACACAAAGCTAAGATTCATAAGAGTATCAACGAACACTGACATTTTGTCTTAGCTCTTATGTTTTAATATCTGTCCATACACAAAGCTTCATTTGTAATTTGCAAACTTTACTAACCTGCTCCAACCACTCCTATAAAGGTAATTACATGCAGCCAATCAGTGTTTATGACAAGTTAATACAGACAGCCTACGGTATCATTGTTGTCCTTGCTATTTAGGTAATTTTTAAAAAAAGAAAAAAGCCAAGGCTGACTGAAGAGGCTCACAATGAGATCATTATCACAATCAGCAGTTTCCCATAAAACTCCTCTCTAGAGAAAACCACGGAGTGTGATACAGGGCGATGGTCCTGCTTCACATACAATCCATGATTGAAGGTACTAGATGCAGCAGTTCCAGCATCAGCTTCCACAAACAATAGCTACAAGCACATGCAATCTTTTTCAGCCACATGCAATCTTGAGTCTAAGGCCCAGGAAACAGATTGCCTACCACATCAGGTGTTTACCCAGCTACATTCAAGTATCCAGTGGATGATTGATTTAAATGAAACATGAAGATACAGAAGGAAAATAAGCAGAATTCATCATGGATTGATAATGAGCGACCCCAGGGCTAGTAGAAAGAGAAGTTTGCAACTTAAGATGCCTCAGTTTCATGTCTTGCATTTCTGTTCAGTTTTCACGGGGTATACACAAGAGAAATGTTCAATGGAAAACAATGGGATAGACTATGTTGTCTCATACTCAGACGTGGTTATGGTTTGACTATGAACTGCACAGGAAAGTTGATGTGCTAGAACCTTATCCCTAATGGAGGTGCTGTGACCTGGTGGATCCAGTAAGAGACGGAACCTAGAAAAAGCCAATTAGGATATTAGGTGTCACCTTTGAGAAATGGTTAGTGCATGTCTCACTGCATTGGATGACTGGAGTGAATATGATGCAAGTACACATCTCTTGCCCTTCCTGTCAGACCATGTGATCTCTCCCTGCACACACCGAGTCTGCCAATACGAGTCATGCTGTAACATATCCTGCAAGTCCTCACCTGATTCTACTAGTTGCTGTCATCAGGATCCTCGACCTCCAGAACAAAGCTAAATAAACCTCTTTTTCCTATCATCCAGCATTGTTTTGTTTTTATGTAACAGAAAGTGGACTAAGATGTTCTCTCAGTCCATATCTTCAAATGCTGGTCTGCAATTTCACAGGCTTCTGGCACTGTCAAGGTGGGGGGGGGATGTGAAAACTGCACTGAGAACAGGACCTCAGCCAGCACAGTGGATAAGGCACTGCCCCGCAGGTTCATCAACTGCAGTCATAACTATGTGACCTAGGACTTACTATCCTCCATATTAGAAACATAACCTAAAACAGTCCATTTATATTTTTATGAACCTCTTAGCTTTGTACAACTGCAACAGACACCTGTTTCACAGTCATTTAAAACAGTGGCTTACAACGAACCATAGATTTATAGGCAGTCATTTCATCTAGTTGTGGATTTTGTGGCACTGTGCTTGTAACTGTAATTAAAAGTATTTAACTTTTAACATTGACATGTGTCTCTAAGGTGTATTATGAATGTATTACTACATTACTGGGGCTGGCTTCCCACCATTGTATGTTTTGTCAATACATGTGACCCATCAGGGTGAGCAGCGGTTTAAAAAACAAGAATGACCACTATTAGGTTTTACCGGGTTACTATTCAGATAACAAAAGTTATCTACTAACAAACTGAATTCACTGCTTTATATATGCACACACCATAAGTGGCAGAAGAGCAGCAATATTAACAGGATGTGTGTATCAGTGCAGTTATCAGTGGGGGTTAAATTAATGAAAGGAACATTGTAGGTACGCTCAGATTTTACAGAAAAGGTGAGAAAATTAAACCAGGGAACACAGGAAAAATGATCCAATCAGAAGAGGCAGAGTGAATCATGGGAACCAAGAAAAGCAGGAGACCAAAGAGTATGAAGTATTTATAAATTGTTCAGTCTTACCCATGATGCTCAGTAACTGATAATTTTATGTAATAGAAATTATTTTTATTTTCACTGATGTCATTCAGTGAATGGAACCTAAAGATGCTGCAACTTTGAATAAACTGAAAGCCAATGGAAATTGTCATTTGGAAGACATTAAAGTATGCTTATGAAAATCTACAGATATGAGAATTTAAAAAACAAGTTTGACAACAAAATCAAAGACAGTCATTTTCCAAGTCATTTCTCATTCTTAAATTTTTATCGCTAAATTGCAGAAACTTATTTTTGAAATCACCTATATTTCCACTCAATTTTACAGTGGTAAACAGTATTTCAAGTATATCAAGCTTTGCTAGCTCAAAGTATAGTGCTGCTGACTTGCCATGACAAGAAAATCAGCAAGTGGAAACAATGATCTTTTTCTAAGACATGATATTCACCCTTACATTCAATGATTCTTCATCTTTCTTGCATGAGACAGTATAAAAATCAAAAACCCCTCTGTGGCACAAAAAACATCCTGATCATTTCCCAGCTCAGCGCTGAATATTAAGATTCTATATAATCTATTCTATTATATGTAATATTCTATATATTGTAAGGCTACATTCTTTATGGAAAAAACCTGTTGTATCAATACAACACTTAACCTTTGTGCCCATGTAGTTTAAGGTTCTCAGCCTTCAAGAATTTGACTGCAAATACTGGAGAAATAAATCTTACGTGGGGTGGTTTCCTCTTAACCTGACCTTGGGGGGAAAAAAAGGTATGCTTATCACAATGGCTACTCCACCAGCGACTATTGAAAGTTTTAGATATTCAGACTTGTGCGTTATCTTGCTATAACTTTCCTGTAATAGCTCATCACAATAAAAGCTTGGTCCCTGTGACAGTTTAATCTAACACACTAACATGTCCCCTTTCTGGGTCTCACTTCCTAGGTAGCCTCCATCACTCCAGGTGGCTTTCTGACAACAGCAATCTACATTTACAGCATAGTACAAAGAACTCAAAGTTGAGGCTGTATGCCTTAAGTCTCTCTTCTACCTTTTTTCCCCTGGGGCCCTTGTGGTGGAGCGCTCCTTCTCAGAGTCACTGTGCTGTGAGAAACAAGTACAGAAATAGGCCATGCAGAAATGCGTTCTGTTGGCCATCCCAGCTGAGTCTCACCCTCAGTGAAGCACCAGAAATATGAATGTATAAAGATATCTGAGGCTGATTCAGGCTGCAATCATTGCAGACACTTCCAAGCATTCAAGTCACCCCTGCTGAGATCCCAAATGACATGGCACAGACACAAGCCATTCTCATGACACCCTGACCCACTTAATCCAAGAATATGACAATAATAATTTTAAAAAAAGATCTTATGCCACTAAATTTTGGATGGTTTGTTAAACAAGAGTAATTGAAATAAACCTTATTTATCTCACTATGGGAATATAATCTAACAAACAGCATATGCTCTGAGATATTGAGACTTCTATACTTTTATCTAACCATGTGGCAAACCTCCCATGTGTTATAGTTTATTCTAATTCATGTTCCTTCAAATACTCAACAGTATTCATCATATATTTTCCAACAGCATGCGTCAACAAAGGAGTGCATTTCAGAATGCCATCGTGTCTGCTGCTCTTACTGCAGCCATTTTCATCAAGGAAAATGAAACTAATTCTTCCAGTGGTACGCAGTTCATATTCCTTTGGCATAAAGAAATGTCAAATAACTTCCAAGCATTGATTATAACATTTAAGTCACTTTTTACAGCACTGGACTACATAATGATTTTAAGCACTTGAAAGAGAATGTCCACTCTAATATTTGAGACTGGTTTTATTTGCAAAGTTTAATACCGTCAGGGTTATGTACAGCATTCACAGACCCATTATCTGAGTTCAACAATGACCACTTCCGTCTTCTGGCACATCCCATGGTAATTAAACACTAATCTGAAATACCATTAGAAATACTTCTAGAAGGACATCGCTGATATCCGAAAACTGCAGCCCACATGTCAAATGCAGTCTGGTACCTACTTTTGTAAACAAAGTTTCACTGGAACATTGTGGCATCATTTGAGAACTGTCTATAGCAGCTTTCCCCAGTGGAGGTGAGCAGTGGTGATAGAGTTAATATTTGTACTACCTATTCCACTTATAAACACTTTGCCAAGCCTTGCTCTAAAGAGGGAGGAAGAAAGACGGCTTAATACATCATAGCTAATCAATAGAATTCTATCCTTAGATTGGATAACATGACTGGGAACAGCTTTGTAGCATGATTAGGTAGTAGTCTTACCTAAAACTAGAGGCATGGTTTCCTAAAAGCTGTCATACAAACTAAGGCACTTAATTGTTTAATTGCTTGCTAAACTTAATTTGATGACAATTTTCACACCATCAACGACAGCATGCATCAAGATCTTTGTCCTACTTTGTCTGGGTTATGACTGTTTAAGACACCAACGGTTTACCAGAATACATATGAAGCATCTGCCCATCTCATGCCAGTCAGCTGAGCTGGGTCATCAGCTTGTCATCGCGTGCAAGTCCTTGGGGTTGTGTCAACGTCTTTAAAGTATCTGCTGTGACACAGCATGAACCTGCCAATGGCCTGAGTGGATAGGAACAGTCAATTTTAGCTTTGTATGTTAAAAAAATAAAGCCAAGCTTAATCTCTTATTTCCTAGATAAAAGGTTGATATTTGGCTAAGCTTGGTAAAAGCATATGGCTAATCATTGAGAAGCCATCTCTGCATCTTTGTGCTTTTTATATACTTGAAATAGCTCACATTAAAAGGTTCCTCAAGAGACCACAGTGCAAACACCACTTTTAAGGCTTGTGGAGGAATTTCACCCCTTTATTCACTTGCACGTGCAGTATCTACAGTACCTGAACAAACAGATCAATGAATTGATAAGCAACAGCTTGTGCGATAAACTGGATATAAACAAGCCTGGAATTTCGCTCTCCAGAATGTCACTGTCTTAAATCTCAACCTTGTTTGTGTTTTGCCCAAGACAAAGGAGAGTGATCAACATAAGCCTATTTTCAGAAACATGAATGTCCTGTTTTTCCGTATGAAAACATGCAGTAATGGCCTACATTTAAAGGGTAAAGGTGATGTTCCTATGCACGTGTACAGTGTGTAATAACAGCTGCCAGGCTACTGGCGGACGTGATTCTGTAGCCTAAAACATCATGCTTGGATAGAAAGCTGTGGTTGACAGATGTGGACCTTACCACTAAGCTGTTTGAGAAAGTGTATCAGCAGGTTTAAGGGAAAAAAAAAATTTTCCTTCTCATAGATGGGTGTTGCCCTTAGAATTTAGGGCAAATAGAATAACTTCATAGAACTGTGGTTTATATTCTTATGTGTTTTAATTTGCTGTACCCACTTTATTCTTTTAAGAACTTGCTTCAGAGAACAGGGATTCAGCCTGCCCTGAAGTGTTAATAGTGCTCAGAGAAATGGGATAATATCAAGAAGCAGCAGCTTAGAGGAAAGTAACCAACAGCAAGGAGCTGGAAGTGTCGGCTTCTCTGCCTAGAAAACTGACAGGTAACACCATTCAGCACCTTGCAGAGTAAGGAAGTCTTCAAGTGAAGAAACACCACTGTGGGGAGACATTTTGTTTGGACCTAGATCTCATTTCCAATTGTCAAGAACTAGCTCAGATGGTCTACCCAACAGTCCTTCCCGATTCCATAATGCAGTCTCAGTTTCCCCCCGCTACCCCCCTTTAACACAATGCTGTAACTCTGCCTGGACATCCCAGTCTGTATTCTCAGGTATCGAACACAACCCTCCCAGATTAAGCAAGCACTTAAATCATTTCAACGGAAACTTCACAAAAAAAAAAAGCTAAGCCATTCAGAAAGCAAGGATGTCTGTTTGGCAAATATTGACATAATTTCTAAGACATTCGATGTCGATTCAGCTGACCGTCACTACACTTTCCAACCCATTAGTCAATTTATATCCATACTCACCACCCATAGGGAGAAATGGCTTTAGAATAAGCTGTGGCTATAATACTTATATTTCTTAATTCCCTGGAGATCTGACAGTTGAAGTATTTGCAGTAATTGTTTTTGGCTTCAGAATGAGGAAACGTCCAATGACTGCTAATGTCTATGTATGCATGCTTCAGATTTAGCGCTTATTCCTACAACCCAAAATTGTGCCTCTCTATCATGGAAGCAAAGAAGAGAGCTCCCACTGCTGGATCTTCGAGGTAATACTCATGGGTCAAGAAAGAGAACAAGAAACCCAGACAACGGCTAGAACTCACATTCGTAATTTTGTGCTGCCACTGGCTCTTTAGTATGCACCATACATAATCTTGGCTAGACATATTTGGCCACACCCATGAACAAAGAAGCTGAGAATAATAACTTCCTCCAAACCTGACTATCAGAGTGCTCCCTGTATTTATAAGACAAGTACTGTATGAACCCACCCATGCGACCCTCAACAAGTGGATCTCAGACATTGAGAAAGGTTACAAGAGGTTGGTAGCTCAGCAGTTGGGGAGCAGGGTGGGGAAGATTAATAGATTTAAGTCACAGACAGGAGAAACTGGTTTTGTGTTTACCACAAATACAGTAACTAGTTCATGGTAATAAATGTACCACATTTTCTCAAAAAAGAAAAACACTGTGCAGAAGGATTTCTGTTTTCTTCATAAAGCAATGCAAATTGGTTCAAGAGATCAACTGACCCTGGCTGAAATATATACACCCATCACAACATGTACCCCAATAAACATGGACAGTTTCGGTATCTATTCCAGTTAAAGTATTCAGCTTCAGAAGACAGGAAAAAGCAAACTCTAGAAAATAAACAGAGGACTTCAGAGAGCTCTCAGACTTAAGAAAATATGCCTGGAAAGTGGTTTCCTCTATTGCAGGAGCAATTTATAGTCTGCAAAAGTAGTAAGCTTCTATAGGACACACACACACACACACACACACACACACACACACACACACACACACACACACACTTATGGCAGATCCTTGAAAGGAAGTATGCCAAGGCAAGCCACGGAGACCTTCCACTGAAGAATGGTTCCTGCTGGCTCTAGCATAATAAACTGCTGTTTACCTTTTGGATTCTATTTATGCTACATGCACATTGTTCATCATTATTAAATGATTCTTTTTTATCTTTCTATGACAGTTACATATTTTAACAGGTGACAGTTTGCCTTTATAAGCAGCAAAACACTGGTTTATTAGTATGCTTGTGTGGCATAAAATAGAGTTCATTTTTTACTGAAATAACTGGAGGAAAGAAACATCAATTGTGTAGGGTTCTGAATAGCTCAAAGTGGGTATAGAAGGTATTGGCAATAAATTAAGATTGGTTTGCCTTATTTATGAGTGTTAGGTATTCCTTCACAGTTGCTACTCTGCATGAATTTTAAGCAGCTTTTTGATGGGCAAGTCCATTGGAAGCAGCAGCATAAACTCGAAGTTTCACAATCGCTTCCACGGCAGTCAACTCAAGCAAGTGTGTAACTGGTAAGAAGTTTCTCCTTGGCTCCTGCGCACAGCAGTACTGGCTGCCTGCAGGGGCTGGGGAAAGGAACAGTCATTTCTAGTCCATGGGGTCACTGCCATGGCCAACTACTTTGTAATATTAAACTAAAGCCAACTCCAACTCACAACTCACTTCATTCTGGAAGCTGAACCTTAGCTTCCTCTTGGAACAAGTATCTGGGGTAATTTCTTAGCCTGAGGTTAATGCTATCACCACCAACATACCTTAAAGATGCATTTATGTTGGGTAATATTTATGGATTCTAGTCACCACCCACTCGATGCCACAGGTCGAGTCTATATTTTAGAATAGATAGAAGTGGAACTCTTCCTTCAGATGATGTACTGCTCTATGTGCTTTGTAGAGCAGCCAGAGAGCCCTCAGAGTAGAGTGTTCTGTCTCCACGTCTAGCATACTGCCAACGAAGCCTGGGTTAGTCGATCATTTCTATAGCTGCTGCTAGTAAGCACCTCATTGGTTAAAATATGGTCCTTCCACATGATGGACTGCTCGAGAGGCGTCTGCCATGTGGCAGGTGTGGTGCAAGGGTAAGATAATGGGCCTGGCTGGGAACTCGGTTATCTGTCTCTCACCCGACAGGTGAGCCATTCTCTTTGCGTTTTCAAGGAGACATAACTATACCTGTCACTCTGAAGGCAGCATTTTCACTGAGGAATAATGCAGGCAGCTTCCTAATGGTTGCGATCTTATTCTTGGGAGTCAAGAGGTTTAGGCCAACCATCAGCCAAGAAGAAAGCAGTTTTCAAGCCTAGAAAGGACACTATCTTCTTTGTATCACAACATGGGGCATAGGAAACAAAGGATAAGGACGTGCCCTCTCCGGAAAGCTAGAGTTAAGACAATCTGGGCTGCAGAGGAACTGTTACAGTAATACAGTGCATCCTTTGTGTATTCAGTGAAACTTTCTACCTACCTATACACACATACACACAGGCTCAAGGATATGTCTCCTGCATGTTTTCATTATAGCACTTAAAAAAAAAAGATCAGTCAGCTTTTTGCACTCTTTCCTCTCACTAAAGTTGCTTCTGCCCTTTGAAAATATGAAAGCCCTTGAGTGATTTTTATATTTTCAAAGGGTAAAGTGCTAAAGAGCACTCCTTTATTTCACAGAGGAGGAAAAAAAAGTAAATCGGCCTGCCTAAAGTGCTCACTTGGAAAAGGTAAAAAATGAACTCCTGACAAGAAGGGAAGTAGCTGTCATACTCAACATAATACAGACGGCGCTCCATTGGCTGAGGGTGGAAAGCACGGCTGAAGTCTGGCCTTTGTTTCCACCTGCATGGTGTCTGCCACTAATGGAATCGACTCCTTTGCCAACTACTGTCATGATGGCAAAGTCTAAAGTAGCCAAACAGTATGAAGTGGGCAAAATGTGCGATTTCACCCTTTTTATTTCCTAGCCCATCCCTGCCAGCCACCTGCTCTACCCCCTCTGAAGATCTTTGGAGCAGGAATTCTGTTCTCCTTCACTGGTGCACAGGCTCTCTTTAACATACTGTCCCCTTTTCTGTTACTCCTGCTCCACGATGTGGAGTCACATCTTTCCTTTCCCTGTGGAACATATGGTCTCATCTTCTGGGACAAATACAGTTCCATACCCAGGGAACATCTTTCTTAGAATATGGTGCTTCGTGCTTCTTGGGACTGTCATGAGTATCACCTGACCAATCCTTCCCTGCACAACCCTTTCAATATGTGTCACTAAGCTAAGGTTTCACTTCATCTGGGTCAACTCTCACCTCTGAGATTCATGTGATTCTGGACATATTATCCCCCGACCACCACGTTTCAATGTTTACCTCTCTCCATTTTCTACAAAGTTGAATTGGGATTTTATTCCCTTTCAGCTCACTGGAGAGGGACCAAGTTCTTATTTCATGCCAGACCCAAGTCAGGATGCAAATAAGATCCCTGGCTAGACTGAAGGATCTTTGATAACAGGCCTCATACAGCAGCAGCAGCAACAAACATGCATAATATGCCATGTCCTAGAATTATTTTGAGCATTCTGTGCTGATTAGTTCATCTTCCCAATACCTCTGTGTAGATAACTTTCCTGATGAGGAACCTAAAACAGCTGAAGCAATTTGCCTATGGCACCACAACTATTAAGTTCAGAGCACAGAATTATACTACTTGAGTTAGAATGCAAACTCAAGACTGTAATGTGCATGCTCCTGATGCTTTTCACTTTCAAAACCAGCATGGAGTAGCATACCTACTAAAGCTGTCACCTACAACATTGTCAACCCACATGGGTGCCAGTGCAAGACCTGGTTTCTCCATTCCAATCCAGCTCCATAACTAATGTGCCTAGAAGAACAGAGGAGGATTGGCCAAGTGCTGGGGCTCCTACACCCATGTGAGAGGCCTGACGAAAGCTCCTGGCTTGAATCTGGCAGTGACCCAGCCAATGGTAGAACCAACTCTCCCACTCTTTGGGTAACTGCCTTTCCCTTTAGTAATTCCTTTAAGAAATTAGATACAACTAAATTAGAAATTAGATACAATTAGATACAACTATTGAATGTTCTGTGTACCTGTAAAAACTCATTATAAAAATACCCAATGCAACAGCAACACCAGGCGGTACCTTTAGGAGGTGCACATGGGAATTATTGGATAGACGAGTGCTGATGTGAAAAGGACTGCCAGGGTGAGTTTGTCCCTACTGTGCCCTCACATCAAGTATAGACACAGCGATCACCACCAAGCTCCAACTAAGTGAAGGGCAGCCCTCAGAGACCCACTCTAATGCCTTTCTTCTTAGCTACAACAACCACTACCAGTTTGAAAAATCAATTTATGAATTGTCTTGTTGTTTTGTTACAGCAGCAGGTATAGATGAAGACACATATGCATGGGACTTACCCAACGTTAATTTTTTCAAAGTCAATTAAATTCAACCAATCCCTTAGAATCTGTTATGATGCAGGAAATGTGAGTAATGGCTTTTGCGTTGATTTCCTTCTCTGCAATTTCTATTTGCTCTTTGAGACAAAGTCAAATGTGGCCTATAACTGGAGTGTTTACCATACATTACTTCCTCTGCTCTAATACTCACCAATAGGATTTTAAGTTTCCATGGGTTTCTGATTATATAGCCCAGTTACAGACACAGGGTACTAATTTAACCTGAGATGAGGATTTAGCTATCATAGACAGTACGAACTATTACTAACTTAAACATATGCACTGTCTTTGTCCAAAACAAGGTTTTGTCATGCGACATCCAATCCATAAAATAGGTCATACACATTTCAACCAGTCCTCTGCCCAGAAATGAGAAAGGTTTTGAGCATTAGAGCCCAGCTGCCCCCTGCCTGAACATGATCATGGCGCTCCAGGGAACCAGGCTCTGGCATGTCTAAGCTGTTCAGATGTCAAAACACAAACTGTGCTCATCAAGAGTTAGGTGTTGGGTCCAAGCTCCATACCATTGTCCATCACTAAACAGAATATAAAGCGACTTCCACATCTGAGGGTGTTTCACAAGGTTCTTGTGTGAAAGTTCATTTTGTTGCAAAACAATTTAAAATTTTTCAAATCATTTTCCATGTCATTTTTAAAGACCCCTTAAGGAGACTGCCTACCATGACCAATGAGTTGACACATAGTTGACAAATGACATTAAGAAATGCCATCTTAGAAGACAACAGCTGGCTTTAGAAGGGATATTATATTACATGGAGTGCCTTGGTTCTCAGGCTCATTTACTTCATAACACTGGAAAGCACCATGACATAGTACCAGGAAATACTAGAGTAATGAAGCCATCCTGTATTTAAAACCCTATTCTTCAGCTCATTGGAAATACAGACCTGGTAAAACGCAATGTGTGACAGTTTTTTTTGTAAAGAATAATGTCCACCGTAGAGAACATTGTAAGAATTAAAGCTTATGTATATTAATCATCTAGCTCAATAAGTAACACAAAGGCAGGCATACTAATATATAAGCCAGAGTTGAATTAGCAACTGTAATGAACATTTGTGCTATTTACTCTTACTTCCTTAAATATATCAAATATCAACTATATTAAAATTTGGGGCAAAGGAAAGGTTCTGTCATCAAGTTTGGTTTATGAGGGAATAGACATTTAATTCACTACATAAATGATCACTAGCTACTTTAATCTTAACTTTCTCTATGAAAATTCCATATAATTATTTTCACCCAACTCCAAGAAACGGACTATATTTAATGATGGTATTGTTCTGGATTCTAGAGCTAAGGTTGCACTACAACCCAGCCTTTGTATCAACAAGTACTGAGTACTCTAAATGTGCCCTAACATATCTGTGTCCACAAGTAACAAAGATTGCATTAACCAAGGTCTGATTCACAGATGTTGACAATTTACTCATAACCTAATCAGAACAGGAAAGCCTTGCTTCAAATTCATCTTGGGACAATTTAAAAGCAAGGAACTAATGAACCAATAACAAAGTAGGAATTGTGTTGTGAATATTAAGATAGTAATAGAGTTTCTGAAAATACACCACTCATCCTCCAACCACCTAAAAATAATGAAATTAAAGAGCTGCTTCTTTGGAAAGAAGCAATTGTAAACCTTTAGCTAGATAAAAATACTCAAAGCCAAAGAAAAGAGACATTAGAACTGACATAATACTCAAAGTCAAAGAAAAGACATTAAAACTGACATAATACCAGAATTATGAAACAAAATATCCATTAATTTGATATCTAAAAGAAATGGATAAAGCTCTGAACATACATCTAGGAATGGATCATGACAAAATATACACTGAGTAAAGAGAATCAGACTGAGTAATAAAATACTAAGACTGGATGGATTTACTGCCAAATTCATCCAAACCATCAGAAAGAAAAACTAATGTCAATACTTCTTATATCACTGCAAAATGTGCAACAGCAGACAACTCTTGCAAACTCCTTCTGGGGGGTGCAGCTTTACTGCAACACCAAAACCAGAAAAGGACATAACAGCAATACAGCAAAATGCAACATTAATAAAAAACAAAATCTAACAAGATAGCAAATAAAATCCAGCATCGCAGTAAAGCTATAACTCAGTGGATTTATTCCAGGGATAAAAAGTTGGTCCAACCTCTACAAATAAATGAATATGATACAACACATTAACAGAAAAAAGGACAAAAGTCAATTAGGGCTGACATTGTGATGTTCTAGGTTCAGCCTCAGTTCAGTTACCTATATCCTGTAGTATAATGCCTGGGGTTCAAACACCACCCTGCCTTGGGAATGTACATCCCTTGGGTAGCATTACCTGCTGTTTCCAGCTCTCAAATCCCGGGGACCCTTCCACCCATGCGTGAGAATCAGATGGAGTTCCTGGTAATTGGTAATGAGTGTTTTGAACCATTAAGACTATCTTCAAAATTAAGTAATTTTAATGTCACATAATCACTTCAGTGGAAGAAAAATTAATGAATTAGTCCATTCCTTCATGATGAAAACACTTACAAAATACCATCTCTCAACATGATAAAATCCATGTATGACACACCAAGAGCTAACATATTAGGATAAAAGCTAAAAGCTTTATTTTTAAGATCTAGAACAAAACAAGAATGCCCAACTTAGAACAGTTAACACAGAACAAGTCTTGAGCACAAAATTTAGGTAACAAATCAAAAGCAATTAATTGGCAAAGAATGAAGTACAACCATCACTGTACATAACAAGATCTTGCATCTATGAAGTTATGCAGATTCCAACAAGATTACTGAAACGGATTCACCAGAATAGTGCACAAAGTCAATACACAAAAATCGGTACTTGGCAAAATAATCTAAGTAGCAACCTAATTTCTAATAGCTTAAAATATGCATGGGAATAAACTTAAATTAGTAAGTCTCCAAAGGAAAAACCATAAAGCATCCATGAAAGAAATGAAGGGACACAAGCAGATGGGAACGTATCTCATGTTCACGGATTGAAAACTCAGTATCACTGAAGTATCTCCACTGCCCCAAATCATTACCTTGCAATCCCAAGCAAGCAAACTACCAAATATATTTTTCATAGAACTAGAAAAGACTAAGATTTTAATGAAACCATGGCACACCAGGAAGAGCATAAACCATCCTGAGCAAAAAGAAGCACACACTAGTGTATTACCCAGTCTTTAAACACCATGACATTGGCATAAAAAAAATGGGGCAGGACAATCTGAAAGTGAACTCACATCCCTTCTGTCACCTGATCTTTGCCAAAGGTGCTAAGGACATGTATTAGAAGGGAAAAAAATGTATTTTCAGTAAAGGTTCTGGGAAAATTGAGTATCTACATGCAGAACAAGAAACTAGACCCTGCCTCATCTGCAAAAACAAAAATGAAACTGGGAAGGCGGGATGCATTGCATTCCAGATTAAGCTGTCATCCGCCATTCTAACATCCTATATGAGCCCAAATTCAAATTCAGGCTGCCCACTTCTATTCCAGCTCCTTGATCTAGTACTTGGGAAAGCAGAGGAAGATGGCCTTAGTGCCTGAACCCATGTCACCCATACCGGGGAACCCTGGATTGAGTCCAAGCTTTCCGGTTTCAGGACGGTCCTGCTCAGCCATTGCAGTCATTGGAGAGTGAACAGATGGAGTATGACTGCTTTCCAAATAAAATTTTTTAAATCAACTAAAAAATTAGTCAAAGACCTAAACATGATACTTAAGTCTCGGAAAATAGGACTTAAGGGAAAGTAACTCAGGATATTGGAATGGTATGGAGCTTTTTGGATCTGACCTGATACAGTAAACCAAAGCAAAAACCAATAGAAATTGAAACTGCACAGCTTCTTATTCACCAAAGAAAGTCATCAACAGAGCGAACAGAATGGGAAAATATTTGCCAACTATGCACCTAACAAAGGTTAATAATCAGAATATATAAGGGAAGGGAACAATAGGAGAGATCATCCAATTAAAATGTACGGAACTACATATTTTTCAAATGAAGACAAACGATCAGCAGCTATATAGGGAAATATTCAGCATCACTAATCTGGGATACATCCATCAGAACCACTATGAGATATTACCTCATAAGTACAGGTAGGGGAGCAGAGAATACAGAACCGTAGCAAACAATTTGACATTCCAACCAACAGTATCACATTTGTGGAGAAGACTAAAGGGTTTTTCAAATTTAAAATGGTTGGAGGTAAAGATTGGGGCTCAGTGACTAAGGTGTTACTTGCATGCCAGCATCCTAAGCAGGAGTGTCTAGGTTTAGTTCTCGTCTATGCTTTCATGCAACTTTCTGTTCACACATATACACACATATTCAAACCCTCAAGTTTCTGCCTGCCAGCGCAGGAAAGACCCAGAGTTCCCTGCTCCGGCCTTAAGCTGACCTAGCCTAGCCATATTTACAGGGGGCTGGATACATTTGGGCAGTCAACCAGCAGAGAAAAAAATGTATTTCTGCCGTCTCTTCCTTTAAAGTAAATAGACAACTAGGGCCCGGCACGGTGGCGCAAGTGGTTAAGGTCCTCACCTTGCACGCCCGGGATCCCATATGGGCGCCGATTCTAATCCAGGCAGCCCTGCTTCCCTTCCAGCTCCCTGCCTGTGGCCCTGGAAGGCAGTCGAGGACGGCCCAAAGCTTTGGGACCCTGCACCCAGGCGGGAGACCCGGAAGAGGCTCCTGGCTTCGGATCAGCATAGTATTGGCCGTTGCGCTCACTTGGGGACTGAATCATCGGATGAAAGATCTTCCTCTCTGTCTCTCCTCTCTGTATATCCGCCTTTCCAATAAAAATAAATCTTAAAAAAATAAAATAAAAAAATAAAGTAAATAGACAACTTAAAACAGAACTACTGTATGATCCAAGAGCCCCAGTTGGAAGCTCATCCAAGGGACATGAAGTCACGTCCTCTACGAGACCTTTTTCCCATTTATTGCAGCTCCATTTACAAGAGCCAAAAGACAACTGAAGTTGTTCATCTACTGAAAAATTGATACAAAAAGCATAGAATATATGCAAAGGAATACTACTCAGACATTAAGACGAAATCCTGTCATCTGCAACAAAGCTGGAACTGCCAATGACATCAAGCAAAGTACAAAAGCTCTCAGAAGAGTACAATGATAACCATTATATCAATAGTACAGGGAAGGAAGTGTTGGAGAAAGATTAACAGATACTAAATTTGAGATATTTAGTTCTGGCATCTTTGCATGCTAAGGTAACAATTTTCTGTATATTGTTCTAAAAAACCACTAGAAGAATTTTGCATGTTTCACCATAAATGTGTTTAAGATCTACTTATTTGCCCTAAATTTAAAATTGCAATATATATGTATCAAAACGTACCCTATAAATAGATGTTATATATGGCTCAAAAATTAAAAAGCAAAAAACCTAACACATTTGGAATATAAATACTATTACTAAAATTATGCAAGGGACAGTGCTATGGTATGGCAGGTTAAGCCTCCTCCTGTGGCATTGGCATCCAATGTGCATACTGATTAAAGTCACAGCTGCTCTACTTCTGATTCAGCTCCCTGCTAATGGTTTGGGAAACTAGAAGATGGTCCCAATCCTTGAGCCCCTATACCCATGTGGGAGATCCAAACAACTCCTGGCTTTCTTGCCAGTCTCATTCCAGCTGTTACAGCCATATGGGGAATGAATCAACAGGTGGAAACTATCTCTCCTCACTCCTTTCAAAATTTTCAAGAGGGCTTGGCTTTAGCAAATGGTAACTGACAAAAATTATAAATGAGGTTCATTATGGCGTAGTGGGTAAAGCCGTCTCTTGCAGTGCCATCACCTCATCTGGATCCCAGCTTGAATCTCAGCTATTCCAGTTCCAGTACAGCTTCCTGTCAATCCACTTGGGAAAGCAGTGGAGGATGGACCCAGTACTAAGGCACCTGCACCCAGTGGAACACCGGGGGAAGCTCCTGACTTTAACCCAACTCTGGCCATCTGGAATCAGTCATCTCCAGCAGATGAATAGATTCTCACTCTCTGCCTCTGTTTTTCAAATAAATGGATCTTTGCAGTAAACATTAAACCCTAAGTATTTCCTAATTTCCTTTATAAACAGCAGTCACAAAAGACATTTAGCATGTATATAGACTCAATTTGCATATAGGTGAATGCTACTCCTTTAATAAGATGAAGGGGTCAGCCGACAAAGTCACAGTGAACAATACAATTCCTACCAAGAGCTTTCCTAAGATAAATATATTTGGGTCATCCTTGAGGAATTTCATTCTCTTAAATAAGTGACATATTTCCAAACTTTTAATGAAGACATTTTCATAATTTGAAGATAGTTATTTGGGACAGATTATGATCAAATCACCCAGTTACAGGATAGAAGAGACTCCCAGCTGCTTATGGTTCTGCTCCAATTTCCTCCTGCCAGGTAGCTCTTACCTTTCCATCAAGTGAAGCAGGCACTCAGCACTCACCTTCACGACCCACACAAACTGCTTTCATCTCAGCTCTTCCAATGCTCACTCCAACCCCTCCACCTGCTCAGGATACTTAGCCCATTCCTTCAGGGAGAAGGCTATTTGTGACTCATGCCATCTTCATCCTTTCCAACTGCCCCACTCCTTTTGTGTTGGGGAAACCCACAGTAAAAATATTTAGAATCCTTATGTTCTCTCGTGATGACAATTCCCAAGTACACAGCTTCTTCAATTAAAATGCAGCAGGATTTTTTTCTCTAGCAAAACTGACTTTTGAACTCCCGTAGCAAGTTCCTCTAGCCTAATGTGATAACATCTGAGCTATTCCATAGACTTTATATTTGAGGAATAAAAATAGTAACCCCAAATATGTGTGCATGTGGGTAATTATACATATAATGCATAAGTGTAGAATAGATCATGTTCATCAGCTCATTATACTTCTGGTGTTTTGATGTTTTTGTTTAAAACATTCTGAGAACCCAGCTCAACTAAACATACCTTTGTGCTATGTGTTCAGACATCATAAAAACTTGTGAGTTCAGAGGGAGACAAATAGGCATTAAAGACACCTAAAGAGCTAAAATGTGGTCCCACTGATGCACCAAGAAGTGAAACAGTTTGAAGACACAGCATGTACCTAGCAGGCATTACTCCCTGGTGGTGAGGAAGACTCATTCATGGGTTATGGTGCAAACTGAGGTGTTCAACCAAGGACACAAAATGTACTTAGTCAATGTGATTGGAAACAAGGGTTTGGATGTTCAGTGAACCAGTCTTCCTAACAGATTCAGCCATGTCTGAAAGTCTACCACCTATGGGTCTCTTGGCCTGCATCCAAGATCACCGCATCCGTTTATAATCCCGGACCATGTTTATTGGTTTAGTCAGTTGCCCATCCAGTAGATAATGCAAACTTTCCAGGAATAAGCTCAAGAAAAGACACCCATTCAACTCTGTGACCTTGAGAATCACTACATGATAGAAATCACAGGTGGGCAAATACAATGAGATTAGTTGTAATTTCATACCTAGACCAACAGTTTACCAAGTATCTTTTTTTAATTACATTGCATTTTGTGACAGTCTTACAGGTACTGGGATTCTCCCCTACCCCTCCCCATACCCTCCCTTGTGGATTCCTCCACCTTTATAAAAGACTCAATTTTATATTTGAAGGTGTCAAAGCCAAGCCAGGCATCATGTCTATTTTCAGGCATTTTTAACATAAGCAAAAGAGAAAGAAAGAGGTTTTTTAAATGGCACAGAATAAAGAAGCCAGAAGCAACAGCACCAACAGAATGTTTAAGATTAAGAAAGGAGAAAATATGTAAGAGCAAACAGTAGTACAGTTTGCAGCCACAGCTGCAAGTCCAGCATGTTAGAGGGTACCTGAAGGGGACAGTAGCAAATAAAATCAAAACGGTTTTCTGATACTTTCTTTAAGAACAGGTAATGCCATACTGGAAGAATCTTATGCATACATGAAAGTTCTACAAATTGCAAAGGTGACTTTGCAAATCACTAGAAAGTGGGGGGAGGGCTCCTCAATAAATGGTACTGGTACAACTGTTCATTCACATAAAAGAATGAAATTAAATCCCTAACTCAAACTCTACGTAGAAAAAAAATCTATTCCAGATGGATTAGAGGCATAAATATGAAAGACTGAAATGTAAGATTTTAGAATATAGGAGGGGATCTTTAATAAAGCTTAGTTAGAATTTCCAGAATGCAATACAAAAAAGCAAAGCATAAAATAAGTAATATTGATTAAAATAAAAATTCATGAGAAAGCACCATGAAATATCCTACTTCATTGGAAGAAAACTGAAACACTTTAGAAAAATAGAACAAATTAGAAAAAAATAGCTATCACAAACTAGCACATCAAGGACAATGACACCAAATTCCACTAGCTCAATGAGAAGACAAAGATTTTACAACATAAATGCCACTACATGAAAATTTTATCAGTAGTAAGATTATGCAAATTGAGTCTATATACAAGTAACAAAAGACAACAACCACTAAATTAGCAATCATCTCTAGGCCCAATGTCAAGCACTAGCCAACGGGAAGTGGTAAGAATTCCTGTTTTATTGTCCTGCTCTCAAGCCAAGTAATCCGAAGCAGCTGGAAATGAGTACTATTTGACATGTGCATGTGCTATTCTCGTGTGTTTTTCTACTTACATATCAGAGGGTTAAGTTTGTGATTCTAAGGTAAAGTTCAAGTACATGATGATTAAAAATATAGGGAAGGTGGTAGTGAGGGAAACAGAGGGCCAAGCAGGGCATGTACTTATGCTCTATAACAGAAATATTATATGTATCTCATAGCTTTTTAAAAGTAATGTTTCCTTCAACTATTTAAAAGGAATACCTAACAGAAATTACTATGAAGTGCATCACTAAATCATGGTCAAGTCATTTGTTCCACTATTGTACTTCATGGATGCATTTACAGTGCATGTCGTAGCAGTGATGAAACCTAATTTGGAACAACAAAAGTGAACTTAAAATGCAGAGCAGGAGTAAACTTTTGAGGAGCATATGTTTCTTAAACTATTTTTAAAAATAGGCAAAGCAGCATTAACAGTTGAGAATCACTAACCCATAGAAGATGGGAGAAACACACCAAGCCACCTCAAAATGATGAAAACGCACGTCTACAGCTATGTTAGTCTCTAGGTAACACTTCATACTTTGTGAATATTACCTGAAGATACATGTATGCTCATTCCAATTTCCATCTCAAATCCCTACTGAGATAAGCCAAAGGTATTAACATGCTGCTTTTGAAAGTTGTAGTAAGGCCACAGATAGGCGTTTTTACACTTACACTGTATTGATGGGGAACAAGAAATCACAAAATGAATGTTGGATTGTACAGATAGCATGCTAGGATAGGTTGGACAGCCCTCATCCAGATGCCTTGGCTACAGAAGTCTTTGATTTCCTATTAGGGATGTTGATTCTGCACCACAAGCTCTTTTGTAGGTGTGTCCATGTGACATATGCGTGCCAGCAGTCCCTGCCTACCTCAGTCCATCAGCAAGCAGCAGGTGGTGACCAGGCCTTGGTTCTATTCCTTCATATACTAAGACACAGTGAGCAATCATTATCAAAGATAGAAATCAAGTCATCATCCAAACCACACATAGTCACTCATTTACATAATGGGCCCAAGAGACATTAGATGAGGTTTAAAGAAAATATTTGTGGACCCTGGACTCTAGAGAAGAGGAGGAACTTTTTACATCCCCACCAAGTTGTCCAAGCTGCCTCCCTTTCATAACCCTTTCCCCTTGATCTCATTCCTTTTACTTATCTCCATTTTTTTCACCATATGACAAGTTTAGCTCTCAAAGGCTGAAATGAGATGCATCAGCTTCAATTTCCATCATGAAACTCGTGAGATCCCAGAAGCAAAGATAAGCTATGGAAAGGAGAGTATGAAATGATGCATGATGGATTTCATCCTGGATACTTACGCCATGACAGGGACTCAAGAATGCTATCTAAATCCCACCCCCAAATCAGTTTCTCCATGTATACGCCTTCAATCAGTGTCTTTTGGCCACTGTTATTGTATAGGGGGTAAAACTGTAGCCTATGAAGTCAGCATTCCAAATCGACAGTTCTGTATCCTAGCTGCTCCAGTTCTGACACAGCTCCCCGTAAATGGCCTGGGGAAAGCAATGAAAAGGAGCCCAATCCAGTGGAAGACCCAGATGAATCATGTGGCTTTGACCTGGCCCAGTGCTGACCATTGTGGTCAACTGGGGAGTGAATGAGCAAACCAAACATCTGTCTCACCCTCTCCATACTGTTTTTAGGTAGATAAATCTTTTACAAGAAAAAAAAAAAAAAAAAAACCCAGGTCCTAAGTTGAGACACCATAGGTTAAGTCAGTGCTTACAATGCTATAATCCTTTATCAGAGCACCAGTTAGATCCTAGTTATTCCATTCCAATTCAGCTCCCTACTTGTGTGCCTAGAAAAGCAGCTGACCGTCCAAGTACTTGCTCCTCTGTGGCTCCCTAGGAGACCAGCGTGGGGATCTTGGTTCCTGTCCTAGAACTTACTGTTGAGACCCCTCTAGGAAATGAACCAGTGGATGGAAGATTTCTCTACAGTTTCTGCTCTCTGCCTTTCAAATGAATACTTAAAGTAAAAATAATGACTCTTAACTACTGGTTCTCAAACTTAATATCACCTCAGGAATTTTTTTTAATGCTAAATCCTCCACACAGATTCTGACTCAAAGTAGTAGACAAATTGTGGCATCAGCTGAGAACCTGAGAACTCACTTCAGAATATAGACAGATATGTCCTCCCAAACAAGGCTTATACTATGCATTTGGTATACATCTTTTAATCTGTTCACTACAATGATATAAGCACGTCATAAATATACTATCAGTTTTAAGCTTCGTAACAATAAGGAAACTGACAACTTCAAGCCTAAAAATTAATCACACAGTAAACAGCCATCTATAATTTTCTCACTTAACACTGGGTGATGATACTAAACAGCTCTCTAAGTTTGGAAGGCATGGCTTTGCTTTCGGGTAATGACCAGCGTTGTGTCAACTTCGACCCTGACCAACATTGCAACAGCAAACTCCTTCACCGATTATTGCTGAAAATAGCCAAAAACCCTGAATATTTTGACACCTAATCTCCAACAATCAGTTTTCCACACCCCGTGTGTCTAACACTTTCCCAGCAAGGTGACATCGACATGCATAATCACGCCAGATGCCACAGTGTATTATCTGTACTCTGACTATGGAGATGGCGGTTTCACAAATCATTGGCCAGAGATGCAAAGAGTGCTGAGGATAAGGAAAACAGACCCTGTCTGTAAAGGAGAAACACATTAAACATAAACACCCACTTATTATCTTTAGATGAATTTCAAGACTGTGTGAGGGTATCAGACATGTCACTGCCTATATCAACCTTATCTCCAAAGATGCACACAAGTTAAAAACCTCCTCCAAAAGCTGTTGTTAGTGATCAGCCACTGTACCCCTGGGTGGCAGGGGACCAAGCCCATAAGCCATCACCTGGGGTCTCCCAGGATGCCCATGCACCAAGATATGGAGAGGAAATAGGATTTGCATCTGTATACTCAAATATGAAATAGAGGCCTTCCAAGCAGCATCTTTACCACTTGTGCAAAAAACCCATCTCCATTATTGGCAATATTTGAGACTTATTAGTTTTCATATTGAATATTAAGAAACTAACAGGCCTGGCGCGGTGGCGCAAGTGGTTAAGGTCCTCACCTTACATGCCCCGGATCCCATATGGGCCCCGGTTCTATCCCGGCTGCCCCACTTCCCTTCCAGCTCCCTGCCTGTGGCCCAGGAAAGCAGTCGAGGACGGCCCAAAGCTTTGGGACCCTGCACCCGCGTGGGAGACCCAGAAGAGGCTCCTGGCTTCGGATCAGCATAGCATCGGCCATTGCACTCACTTGGGGAGTGAATCATCGGACGGAAGATCTTCCTCTCTGTCTCTCCTCTCTGTATATCCGCCTTTCCAATAAAAAAATAAAAATAAATCTTAAAAAAAAAAAAACAAAAGCCTAAAATATATCCAAATGTTCACCTAAACACAAAGCAACTCTTGCATTAACTGGGTTACACTGAACTAGCTTGAGTAATCCAAATCATGTCCCCACCATTCAACTATTCAAAACACAGCTAAAGTTAAGAAAAATACACAAATGTATTACATCAAATTCTAGAAAACTGTAAATTTTAGATAAAAGGCAAACATCCTTCAATACAAGAGTATATAATCAATGTTCTTCAGTTGTGTGGCATCATTCTTTTGGGTTCCTTGGTACGTCTATCAATTACTTTTGTTGAAAGCCTGGGAAGGATTAAAGGGCAAAGACAACATCGAGAGAATGAAGCACTGGATTCATGGCAGGTGAAGGCAGATACAGCCTCGGAAAGCTGGCAAGTGACTGCTCGTGGGTAAATCTGCACCTGGGCCTGAAGATTGGGGGCAGTTTTAAACATTTCCAATTTGTTTCTGCAAGTGTAAAATACAGGTATCCACAAGTTTCATGATCCAATCAGTCCTTAGCATGTGTTAAGCACAAGCCTACTTCAGTGTTTTGTAACTCCTACTAGTCAAAGCTATCCCACAAATCTAGAAAAAGTGCTATTTACCCAGAGTTCAAACAAAGGCAGTTATTGGAATTGAGGACCAACTGGCTCCCTGATCCTTTAAATCTCTTCACAAAAACACAAGAGTCATTGATTTCAAGCAAACTAAAAAGCTGAGTGCTTTGTATTATGAATTTTGAGTCAAGGTGTTTTATTCATCTAGGATTTCAAATATTTAAATTTCAACCTGAAATTTCATCTATCCAGTTTCTGGTTGAGGGGAAAAAACAACTCATGGCAGGCATTAAGCCTGATAATTAAAAAGCCTGCATCCTACTTCTGAAACGCCTGGTTTAATGCCTGCCTATTTTTCCCACCTCCCACTTCCTGCTACACGGTAGTCTCATGATGTGGCAGGCAATGGCTTAAGCAATTGGGTACCTCCCACCCATCCTGCAGTGGAACACCCGAGTTCCCAGCTTCAGTCAGGTGTAGTTCCACTGGCCATCTGCCATGGACAGCATTCATTTCACCTTCCCCCTGTCTCTCCTTTCCAACTAAAGAAAAGCCCTCACAAGTGTGGGCACACCTAGGGCACAGCAGCAAGCAGTGATGCAGTGTCCCAGCTCCGTCAGCTGTCATGCCCTTAATCCACTTGTGTAGCTGCACACAGTGGCATTCATTTTCAGCTACCGACTCAATAACCAAAACACAACATTATCGCCAGTGCCCTATGAAAATGCCAAAGCCAAGGATTCCTAGAGTCATCCCCAGCGTCCCATCAACCCGTCGTATAAATCACACTTCCAGAGGATCATCCCTTCATGGAAGATGCTGATGCCTACCTGAAATGTCAAGAAACGCTTCCTGAAATGATAAAAATTTGAACAAGCAGTGCTGAAAACAAAAGGCAGTATCACACACAGAATGTTAAAGCAGAAAGGCGCTTTAAAGATAACTTAGTCTTTTCTTCTCATTTTACAGATGTAAAGAAAATCGGAGAAAGTGGTGGCATGTTGAAGGACAGAGTGTTGAACCTTCCCACCTGCCACTTTGCTTAATTGGGAGGGAAGTGTTGAGAACAAAGGCAGCCAAGAAAAGTTTGAGGTTTAGACAGGAGTCGCCACTCAGGCAAAAAAAAGACAAGTTTAACATTCTCTACAATGCTCAGATGTGAGTTTAGAGTCTGAAACACTTGAGCATTTAACAGATATACTATTTGTGGAATTCTCTAGTAGAGGATTAAGCTCATTATCATAAAGTACACTGAGAATACACTGAAAAACAAAAAATAAGCAAAGGGTGGGTGGGATAATGGGTGGGAGAGTCGAGAGGATCACTACACTCATGCGAAATACATGAAATTTATTCATATTCTATAAATTAAAAAGTGATTTCTTACTAGATTGTCAACCTGTACTAGAATGAGTTAAGATGGTGATGACATGTCAAATTTCAGTGTTATTAATCCTATTTAAATTAACAGCGCAGAGCTCTAATGTAAGTTTGATAGAGTGACATACGACATTCTGCTGTGTCACACACACAGACATTCATACGTTACAGCACTTTTCACCTCGATGATTAACATGTGGCTGCATGACTTAGAAGCTGCAGCACACGATTGCGATGGAACGACCTTTTACAGGAATACCGAGAAGCTGAGACACATCTTAAGCCAGCTGCTACACACCGGAAAATCAGACGGGCATTTTTTCCCCATTCCAGAGGGAAAAAAGTAATGTCAAGTCTTTCACTTGATTTCTTTAAAACCAACTCCCAACTCCAGTGTACTTGCATCCCACCCACACACACCTCACACTGACAAACCTCTGATCTTCCTGATCGGTTTGCTAAGGGAGACATCCTTAGAATTTTTCTGGAGGTAAGGCGCTGACAAATGCTGCAACTTCTGGCCCAAACACTGAGGCCGAGAGGCTTGTCTACATCAAAGGAGAAATTCAAAGCTCCTCAGCTACTTTCAGAAGGTTCATACCACACAAATCTTTGGCAAACAATTACAGTTTGAGGTTTTCCCTATTTAAGAAGTAGGCTAAATGCAGTGGGCATTTGGCACAGTGAAGGTGCCACTTAGGTACTCTAATATGGGATGGGGGAGTCCTGTGTCAGAGTCCTGGCTCAGCTTCCCATTCCAGCCCTCTAACGCAGAGTCTTGGAGATAGCAAGTGATGCTCATGACTTGGTTCCCACGAGCAACCAGGAGACCTGGATTGTGTTATACAGCTATGGGTTTTGGGTCAGCTGTTGTGGGTATCTGCAGTGTAAACCAGCAGATAGAAGCAAACTTCCCTTCTGAAATAGTTTGCTTTAACAAAGGCAACAAAAAGTTTGATAATTTTCACAGACATGTTGATGAAGATTACTGGAAGTTGAATTGTACTGTGCCTTTAAACTACTGTCAAATGCACACTAAAAAATTTAGAATTGTTTCACAATGGCACACAGAACAAAAGCACACATACCTGCAACTTCAAATATTTAGAAAAGTTATCCAGACTGAGAAGTTAATAGTATATTAAAATGCCAATACAGATTTGACAAACAAAACCTCAAGAAATGATCTGTAATTTTACTTACTTTGATGACCTTTTTACATTCTGAAAACATCAGTGTTGGGCAATTTTACCATTATCGGTGTTAACTGGACAGATGAGAGCAAGTTCTCCTTACTCCAAGAATGCCACAACAGCCTAGGGAGCTAAAAGCAGGACCTCAATCCAGGTCTCCCAATGTGTTGCAACAACCCAGTTACTGAAGCCACCACCACTGGCCCCCAGGGTCTATGCCTGCAGCAAGGAGCCATTAGGAGACACTTTGTGTGGAACATGTATGTGCCAAGCAGTGGCTTAACCACTCAACTAAATGTCGGTCTTTATTGAATTACTCTAAGTTATCTTCACTTTTAAAAGCTACTTAACAGTTGCCTCAATATTTCACAGATCACTTATTCCATACTATAGTATGCCACTTTTAGTAGTCACAATTTGGTATTCCTCCCATCATTTCTAACACTCTTTCCCAGATAAAGCTGTGTCCATTTCTATGAAAAATGTTGAAACCACACTAGCCAACAAATCAAGGCAAGCACTTGAACGGTTCTATTGGTCATTTCCCCTTGTCAAATGCCAGATGAGCCAAAGTACTTTAGAAGCATCCAGCTTCAACCCAATCAGCCTATCCATAACAAGATAGAATTACATGATCCTGCAGATCAAAAGGTCTCAAAAGCATTTGAAGATGCCTCATTTCAGCACTGTTAGTGTACAGATTCCAAGAGAAATAAAGCTTTTTAAAAAGAGTCAGATTTACAGAAAGGAGGAGAGACAGATCCTCCCTCCACTGGTTCATTCCTTAAGTGGCCACAACGGCCAGAGATGAGCCAATCTGAGGCCAGGAGCTTCCTCCATGTCTCCCATGTGAGTGCAGGCTCCCAGGACCTTGCGCTGTTCCTGTTTTCCCAGGGTTCAGGGAGCTGAATGAGAAGTGGGACAGCCAGGACACAAACTGGCACCCATATGAGATCCCAGTGCATGGAAGGCAACGACTTCACCCACTAGACTACCCCGCCAGGCCCAGATATGACTTCTTAATTTCATCACATGTTGGACTTCAAGCTGAGTGTGAACATAGTGATAAATTGTCAGTATGTGTAACAAACAAATTCCACAAAGAACACTATTTCACAACTGCTTTCTGTGATTGGTCATGTCTTACGCTTAATCATCTTTCTAGAACCTTTTGAGAAAATTCACACACACACACACACACACACACACACACACACACACACACAATCTTTTAGTCACTTTATTCTTTCTATGGCAATTAAGTTTTCCAAGACAATTATCCTAACATTGAGCAGATTTAAGTTGTCAGCCTTTTGGCTATTTGTCCATGAACGCATTCCTTCACACAGTGAGGGTAGAGCAGCATTACGCAGCCCATGCTCTCGGCCAAGTAGGGACAGTTACTGAACTAGAACCCTTCTGCAGCAATACAAGGCTGGTCTAGTAGCAGGACCTCCCACTGCAGGCAGGGGCACAGATCCAGCTGGTTGGGAAGCACTGGTGCCTTCCACAACACTGCCTTGTGACTGAGAAAAGCCAACCCCTTTTGTTCTGCCTCTTATTTACCTCCAGCTCCATTCTCATTTTCCTGAACTATGTATCAATTTTGGAGTGTACCACTATTGCAACACAGGAAATTGAAGGGATGTTGAAGAGGGTTAGAACAACCTGTTAACTTAAAAATCAGACACTGTAAAAACTGCTAAAATACTGCGACATAGGGAGATCAGGCCCCAATTATTTCAAAATAAAATTCCATACTTAGCCTAGTGTCCCCTGAGTATTTATTTATTTTAGAAGCTTCTCCATGCTTGTCTGAGTTGCAACTGACATTTTTGCTTGCCTGTTGCACCAGCTGTTTTAAAAATAATCTTCCGCTGAAGTCTACGTAATATTGGCCCACGGATGGTATCATTCTGGAGCTTGTCAGAAATGTACAATCTCAGGCTCCAACCACAGTCTGACTAAATCATGATGCGCTTCTGCAGAGATCTGCAGTGATTCAAATGCACATTAACATGTGAAAAGCACTGATTTGTCCAATAGTACCAACAGAGCTGCCTTAACTTCCTTGGCTTTTCCTTCCTGCCCCAGCGTGTATAGCAAATTCAACTCAAATCACCGTAACTACCACACTAAGGGCTATTACAGACCGATGTCACTGATGACTTCCAAGTCAACTCTAAGCTACAGCCACCGATGCAGTTAGAGGCCAGTTTCTCACCCAGGAGTGAGTCAAACTTGCTGTAGCCATAGGCTCCCCAAATTTGCATGACAGTCTCCAAGACACAGTCAGCTCAGGGTGGGTCGGCTCTTCAACTACTCAAGATAATTTTTTTCACTTCAGTGTCTTGCAATGCCTACTTCCTACACCAGCCTGCTTGCCAATTACCTACCTGCCGGCATGTCTGCGATGTCATTTCCCCTCTGACTTACCTGATGAGAAATTATAGCTTTCACACGAGCGCACAATAAAGACCCTCCTTCAAATTCCACATCCCTGAAGTGGTGTTTTCCCGTCTGGTGTTTCCTGCTCTTGCAATGCAGGATGAAAGTGGCATATACACGCCAATGCCTTGCTCATGCTTGCATTAAATGCTGTTTTCCACATTATGAGTGCTGTGGAGGTAGAAAGTCAATACCGCTGGCTCTCCACATCAGGGTTCAACCAGCCATGGGTCAAAAATGTAGTTAGGCCTATGATAGTTCCACCTGCCGTAGATACATTCTGGCTTTTCTTTCTTGCCATTATTCCCAAAGAGAGACTACTTCTGCAGCATTTACCTGCATTTGGAATTTGTACACAATCTAGATGAAAACAAGTATCTGTTAAGATGTGCATAGATCCTATGCACATAGGACTGCATTGCCTCAAAGGGATTTCAGCATCTGCAGGTGTTGGTATGCGTTAAGGTCCTGGAACCCCTCCTTAACACATGTGAAGAGAGAAATGTGCTTGCCCTCAAGCCATCACGGGCCTCACACGCAATGCTGGATTTTTAGTATTCTCACTTACCAAAAGAACTATCAAAATGAAGCAGTCAGAGCAACACAAGCTTCACATTGTTCTTGCCCTGCTAGATAATATTTCATCTTGTAGTGGCCTGATCAGTGAGAAATACGAAGCTTGCCTACTCTTTCTATTGAGCACAACTGTACTGGGTACCAGTCAGGTAGGGAGCGAGGGAGGTCCACAGGCAGGGCAGAGGTGATCAGGTGAGCACAGGCACCCCAGGAATGTGCCACACTAGAAACACATCCACAGGCCAAAGAGGATGTCAAAGGTACCCCAATATGAGCAGTGGCTTTTGGATCAGAGCTTGTACTGGAGATTTCACATGCGCCTAATTCTGCAAATTATCTACGCACAGCATGTGTATGCACACAATAAACCCATACGATGCAATGTGGCACAAACAATTAAAAGTTCTTTTCAAAGTGGAAATGCAAAATAGAATGAATATCTGTTTTCTATAAATGAATCAAGCCATCTGCCTCCCTCGAGCAGCAGCAGGAGGACCCGAAACAGCAGAAACACAGCAGCCTCTGGTGTTAACAATCTATTCTCAAATCTCATGCTCCACATTTCCCCGGCAAACAAGGCTAAAAATACAAGACATGCAACAAATAGTCTCTGGGGATCTGCCATTCCATGGATGGCGTACTCGGTAATATTTTTTGTTGAAATTCAAGATTGGGGGGTCGGGGAGGAGGGGAAGGCCAGCTATCATATTAGACTCTGGCATTGAGAACTGTGAATGCAATCTTAACGTACATGTAGCTGAATGCTGAGAGGCTGTTTCCACACAACATAAATCTTAGAGGCACTGGAATACATTTCCAGATTTATTGAAGCTACTCTGAAGTCTTGATCGTTAGAAGCATGCCACTTGAGCATTTTTTTGTCACCAAAACACCAGGGCCATAGTCTTTTTGGCGGAGGTGCAGTTTGGATAACTGTCTACCGTAGAGTCTGGTCTCAGACTGAGCAGGTATAAAGCAAGGCATCACACACACACAGTGATCCGAGTGAGCATGGCTGGCAGTATTTCACCTACGGCCCTTTCTTCCTGTCACACACCCTAGGATAATGGCAGCACTTACCTCATTGAGTTATTCTAAGAATTCAATGAGTTAATGGGTGTGAAGCATTTAGAGTAATGAATGGCACACACACTACAATCACTGCTATTATTTCATATTCAAGCCAAGCTACAAAAGCACCGTCTTTTAAGGACTAGAAATGGTATAAAGAGTGGTAATGACATTATGGTAGCTTTCACGTAAACAGTGACCAGTTGAAAAGCAACGGGTGGGGGCAACAGACAAGTATCTTTACATAGATGCTGTGGCTGAGAAGGACACGGGCAAAGTTTCCATTGCTCCTTACAATGAGGAGTTAGGTCCTAAAAACAATGTTATTGCTGGTCAAGTGGCACTCTGGCACTACCCATGCTCCCTACAGTAACAGAACCACAATTATTGGCACAGAATTAGGAATGAAGGCACAGCTGAACTCAGGACACAGGTGCCTGTCCTTTAATGAGACAACCACCTCCACCCGTCTTAAAAGGTTAGTGGAATAAAGGTTTCTTCCTCCACCTGGCTTTGGAAGTGGCTTAGGTCCCCAGCCTAGAAATTTTGAAAAGCTCAAGGGAAGGTATAAAGTTACATTGTCATCCATGAAACCAATTTATTGATAAACCTTTAAAGCAAGGTTTTATACAGGGTATTTGGTATTGAGAAAAAGTGACCAAACTTACAAATAATGGAACCACGAGGCCTAAACCTGTCCCTCCTACTAAGGTATCATAAGCCCATCTTATCAGGGGTGAGGGTTGTGCACCTGATCCTTCACCATCCTACAAAGCACCACTGAAAGACCCCAGACCGGTCCCTGAAAGACTGGAAGGCAACAAGTGCTGTCAGGTAGCATCCACTTAGAGGAACTCATTCTTTCACAAAAGGGAACTGCTGAAGAGATCTCTGCAAGACACTGTTAGACAAGAGTGCACGCCAGGCAGCACCAGGTCAGAGCGCAAGCACGGACCAGGACGACACCGGAGAAAAAAGCTTTTCCCAAAGGCCTAGGAGGTAAAGGAACAGAATGAGGAAAGGGGAGAAAAGGAGTGGCATGGTAACATTCACTTCCGAGGAAATGACTGTGGACTTAGAACTCCTTGTCCTCAACAGATAAGTGGATTCAGCTACATAAACCCAGCAACTGTTACGCCTGTACAAGAAGGGTGTGATACTCCTGCCATTAACGCATTACTACAAGGAAGATTTCATGTCCCAGTAAAGTTTTAAAAGCCAGAAACCATATGACTGCTCAGCCTCAGATTCTCTTCCTTTAATGACTGGGAGATCTCAGAGTAACCAAGGCAAGAATTGAGATGATATCAGCAGCAGCCATCCTTTCGTTCAAACAGCAAAAAAAATACATCAGTATGACAATATGATGTACATTCAACTAGCACTTAGCAGGTCACAAGAAAAGTTTGAAGCAACCTTTTCAGTTACAAAGTGTTGAAGTACACGGTCATCATGGCACCTATTGCCTTCCTTACAGTCTGCCATCAGGTCGGAGTGTAAATCTGAAGAGGCCATTCATGCCTACAAACAGAAGTGGAATATTGGTCCTGGGGGCACCAGGAATGTCTACAAGAGCCCCTCCCCCTTTGTCCCAATAGCTTCTGACCTTACACGCAAAGTTATTCATCAGAAACCACTCTAACATCTATTGGTTTTTACATTAAGTAGGAGGTGCAGAGAAGCAAGCAGGTGAAATGACCTCAGGAAACAGGTGATACATATTGTGAAAATGCCCCTGAACTCTCGACTGTTCTCCTGCCATCCAATCCTGCATAGCCTATTGGTAGGGAAGGAAGGAATATCTTGGTTCAAATCAAGAAGTCTTGTGGAACAAAAACCATTTACTTGAGTAAAGGAGAAAAAATGTGACCATACTGTGTGCAGCCAGAACACTGAGCAAACAAGCCACACCTGAACTCAAATGGCTACTTCCCTAGGCTGGGAGCACTTCAGTAACATCGGAACACACGCTTTGCTTTGAAGAGGTCAATCACGCCTTCCTGCCCAAAGCCAGGTGCACCGTGGCTTCCCAGGTTTTCACAGGCTGCCTGGGGAACATTCACTACATGAGGAATCTCACAGCTGCTCAAGACACAGTGCGCCCCAACCCCCAGGAAGAACAGATTTGCAGCTCCACTTGCATGTGTCTGGAGCATACACTGTGATGCGTGTGAAGCATTTGTTTTGTGAGGGAGCTTGCGGAGTGTACAGTATGTTTTCCAGCAGACCTTTACAGAACAGCTTGCAGACAAGAGGTGCTAGCCTTGGATTCACAGCCAGGCAAACTCCATCCAAGAGGCTCTTGGCAGGTCTGTACATCCCGCTGCCAGCAGGCTTCAGGGCAACTCCACCAGGCCAGTCCCCAGCACCGCTACCTGCAGTCAGTCGCTCTGGAGGTCTCCAACACACCCAGCACACTCCAGAGGAAGTGTGCGCGCGCACACACACACACACGTACGTTTAGGAAAGAAAAGACCCACTCTTCCCCCAGCCCTGCAGATACACAGCAACTCAGCGCTGACTTTGCAAAGAGGCATTCTCCAATAGTAAATTGAATGGCTGAGGCGTATGCTGCTCCCAGCAACAGAGGGAAAACACAAGGTTTCCAGAAGCCAATGTGTGCCATCACCGGGGGCGCATTTCTAGACCGTTCCTGCTTTCCAAAAAGCCTGCTGCTTTAAGGGAAAGGAGGGGAAACGCAACTTTTTCGGAAAATGAAGCAGTGGGCACACGGAGCAGAGTCATAAAGCGGGCAGCTTCTGCCCACCCCTCTCTTCATTCTCTCCAGCATGGCAGTTTTAGACACATCACTGGCCCTTACTCAAAGAGACGTTGGTTCTTTTGTGTTGGTCCTCAACCCTTTGTACTCGCCTCCAGGCTACCAGAAAATCAGAGCCGGTGAGCGAGCGGGGAAGCAAGCGGAGCGCGCTGGGTGCGGCGGTCAGCTCCATTCCCCCTTGCTCTCACCAGGCAAGCGTTAGGCAAGTCATTTACCGCAATTACACGTTTAAGCCTAACGGATGGCGCCCTTTAAGGAGAGGATTTCAAAGGCAAAGCCACGGGATACCGACAGCTAGGGCGCAAACTGCCTGCGAGCACCTTCAAAGCAAGTACACGGATCTATCTTAAGTTGATACTCCCTTGTCCTCGCTCAAGGTGGAGCTGAAAGGCTGAACGCAGTTGCTAGACTCCACAGAACCCGGGGCAAACAGGGCTGCGCGTCGAAGGGCGAAAGCGGTAGAGGTCTCCCCGCTGCCTGACGGAGCCGGGCTTCCTGGCTGCAGTCAGCCCTTGGATAAGGAGCCTGGTGAACAGCCGCTTTCCGGACCTCAGCACTGCGGGGCGCCGCGACCCCAGGATGGTGTCCGCAGCTCGCCCGGGCTCAGGGAAAGCCCAATGCCGGTTTAGACTGCTGACTACGGACGCCCAAGGGGTGCTGCGCTTGGTGCAGAGCCAGGGGACTTCAGCCTGAGTGTTGCTCCCCTCAAGGGGAAAAAACGCCCCCCTTCTATACTACCCACCGCCTAGAGACGGACGCCCCTCACCTGGGTTCTTTCTACACCCCCCAAGAACTCTGGGGCGCTACGACGGACACCTGTCCACGGACCAAGCCGTCTTGGAAGGAAGTGGAAAGGACGCGGGAAGGCGAGAACGGAGCGACGCCGGGGCTCCTCCAGGCTGCAGCAATTGGGGAGGGTTCGGAGAAGGGAGCAGGCGAGCGAAGCGAAGGGTAGAGGGGCTTGGGTCACAGCAACCTGTCGGATTGCGGCGAATCGCAAACTCGACTGGAAAGCAGCGGAACCCCTTTGCGGGTCCTCCACTTGATTCGCATCCTGCTGGGCTCGGCGCACGGAGGGACGCAGGGAGCAACTTGGACAACCAAAGCCACGAGTACGGGTCCCGTTCGGTCTCGCCGGCGCTCCCCGGCCCTAGCCCCCTCAGCCTCCCGCTCAACCCCGCACTAACCTCGGGCAGCCGCAGCCCCCGCTGCCCAAAAGCAGAGTCCCAGCCACGGGATCCACCGGCGCGCCCTGGCACTGGCTCCTCCTGCAGCCGCTGATCTCTCCATGGTCCTGGACACAGCTGCTCTTCCACGCCCCCGAGCTCCCGAGAGTCGCCCTGCGACGCAGGGGCCGAGACGAGTGGGTCCCGGGGAGGGGAGACCGTTCCTCCACCGTCGCTCCCTACAGCAGTGGGGCAGGACGTTCCGGGCCGCCGCTGGCTGCGCACCCAAGGAAGGCGCGCGTCCCCATAGCCTTCCCCCAGACGCCGCTGCAGCCGCTGCCGGAGTGGTCCAGCCGTCCCCGCCGCGCGGCGGCCGGCCCCGGACTAGCCAGAGGAGCAGCGAGTCCGCATCGCTAATGAGACCCCCGCGGCCGCCCCTTCTCCGCCCCTCCGAGCCGCAGCCAATGAGCCGAGCGGGGCGGGATTGCGGGAGGGGCGGCGGCGCAGGTGAGCCCGCGGCGGCCGCACGTGCCCCCACCTCCCCTCACGCAGGTTGCTGCACTAGCCGCACCTGGGTGCGCCCCGAGCCGCGGCGGGCCTGGAGCAGGGCGTGGGCAGCCAGGCACGCGCCTCGGGATGGTGGCGTGGGGCCGCCGGGCCTCTTGGAAGACAACGCGGAGCCGGAAGATGTGGGCATCCGGGTCGCCTGCTGGCAGCTGCTAGAAAACCTCTGTTGTGTGCAACTTTGAATCCATTTCCAAAGTCCTGCCTTTCAGATAAAGCAAAAAGCGGGGAAAGCATTCCAAATAAATGTCAAATGGGAGGGATAAAAAAAAAAATAAAACAATGGGATACATCCTTGTTTGCACTGAGCTAGCTATGCCTGCAGGAAAGTGAGGGGGTGAAGAATCGTGAACACGGGGGTAGATCAAGGGACAGGGGTCTGTTTGTGTTTTGATTTTGTAGTTTCGCTTTGCAGGGTCCTCAGCCAGAACTCCCGGGCTTCCTACATCAGTTGTTCTGTTCATTTGCCCTCTATTTGCGTTCCTTTGAGGCTGAGCTCTGGGAAGTGGCTTTTCTAGTGAGGTTTTGTGAGGTGAAGACAGACACCAAAAGGATACTACTGTAACAATATGGGGTGGTGGGACTACGGGAAGGAAAAAGAGGGAGGGAGGAAGAGGAGGAAAAGGGAAGAATCCCTACACCCACAAAACTGCATGACAGAAAACAAAATAACACTTGTACCAAGAAAGGCAGCCTTTTGGTTTTGTTGGCATGTTTGTTTGTGTGGGTTATGTCTAATATTGTTCCTTCTGTGGGAGGAGTAATTTTTGTGGGCTTGGGGTAGGTCCCTGGGTTTCAGACGTGGATGGGGATGATGGAATCCAATTGCCTGTTCTCTCAACTGCCTCCTTGCTTTCCCTCCTCCACTGCCCTCCACTTGAGGGCCAGAACTCAGCTGACTCCTTTTTGCCTTGGCTGACCCCAGGAGCTAAGAATATCTTCATCTGAAAGACATCCAACATAACACCCCTCCTGCCCAGCCTCACGGTTCATTATCAACACGTGTTACCCTTATGTTAAAAAATATATATTTCTTTTTATTGGAAAGTCAGGTATACAGAGACAAGGAGAGACAGAGAGGAAGATCTTCCGTCCGATGATTTACTCCCCAACTGAGTGCAAGAGCCAAAGCTGAGCTGAGCTGATTTGCTGATTTGAAGCCAGGAGTCTCTTCTGGGTCTCCCACATGCGGGTGCAGGGTCCCAAGGCTTTGAGCCCTCTCCAACTGCTTCCCAGGCCACAAGCAGGGAGTTGGATGGGGAGTGGGCCGGCAGGGATTGGAACTGAAGAGCATATGGGATCGCGGTGCTTGCAAGGAGAGGACTTAAGTTGCTAGGGGCCATGTGTAACTCTTTAAAAATCCATTTATCTGAACCAAGGGCTACCTACTCTCCAAACACCTTTCTCCAGGGAATAATCAGTTGCAGGTGAGGTAATTTTGTTCCGGGGAGGTAATTGCACTAACTGGATGATAGGCAGAGAGATTGATTCCTTGATCAGTCAGCGCCATGCCTCCACCGTCCCCCTCAGTGCCTCCACCACGTGAATGTCAGTGCAAGGAGTCCATTGTTGCCTGGACTTTCTTGCAGCTCAATAACAGGTGTGGGGGCCAGGCAGGGATGCCAGGCAGGGAGGCCAGGCAGGGATGCCAGGCAGGGATGCCAGGCTCTAGGGGATGGAAGCTTCACAGCCAAGACTGATGTGGGGCTGCCAAGGGACTTGCCTGGAAATTTCTTTAGAATCTCGGTGAATGAGGGTTTTGTCCTTTTCCTCCAAGAAGGTGAATTGAGAATTAATCTACCAAATATGCTTTACCTGTCTCCTGGAAAATGCTCATTCATCGCCTGACTTTCCTTATTCCTCAAGACTATGTGTCGATCCTGTCACCAATGAACACTTTCTTGAGAAAGGAAAAGGGCTGACGGCCTTTCCAAGGTAGCCTTGCTACTATCCCAGCAGGGGGCCAAAAGTAACACGAGTTTTATTTTTTGAAAAGTGATCTAAGAGATAAACCGATTAATCCTAGGTTCACAATTCAAGCAAAATGAGAAGGACAGGTAGGAGAGTAAGGAACTCAACAGGCTCAGAGCGCAGTGCCTTGCTCAAGGCGCTCTTGCCCACACGTGTTTAAATCAGAAGAGCAAACCACCTGAGATTGATGAGATATAATTATCCTTATTCTTGATTAGCAGATAAGGAAAGACGGTGAAAATAAGAAAGTTTGTAATTCTGAACGCAAGGAAACTATTGTATGTTGAGTAAGACTTTCTAGAGATTGAACTTTGATTTCATTTACTTCAGATGCGTTTAACTGCTGGGATGAGAGAAGTTAGATCGCCTTCTTATTCATTCTGTTACCCTCAGTTGATTAATTACATGCTACATACATATTAATTATGTCTATGCATCCCCTATCCATGTGATTTGGACAGTTCAGACACATACGATGTGTACACCACCATTGCAGTAGACACATTCACTAGGAAAATATATTGGAGAGTTGAGAATTTCTGTAACTGGCCTGAGAATCCAGGCAGAGCAAGCGTCTACCTCACTCTGACAGGAACAAGCTCTATGGACTGGGGCAAGCAAATAGCTCTTGTTACCCCAACTATAAAATAGCCATGTTGGGGGCAGGCATTGTGACACAGCCAGTTAAGCTGTGACTTGCTAGCCCCAGTGTTCCATTTCACAGCGTTGTTTCTAGTCCAGCTTCCCTACCTGTAATCCAGTTTCCTGCTGATGTGCCTGGGACAACAGCAGACAATGCCAAAGTCCCATGGAGGTGGGGTGGGGGAACAGGATTGAATTCTTCATTCTTGGCTTCAACCTGCCATGCCGGAGAGAAAGAAAAGATAAGTGGGCAGGAGCTGCCTGCTTGATGATGCTGCTCTGTGTGCCCATTGCTATTTCATTTCCTGAAAAGCTGTGTGACTTTTTTTTGCGCCATAATTTACCAAACATTCTGGAATGAATGGACAGTTTTAGTTATAACTACCCTAAGACTCTAACAGCTACCCTAAGCTTCTAGGGGCTTGTCGTCAGCACAGAAAACCGAAAAGTAATCTTCCTACATTTGGGATGCCAATCCAGCCTTTCTCTTCCCCGAAGCGGGCTGTCATTTCTGAAAAGCCTGCTAACAATCTATTTCAGGCTCTGTGACTGCCGGATGTTTCTGATAAAAGCTACTGTCTCTTTCAATCACATAATTATGATAGTAAATAAAGGAAGACTAAAACTCAACTGGACAAAAGGGCAACAGCTGGCAGCTTCAATTGGTGAACCTGACAATACAATTAAATGAGATAGTTTACATCTGGTTTTCCCACTGGGAAGATGCTGTAGCAGTCCTTTCGCCCATGACAGTCTTATTCAATCAGAGAGCTGCATTTCAGGAACGCATGTGACTTACAGAGAGTGTGCTGAATCCCGTTCACCACAGTGAACTCGTGATCCAGCTCCTGATTCACGGACCTGCTGGTAACAGGGACCTGCGAGCACATCACCGGTGATGTTCTACCTGCGAACCACAACCCCAGGCAGCAACCTGCCCCGATAAAGGTGACATGTTATTGTTTGTTAAGTAAACATGCTCTCACACAGAAAATTAGACCAGTCTGTTTTAGAGATTGGGCTCTGAAGCAGCGCTAAAGTGCAAAAATCCAGTACGTTTGCTTGAGGGCAGCAGGGCACCAAGCGATGACTCTCAGCTAAACAGGAAGTGCGCCTTCTCCACTTGGTACCCTGGGAATCCTTCTGGAATCAGGCATCATGGAGTTTCAAGCACAGCTGTGACACAGACAAATGCAATAACTTAAAAATAATAACAGGAAACACAATGCTTTGGCAGTAAAATGAATGTGGTCATGCTTTTAAAAAATAATAAATGATGATGAGAAAACATGAGCTATATCAGCCTATAAAAGACATAACCTCTACTAACAGCATCACATGAAAACTGTGAGCTCTTACTTCAGCGTATAGCACCAGAAATGGAACAATTTACATAACCAAGCATTTAGTGGTTTCTGGGAGAGTAAGAGAAAATACTGTGACAGAATATGCCATAATTCCTATGGTGGAATGGAGTGTGGCAAATGTTTGAAGGGTGTGTGCTTATTGTGGGTTTTTGCTGCCTACTTTGCACTTAGCTCAGTTTGCTATCCCACTTTGGGATATCATTCATTCATTCATTCATTGGTCACTGTGCCCACTGGTGGATACAGGGGACAGGAAGAAGATAGCCAAAGATAATTAAAGAGAATTAGTAATTACTGAAGAGTTCAAAATCAAACTCAGCCAAAGAGGAAGGTGGAAGACCAAAGATCTAAAACAAAAATGGGACAAGAAGAAGACAAAACCCGTCATATTCAAGCATCGCTATTTTCTCACTAGTATCGTGAGATCTGGGGATGTCTAATTTCTCCGAAACTGACAAATTCACCTAAAGCAAATTTGAGTGAGGAAAAATGGAGGTACAGGCAGACTTTCCAGGACACAGCATTATGGGGGCCAGAATAATCTGTTTTTACATGAAAGCTACCTATTTCACCCAGTCCGAGGTACAAGCAATGGAAGCATGGGAAGAGGAAACACTGAATGTCAAAGACTATAAGGAATTGTATTATCTGTCTTGAGACCTGGAAGGCGGGGCCATTGTGTTACAGCAGGTTAAGCAGTCAGTTGTTAAGCCAGCCCAATTTCTGATGTAGCTCCCTGCTAATTCATCTGGGAAGGCAGCACATGAAAGTGCCTGTGCTCCCGCTGCCCACATGGGAGACCAGGTTGGACTCCTCGGCCTGACATCAACCTGGCCCAACCTTGCCTGTTGCAGGCACTTGGGAAGTCAACCAACAGATGGAAGATCACCCCACTCTGTCACTCTGTTTTCCTTTTTCTCTGCCTCACTGTGTGTGTGTCACTATGCGTGCCATGATTAAAAAAAAATAAAATTTAAAAATACTAAAATGTATGAGATACAAATTGCATTCCCATTTCTGTTTCTTTCTTTCCCCTATTTATTCTCATCCGTTGCCTTATCTTCTGAAATAAGATATTATGAATTGATGCCAATGACTAAGAGAAAGATGGTAACTTTAGTAGGTCCTGTACAGTAAGATTTAAGTGACTGTTAGATGATTTCAACAGGAAACATGCATGGAAAAGATGCTAAATGAACAAATAGAATCATTTCCATTTTCAAATACAGTTTTGACTTTCATGGCCCAAATCCCATACATGCTTCCTTCTGTCCATCTTCTAATAAATAAATATATACAATTTGCTATATCTTAAGATGCAGGCAGCAGATTTAAAAGCATTCATTAGTAAATTGCTGTCATGCGTTTTGAAGGAGAAAAGATCTGCTCTACATGTTAGGTGGTATTTTACTGAAAATAAAATTTAAGAGAGTGCCATTTGCAATTTAATTCAGCCGCATATTCGCCTCGTCTTATCAGGTATCAGGATGACTTCACCCAAATTCAAGCAGCAGCTCCCTTGGACGGACAATCTAGCTCTGGAGCTGGTGGGGCTCCCTGGAAGACTGTGGTCATGGGGAGTGCTTCAGTGAGCAATTAATGCACACAGAAAAGAGGTCAAATTCCCGTGGTTTTTCTGCACTCAAACAATTGGAAACATGCCTGTTGTTTTGCTTTGTTTTGTAAAAGGAAAGCGAATTACACACACACACATATATGCACATATACATTCAGAGAAGATATGCCTTTTCCTTTACATGACTATCAGTAGAGACACATCCACATATATGTGTACTTCTAGACTCTTATGTATGTGTTTATACAAAAGAACTGGTGTTCTATACAAAGTGTCTGTGGGTGAGTGCCTCTTTGTGAGCTTGGCAATACAACTAATGCTATCTGAAGGAATCATTTAGACTCTGAGGCCAAACATATGTGTTCTGAATACATAGGAATACATAGGAAAAAAGAAAACTTAGTATATATAATCTGACTCACAACCCAGCCAAGTGTGAGTCTCTGCAAGGATCCTTAACCTAACACAACTGCTCAGTGGTGAGAAGGGCTGCCTGCATGGGCTTTCAGAGCCCTGGCGTTTGAAGCACACAGAAGTACTTAGGAGTCCAAAGGGAATTGGGGATCCCCTGCCACATGGTATGCCAGAACCAGTTATGCAGCTCAAAACCACAGACTGGAGCAGAATTACCCAGTTATAAAGAAGAATCTGATAAAGTGCAGTTAATCTAAAATTGCTATGTGGGGAAGTATAAATTACCAAGACACTGCTGCTCCCTTCCCAGGAACTAAAGTAATCACACACTGACTCCAGGATTGAAAGTCTTATCTCGGCTCCGAAGCTTTCTAAGACCCAACTATAGTCCAGGTGCCTTGGGATTCAACAGAGTCTTCCAGAATGCTACAATTCAAAGAATAAAAAAAAAAAATCAGAAGACACATGCTAGAAACAGTAAGAGGCAAATAAAATAACATCTCAAAATATTTGAATGTGACATAATATAAAAATACAGTACAATAAAAATTAAAATAAGTTACTCCTAACAGAAAACAAAATTTAGACCTTAAAACAAACCTATTTGTACAACTCTAAATATAGGTAAAATAATTACACTTATAACATACTAATAAAAATATTAAAATCACAGAAACTGAGGTATTAAAAAAGTACTGATGGATAAGAAAAAGCAGAATCTTCACAGCAGACAGGATGGCCATTATAAAGTCTTGAAATAAGTTCAAGGCTTACTACTATAAGGGGATGTAAAATCCTGAGAGAACAATCCAGAGAAAGACATTAGAATGCCAAAATGATGCTAATCAAAATTTCAAAATTATAACAGAAATCAAGAAATTTTGAGACTAGATTGGGATATTATGGGAAATACGGAATAATAATTAAAGAAAAATAATAGAATGAATAATAATAATAACTTTTTAAAGGGTGAATGCAGATTAAAATTATACCATGATTAAGGACAGATAATTCTGAAACTGTATCCATATGAAAATAAATGCATATACTGGTACATTGTGATGATGTGAAAGTTGATGTCAACTACTAAAACTCTACTTCAAAGTTTCAGCTTGTTGAGGCCTGTGCTGTGTCCTAATAGGTTAAGCATTCACCTATAGTGCCAGCATCCTATGGTGGCACAGGCCGCTGTACTTGCTGCTCCACTTTCAATACATCTCCCTGCTAAAGGTCTAGGAGAGCAGCAGAGTACAGCCCAATGCTTGGGAACCAGCATCCACGTGGAGGACCCAGAAGAAACACCAAGTTCCTAGCTTAGAATCATCCCAGCTCTGGACATTGCAGACAAGGAGTGAGTCAGATGATTGAAGATCTCTCTCTATATATAAAGTTTCCTTTTGAATAAAGATAAATAAATCTTTTTCAAAAGTGACAACTATTTCGCGGTGGCCTAGCAGCTAAAATCCTCACCTTGAACGCACCAGGATCACATACGCACACAGGTTCTAATCCCAGCAGCTCCACCTTCCATCCAGCTCCCTGCTTGTGGCCTGGAAAGCAGTTGAGGATGGCCCAAAGCCTTGGAACCCTGCACCCACGTGGGAGACCTGGAGGAGGTTCCTGGCTCCTGGCTTTGGTTCGGCACAGCACCAGCTGCTGAGGTCTCTTGGGGAGTGAATCATCAGAGGGAAGTTCTTCCTCTCTGTCTTTCCTCATCTCTATCTGAATTCCCAATAATAAATAAATCTTTTTAAAAAAGTGACAGCTACTTAAAGATGTTTTTTGCCTAGAAAGAGACAGCAGTTCTGTGGTTGTCTAAGATGACGGCGTAAAAGCAGCAGAGCATTCAAGTTAACAAATAAAGATGTAACATGGATTGAATTGCATCTATAGGAAAGAACATTTAAAAGTATTTTTCACAATACAAGGCTAAGGTTCTTTGTGAAGGTCAAATAAATACTTTCTTATTATATTTAACACATCCCATGAAAATAAAAAAACTAGTGAATTAGACAAGTCAAAATAATTATAGTTCTGCATTCTATATCTAAAGACTACAACCGGTTGAGAATTTATTGGATGGTTTAAAATATAATATGAAGGTAAAGAGATGAAGGTTGAATGAATAACAAGTCAGAAGAAATATCCAATAGGAAGCAGTAAGAAACAAATAAAAATCAAAATAGTACAAGAGATATATTACAACTTGCAAAGACCTAAATGTGGAATTCCAAAAATCAAAGAATAGAAAGGATTTAGCGCAGGTATAATATTTAAATTAGAGTTGATGCTTGAATCTTTTTTTTTTTCTAAAATCTGTAGGACTCATTGAGATAATTACTTTAAAATTGTTATAAAAATGAAGCAAGCCAGAAGGGAAAGTCTCTCTTAGGAACATAAAGTAAACTTTTGAACAGAAAAATCAATGAGGAAAAACTATCTCACAACATCGTGAACATAGAGGGATGGGAAAATGATGGAAGGAAACTGTGGATGCCCTCAACAAAACAGCTTAAGTTGTAAGACAAGGAAGAATACCATTAGAAGATCCAAAGAGATTCCATTTCAAAGTTTATATTTCGAAAACATTCTTCAAAACAAAAGTACCAAAGAAGAAAGGAGAGATTTATAGTCAGAAGGTCCAAACGCATGTGACTACTAAGTGTATGTTTTTAGGCGGAAGGAGTGAGATAACACAGGAATGCGTAAGTGTAAAAATACAGAAGATTATTTTTTTCCTAAAATAATTATTGATTTTCTGCTTATTTTTAATTATTTTAATTAATTTTCTGCTTATTTTAATTAATTTGTTTATTTTTTCCTTGGAAAGTCAGATTTACAGAGCAAAGCAGAGACAGAAAAATCTTCCGTTCACTGATTCAATGCCCAAGGGACAGCAAAAGATAGAGCTGAACTGATCAGAAGCCAGGAGCCAGGAACTTCTTTCGCATCTCCCTCACAGGTGCAGGGTCCCAAGCCCTTAATCCATCTTGTACTGTTTTCCCAGGCCACAGTTAAGGAGCTGGATGGGAAGTGGGGCAACAGGACATGAACTGGCACCCATATGAGATGCTAGTGCCAGATGTGGAGCCTTGGACTTGGTGAGAGCGCCTTGCATTTTAATACTGACTCTGAGCAAATGTGGTAGTTTTCAGAAGCATAGGGATTAGAATTCGGAGCTGTGTATAAATCTGGGACCCAAAAAGTACTTTATATAATATGACTAACAACGTAGACTCCAATTTTCCCCTTACCAACAGAGAGGCACTAAAAAAATAAGGTTCATTTGTTTTGATGCAAAAACTAGGTTTAAAAAAAAAGTTTTTATTTTAAAAGATTTCTTCCTGAATACATGTTACATGATTAAAATTATATTATTTGCATGGTTAAAGAAAAGCTCAAAGAATGAAATTAACCAATGCTATATGTAAGATGCCCTGGGATTCTTTGCAGAAGAGAAAGGATGATGTCATTCTGGCAATATTAGTACTTGAACTCTTGGATTTTCCACTTAAAATCCAAATGTGACCTTGCAGTGTGATGTAACAGATACCATTAGATCAGTCCAAATAAATGAGCGCCAAGAGAATCGATAAGCTGGAAATAACATCACTGAGACTTCAAAAATTGCAGTTTTTATTCATATCATTTAAATAAGTTAATATTTAGCGATATTAGACAGTTGAAAACATGGATCAAGAAACACAGCATTATGCCTAAACAGGACTCCCCGGTACTACAAACAAGATTGCAACAGAAAGTGTGCAGGGTACTATGTTTCAAGGAGTATACTCCATGTGCCCATTTTCCAGGACAAAATTACTCAAAAAGTTCTTCCATTAAGTATTTGGAGTTGATGTAAGTCCTCAAAGCACATGGAAGCAGAAGATGGTGTGACAGAATTTCTGAAAATAGAGCTAATAAACAAAACAGAATACAATCCAGAGAGATATTATTTAACCCTGCTCAGATACAGTGTAAAATTCAACAAGCGTTTTAGAGTATTCAGCAGCATCAAATTCTAACTTCAATGCTATGCATGTAGAGGTAAACATAGAGACCAGCTTTGTGAATCTGAATTAAAAAAAAAAAAAAAAGAAGAAGAAACCAAGAGCAAGTTTAAAATTAGATAGTTATTTCAGGGTTCTGAAAATGGAGAGAAGCAAGACTGCACAAGATAAAATCTAAAGTGTAGGAAGGGACAGTCTGCAGCGTTCCTGCAGGGGATTCTCCCACACTTTGTCCTCACTTAAACTGATCAGGATGGTAGCATTACCACCACAAGCCTGCCCAAAGACACTTGCAGCTTTGAATCTGCAGTGGCACAGCTAGCTTTACAAAACAGCTACAATCTGTCACCTTTAAATGGAAAACTTGGTGAGCAACATAGGAGAGACCCCTGTGACAACAGTATTCCACGAGTGAGGTTCCGGGGCTGGCAGGCAGAAAGCCAGCTAGAAAGAAATGGGGGAAAAAAAAGTGAGGACCATGAAAATACCCAGACAAGTTCTCTGCATGTACATAAATGCCTTGGCATCCACACAAATGAGCGAGGGAGATTTCAGAGACGTCACTGTGAAGGGCCATGTCAAGAGTGATGGGCAAAGGGCCTTCTCCCAACGTCAAATGGGCTCCACAAAGTACACCTGGGTGCAATTGCTTCCAGTGAGATGAAGTCCTACAATGCCTTCCACATCACCTCTTCCCACTTCGATTGGACACATACAAAGACAAACTCTAGAGAACCAGAGTGACAAATACATTGGAAAAAAAAAAAGTTCACTTATTGAATGGAAGACAGAATCCACAGCTTCCTGCAAGGTAACTTACTAAAAACAAAACAAGGGACAACAACAAAAGATAGAGAAGAATCTGGGGATGTTGCTACCTAAATTGTCATCAAAAAATTTGAGTTGTACAGTGAAACAGGAAAATAAGACTGAGACGCAGATCAAAATGGATTCTGATTGAGCCAAGAGTTAGGCTTAGTGTTGGCTAAGTTTTGAAAAATAGTTTGCAGATTTATTCAAAGAAGATTCGGAAACAATCTTTTATAAAAGTAAATGAACGCATGATAAATTGGCTCAGCATAGGGGAAATGGATGTCAACCAAGAAATAAAAACCATAAAAAGAATTTAAAAATGTAATTGAAACAATAAAGTTACCAGACATACGAAGTGAAAACTATGTAAAATAATAAAGGTATATCCCCTACCAGTAATTACTCAAAATGTGAATTAATTAAACTCTCAATCAAAAAGTATAGATTGACAAAAACGGTTATAAATAGAAAATTCAATTTTAAGTTTGAGTGATCTTTAAGAACTCCCTTTAAAGTTGAAGAGACCTATAAGTTGAAAGTAAAAAGAAAAAAAAAAAAAAAAAAAGAGAGGGACCCCAGGCGTGCTAGCCAAGCAGCTAAAGTTGTTGCCATGATCCCATATGGGCACTGGTTCTAATCCCAGCAGTTCCACTCCCAATGCAGCTCCCTGCTTGTGGCCTGGGAAAGCAGTCGAGGACGGCCCAAAGCTTTGGGACCCTGCACCTGCATGGGAGACCTGGAAGAGGTTCCTGGCTCCTGGCTTCAGGATGGCTCAGCTCTGACTGTTGCGGCTGTTTGGGGAGTGAATCATCGGGGGGAAGTTCTTCCTCTCAGTTTCTCCTCCTTTCTGCATATCTGACTTTGCAATAATAATAAGTAAATAAGTAAGTAAATAAATAAATAAATCTTTTAAAAAGTTATTTAAATATTAGAAAAATAGGAACAAAAATATCACATGCAAACAGGAACTAAAGGAGAGCCTGACTAGTTACACTTACGCAATTCAAAAATGATTTTACATAAAATGACACTATAGGGAATGAAGGGTATCGTAGATTGCTAAAAGGAAAACTCACCAAGAATATTTAATAATCATAAACATGCATGTGCCACACATCAAAGCTTCATTACATTTATATACACTTAAATGAAGTGATCATGGCAGGAAATCGACAGCTCTCCAACCATGATGGCAGCCAGATAAAAGATGTAACACAAAGAAGAAAGAGGATTTGAGCACCACGGTAGACCCAACAATTGCATCTAATGATACACACGGAGTACTCAACCCAGCACCACTGAGAGAGACATTTTTCTCAAGAGTACATGAGATAGCTGAATATTCTTCAGGACAGACAATGTGTTAGTTCACAAATGAAGTTTAATAAGTTTAAAATATTGTAATTATGAAAGCTATCATTTTTAATGATATATATGAAACTAGAAATCAATGGATATTATGTATATGAACAACTAAAACAATGCAGCCAAGCAGCAAAGAAGAAATAATTTGCAAAATTAGAAACCAATCTGAAACACAGGAAATAGAAACACATTTTGCCAATATACTGGCATGCACTAAAAGTACAATTAAGATGGAGATCTAGTTATAAAATCAATAAAAAATTAAATTGTTGTATTAATAAAAATTAGAATATAGCTAAATTAGACTGACAATAAATAGACAATAGAAAGAGATGGAAGAGAGTGTTGTTTCTTTTAAAAATATCAACAACTTAGTTGTATTGGTTGAAAATTCAAGGGAGAACTCAAATAACTAATGAAAGAAAGGCCATTCTTATTGATTTTACAAAAATAAGGATTTTAGGAGGATTACAAAAAAAATCACACACCAAAAATTGGATGATCTAAAATAAATGGACACTTCCCATTATCACAAAATATGCTATGAATAAATCATAATAAAGAATCTATCAACAAATACATAACTAGTAGGAGACTGAATCAACAATTAAAATATTTCACAGCAGAAATAACCATGATCATATAGACATGATCAGTGCAGTCTATAAAATACTTTTTAAAAATTTATACAACCCTTCTACAAGTATTCAAAAGATTTAAAAGGAAAGTTTGTTTTCTATTTTATTTTGCTGTATTTTATAGAAAAAAGGGAACTTCTGCTACTGGTTCACTCCCCAGATGACCATATGGCTGATTCTAGGCCAGACAGATGCCAGAATTGATGAATTTCATCCAGGCCTCCTTTGTGTCCAATTACTTGGGCTGTCTATTGTTGCTTTTTCTTAGCCAGTAGTAAGAAGCTGGATAGGAAATGGAGCAGCTGAACTTGCAGCCAATGCCCAGTGGGACACTGTTGTTTCAGGTGTAGCTCCTCTCATGTATTTTATTAGGCCAGCATCAACATGACAACAAAAGAAGAAAAAGACACTACACACACACACACACACACACAAAGAAAGAAAAACGAAGACTGAGAACAAGCTCATATATCCCTTACGAATGTTGATGTTAGAATCCTGAATAAAATTACTGATGATCTAAATTCAACGCAGCATTAAAAAAAATTATATACATTTACCTCAAGAGATGCATCTCTGGCTTGAAAAGAAAAATATTTCATTAGATCAAAACCAACATAAAATACTACATGAATCGAATAAGAGAGGTGGAGGAGATACTTGCTTACCTTACCTGAGACAGAATGAGCTTCGGTCACAACCCAACACCCTCTCATGATGAAATTCACCACACTGAAAACCATGGCTCTGCCGAGACATAACGGAGACTCTATAGCAAAAACTCACAGTTAAGATCGTAGTCAATGGTGAGCCACCGAAAACTTTCTCTCAAGTTAACAAGACAAGGACTTTCACCTCTTCAATGTACCATTACAACTTCAAGGTATAAAATAGTGAGGGGGAAAGGCACTGAAATTAGAAAGCAAGAAAAATTATTAGTGTTTACAAGCAAAATTGTGTTGTATGTAGAAATCATTAAAGATTCCATAGCAAAACTGGTAACTCTAACCAAAAAAATTAAGTTGGTGTCTGGAAGAAAAAAAATCAGCACACACATAGAGAATAAGCTGTGTTTCTATATGAAAATGACAAAAAGAAAATGAATAAAAATATCATTTAGAAGATATTAAAAAGAACAACAAAACAGAGATACACTTAAGTAAGGAGGCAAAAGATTCACATACTCAAAACTGTAAGACACTAGTAAAAGGAATTGAAGAAGACATACTCACGTACTAAAGACTCAATGTTAAGATGCCAGTACTACTTCAAATGAAGCACCAAATCATTTCTAGCTTTACCAAAAAACTTATTTTTTTGAGAAAATATAATAAAAAAGATATCATAAAATTCATATGTAATCTTAAGTCAATTCCGAAGAGCCAAAATAGACTTTAAAACAGGAGTTAACACATTTCTTTTCAAAAGTATGTCAAGGCTGTTTTACAAGAAAAGAACCATCTTGTAACAAATGATTTTGTGGGAAACTGACTATCTACAGGCAATTGAATGATGCTGGACTCTTACCTGATGTCATATGCAGGGAATCATTCAAAAACATTTCAACCATTTAAATAGAAGATCTGAAACCACAAAGCTAGAAATTATGGATGAGAAGTTTCTGAGCATGGGTAATGGCAGTGAATTTTTTATATGAAAAAAAACACAGACAACAAAGAAAAAAGAACAAATGTACTTTATTAAATTTAAATTTTTCTATACATCAACAGATGTTATCAACAGAGTGGAAGCTCAACACACAGAATGGGAGAAAACATTTTCAAATTGTGTATCTCCCATGGAGGATTAATATGCAGCATATATAAAGAACTTTCAAAACTCACCATCAAGAAAAAAAACAAAAATGTGAAAAGGCTCAACTCAGAATATCTCCAAAGAAAATAGACAGATTGCCAATACATAATAAAAATATGTTCACTAACTGTAGTCATCAGAGAAATGAATATCAAAACTATAATTAAGTGTCTAGGAATGGCTACCATTTTAAAGAGTAAAACAAACAAACAAAAACACGCATACTTGAAAATAACACTTTTTGGAAAAAAAAAAAAGGCTGGGGAGGAGTGAGCCCAAGATTTTGGGCCCCTGAACCCATGTGGAAGACCCAGAGCAAGCTACTGTCTGCGGGCTTCAGCCGGGGCCAGTGATGGCTGGTGTTGGCATCAGGAGTGAACTAGAGTGAGACTTTTCTCTCTGTCCCTCTATCTCTCCCTGTAACTCTGCCTTTCAAATGAGTCAGATACGCCTTACAAGAATAATATAGAGTGAATGGAGCCATTGTGCACTTTTAGTGGGAATATAAAAGCGTACAGATTCTACGCACAACAATGTAGAAAATCTTAAATATAGGGGCCAGCATTGCAGTGTTAACAGATAAACTTTACTCGAGCCTTTGCGGCTCCAGGGGAAAACCAGGATGGGATTACTGACTTCTGTCTTCAGCCTGCCAACAAGACCTCACTGTTTTAGCTATACAGGGAGTGAACAAATAGATGGAAAGTTCTGCCTCTCTTTCTCCTCTTTCTTTTCTTTCTGTCACTTTGCCTTTCAAGCAAATAATTTTAAAAGGTCTAAGAATTTTACAGAGAGGTCGCTAGACCAAATAAGTGCATCTGGAAAGGATGGAGAACGCTAGCAGACACAAAAATCATCACTTACATTTTTACAAATATACCATCAATAAACAATCTAAAAATAATATTTCCCTTAGTATATGTATGAGAGGTTTCCAGTTTATGGAAAAATCAGTAATAAAAAATAATTATGAGTGGATTTCAAATGCTTTTTCCATAAAAATAAACTTACAATTCCATTTTCAAAATACCCTCATTTCTAATATGAAAATTGCAGCAGGTGTAATTGCTAGAAATTAGCAAATTAATACTTTAGTGAATATGGAATGCAGGAAACCTATAAAATCCAACTTGCCTTTAAAAATGAAGAAGTCTTAAATGGTCACAATGTAAATGCTAGTATAAAATTACAATAATCAAGACCAAAGCTATTCACGTAAAGGTAAATATATAGACCAATGAAATGGAGTAGGAAGGCTAGAAGAGGACATACCTATGGCGAACTGATTTTTCTGACCAAATTTCCATGGAGAGTTAATAGGCAACAAACCACAATTTAACATATTGTTCTATAATGATGCATGCCAACATTCCACAAAACTGACTTGGTCCATCACCTCATACCACATAAAATATACTCAAGATGATATTTATATCAAAATAGATAAAATGCCATTTTAAATGAGTCTTATCCAATATATCAATTATGCATTGGGTGGATTCTTCATTATTTTACATTAGAATGACTTCCAAGTTTCAAGCTTCCTGCACTGCAGAATTTGCAAGTGAAATCTTGTTATATGATGTGCCTTGTGAATATTCATACTTCCTACTTCCTAGATACCTGGTGGCAACACGCATGAAAGACCTTCTTGTCCAGTCAGGAAAGACTTTAGATCAGTGTGTGACAGCACTTCAAAATTTTGTGTAAAAATCTCATCAAAATATGATGGGCAGGATACGTGAATCCTATCATGGAATACCTAGGTTTGAGTCCCCACTCTGCTCTGGATCCTGTGGGAGGCGGCAGGCTCTGGGCCAAGTGCGTGATTCTTGCATCTGGAAGATGAGGCTGGAGTCTAGCTAGTTCTGTCTGTGTAAGGTGCCTGGAGAGTGTAGCATAGTCATGAGGTCATCATCTGTCTACATCTTTTTCTACCTTTCAAAAAAATTTAACCAATTAGCTAATGAATGACTTGAAGCAAGAGTTTATTTTGGTGCAGAAAGCTAACTATGAATGGATTTCCATATTGTTTCTTAATCAAAATAAACTTAGATTTTTCTTTCCGCAAACTGTTTGAAATGGCTTCTTCAATAAAAAAGAAATTTAGAATTAGTATTCATCTGAAAAGGAAGTGTGTCTTTTATTCAGATTTTGAATTTATTCACTTTGGAAGCTACTGCTTAGTCATTTTTAATTATTTCACATAGTATCTTCTTACTAATCTTTGAGAACCTGGAGCACTGCATGTATTATTACAACATCAATTTGAATTATTTTCACTGGATAAAATGCCAAAAATCATTGCATATACTGAGACCAGAAAGTAAGATGGCCCTTGATACAAAGCATACTTGTCAAATAATAAGTAGATGAGAGCAGGACAGAAATTGTGGAGTGAAAAATGTAAACATTATTTTGGTCCAAAAAGATGAAGTGAAATTTTTGAGACTCTAACTTCTGAGAGATTATCCTAGACAATTGATGACCAATTTTTAAAAAGAAAACAAGATCCTGATTCTGTTGCCCTAAGGGGATGCCTTCTTTTGTGTAATCATGGCATGACCTGTTCATCTACACAGACGTCTGTAGTGACAATGGTTCTTGTAATGATTATGGTCATAAAGAAACATACAGTATCAGAGGAGTGACTTAATACTGACACAACATTGAATGAATGAGCGCATGGGAATAAAATCTGTGTTAGTTTCATAAAACACATATAAGCATTTCAGTTAACTGCTTACTAACTTGCACATGGCAAAGATGATTTTTGCGAAATTGTGCACAAGGAAGATGGCATTCAATGTAAGGAACAGGTAAAGGAGAATCTGTGCTCTGTTTTTGTTTTTGCCAAGACTAATCAAGTCTTGTCTTTCTCTGATGTGCTCAAGAATTTATTTATTCTCATTCGTTTGGCTCGACAGAATGATGTTTTGTAATAACAAGTCCATATGAAACTGGCAGGTGACACTATTCAGTTACAGCAATGGCACAATAATTAAATAATCTTCCTTGCACCTGTGAGGTTGTGATGTGGCATCTTAGTGAGTTCTGTTGTTGCTGATGTTAGTGAGTTTTGATCGGTAGATGGCATTCTGGAGGGTGGCAGAGGTTGTTTTGAAAGCCTAGAAGGAAAGATAGCAGAAATATTGAGGGTACATCAGCACTATTCTTCATTTTCCACATAATGTTTTCCTCCATCTTCTGCCTTAGATATTTTGAAACACAGGAATGCATTGGACAATCCTATAATTCACGGATTTCCTTTCATTGTTGTTGTTGATGTCATCATAAAATACTGTAACAGAAAACATGTACATAAAACAATGTAAAGATATCCAAATCTTTATCAACTGCAGTTGAAACAGATTGTTTTTGTTCTTGTTAAACAAAACTGCATGTATTTGTAGACTTCACAGAATGTAAAATACTTTCCAATTTTATACATAAACTTTTTTTTTTTAAGATTGATTTTTATTATTTTTTCATTGGAAAGGCGGATATACAGAGAGGAGAGACAGAGAGGAAGATCTTCCGTCCGATGATTCACTCCCCAAGTGAGCGCAACGGGCCGATACTATGCCGATCCGAAGCCAGGAGCCTCTTCCGGGTCTCCCACGCGGGTGCAGGGTCCCAAAGCTTTGGGCCGTCCTCAACTGCTTTCCCAGGCCACAGGCAGGGAGCTGGAAGGGAAGCGGGGCAGCCAGGATTAGAATCGGCGCCCATATGGGACCCCAGGCGTGCAAGGCAAGGACCTTTAACCACTTGCGCCACCGCGCCGGGCCCTATACATAAACTTCTAAGTGGAGGTGGGTATTCCTTTCATTAGTCTAAAGGGTACTTCTTATTGTATTTAAAGATACATCTATGTCAGTGGCATTCGTTAAAGTAAAATTAAGTGTATGCCATAGCCAGCAGAGCACTACATGTATGATTCAAGGGTATTATTTTTTTCTTTTAACAGGAATCATGTTAGGTCAATGTGGTTATCACCCTAAAATCGGACTATTAATCATGGAGTACTCTGCCCGAGAATGGACCCCTTTGTGTGTCACAGCAGTGAAGTTGGCCACAGCCTTGCCTCCACAGCAACACTGCTGCTGCTGCAGTGCAAGGAAACACGTCACAACATTTCACTGATGGGTTGTGTTGGTTTTTTAACGCCAGGCTAGCAGCAGCACTGTTGTCTAGGGGTTCTCCTGATAAAGATCACACCGAGAATTCTCCCAAAACTCGCTGCAAGTAAGGCAGAACTCAAATACTGAAAGACGAGTCAGAGCAAAGCCACTAGTAGAAGTGATTTAAATGAATGGCATTTAAATTGTGCATGAGTATTAGTGTGAGAGGGCCCTGTTTCTGGAGAAGTATGGAACATAAATCTTGAATAAGACAGGGACAGGGAGGTCGGGGAGTGGTTGGGAAAGTGACCTGCTCATGTCAGATCTTTGGTTATCAGGGGAAAGAGTGATTATTTATTAAAAACAGTGAACAGGCTTTCAGGATTAAAATAGAAAAAACGCTTCTAGCATAGAGTATTTGTAGTTTGAGAAAAAGCAGAAACACAGTATGAGAACAACTTTGCTAAGCATACATCCTCTACAATACACTAATATAGCTGTTTCGTCTGGAAAGCAAACATGACATTCCTGGAATATGTAACAACATCTGCCTGGCACTGTGGTTTCTCCCTGAATATAGTAATGCAGTTATTTAATTACCAACATGTAATTATGTGATGCAAGAACATCGTGTGGCACTCAGCTACAGAGTTGAACAAGACAATAAAAATCCAAGTCTATTGATCAGCCACCTGAAATCCACTGTTGGACAGATAGCTAGGATACGCATAGGAGATCTACAAAAAACTAATGGAAATGCATATTTTGAAAAGTTATTTTTGGATTTCAAATATTTTTTCGCAACAAAAAGCTTATCTTTTTTGTTTTACATGTTAAACCCTCCGTTAGGTGACAGTATTCACAAGGACAGGTAAAAGCGGCAATACAGAACAGAGAAAAAAGCCTGAGCAGAAAAAAATTTCTAAAAAACATAAACATAAATTTAAAAAAAATTTTTTTTATTATCTGTCAGGTGTATAAACAAAACGTGTACATATTAGTCAAGTCACAGCATGTCTCTCTAGCTCCCATGGATTACTTTATTTTGTCTTCTGTGAGTTAGTTACGCTGGTTAAAGCACATGTGTGATTTTTTGTGACTGCCTTATTTCCCTAAGCATAATGGTTTGCAATTGCATCCATCTAGTTGCAAAAGACAAGATTTCATTCCTTCCTATGACTGAGTAATATCTCATGATGTACATGTGGTATAATTTCTTGATCCAGTCATCCATTGGAATCTGTGTCCCACAGATGAGCTGTTGTACATTGTGATGTTATGAACATGCGAGTTCAGCTTACTCTCTCATTTACTGACTTCATTTCACATGGGTAAATCCCCAGGAGTGGGGACGCTGAGTCATAGGATGGATGTATTTTTAGATCTCTGAGGAATCTGTGTATTGTTCACCCTAATGGCTGCTCTATTTTCCATTCTCATGTTTTTGGGTTGGAGTTCCTTCTTCACTACCTCTCCACCAGCATTTATTGCTATCTGATCTTCAGATGGTAGCCTTTCAAACAGGGGGGAAGTGAAATCTCATTGTGGTTTGGATTTGCATTCACGGATTGCTAGTGAAACTGAACATTTTCTTATACAGCTGTTGGCCATTGGAACTTCAACCTCTGTGAAATGCCTGTTCATGTCCTTTGCCCAGAAAAACAAACATTTTCGTTTCATTTTCTCAGAAACACCTTGAACTATCCCTGTTTGTGTATGCATGTAAGTAGTTAGATTTTGTACGTAAAACATTCTTGTATGAGATACAGATTGTTTTTGTATGAATGGCAGATTTGTTCTTTTTTTTGTTGTTGTTCTAGATCTGTTCTTTTCCCCTCATTTTTTTTTTTTTCTAACAGAAGTGAGTTAGGACTTCAAAGGTGTAAATGTAAAACGTTCACACCCAGCTAAATCAGTATTTCACCTTACTTTTCTGCATTGGAACCTACTGAGAATTTTGGTATGTTTTCCTTCTTCATCTCATTATCATGATTTAAGTAAGTGAAGAGGATAGAGACAAAATAATTCCTGAGTGTGTGTGGCTTTCTGATGAACAAGTCACAACTGGTGGTGCACAGCTTGTCAAAATGATGAATGATCCTAAGTTGAATGGTAGCATTGCTGCTAAAAAGAGCGACGTTTCAGCTGTTGTAAAGATTTTCTCCAGCAATTGTATACAGTGATGGCAGAGTGACTGAGCCTTGCTAAAATTCAATTATCAGACCCCTGTTTGCTCTTCGGTTACATGTTATGTCATTTAAAAGATCTCATATTTCTAAATGTTACCATGATGAATACTCACAAATATATGGTACTTACTCAACTTTGCTGTGGAGATATAAAATTCAGTGACAATAGACACCAAGTAACTCCTAATTTCTAAGTACCGATCCCATAATATGCGTACTTCCTAAACAACTGAATAAACGACATGGAGTTACACTGGACTTAATTTGATATTCTACTACCTAAGAATTTGTGGTTTGATATTAGCAGACATTTGAGGAATTGTGTATGCAATAACTTGGTGATGTCATCATGTAGAAACCTTTCGAGATTCATGTTTAATTGGACAGCATCGTCACACATGGGATTGGACTATCGCCTTCAAGGCCAGAATCCCACATCAGAGTGTCAGCTCAAGTTCTGGTTATTCAGCTTCTTACCTGATTTCCTGCTTATGTGCCTTGGAAAGTGGCAGATAATGGGTCTGCCCCCTTAGGTAGGAGACCTGGCTATTGGTGACATTTGTAGAGTGAATCAGTGATTTGAATATTCTTCCTCTTTCTCTCTTCCTTTGTCTCTCTCTCTCTGAGACTTTGATATTTAAGTACATAAATAAAATCATTTAAAAAGATTTATTTTTATATTTTATTGCAAAGGCAGATCAGATTTACAGAGAGGACAGACTGATTCACTCACAAAATGTTGCAAATACCAGAGGTGAGCTGATCCAAAACCATGTGGCTGCGGGGTCCCAAGGCTTTGGACCATCCTCTACTGCTTTCCCAGGCCACGAGCTGGGAGCTGACGAGAAGCGGAGCAGCTGGGACATGAACCTGTACCCATATGGGATCCAGGCACTTAAAAGGTAAGTCTTCAGCCATTGAGACATTGTGCTGGCCCCTAAAAAGATTCTTGTTTGAATAAATTCATAAAAGTAGATGACTGTAAAAGTAAAAAAAAATTAATGAAAGCCAGGCACAGAATTTGGGATCAGATTTTCCAAAGTTACCTCTTCGGTGGAAGGAGAATTTCTTGTTTCACTTAAAAATTCTTCTCTCACGGTGATGGTCACTGCTTTTGGTAGTTTAATCAGCTATATGGCTTCATGCAACAGGTAAAGAGTAAAGAATGACTTTCTAAATCACCACAGCTAGTACTAAGGAAATTATCACACTCAATCTCATCATAAAAATTTATTTTTATAAATAATCATGAAACAGATCTCAGCATCATAAGTATCAACTTGCAATAGCTAAACCGGTTACAAACTTAACAGGACACAGTTTACATAAGCATCTTTCTTGTGCTATCTATACTTTCTGGAAGTTAGACGGCTTCCCACTCTCCTGTAAGGAGTCACGAGGACGGGCTAGAACAGTCGTACAGCTTCTGTGATTCTGGCAAGCATGTTACTTGTGTAATGTGGTAAGAATTTTGTCTGAAACTCATGAAATCAACAGGACAGGGTGTGCTAAAGTCTCAGGGTATGCACCTGTTCATCCTGCTGACTCCAAGTCCTCACACTATCAACTTATCATCAATCATGATGCTAAGTGTGATGTGTCTGGTTTCACACATCACACACAAGTTACTGCATTCCACCTTTCTCCTGACCAATTGCTATCATTAAACGTTGATGTTAACCACTGATTTTCAGACAGATCATCCAGCCCACACCAAATAAAGGCTTTCTCTTTAACACTTTACTTTAATGTGCTTTAACTCAAGATCTTCCTTTGGTTCGGGTGGCACAGGGTTCCTTTCCTTATTGAAACGAGAGGAATTTCATGCATCATTTCAGATGGTGCTGGATTTTACGAGCATGGGAAAACATAGAGTTTAAAGTCATCCTTTAAACAGACTCCTTGGTTAGAAATAGCCAGGGAAGCATCTGATTACGTATTTTTCAGTCAATTTATATTTTTCGCTTGATTGAATTAGCAGGGGTGTTAAGTCCATTTATGGTCTTACGTGTTTAACATCCCTACTAACTAGATTGAAGTTGAGCAGTTGTGTTAATGCCACTCTGTGTAATTCAGGAAGGAAGATATTTTTAAAATGTATCCGGGGGTTTGCTATATGGTATTCTGCAAAGGAATTAGCTGTGGCGTGTTGGGATGTGGTGTCCTTCTCCAACAAGTGGGGTGTCCTCCGGTCAGTGAACTCTACAAGGTTAAGGTTCTAAGAGATTCAGGGAACCTTTGTAGGGCCATGCAACTTCTCAAGGCTTTCGGGTTCTGAGTTTCTGGACAATTCTTGCCAATCACTATCTCTCAGATCTGCTCTACAGAAAGGTCAAGGCATCCTGGGCATCCTCTGTAACACCGTTGCTTGCAAGTATGCCCTATGAAGAGGAAGGGGGACACAGAACCTCAGTGACAACCCACATCGTGTGTCTATGTCCACACAGTTTGAAGGGGCAAGAGAGAACACGGGAACCTACCATGTTTGTTTTCTGAAGAGATATGAGATAGATGCGGTGTAGATGTGAGATATGAGATAGTGCAGTGTAGATGCGTGTATGATCACACACACACACACACACACACACACGTCTATAGATATTAACTTCATGTCTCCTAACTTTTCCTTCTTCCAAGCACAAGCAGAATTTCTTCCACACAGACACAGACTGATTCCCTCTAAAAGCTAAATCAATTCAAATCAAGTGACAAGATGGCCTGCATCACTGACAATAGAAAGTGTTGTTGAATGAATAAAGAAGCAATGCACTATGATTGTGGAGCAGGAGGGACGTCAGTGGGGAGTTCATCTTTGTCTCAGAGAGCACTAAATGGCCAACACATAGACTGACTCTGAAGAGCTTATGGAAAGGGGTTAGAAATGTAAGTTGCTGAATGAAGTCCATTGGAAAACTAGAGTTCATGCGGTCCCTTCTCCTTTGCAATGTGCCTACCATAATTTGCATTTTGCTTCTTTTGACAGATTTTCCTATCCATGAATGGCTTCAATGTTTATCTTACCTTTAACATGACTTAACGGTTAAAGTATCCTAGATTTCAAATACCTTGGTGCATGACATGTATTAATTAATAGCATATATTAAGTGTCAGCACTCTTAATAGTGTAAAGAATATTTATTTTTCCCTTATTGTAAAGAAGAAGAGTGTTTCCTTTGTAGTTTCTGCTTTATTGATACAGCCATGGGGAGAGTGAGTGATATTTACTAAAACACAGGGGAGTAGGGTGACCCTGCCTTCAAGACATTTGATTAAAATTTAGTGTTCTTCTCCTTATTAATGGTGAAATCACGGGTTTCATTCAACTTTACAAACATTCAATTACAGATCTGCTAGAAGTTAATTTAAATCTTTAACTTGGTAATGAAACTAATGGCCAGAATTAGAAAGATTCATCAATTGATTCTCTTATATTTTTTTCCAAAGTAGCCATAACATAGTTCAAGAAATGAAGGTTTCAATCAGTAGTCTCCCAGTGAGGCTGACTGAAAGATGTGGATTTAGACATCCTAAAGGGGTTGGAGAAGGGAGCCCAAGAGCATTTTAACAGTGGACAACAGTGAGTGAGTGGAGGGAATGAAACAGCAAACTTGAACAGATGCTGCAGTGTGACTCTGGGACCCAGTTCCATTAAGACACTGGGAGACACTGTGAAGAGCATCTCTTCGAATCACTCCCAGAATGTCAAGCAAATGCATGCAACATTTCTTCCTTGATTCCTGCATCTCATGTATTGACAGCTGTCTCCCTGAGACTATTCCCAAGGCTTGACAATGTCCTCAGATAATGTTAGAAGACCCATGAACTCATGGCTCTGAAATATAGGACAGAAGTAGGCAGTTCGGTATATAACGCATCACTCTCATTGCTAGTAGTTCATATCTTTTTCACTCTGAAATGAAATCAAATTAGGTCTGTAGAGTGTGACTGGTAACTATACCTCTGAGTGTCTTCCAACTTACCATCCCTCTTCTTCTCTCTCTCTCTCAAAAAATCAGAAGTTCTCACATACTTGTGGTCCAAAGGTTCTTAAAGCTATGAAAAAAAATACATGTGGATTTCATTTTTTTTTGCATCAAAATAATGTTTTAATTCCATTTTCCACAATGTTTTGGAATACATCATTGTATACTCATGTCTGCTTCTATATTCACGTACGCACACACATACACACTTATGCATGTGTATATGCATGTGTATTCACACATAGAAGCTTATATGTATGAACTGAATTCCCTTCTTGCTAAGGTACATTCTAGCACGTTTCAGATTGCTTCTGTCATTAGTACTGGTACTATACCTAAGAAGAAAAAACTATGGGGTTAGAGACTGCTGTGGCGAGATGGCGATGTAGGTATATGGAGCGTCTGATAAACCTTAACCAACGTGTATACTGTTCTGCTCCTGTTCCTAATATAGTTCTTAATTGCTATTTACTTGCAATGTATTGTGGCTAACCTTGCCATATAAAACTGGCTTTTAATTTGCCTGAATAAAATGTGATTTTTTTTTTATTCTGGTAAGAGTTTTATACAGGTTGCTACAAGAACAGGTTACATTTTCATTTGCACACAGCCCCAGCCTGTATACCTTATGTAGGAGGATCTTGGTTTTTCAATGTATTAGCAATTTAGAAAACTCAATTTGCTCTTGTGTTATTTCCAATTGGATGTACTACTTCCTGTATTTAATAGTCAGTAATAAATGAAGCCAAATTAGTTGACTTCACAATGGGCTGCTGTTCAATTTAAATCAGCCTTTTTTTTTTTTTTCTAAAAATATCTGGGTCCAGGAACTAAAACAATGAGGTGAGATCTGGTTCTGGGTGATGTTTCGGGTTACCTATTCTTCATAACATTATGAAACACAGAATGTTTTCATTCTATCACAGAGTTTTCTTATCAAGTGAAAGTGCAAACTCAGGTGTTTCCTTGGGCACTCCAGATCTGGGGGATGGAGCTGACTTCTCCCACAGAAGGCCAGCACATACTAAGGAAATCTGGTTTCTGAGTTTAACAACAACATTTTGAACACCAGTGGGAGTCTGGGTGAGGAACCTGAGAGACGAGAAAAACTCCAGATGGAGAGCCCAGGGGTTCCTGTGAGTGCTGGGGATGCTGAGGGGTTGAAGTGCAGTGTGTGACACAGCACACTTGTGCAGACACGTGTGAATAACAGCCATCAACTTTTAAAAAACATGGTAGACTGGAAAAGCAATATTCTTTTCAAAATTTCTTTCAAAAAATCAAAATCATTTAATCCTTAACAAAAACCAAAATCTAGATCTAAAAAGTGATAAATACCATTTTTTAAAAAAGATTCATTACAGAGTTCCTTAAAATATCAAGCTTTTGTAACATTGTCCAAGATGAAGTCAGTCCACTACCATTTGATTTAGTCGAGACATGAAATACAGCTGCTAAGTAAAACTAGGTATAACAATCTTGTATAAAAATTAATTATGGCTTTGTCCACATGAGATCATTGGTGACCTCAGGAAATTAATTGCAAATATTTACAAGTAGAAGGTGGTAAGGCAGAGAAGAAAGCTGATGTAATTTACGCATGCTTTTATTAAGATAGCATTTATTATTCCTTTAAGAATTCTTAATGGATGTGGGAAACAAATATAACATCAGTGTGAAGATAGAAGTTGGTCATAGTTTCTGATGACATGTTCTTGCTGTTGGACTGCAATTTATTTTAAATGCTCATATTTTTATTTTGAATAATGTACTTGTAGACTTCTAGCCTCTTCAGCTCTTCATTTTGTTGGGCGTTCCAGCTCATGTATCATCTTGCTTTTCTGTACTTCTCTGGTAGTCTTCTCTGTACATTTGTTTTAATTGTATCTGAGGCAGAGCAGTGAAGGCGCTGGCTTCCAGTTCCAGGTTCATTTCCACTTGCAGCATCTTACTAACGCACACTCTCAGGCGATGGCTCCAATAGTCGGACCCCCACCTGCCCCGACGTGGGAGGACTACATCAAGTCCCTGGCTCTGGAGCCAGCTCCTGGCATTGGCCTTCGGCAGAGTCCTGGTTACTGTGAACATTTCACAGAAAGAATTTGTAAGTGAAAAGTCTCTGTTTCTCTACTTTAATAATAAAATCAAAATAAATAAGTATTCAAGAAGTTAACTAGAAGTTACGTTGCAAGAAACATGTTCCTTGCTCATCAATCTTTTATCAAACTATCTCCAGTTATTACTCGAGAGGCTAACATCCCTACAACCATTTCTTCAAGTAGAATGTGCAGAAAATATATTCTAAGTTTTTTCTCCATTTGAAACTGTCTACAGTTTCTATATAAGCCCTTCTATGTCTTATATGCTTAAAGAATAGCCTGGCTAAATATAACATCCTTGACTCACATTTTTTTATATCAGTATTTCTCTGGAGCTGCTTTACTGTCTTCCAGCATTGGCTGTTATGATAGAAAGAATAGTCTGATGCTATTTTGATGATGTGGAATTTTTCTTTTTTTTCAGAAAAGAAAAACTTTATATTTTTGTTCTATACCTGGAGGAGAATTTTATTATCTTTAAAATCCAATAACCACAGTAGGACATGTTGTGGAATAGACTATTCTAGTAAGTTTTCCATTGTCGATAAATAGGCTCCATGGTTCTCTTTGTCAGAATTAGTTTTAAAGCATTTGCTTTATTGTGGTTTATTTTGCAGAGATCAAGCATGAATATATGGACTGTCATTGCCCGCTTTCTCTTTCTTGGCCTTGTATTTGTCTCTTGCTCATTTCTAGCTGTTTGGTTCCTTCGGGTGACTCTTGCAACCCCTCCTGTGTTCCTCCTGGTCATCTTCATTTCTCCGATCCCTCTGCCTCCCCTCTCTTCCTCCTGTGAATTCTGTCAGCTCATGTTTCACTGTTCTCTACTGCACGGCCATTTTCCTCTTGAGCTCTTATTTTTCTGCTTTGTGGTCTTCCTTCTTGTAGCGATTGCTCCATAACTCATTTTAATGGTGGTATCTTTGGCCAAATCTTCAGCTACAACTTGGCCATATTTTTTCTGATACTTTTCTCCTGTTGGAAAGTTTTAGTGCTTTTTTTTTTTTACAGATTTTTAAGAGTACTTCTTGTGTGGATTCTGTGCCACTGTTCTTTTATGACTCAAGGTTAAATGGATTAGATTTTTCTAGACAATCTTTTGGCAGGAAATTTTCATGGTGGGTGGGACGAGGGATGTGTGGAACATAGGGAAGGATTTACAACACCCGGGTGTATCTTCTGCTGCCAGACAAAGAAACCATTTACTCCAAGGGTGATGCTTTGGTGACTCTCAACAGACCTTTTCCTATTCTTGAACTAATAATGCCCTGTATGAATTCTACCAACAGTTCTGGGCCCACAGTGACTTTTTTCTTGGGATCTATTTCATATCAATTTAGCAGAATATTGTTGCCTATCAGCCATGGTCCCTCTTGTCCTTTCCAAGGTATCTCTGTTCACTCTGTTTATGCTCAGTCCTGTTTCAATGTATACCTTACGATAAGCCCTTTATCATCAAATAATGTCCTTTGTCAGGGCTTTCTGAGATGTCCTACATTGAAAAGCCTTACCATATCACTTATTATTGCTTTTTAACAAAAATTATTAGATCAAGAGAGAGAGGGGGGCATCTGTTGTTTCACTCCTCAGCTGCCTGTAATGGCATAGAGCATCAAAGGCAAGAGTCAGAAATTCAGCCCAGGCATCTGATGTTACCTGGGTAACCACCTGCTGCCTGCCAGGTTCAGAATAAACAGGATGCTGGAACCAGAAGTCCCAGCTACAACTGGACTTCAGGCACTGTGATGCCCGTGATGGGTTTGTTCTCCAGGCAACTCCCCTACTAGAAGTCTTGACATCAGAAGCAATGCCATTTCCATCAGCTCTGCCCATGCCCAAGCAGGTTCTTTCTTCTTGAACTAGTTTAAATGAAATGTTTATGACTTATGGTGCTCCCCCATCATTTATTTCTATGAGGTGTGAGAGGAAAAGAGGAAGTTCTGATTTAAAAATTTCCCATTATGTGTACTAAGGTAAATTCAAAATACCTGATGTCATGTGTATTGGCTTTGCTGTGAATACATTGTTTTGTCAACCTTCTCATTTTAAATTATCCTCAAATTGTTAAGAATTCCATACTACTATAGTTTTAATGATTTTGTGACTATTTAAAAATTTGAGAGTCAAATTGAGCATATATTCATATGACTATTGTTTGCAATCTTTCTTAATTTACTAATTTTTTTAAATTGTATTTATTGAAATCTTTACGTAATGGAGCATTAAGACTTTGAATATAAGGTAAATTAAAAAGTATATTATCTCAAAAAATAAAATAAAATAAAATAATTATTTCCATTATGCACTAGGATCATTATTGTTTACTGCTTTTTCATTGTTTTGAGAACATTATGAAGCACAGCAACAACAGAAAGGGAAATGAGAGCTTGATAACCGGAAATCAAAATTGTTAAACAGAAGATTTTAAAAAGTATGTTCTTCATCATATAAACATGAAGAAATTGATACCATGTTTAAAATCACCTACTCTGAACCATGATGAAATAAAAATCTCAAACAAGACAATACAACTGTGGTTTCACTGGTAAATTCTACCAATTTTGGAAAAGAGTTAGTACTAATCATTCTCATTTTTTTTCCAGAACAAAGAAGGAGTACTTCAAAACACAATGAATTTTGAGTTATTCCTTGGTTATCATGACAGCACAATTACACAAAGTTCCTCCACGAAAAGAAAATTAAAGATCAAATTTTCTGATGTATAGATATAAAAATCCTCATCAAAATACTTAAAATCAGCAGTGGATTGAAAGATGTATTCACCAAGGTCAAGTGATCTGTATCCCTTGGATGCAAGGATGGCTCAGCATAACCAAACTAATAAATGTGAAATAGCTCCTTAACACAATGAAGAAAAATTGTGAGATTATCTCATGGTGCATTAGAAATATTTCACAAAATTCAACATCTGTCTATGATAAACAGTTACCCAACAAATTATGTGTGGAAGTCATGAAGTTAACATAACAAATGCTGCGTATGGTAAATCTAAGGTAACATTTTACTCAATGTCTTTCTTTCTATGATCAGGAGCAAGACAAGAAAGCTCGCACTCTTTCCACTTTTATTCAACATAGTCCTGGAAGTTTTAGCTTGAACAATAAAATAACATAAAGGAAAAAATAGGCATCTAAATTGTAAAGAACAACTTAAATAGTCTCTGAAGAATATATGGTCTTATACATAAAGAAAAAAAAGTCAAAGACTTGGACAAAAAGCCATTACACCAATAAAAGTAGATTCAGTAAAGTTTATAATGCAAAAATAAATGTTGAAAAATCTATTTCATCTCATGTAGTAAAGATCTACCCATTTGAATAATCCCACCTGAAATAACATAAGAATAATAACATTTTTAGAGAAAATACTCAGAATGTTGGAATTGATAAAAATTTTTTGAATGAGATTTCTAAACGAAAGCAGAGAATAGGCAAATGGAATTCGATTAAGCTGAAAATTCTTGCATAACCAAGGAAATAATCAGCAAAGGAAAGAGTCAAATTACAGATTTGAAAAAAACAATATTTGCACTTATCCAAAATACATAAGGAACTCTAACAACCCAACAGAACATAATGATAGTTTGAAAATACATGAATATCTGATTTAAAATGTACTATAGACATTTTTCAAAAGAAGACTTATAAATGACGAACAGGTATATGCTAATCATTAGGAAAATGCAAATCAAAATCAAAATGAGTTATATCACCTCACTCCAGTTAGATTGACTAGTAGTGAAATAGGCAGAAGATAACAATTATTGAGCTAGCATGTTAGCTCAACCAGCAGCTCCACCTGCTAGCCTCAGCATCCAATATGTTTGTTAGTTTGTATCTCGGCTCCCTGCTTATGGCCTGGGAAGGCAGTGAAGGATGGCCCAAGTCCTTGGGCCTCTGCATTCGCATGGAAGATCCAAAAACGATGCCTGGCTTAGGATCAGCTCAGCTCTGATTGCAATGATTTGGGGAGTGAACCAGGGATGGAAAATCTCTCTTTCTCTTTCTCTCCCTCTCCCCTTCTCTATGTAAATCTGCCTTTCACATAAAATTAAATAAATCTCTCTTAAAAAATAACAATTATGGATGAGGGTATAAAGAAAACAGAGTCCTCGCGCACTGTTGCTGGAAGTACACGTTGGTATAGCCTTTGTGGAAATCAATGTGGTTATTCATATAAAACCTAAAAACACAAGTATCATACGTCCTATAAATACTACTCTTAGGTACAGACATGGGAAAAATAAACCCTGAACTTTGAAGAGTCATCTATAATTTCGCATGGATGGTAGTAGCATTATTCAACAAAGACATGGACTCAACCTGAATGTTTAAAATACCTGCCCCTGGATTAATAAAATTTCTCTAGTTGGTCTACCTGAATTGGAGAGATTATTTGGGACATAACAGAAAATGAAGTTTCCTGATATTCCCATGCTAAAGAGCTCAGAGTTTGCAAAACTCAAGAGGGAAAAAGGAAGGCTGAAGGGATCATGATTAAGAGTTGGTCTGAATGAATGGGGGTGGGTGAGACATTCTACAGGACATAAGGAGGATACGCTGATGTGGTGATAGCTCTGTGACTACCATAGTTAGCTTTCTTCAAAGATTTATGTATTTATCTTGAAAGTCAGAGGTAGGAGAGAAAGAGAGAGAGAGAGAGAGAGAGAGAGAGAGATATTTTAAATTCATCAGTTCCTTCCCCAGATATCCACAATGGCCAGGATTGGGCCAGGCAAAAGTTAGGATCAAAAACCTTCATCTGAGTCTCCCACATCGACAATAGGGGCCCAAACTCTTGAGCCGTCTTCCATTTTTTTAATGCCATTATCAGGAAGCTGGATTGGAAGTGAAGCAGCCAAAACACACATCAAATTCCATATGGTATGCTGTTATTGCAGGTGGTGGATTTACCTGCTATGCCACAATGCTGGTTCCAGTACTTCAGCTTCAATCCAAAGTGCTGTCCATCAAGCAGAATTAACTTATGATTCAGTTCAACCATCCTTGCACAACAATAAGGAAGGCTTATGGAGGTCAGATGAATTTCATTGGCGATTTTTCATTATTACAAGCTGCTACATTAATATTAGCTAAAGTCTAAAATTCCTCATAAAAGATCTTGGCCCACAATGTCCAACTCATTACTGAGTCAATATTTGGATTTATCTCAATCTGAAAATAACTTCAGGTAGAGAAAGTCCAATGAAAACACTCTAGATCAGAAGTATCTGTCCATTGGAAAAGCCTATTCTAACCAGAATAAAACCGAATTTTCTTGTATCAGCAAGATTTATTGCAAGTTTATAAGGTTTTTTTGGGGGGGTACTTTTGTTTTTTGGAAAGATACACAATAGAGAGAGAAAGAGAGAGAGAGATCTCCATTCACTAATTCTTCCCAAGTGCCTGCATCAGCTGGGGCAGGGCCAATGTGATATAGGGAGATGGGAATACAATCAAACTTTCTCACGATCATGAATGTAGGCCAATCATTTGAGCAATCACTGTTACCTTCCAGATTGAGCATTAGGAGAAAGATGAAATTGAAAGCCGAGAGAGAACTTGAATCCTCACATTCTCATACGGGGATGTGAGAGTTCTAGATGGCATCTTAATTGCTGAACCAAATACCTTCCATTGTGTTTCAAGTTCAGATTGTTTTGTGAGTGTGAGAGTTCCATAAGAGTGTGTGCGTGACTATGTCTGCTTTAGAAGTCTCTAAGAAGCTTTTGTTTCCTTTCATGGATGTGCATAGACTTTATTTCAGTAATATAAATATCTCATTAAACTATGATGGGTTCTCAGCTTTGAGTTCCTAAATCATTTTGAATCAGACCTTGTACAACAAAGCCATGCCATTCTATGCAAACACCAACTCTGAAGATGAACAATCTGTTCCAAACTAAAACTGAACACACATACAGAAAGGGAACAAATCCAAGGAAAAGATGTGTGAAGGAACTGAAATGTTAGCAGGTGCAAAACTGAGATTCTCTCATAGGTACCTGATAAAATTCAAGCTCTTGAATGATCGGACTCAGTCATTCAAAGCAGCAGCATAAATCCTGGTAATACTTCCCTTGTTCTGTAACTGAGAGAAATCATCCCTGCTTGATATTCCCTTGACTTAATTATGTCACGATCCAGGTTCAGGAGAAGAAATACTCATGATGAAATACTTGCTCACTTGTAATTTTAAGTTACTCTGAAATAGGAAAGTAAGAGTTCAAATCCATATTTTTCCAAATGAATGTCACTTCTGTGACTAATTTTCATAACACAGAGATCTGCCTCTTTTTTTGTGTGTTGACATATCAGCACATAAGTTTTCAAAAAAATAATAATCAGCCTCTAGTTCTTAAGGTTGACCTTTATAAGGCAACTTACTAACAGCTACTGGACAAGTTGTAGACACAAATGCATAGGAAAAAATCACATGACGCAGACTCCTGGCTGGTGTGGCTCTTTGTTTTAAATGTTGGCTTAAAACTCTTCGGAAGTTTTAAGGGTATTGAGTCAAATTCATGTTTCGAAAAGTCTATGGAACTAGAATGAAAATATAAACTTATTGTTACACAAATGTCTTTAAAACCTATGCTTATTTTGGGCCTGGCGCGGTGGTGCAGTGGTTAAGGTCCTCACCTTGCACGCTGGGATCCCATGTGGGCACCGGATCTATCCCGGCAGCCCCGCTTCCCCTTCCAGCTCCCTGCCTGTGGCGCAGGAAGGTGGTTGAGGACGGCCCAGAGCTTTGGGACCCTGCACCCGCGTGGGAGACCCGGAAGAGGCTCCTGGCTTCAGATCAGCATAGCATCGGCCATTGTGCTCACTTGGGGAGTGAATCATCGGACCGAAGATCTTCCTCTCTGTCTCTCCTCTCTGTATATCTGCCTTTCCAATAAAAAAATAATAAAAATAAATCTTTGAAAAAAAAACCATGCTTATTTTCTTCATCAGACATGTTTTCCATGAACTGTTGGAAGAACTCCTATATTGCCACACACAACTTCTTAACATGCTTTAAAATTAATGTTCCTGCAAGTAGTTACTGTTGAAAATTCTAGAATTATAGAAGTGAGGAGGGAGGTATGGCAATAGTAGTAGGATTAAAAAGAAGTCAGTAATATTTTAGACTTGCTTAAGAAAACAAAGGAAATCAAATCAACAGAGTAATTTCTGCCTCTCAGAGAGGCAATTTAGCAGCTTGAATATATGGGAAATTGTGGGTTTAGGGGAAATATTTCAGATTCAAACTTACAGGAAAGTTGCCCAAGGTGGTGTTTAAAACATCTTATATACTGTTTTGCACAGCACTGTGTAGTTCAAAATTGGGGTTGTTAAGTAGAAAAAGCTGCAGTGTATATAAGAGAAAGTGGGCTAGAGAGATCCTACTCAATGTGTATGATATGGAGAAAGAATCTGGGTGAATTTAGAAAACAATTACTTTTGTACCTAATTTCTTCATTTGCTCATTCGAGGTGAAGCTTCTTTTACACACCCGTGAGACCAATTCATTAATGCCACAATGAGTCACAACCACTAGCACCACTATAATGTGATCAAGCAAAATGCAAGAAGTTCATGGTAAAAAAATTCTAGCAAAGATGATGACGATCTGGTGTGTCATCTATATATCACAGCTGTAGGTATGCACACTTAGACTATAACACTGAGTGTATTAGCTCTTGCTATCACAGGGCAAGCTTCTTAAAATTCCTTCCCCTCTGTTTTCTTATCTATATAATGGGGACAGAAAGAGGATTTACTTTGTAAAAACCAAATGTTGTCAACCATGCTAAGTACTTAGAATCAGACCGACACACAATAAGAACAGAATAAACACTAGAAATCAATATTATCATGATATCAATAAAAGTTATGGTGGAATAAATTGTCTTGCTTGGACTGAGCTTCCACAAACTTTGGCATTTCTCAATCATGTTTGGGACTAGCTATTACCGTGCCAAGTGATGAGGAATAAAAATGTGTTGGCAAACACAACTTAAAAATGTAGTTACTAAATGCATTATTCTAATTTCTTTTAAAAAGTTTGTAACAGCAAAGGTGATTTGGGAACACCTTTACCCAGTGTCAAACAAGGCTGAGAAAAACAGGACTAATGACCATCTCTTGGGAGATCCTGAGGAGGCACATGGCTCTTAGGAAAGTAGGGTGTTCTGAGAATCTCTTAAAGTGCTGGTGGTAACTGAGACCCTAAATCAGAGGACATTTAATGAAAAGAGAAAAGGACACACATTTTCTTTCCATTAATCAACAGGAGCCTGGTTGGTTGGAGGAAGGGTGCATATGCCATGATAGATAGTGGTTGTGCTGTTCTTCCTGCTGTCTCTAATTCAGGTAGCCGTTATCACAGTCAAATATTACCTTCAAACCCCATGAGAATAGCTGTGAAAGTCCCATGGGAAGAGAAATGTCAGATCTCACTAGTTTTGTCAGATCCCACATATTGAGAGTCCTTGGGTATAAATAGAGATATTGACCTAAGTTGAAAAGTAAGCACGAGAATCTATCCTGGGGATACTCCATGCTGCCTAGTTGCCAGGAAATTACTCTCTGGCAGATACAGAACATGCCACCAACTTAGCATGGAATTTCTATTGATGAGAAACAAACCACTTAAGCTTGCAAAAATTACCCAAATGAAATGCCAGTCGGCGGTTGCACCACACACAGGATATGCACTCAGGGATGGGGAGGGGGGTTGCTCTATCTGAAAGCATGATGCAAATGAACAGACTGAAGCTAATGAAGTAAAAGACTTTTATTGAAAAGAGCAGAGATGAAATGAACAGTGGGAAAGCATTATGAAGAGACTTGTTCAATGGAAAAAAAATACGTCCAAAGGAAGTGATGGGTGGTGGTCTTATACACTTTGGAGTGTTTGTTCAAGTACCATCCTGCTTTCTTTTCTCCCATTCATCCCATTTGTGATTTTTACAGGACAAAAAAAGGGTGCCATGTAGGGGCCAATAAGGGAGGGAGGAGCTATTTGTCTCTAACATACACAGGCCTGAGACTGGTCACAACTGCAGCCAACTGGCCTCCCTGTATGGCCTGGGAGACAGCGCCTGCTTTTCTTTCAACTCATCAATGAGATTTTTGATGTCTCTTTTAGTACCACAATTGCCTTCTAGCACAGGCCATTTTCCCAGAGGTTGAAAAAAAAATGTCCCCTATGACCAGAGGGCCCTGTCTGTCCTCTGGAGGTTTTGCCACTCTCAGTCTGACTTCTCCTTTCAGTGAGAGTTACAGGCTTATTGTTTGAGTCTCCTGAACTGCCTGTGTTGAAGGCCTAATGCTCAAAACGAATGTATTTGGAGCTACTGCCTTGGAGGAGACAATGAAGATTAAATGAAGTCTTAGGAAAGAATTGCTGATGCCCTTTGAAAAAAACAAAGACATCAGAGCACGCCCTCTACTGTGAGGGAACACTCACAGAAAGAGGCAGTGCACAAGCCAGGGAGAGAACCCTCCCACAGAAGCACCTTGCTCTGGACTTTCCCTGGACACTGGAATGTGTGGAAAGCCGTGAGTGGTTTTCCCCTCTGTTTCTCCCCTTACCCCAGGAACAACAGGAAGAAATAGCAAATTTGGAAGCAATGAATTCACCCGATTTTCCCTAAGCCGCGATCCTCCCCCACCCTAATAAACCATGTAATCATTATTTCTAAAAATACTTGATCAACTAATTAATTAATTTTAAGAAAATCAAGAACTTTCTTGAAGAAAATGATGTTACTGTATGATCTACGAATCAATGAAAGATTTAATAAGGAAGACAGTGTTTTGAAGAGATGAAACTAAATTAAAAAAAATCAAAATCCAGGCCGCCCCCTCCCCCAAAAAAAGAGCCAGGAAAAATCAGTTTCTGCTGTTTTAAGGCAGGTGGTCTGTGGAGCTTTATTTCGGCTCCTGACACCAAGACAGTGAAGGAGTGAGATCCTGGACTTGACGCCAGCCAGGCCTGAACCCACATCCTGAGTGTGTCACAAGCTCTCTGACCTCATGAAAGGTGCACAGGCACACGCTTAGCTGAGATGCTTTTGCGAAACATTTGGCCCCAAAGATATGTTCATTCACATACTTCAAGACGAGACTTCAAAAAGCTGTGGAGCATACACGTTACATGGATTTTGATGCAAATTTGTTTTCTGAAATTGGTGAAATTTTTCCATAAATGCTTTTGTGCAGTACTTGAGGGCTCTTATTTATTTAATTTCCCCCTGGAAACCATATCACTTTTGCTCATGTTCACGAAGGGCTTCAAGTGCTGCTAAGTGCCCTTTGCGGATTCTCTGATTTAATCATCACTACAAACCCAAGATGAGCATTTGGCTTTGTGGTTAATGTGCATATGTCCCATATTAGAATGTCTACTCTGGAGCCCCGCATGTTGTTATTTTAGCAACTCTGGGAGTCAGCAGGTGATGACTCAAGCAGCTTAGTCCCTGCTACCCATGGCGAAACATCTGGATCTTGACTTTAGTCTGGTCTAGTCTGGCCTTTGCAGACAATCAGGGTCAGTTGGTGATGGATATGCCCCTCTCTCTCTATCTCACCCAATGTTTGTATTTCTCTCAAATAAAATATATTTTAAAATTCTATGAGATAGGAATATTCCTGTTTCTATTTGAGAGGTGAGAATTGGAAGCCTGGGGACTGAGGGTAATTTGAGCAGTGGGTGGCAGAGCTGAGCTGAGCACAGGCTGACAGCATACAGAACAGAACTCAATCTCTTACCAGTCCACAAAGATCCACTGCGCATCTAAGTCATTAGCATACTTACCTTTAGACCCATATTGAATATACATAACAAGTGGTATGCTATGTAAAGTTATATTCCACATTTTTTAAATGAAATTGGCTTCATGCATATTAGCAGCTTGAGAAGACAAAAAGTTGTCATTTGATAATTTTCTGGCTTTTTTTAACTGAGTATATTACCATTGGCCTAGTAATCTCCCTTTTAATTTTTTTTTTTCCAGAATGAAAAAACTATGAGGAAAAGCATGGAGTGAACAGTAATCAATTCTTAACACTAGATGTAAACAGTATGACCATTCGGCCCACTAGGTTTGTCACCAGCTGCAGCCTTGGCATCACACCCGAGTGCCAGTTTGAAACCTGGCTTTCCCACTTCTAATCCAGCTCCCTGCTAATGCTGCTGAGAAAGCAGTCAGAGATGGCCCAAGTGCTTGGGACTGTCACCCATATGAAAGAGCCACATGGCATCCCAGGCTCCTGGGTTTAGCCTAGCCAATTCTGGTCAATAAGGCTGTGTGAGCAATGAACTGTCAGATACAAAGTCTTTCTTTTCTCTGGCTCTCCTTCACTCTGTAACTCTGCCTTCTTAATAATAAATAAATCATGAAAAAAGAAATACCACAGCTATAAGAGCCTGTTGGGGCCCTTGGCCTTCCCTGGTGAGCTGTGTTTGCCTTGATGGAAGGCGTTTCACTCGTCTCTGACTTGCTCACTGCTTTGGAGTAGTCAGACATGGAAATTTTATTTCCTTCTAGTTATCCAGGACATTGAGTCATACTAAAGAATCATGAGGACCAAAAACTCTACTTTGGGCCCAAACTTTGTCCAATCCTGAAGGGCTTAGAAACCTGCTTCCTTCCATATGGAAATGGCTACCTCCAGCTCAGCTCTAAATCCTTGAGAAATTTAGATACAATTTCATATCTCTTATAAAACACTGTCCCAGGAACACCCTACAGTCCTGTTCAGTAAGAAGACCAATTAATCAAGGCTCCTGTGATGCGTGTAATGGGAGGGGCTCAATGCAGTCATTGAACAAGGTGAGATTTGTCATGATTCTTGCAAGTTGGGACTTCTTTCCCCAAAGTCACAAGGTCATTTTCGGTAGGAGGAGACGCATCAATCACTCACCCAAGAGAAAAAAAAAGTGTCATGGAATCTGGACTGTATGTAGGAATAGAGAATAAACTGGCTATTGGTGTGAAATTGCTCATGAGAAAAATAACTGGAAGTGGATGTTTTAGTTCGTTCTCTATGCTTAACAACATACCCCACACAGAGAAGTGGGTAGGAGTGCTTGAAAATATCCATGGACATCCTAAATACTTGCTGCTTGGGTGGGATATTCGTTTTATGATCAAGGGCAGCGTGTGTCAGATTAGCCACAGCACAACGTAGTATCAGATTTTGTCTCCATAGAAATAATGGCAACAGATGTCCCTAACTAAGTCCTATTTGCGGGTAAAGACAGGTCGTCAGTGTCATTATCTCTGTCTCATCAATACCTCACTACAAACCGGATACCATATGGGAGGGTAAGTTAGTCTGGGCTGCCAGGACCAAGCACGATGCTTCATCAACTGTGTTGAATGAGAATTCTCCCCAGGGTGGCTCAAGCCAGCAAACTGCTTTGATGCATTTCAGGCTGACAGTGTGATTTTCAACCATTCGCAGGGATGCCTCAGAGCTGCTTCAGATCTTTGTCATATGCCAAACCGGTGGGGACAAGCTGACTTTGGTCTCTTTATTTCTTTCTTTGAGATGCTCCAAATTCAATCCCTCTGGAATATTTTCTGAGAATTCAAATCTGTATTGGCAGGAGGGAAAGGGCAGGAGATATGGAGCAGGCCTTCCCATGGGTCTCCTGAATTAAATGGATCATCTGGCCCTGTGGCCTGACAATGTGAGAAATTAAAAACTTTGGGTACAAGATAATAACTAACAGTTAACAGACACTTGTGTTATAGGCATTGTAGCATGAACTCTGTGGATATTGTCTCATTTAACCTGCACCTTTAGATAGAAAATACTGTTGCTTCTCTCATAGAATATATGATTTATGGAGAGGGGATGAGAAGTCACAAGCTCTGACAAACATGGCCATTCAATCCAGTCTTTGTGGTTGGTCCCAGAGTTCAACAGACAATATACACTTCCTTTTGACTTTAAAATCTTTGGAGGTTGTATTTCCATCACCAAATTAATAGGAACTCCATTTGTTTAAAAAAAAAAAAAAGGTTTTCAACGAAATCATGATTTTTTAGCATGCTTTTTGCAAATGCATTTTTTTTATCATGATTAAAGAAAAGCCACGGTCTCTGCTGCTGAGACCCTCGGTCTGGCCTTTTTGGGGAGCTGTTGACTGTCTTTTTAAAATGCAATTCTGTTTCCCCAAAGACACCACTATCTGTGAGAGGCTGTCTGAAAGAGCCTTATTATTACAGCATGTTGCTGACAAGTAATGCACTATTGCCATCTATTGTAATGGAGAGTAAGTTGATTTACTGCAGAGGATAGTGAGCTAATAGGAAACAAGCACTATGCAGTTGGGAACCACAATTCATTGTTTTCTTCTGTTCAGGAATATCTCTCAATAGCTCAGGGCAAGTGGACCATATGCCTTTTCTCTCCTGAATACTATTTGACCTGAAGAAACCAAAAGCTCATTTAGTCTGAGTCATAAATTCTCTTCCCCGATGATGAGGCTAAGGAAGATGATGCCCTTTTTGAGAGGTTGGGAGAGGAAGAGACACACGGAAAGAGGAAGAGAACTGCCATCAAGTTCACTCCCCAAATGCACACACCATGGTGGCCTGGGGGCAGAGCCTGGTCTTGCATAGGGGAGGAAGGAACTCCATGGCCTAAGCCATCACCACTGTCTCCTCAATGCCTGTTTTAGCAGGAAGCTAGAGTCAGGAGACAGATCCAGGCATCATATCTGTGCACTCTGGCCTGAGGAATAGGCATCATTATCTGCTAGCTAAGTACTTGCTCCCTGACGAAACTTCTTAAGTTGTTTTCTTTAAACTCATTAAGAATCTGTATTTTGCAGAAGCTCTAATTCTGAGAACACTGGAGCAGCCAGACTGGGGCGAAGCTCTGAGTAGCTTCACAGCATGAGAGTGAAGTAAATGCCTTCTTCCCCTGTCACAGTGGCACCATCTCCTAGTCTCCAGGGAGAAAGCAGTAACAGTTTACTGATTTGGGAAGACTGTCTGCTGCATCTCGTTGCCTCCCTGCCTTGCAAGCTGATCAGTCAAACACAGTGGGGCCTTGATACCCACTTTGTTCCCTGCTGGCCGTAAGCAAATTTGGGATCTGTTGATCAAGGCTGGGATCAGGCACAGGAGCAGCCAACATCCCGGGCTGTTTCATGCTGATCTGCCACAGACAAGCCTGAGTTGGCTTCTGATCTCTAGAAAACACAGCCAGGTAGTCAAAATCACTCTCTCTTCAGCCTGTAGGTCTGTTTCAAGTTAGGGCCCACAGAGCAGGTCTCAGATAACGTCAGTTCTTCTAGGAATTATACTTGGATTCCATCTCACTTATACTTGCTCTCTCTTCTTTTTCTCAGGATAGCACACTTCTTTGGTTGGGTGTCAGCCCATGTTGCTTACTTTCCTAGCTTTGATGCTTCTCAGATATTAGTAAAAGTTCCTAAAATGAACCGGACCTCTCTGGTTATGATAGTTCCTATCTTTTTTTTTATGGCTCTCTCCTTGACTTCGAAGGAAAGTGGGACATAGTCAAATACTTAGTAGAGTCTTTTCATTGGTTTTCTACAATATTTTTGAACTAATGTCATTACTGAAAATTATGAGATTATGCAATTTCTATAACAATTTTGAACTTTGGAGAGTTCAAAAATGTAATTCATGTTGAACAACATGAAGAGAATTGTTGCACATCCACATGACCATTTCTAAGTGACATAGAAGACCCTTCCCCTTTTGGGACATCCAATTCCCCTGTTTTTTTACATGAGCTCTTGATCTCCATCCCCACTCTTCCATTTCTCAAAGCCCACAGACTTAAACTACAAATTAGGATTGAAAGTTTGAGAATAAATAAGAAATAATCCTCATGTGTGATGAACTGATAGAGCCAGGTATAACATACAAATGCCTCCGAGTCTATTCCAGTGATGTGACAGAAGTGTGTGTGAGTGGAATGGAGAAAGGCTCCTGGCAGAGAAAGCTGCTGGGTTGAACTTGAACCCAGATAGGAGTAGGCAAAAGGAGACTGGCAAAACCAAGAGCATGAGCAAGTTACAGAGAATGAGCTGGGTGCCAAGCCAGCTGTGAGAATGCCGAATGGGCAACTGCAAGCTGTCCAACGTGTGTTATTAATGAGCGGTATACAATGTGGGCAGGCACTCCCCTAGACACCTGGATTGATGCCATTGCCATGGCTACACCCTTTCCCCAGGAGCTAAGAGGAGAGGTGTCTGACAACATCACTGAATTATTCTCTTCCCTACACCAGAAGTCTGATAGGTGCCACAGAACTCTCAAGAAAATTGCAAAGGTAGGCATAAAAGGTCTAACGAGAAAAAGAAATGCTGCGGTTTGATTCCTTTCACAGGCAACTTCATTCCCCTCAGCTTCAGCCAGTGGTGTCAGCTCCAGCTTTGGAAACAACTCAAAAATCTGTGAAACTCCAGCTCACATGTCCACCAAGCCTTTATGGCTTAATTTGTCAGGGGCCCAGTTTACTGGATTCAGACAATTGAATCAGGATGAATGTGAAGCCACTGTTTATCCCTCATCGTTTTCCTCCCTCCCTTGGAGTGTGTACTTGCCAGAATAATGTCTCATTAGAACTCTCACCAGAGCTGGGGCCACATAAGCACCAAACTCTATCCAGGGTTAGCAACATAGCCACAGGCACAAGGCAAGTTGGAAGTGCATTGCAGTAACGGGCAAGGCCAGTCTCTCAGCCTGCAACCAGCAGAGAAAAGAATACTCAGTCCATTTTGCATTGTGGTCATGTTTTTCCCCATAAAGGAAAGTACAGCTGCCTCTTGCAATGAAATAATCCTTTCTTCCTGCTCTAATCAGCTGATTGGACTCTCTTTCATGATTCAATAATGATGGTCATATAATCTAATACAGTACAAAAGAAATTAGCAAAAAAAAAAAAATCAAGATGACGAAGAGCTATGGACCAAGTCACTTAAAGAAAATGGTCTCTATTATGGCTTGTACAGATTTAGCAGTTACGAAAGGGAAAATATACCCTCACAGAACTTTGAGGTGAGCAAAAATGTGAATAACCAAACAGTAAAATGCATGCCTTTATTGAATTAGCTTGACTTTTTGTGAACACTAATCCTTGGAAAGACTAGTTCAACAGGAACTCTTTTGCTGCTTTTGTTCTAGAATCTTGCTATCTGTACCTTAATGTGACTGTCAAGCATAGACTCTGTGATATCCACTGTATTGCATTCGGAATTGTTTAGCATGTGATGCTGTTGGTTCTACGAGAGGTGGATCAGCATAAAAGATACAGTTTTCATTTGATCTTAGCCAAAAGGCTGAGAAGTGATTAAGACAATTTTCATGAGAGGACAACCTGAGCTTGCCCATTGCAGCCTTGGGGACTGGTGCAAATAGCAACTCTTGAGCCTAGAATTCTCCATTTTACATAGTTAAGTTGAGAAGCAAATATGGTTATATTCTGATGATAGGTACTACTCTTTCAACGATTACTTCTTTTTCTAACTGATTAAAACTAATGATGGGCTCCTGGTGCATTTATTAGGAGGCATCAGTTATCAAGGAAGAAATTTGACTAACCAGAGACTGCCATGCTGGGAAGGCGCTCCCACAGAAAAGCTACAGAAAAAAGGAGAGAGAGGAAAAGGACTGTTCCAGGCTTCTTAGTCAGGATACCACATGTAGAGTGTAGGAGTCTTGCCATGCTATGACACCACTCCCATAACACTTTGCAAAGTTACCTAGGTGGTCTCAGTTGAATCTAACAGCACCAAGAGCTGGCATGAGCTGCCATGCTATTTCATACAACAGATTGGAATTGAACCCAGCTGGTTCACTTCTGTCCTAACTATTGTACCAAAGACCTTCCCCACATTTTATATATTTATGAACCTCAAATACCAATAGGCAATATCAACGAGTCTCTGACTCTTTCACCATACATAGATTTAAAAGCACTTCATTATTTTCCCCATGTATTTTCACAAAGAATTTCTCTTTTTGCAGTATATACAAGATAGAGGAATAAGCGCGCGCGCACACACACACACACACACACACACATAGAGTAATTTTTAAAATTTAGAGCATATAGTGTGCCATCAACATGTCTAATTTATTTATAACATATAAGAATAAAAATGCCTACAGAATCTCAGTATAAGAAATAGTGATTTTTGTAGAGTTTTTCTTTTTATATCTCTCGTCTCCCCAGACGAGCACCCTTCACGTGGTCTCTGACACGTGATAAAATACTGGAACACATAGAGAATTTGGCCTAGAGTTTATGTTTCCTTTATGAAAAAATTTGGTTCAAGATAAACTCGGGAGAGTGTGAAAGAATGAGTGATTCACATGTCCTTCCTACCACCCAGAGAAGATTCTAATCATGCCAACGATTTTTTTTTTCCCTACATAAATTGAAGAAGCGATAATCTAGATGAAGTGTTCACAAGAATCCACAGTTGAGATTACTGGCACTTTGATAAAATAACACCCCGTTGCTTTAAATAGGGATTGACCAGATGGCAAAGTTGATAGTCTCATCATGACTTGAAGGCCTCCTAAACCAAGGACCATGATATACTCTCTGACACACACATACATCTGAGTATATCTATGGGTTTTATATATAGGCATGTACCAGTTTCTCAGCTGTGCCTTGTTGAACAGAAATACAGTCACAGAATATTTAAATCGATCAATTAGCCAACTTACAGGATACAATAGTAGCGACACTGATTATCGATGGAATACATTAAACTGGAAAATGAGAGTTCCATTATGTTGATCACTGTGTGAATTTTATTGCCAATTATGCCTAAATTTTCTCCTCTGTAGAAATAATTTTAATTCACACTGAATAAGTTCAGGTGCAAGAGTGGAATCTTTGTTTCACAGTAAAACACTGAATTACATCTTTATGGGGGAGGAGCTGAGATGAGTCGTGTTTTCAGCAGTGAGATGCTTAGATTATACTTAAGTGTGCAGGTGACAAATGATTCTTTGCTTTTCGATCTATGTGTATTTGTAGCTGCCTTATAGAGAGTTATGATTTTAAAAATGTATCTTGCCCTTGTGATGCATTTCTTTTCCCAACAGGAAAAGCAAGATTATTTTTCGTCATGCCTGTTGTGCTTTGAAAATTCTATTCAACTTAAGTAATTAAAGGGTCGGACTCATATTTCTTTTCTTTTTCTTGCTTTTTTTTTTACTTCTAGCACTGCCATTTTTCTTATCTTGATATTTTTTAAAGATCTAGCTGATGCTTACAGAAGGGTATAGTTCCCTCCACTTTTCTTGTAATTAGCATTTTTATTAATTTCTGGAGACTATTTTACATCAACATTCCACAAATGCTATTTCTAAAGTCTTTCAGTATCTATATTAAATATTGCATTTTTATTTGACTTTCAGCATTTCAAATAGTTCATGGGAAATGGAACTAAGCTAAATCTATTTTGTTGCCAAAAAATGTTGAAACCCATGCATTTTAAAAAATATCACGCACTTTCTATGAGCTTTCTGACATTCTCCCTGATTTTAAAAAGAAGCAAATAAAAAAATCCAGTTTCACATTTTCTAATACTTTGTGGCTTGATGTTACCATTGTCTTAGTGACCCTGAGAAGTAGCAGAGGGCAGTAGAGTTCTGGAATGCTCTTGGTTGTTAAAGAGATTTGAGTTGGGGCCACACCTGTTAGGCTGTTTGTCTACTCAGTTTCCTTCTTTGTGATCAGTGGCAACTGTCATGTGCTCACCTTAAAGACTTGTGTGTTTATTTGAAAAGCAGAGAGAGAGAGAGAGAGAGAGAGAGAGAGAGAGAGAGAGAGAGATTGAGAGAGTCTTTCTTCAGCTGGTTCGCCCCGCAGAATGGTTGCACACCTGAAGCTGGGTGACATGAAAGCCAGGAGCCAGGAGCTGCCGGGTCTCCAACATGAGTGCAGAGTTTGAAGCACTGGAACCATCTTAAGCCGCTTTCCCAGGCCTGGAAGCAGGGAGCAATTTGGGATGCTGGTGCTACAGATGGTAATTTTTTTATCAGCTATGCCACAATGCTTATTATGAGGAAACCAAAATATCATTGCACAGTTGTATGTCCTACATGTCTTTTCCTTTTTACAGGTAGTATCTTGGTGAGTTTGGAAATCACTTTCCTGATTTAGGGCTAACTTCATTCTTTCAATCTGAGAGTGCTCACGGACAGAAAGCCTCCCAGGAAAGAAAGCAAAGCGGACAAGTTGAGAGAGTTCATTCTAGAAGCCAACTTCAACAACAAAAAAACATTGCTTCCTGGAGTAGGAAAACACTTCTTCTGGGAAAACAAACAAACAAACACCACATTGGTTTACTTATTTGAAAGAAATAGAGAAAGAGAATCTTCCGTTCACAGGTTCAGTCTCCAAATAACCTTAAGAAGCCAGGAGTCAGGAGCTCTGACTGGATCTCCCAGTGAGCTACAGAGACCCAAGTGCTTGGGCCATTTTGTTGCCTTCCCAAGTGCATCAACATAGTGCTGGAACAAAAGTGGAACAGCCAAGACTCCAATCAGCACTTATATGGGATGCCAATGTTGCAGATAAAAGCTTAACCTGCTATACCACAATGTGGGCACCTGAGGTGTGGAAACACTCGATCCCTTTGCGGTTTGTGAATCCTTTAACCATAGAGCTTCAGAAAGCATGCAAATGAAAAGACGGTAACTACTGAAGCCTTATAGGCTAACAGAGGAGTAAGTTTACATACAGAATGATCATTCTCCAAGCTTCATGCTCAAAGAAAGGACGTGACTTTACTAAGTGGCATTACAAATTGTTTGGGATACACTGGGACTTGTGAGCACAGCTGGATGCTCTGTGTCACTCATATTTGCCAAAACTTACACTTGCTGACAACATGGAAGGGAAACACATAAGAAAAAAAATATCATTTTATCAGAAAAACAAAATTAGCTATGCTGGAAGATATCTCAAAACTTCTTGGAAAAATTCAAGTAAAAACAAAGTACATAAGGAAAAATTTGCAATACATGTATACAGGAGACCACAACAGTTCACAACAAATGGATAGTATGAAAAGACTAGGGAGCTGATGTACTGGCTCAGTTTGACTGCTTCTCTGTCTGTAAGTGGTGGCATCCCATATGGGTGCCAATTCATGTCCCAGCTGCTCCACTTAATATCCAGGTCCTTGTTTATGGCCTGAGAAAGCAGAGGAGGATGGCTCAAAGTCTTGGGACACTGCACCCACATGGGAGACCCAGAAAAGGCTTCTGACTCCTAGTTACAGACGGTCTCAACAACGGCTACTGTGATCATTTGGAGAGTAAAGCAGGGGATGGAAGTTAATTTTTCTCTCTGTCTTTCTCTCTGTATGTCTGCCTTTCCAATAAAAATAAACACATATTTAAAACAAAAGACTACTTAGAGCCAGCACTGACCTAATGGGTGTAGCCACCATCTGCACTGTCCTATATGAGTGTTGCCTCTAATACCACCTGCAATACTTCTGATCCCACTGCCTGCTAATGTGCTTGGACATTCTGCAGAAGTGGTTGGGCCCCTGCACCCAAGTGGGAGAGATCCACAAGATCCTGTTTCAGAGCAGCCTGTCATTGTGGTTTCTGGAGGAGTGAGCCAGAAGATGGAAAATCTCTCTGTCTCTCCCTCCCTCGCTCTATAACTCTGCTTTTCAATTACACAATCTACGAACAGAAAATTGCTCACCGATTCCAACATGTTTTCCGCTAAAGCTAGCCTGTGTTTGACTCCGTTGTCCACCCCCTTGAGGCGGCCGCTGCGTGTGTCTTGCAGGTGGAGCTTTTAGGAGCATCAGCTGTGCTGCTTCTCAGGGTCCTGGCAGGAATCTTCGTCCATGAGAGGGAAGGTCCACCCACAGAATTCCCAATTCCCACAAAAAGCAAGAGTTTCTTTGAAAATCGATTTTTTAATTTCTCATTGGAAATGTGAAAGAAACCGCAGTATCATTTCCCTTTGAAACATTCTTGTCTGGCTAACGTGATTTTCCAGTGCTTTTCTTTATAGAAAATAGCATTCTTCCATCTCAGCAGACTGTAACCACAAACCTTTTGGAAGACAGAGTGGCTTCTCAGACAGGCAGCTTGGGGGATTCATTCGCCCTTTTTACAAGGTGCAATCGTTTTCTATGACATACTTCAGCTAATGATGTGACTGTCCAGGGGCTGGCCCACACTTTCCCTTGGTGAAGGGGATGGACATCAGACTTCCTGTTGATCACCATGATTCTTTGTCCAGGAAAAGCTTTGCCAGAGCTGCCATTGCCTGCTCGAGGCAGGCCCACTCTACCCCTCTCCAAAGCAGTGTATGCTCCTGATTGATCATGTGCTCAAAGTCAGAACACTGCTGGTAGTGGATGTCTGTGGGTGTGTGTGTGAGAGAGTCAGAGAAAGTATACTTTCTTGTTGGTATGAAACAGAATTTATGAGTAGGAGCAGACAGCTTCTGCTTGACTTGACACTGTGCATAAGAAAGACATGTGGAACCTCAGTTTTCTTGGGGACTCAGTTGCAGTGGGTTTTAGGTGTCTCGGTATAAGAGGGAAGAAGGGTTTGGGAGCACATTGTAAGATAAGAACAGCCACACAGGCAGATTGATTAGTGCAACAAAGCAAGAAAAAAAATCCATATCTGGTACAGTCTTTCTTCTTCTTTTTTTTTTTTTTAAAGATTTATTTTATTTTTATTGGAAAGGTGGATATACAGAGAGAAGAGACAGAGAGGAAGATATTCCGTCCGATGATTCACTCCCCAAGTGAGCACAACGGCCGATGCTATGCTGATCCGAAGCCAGGAGCCTCTTCTGGGTCTCCCACGCGGGTGCAGGGTCCCAAAGCTTTGGGCTGTCCTCCAATGCTTTCCCAGGCCACAGGCAGGGAGCTGGAAGGGAAGTGGGGCTGCCGGGATTAGAACCGGCGCCCATATGGGATCCTGGGCATGCAAGGCAAGGAGGACCTTAACCACTGCGCCACCGCGCCGGGCCTCTAGTCTTTCTTCTTTAGGATGCCAAGGATCCACAGGATGAAAATCGCTTTGACTCTCTGTGGCAACTCCATGATCTGAGCAGAGCTCTGAGCTCGTACTGCTCTGCTGCAGGCTGGCTGCCTCCTGCCAGGGCACGGTGCTGAGCAGGGGCGGGGAGGAGACTGGGACAATCCTGGGTAACAGCAGATCTTTCACAGGACCTCTGGGACTCAGGGTGAGGTCTGTCCTCGCCCCCCGAATTCACATTCCTACATGCCATTCCTTTCTGCATGAATTGGAAGGATGTTTTTTTCTGTTTCTGCATCAAACCACACAGTGAGTCTAAGGAAGGTTAACTGTAACATTCCGTATCATCAGTTTAATTAGGTCCATAGTCTGGGAAATATTTCCCTGTCAACCTCTGCAGTAAGACACTGTGATCAGGCAGCAGCTAATCTTTAGGACTCTCTGGGCTAACCTGTAAATGACTTTAAAAACAAGGGTAGAAACATTAAAAAAAAAAAAAGCGGTTTGTTCACATTGCAAACTGGGAGGGTGTGTGGCAAAATAAACATTTAAACATCTTATTAAAGTGGGTGCGCTATCACCCAGTATCCAGATGCTAGGAGGAGTTTGATAAAGATGTTGTTAGGGGGCCACCTCAAATTGCACCGAGTATGCCTGGCCTGTGTACCTTCCAGTAATTTATCACCAGCTGAGTGACTGCTTTGAGTAGGGGAAATTACTAGGAGCCAGAGGTTTATGGGCACAGTTTTACACATTTCATTAGCAGTTGGAAAGATAATTTTCCTCTCCAAATGCAGACAATTGTTTCTAGGTTTGATTCTCCGGTAATGAAGCATTTCTCTCTCTCTCTCCCTGTTTCTCTCTTTATGTGTGTGTATGCGTGCCTGTACATATGTTTGCTTGTATATATAAGAATAGATAGCTACCTGGATGAGTTAGTGTGTGTTGACATTGCGATGGAGGGATTGATATTGGAAACGTTTTGCCAGGAGCATTTAGCGATTGTCAATGAAACAAAAATAATGAAGCGAATTAGTGTCCGTGCTTCATTTATTGTTCCTATCATTAGCCTAACTTTAACTAGATTACAATGTTCATCTCCTAAAGGAGGAACTCTGTTTTCTCCAACAAATATCCAAGTGAAAATGCTGTTGCAGACTAAGGAATCTCATGGAGAGATGTTCAATTACCTAGCAAGTTTTCTAAGCATAAACATGAAAACTCACCATGCCAGTCATTTCAAGCAAGTTCGCTAAGCAAAATGAATGTTAATTACAGAGAAACAGATAAGAACATTTCCAGTAAAGACAGCTCAAGCCCTTTATGTACAAGGAAGACAGAAGAGAAGGGAATTCCACTCTTGGATAGGTACCATCTTGTGAGAGACAGAAAAAAAATAATGAGCATCTGAGACTGGTGACTTTGGAGTGCTTGGAAGTGGTACTTAAGCAAAAAGTAATGACCCGGGGAAACCCATGCCATTTGTACCTGTTCTGATCCATTAGTAAGAGTTCAATGAGACTCACAGAGCTGAGCTTCTTCACTTCCTGCAAAGGGTGGTGAAGCTTTTTCTGTCAAGGGCCATCTGGATATTCCTAACAGTGCTCTTGGGCCTTACAAAGCTGTCAGCTGTCAGAATCAGTCTGCTATAACAGATACAATGTAATTTGTATGCTGCCTGTACTTGATTTGACAGGGCCAGAGCCTTATATAGTGAGTAGACTGATATCCCCCGCCTCTGTAAGACAATGACTTCAATACGTGCATTGGCAAGTAGGATTCCCTGGTATCTTGACAAAAACGCACCAAACTACATCAAAACAAACCCCACGTATTCACCAGCTATGCAGTCTGATGACATAGTGTTGTCAAAGAATTCATTCTTTCAGGAATAAGAGTAAAGATACTTTCACTTTGAAAAAAAAAAAAAGAAAGCCTAAGGTTTCAAGTAATTAATTCAGAAATGTCCTCCATTGAGAAACTACAGTTACACCACAAAAGAGCATTGCGCATTGTGCTTGCAGTTCCTCACTAGCCTGAGAACCAGTGGTTCACTCCCCGTTATTTTAAGAAGTTTACTGACTTCTGCAGCTGTAACTCTACCCATGCTACGTATTCCTCTTACTTTTTAGATCTGCCCATGTTAACCACCCTTCAACACCTGATTTCTTATCAGCTTCTGGCTAATAATGTTTGTGTTTGCAGTGGAATCTTCTGTCAACTATGATTTTCATGAGACCTATGTTGCCTTTTATCTATTTATTTATATACTTACTTATTATTTATTATTTTTTGTTGCAAAGTCAGATATACAGAGAGGAGGAGGAAACTGACAGGAAGAATTTCCCTCTGATGACTCACTCCCCAAGTGAGCGCAACGGCTCGCTATGCCAATCTGAAGCCAGGAGCCAGGAATTTGTCCAGGTCTCCCATGCAGGTGAAGGGTCCCAAGGCTTTAGTCTGTCCTCGACTGCTTTCCCAGGCTACAGACAGGGAGCTGGATGGGAAGTGGAGCTGCCGGGATTAGAACTGGTGCCCCTACGGGATCCCAGTGTGTTCAAGGTGAGGACTTTAGCTGGTAGGCCACCCGTCTGGGCCTGGTTGCCTGTCTTTGAGTGTTGAAATGTGTGCATGAGCAGTTTCATAGCATTCAAGTTCCATGAACATTTTTGGAGGCTCTATCTACTTACATTGTAGTAGTATCGCTTGTCAGAGTTTGCTATCCATTCAATAACATAGAAATTTTAAAATTTGTTTTGGTTTTGATATAATGGAGTTTACTCTTTGTAAAATGTAGTTCTTGGACTTTGATAAGTGTATAGAGTCATGTGCCTCCTTGTTGCCAACTCCCCTCCTCTTTAAATCTCTTAAACAAACACTTATTCTTTCTTCAACTCCAATTTTGCCTTCTAGAGAATGATCCGTAGCCGACATTGAGGAACAGTGAGTAAAGCTGCTGCTTCCGATGGCAGGATCCTATGCGGGCATGGTTTGAGTCCCAGCTGCTCCAATTATGATCCTGCTTCCTGCCAACGCACCTGGGAAAGCAGCAAACATTGGTCAATGTGCTTGAACCACATGGAGACCCAGAAGAAGCTCCTGGCTTTGGCCTAGCCCAGTCCTGCCCATTGTGACCTTTTGGGTAGTGAACCAGCTCTCTCTCCCTCTCTTGCTCACTTGCTCTCTCTCACTCAGTGTGTAGGTGTAAGTATACTTTGCAAATAAGTATAATAACTCTTTAAAAACATAAAATGTTTCATGAATGAATTTGGCTTATTTCACTTAATAAAATGATTTTAAGTTTCATTAGTATTCAGTTGCTTTTTATTGTTGAATAGTATTCCATTGAATAGTGTCTCACAGTTCATTTACCCAACCAAAATGGAAAAATATATAGGATATTTCCAGTCTTCCATAATTGTATATAAACCTGTGATAAACATTTGTGTACAACTCATCAAGTCACTTGAGTAAAGGCCTAGAGATAGACTTGCTAAGTCCCACGTATGCTGGGTCATATGCTAATTGTATGTTTAACTTCACAAGAAACCAGAAAACTGAGAAGAACCGTAGCAGTTAACATTTTGCACTAATAATAAATGACAGTTAACTAACTTGCCCACGATTTCCACTTGTAATACCAGGATGTGTGCCGTATTATTTTGTTAATTAATTTAGTCATCATGATTATTTATCGGGTGTTATTACATCTAAGCACTATTCCCGTGTTTTCTCATGAAGATTCCATTCTGTCGGAGGAGAGAGAAAATAAACACAATACAAACAATTAAGACGTTTCTAGAGAACGATGAGTATTATTAAGAATATTGTTCTGTGATTGAGATGAAGCACTTTGAAGAATTTCAGTCTGATAACCACTACCTTAAAATTTAATATGCCCCACTAACTAAAGCCTTAATAAAAATTCATGAGACCAATGAATGTGTCATCCGTCTCTGGAAACGATGCTTTGGAAATGTGTTGTTCAAAGAAAATTTAATAACTGTAGTCTTTCACAATATATCTGGTTCTCAAATCTCTTGGCTACATAACCAGTGAGTATGCATCGCTTAGATTGGGCTCAAACATCTGTTTTTCATTTATTTAAAATCAGATTCGTAGTATGAAGACCAGAGGAACAGGGGATAGGAGCAGAATAAGAGAGACCAGAAATAAAGGACACTTCTCAATGGCTCTCAAAAAGGAATTCTACTTTGTCTGCAATGTAACTTAACACATTTTTTCCCATTAAGAATAAATAATTAAATTGGTTTTTAAGTATTACCTGTTTGTAGAATTGAAGGGTAAAATAACACTTATTTTCAAAAAGAAAGCTATGAATTAATTTAAAAGACATTATCTGGAGGAGCATTTAGTGTGTTACACATGAAAACAGTCCTGACCGTGATACTGAGTTGTAGAAGGTCCAGAAATTGATTTTCATAATATTGGATTTATGGTTCAATAATTTTCCACTAGACTGGAGGCCATTGGTTCAGAACGGTTTGCCTGATACGATCACATTTCTCTCATATGGAAATGTATTATTCACTCAACATAGAAAAAGCAAAGTTCCCAAAAACCGGGTATTTTAAAATATTCATCGCATAAATGTGGTTGATGGAATTCCATAGGAGATCCTCGGGACATAAGCTGGTGCCCAGCTTGGGCTGCAGATGTAGAGAATCCCTGAGCCGAATGTGCTAAGCTTGCTTCTGTAGGGACAGAGCTGGGCAGGAATAAATGAGCTCCGCTGGTGATGAAACCAAAGTTCCAATCGAGTGTGCCACAATAACAGCAAAGTGGACAAGCGCTCCTCCCGTCTGCACTGCCCGTTCCTGCTGCCCTCCCCGGTCCTCCCAAGTTCATGAAACGTTTCTCATTTCTTGATACAGAAACCACACACCCTGGAAAGCCACGCATGCTCACTGCAAATGGAATTTAGAGCCATGATTTTGAGCGCAAAAAGTTAGAAATCCATGCAGCTTTTAAAAAAAGCATTTTATTAAAATTGCATTTTGATTGATGGAAAATGCAGAGTGACACGGAAAGAATAAAGGTTCTTCTCTTTGTTGGTTCATTCTCCACAGGTCCACAAGACACGGAAGCCAGGAGCCAGGGAGTCCACCTGGTTCTCCCACATCAGTGGCAGGAACCCAAGAGCACAGGTCGCCATCTCCCACCTTGCAGTGTTTGCTAAAGCAGGAAATTGCATTTGAAGTAAAGGTGGCACTTGAATAGAGAAGGCTGCCATCTCAGTGGCTGCTCCTGAAAGCCCTCTCCCATAGTGTTATTGAAATGCGCATGTTCCTTGTACTTTTTGAAGACTTTCCCTGTCCATAAGTGGCTTCGATCCATTTGTGAAACTATGCTTTCTCCCTGGATCCTTGAGAAATTCCACAGTCCGTGCCAGTATTAGGTGGTTTATTTTATTCTCAAAGCCAAGGACATTGCCAATGAAGAGACAAAAGAGAGGGGATAGTGAAGTTTGTGATACAGACAACAGCGTTCTAACAGTAGTCCTGGCGGAGGACATTGAAAGGCCACAAATATTTTTTTTTAATGTTTTAGTGAGGGCAACTATAGTAAGCTCACTTAAAGAAAATGAAAATGATGAAACAAAAGCTCAGAGTATGTGTCAGACTCTGGGTCTTGGGCAAATGTGTCCTCTCAGCTTGCGGGTTAGCCACCTGGTCAGTGCATAAATACCATTTCTGTTGACCTGCGATGGCTCAGGGCTGCTGCTGGCTGGGAACGCAGTCCTGCAGACTCTGCACATCCATCTGCTTTGCAGCACCGCCACCTATCGGTGACGAGCGGCAGGGGACGGGTCCATGCAGATTGTATTGTTGATGCTCAGTTCTGATTGGAGCTGTGTGTTTAACAGGCAAGGGGACGACGTGGGAGTGTCATTTTGAACTTGACACTGCATGTTTCCTGAGCACAGCTGAGGGAGAAGCTGTCATAGTGTGTTAGTTTAGTCCTGGCTCTGGGAATTCACTGTGTCACACACAGAAGGACAGTGAGCGGATTTCCAAGGCTAAAATAGAGAGAAATGCCCTCTGAGGGTTGTGATTCGTGTCCCCAACAAGTGTCAGGATTTTCTTCCCCTTGCAGCTCTGTTAGTGGCTGTTCCCTACCTGTCAGGCGGTAGTGGGGAAGGGAGTTCTGATCTCACAGACAGTGCTCTCTCAAGGTTGGCTCCAGTGGTCCTGTTCTGCAGGTGTCCTTTCTGGCTAGAGATTCTAGAGGCCTCAGGGAGCAGGTGGCATGCCCACATTCCAAGATCTTAGGCAGAGTAATGCTGGTGGGAGCCATGGCTTCCTTAGGAGACGCTTGGCGAAGGGGCATTGATGTTGGAAGGGCGTTTTTAAACAGAAAATTCAGAAAAACTCTGAATACCAATACTTCATTCGCTTTTCCCTTCAAATATAATCGAAGCCACTTGTATTTTCTTCTTGGGTGGATGGAGGGGAGAAGAAAAATAGATTCTTAAGCCACATTGGTGTTCTGACTTTCTTCACAACGTTTTTCTACTTGCTAAGCCTTTCTGAAGGACCTTCAGCTGTTCCCTTCCACCTGAAATAGAAATGAGTTGGATGATAGATTTGTCTTTCTGGTGTTCCACACGGGGGACCCCGTTGGAGCTGAGCGTGAGAGCCAAAGGGCTTTTTATTCTTGGTGTACCTGCTCTCACACCCTAAGTTGGGCAGGTTCACTGCTCCTGGGATGGAGTGGATCTCGCGGGCATTTTTCTCCTCCTAACTCAGTAGCCTCAAAGATCCCACAAAACAAGTCTCCCTCGCTCTCAACCTCCTCTTCAGTGAAACTGTTCACGAATCTGAGAAGTCAGGTAGACATGGAACGAGTCAATTCCTTCCTTGTAGAGGTTTTTTAACACACCCAGGCAAATAGTGGAAACATCCCTTGCTGACTGAGGTGCAGAACAGCAAACAAACAGGAGTATGTGATGCTGCCTGTCTGCCCGCTGGTGGTGAAATCCTTGGCTAAAGCTTCAGGAAGAAAAGGTCCTTGACCAGCCCTACGCAGTGCTGGCTGCCTTCTGGTGTTAAAGGACGATGAAGATGTCTTCTGGAAATGGTGGAAGGCAACATGGATGCCTATGGCAGCAACCCTGGGAGGACATGCTTGGTGCCCTCCATCCTGGGATGCCCTCATTTCTCAGCCCCCATCACTATGTCCCCAGATTTGGTGCGAGAGGACTTCTCTTTCATGTTCCTCACAAAGGAAAAGGCTGTTGTCTTGCTCACCTTGGCTACTCCATTGTCTTTGGGGAGCTCTCGCCCAGCCCCACTCATTTCAGCTGTTTAGGACAACTCAGTCTGGCATGTTAACCTAGCCTGCAGGTATCCTGATGGTGGACCATGCTGTTGCATAAACAGGCTTCGTGCCAGCTGTTGCATTTCCGACCTACCATTGCGAGTTGTCCAAATCTATCTCAGAAATGTGTTGGAGACTGACTCTTAGTAGCTCAGAAGTCTTTGTCCACTGGCCAATGCCGATCAGTGGACGGTCTCAGTCCACCGCAGGTGGAAGAGGGAAACCCCCGATCAGTCATGTTCAGGGTTCTCAAGCAATGATCATCCAACCAACTAAGAGCACTGACACATGATGTGTTAGGCGAACGTGATAACCACTACACTACGGAAGCTCGTAACATGATGTGAATCATTCAATCAATCAAGCTGACCTCAGTGCACAATAGAAAAGTTCCAATCAACTTTAATGTGTGGAAAACAGATACCCGGATTAAGCATCATGCACTTTAGACTATCCATTCAATAAGAGTCACACAATAGAACTGACAAGCCAGCAGGTCCTTGCAGTTTGGGGCAATCAGCTTATTACCTGAGTTGTGAAAGAAAAGCAAGATCTCACCCTAAAATGAGATATTGTCTTCCAATAGCATTCCCAGTCCCCTTTCAGGACTTTTCAATAACCCAACATAAGGGCAAAGGGTCAGATTATGGACATGTCCCAGTAGTGTTTCAGAATACCTAGCCTTACTGTCACATTTATTTATTTGTTGTCTGGGCTGTCACATCGAGCTTCCTTGTAAAGCACCAGATGATGACGTGTGTGTGTGTGTGTGTGTGTGTGTGTGTGTGTGGCCACACCTGTGGGAGACCTGGATGAAGCTATTGGCTTTGGTCTGGCCCAGTCCTGTCTGTTATGGCCATTTGGAGAGTGAACCAACAGATGAAAGAACCCCTCGCTCTCTAACTCTTGCTTCTAAAATTAACAAGCCTATTCATTTAAAAAATTTTTTCTCTGGGACAATGAGTGAGTCCTGGCCGCTCCCCTAATTCTCACCCTTACCTCCGGCCTGTTTGATTGTCATTCAGCAACCTTTGTTTTTTGCAGAATGATGTCTATCTTTGTAAAGTTTATGAAATCAATAAAACCAGTGCCCTTCAAAAAGAGGGGGAAAATCAGACCCGACATGCAAACTCTGTATTACTGATGCAAAACTAGCATTTTCTTCTAGTTGTTTCTCAAGACCAATTCTGGAATCATCCATACATCACTATTCAATCTCCCCAAATAATACCAATCACAAGACGATTCTTTCTAAAATCTCCCACTAGACAATTTCTGTTCAGTTAAAATATCTGAAATGAAACTTGCTGGAGGTAAGTACATTGATCACCAGAAAAAAAAAAAAAAAAACAAAGGACAGAAGAGGCCAAACAATAATATGAAGTTAAACTGATCAAACTGAGCAAAATAAATTATACTCCTCTGCCAAATAAAACACAAACATGAACCTTTATTTTATATTCTAAAAGCTTGAAATAAAGAAAGAAAATGAGTTGTGATTTGAATAACATGAACCTCGCTGATGGTTTCAAAGGAAAGTTTCATCCTGAAACAGTTTAAAGATCTAGGAAAGAGATAATTTATAACCATATCAAAACTTAGCATCAGAGGAATAAATAATCATGGACAAAACAGAAAGCTAAACAAGGCAGTGATAAATTAGCACCTGAAACCGCACCATGGTCTATGAGTTTCAAAGAAGGAGTGTGCACTGATTTTTAGAAAAACAAAAAGAATTCCTTTAACTTTGAAAGACAGATGCAATTGAAGTGGTTATATGGTGATATCCCAACTCCTTTCTTCTCCTTACTCTGAATCATTCTCTCAAGAGGTATCTTACTTTGATCTGCCATGCATTTTCTGGGTTAAGTGTTTTTTATGCACCTGAATTTTTTTAAAAGCCTTAAGTAAGTCATAAAATATGAGAAAAGGTAACAGGCAGCTTTGAACTCCAACCTCTTCAAAGAGTTCAGATAAATGAAAAACTGTAAAAACAACAAATCCTTGCTGGGTTGGAACGCACGAAGAGAAACATTAGACTGAGTGTTGAAAGTAGACGTTGTACCAAGATCTCTTTTTACGCATACCACTTCCTAACGGCATGTTTCATATATGAGGCATGTTTGCTGCTGCATTTGTAAACTGAATTAGTTCCTTTATTATTTACTAAATGTCTGCTTGGTACTTCCTTTAAACACAAAGCTTGATCTTAAGCGCTAAGAAATAAAGCTTGCAAATGACTGCTTTAAGAATCTCTCAAGACAACGAGAAGACAAGCATGTTCAGGTTAAGGTTAATGACACAATAGAACACACACACACACATACATAATTGATGCAGAAATCAATTCTGGTCTTAGAAGAAGTGCTGTAGATGTAGAAGATTTTTTGTTTGGAAGAATACATAGAGTTATGGCTGCAGCTGAAGGCAAATCCTAACTAGAAATATATAAATTAGCCAATAAAAGAAAAACTCATGAATAGCTTGAGTAAAATGTTAGCTATTTCAAAGCAGCACAAATATAGAGAGAATAACTTTTAACAAACTTTGAATGCCATGGAAAAGGAATTTGTATGTTACCGTTACAGCATTGTCTAAAGTCATGAAAGGATTTTAAACATTGATGGCTAATTATTGAAGTGTGCTCAGGAAACAAAGCAGTAAAGAAGAAAGTTAAATTGGACAACATATTTAAAACAGAGTGTAGTTGAAAAAAATTGTGCTAGTTCTAGCAATAGTTGTGACAGCATGAGATTTAAAAGGATATATAACACATATATATTTATATAATATATCTTTCTATATATGTTATATATGTGTATATATACATTCTGCTATAATTATGGTAAATATAAGATTATGGTAAATTATAAGAACAACTATGGTAAATTGTAAGAAAAATTATGGTAAATATAAGAAAATTTTACTCTAAGTTAATTGTAGTAAAAATGAAGAGACTTATAAAATAATCCTGCAGAAGGTGAACCACTGGGAATTCTCAATGATTGTATTTGCAAAGTAAATAGGATTATTGGGTCAGTAATGACCAAATTGCTGACCTAAACCTTGGCCAGGGTAATCCAATTTCTGCAATAATTAATCCATAAGAACTTAGTGGGTCAATACAGTTAGAACTGCTTTCTAACTCAGTTGTAACCTGGTGAAGGTTGGTAGAAGAGTGACCAGCTCCTCCATTTTGTGTTTCAGAGCTTGGCCAGATCTTGGATTTCTATAGTACAATCTTTACATCTGGCTCACTACTAAATACTAAAGGGAATAACTTACCAAGCTTTAGAATCAGTTCCAGAAAGGGGTGTACTTTTAAGTTCCACTCATTTTCCATTGAATACATTTCAGTCATGTGATATATTTAATCTCAAAGGAGCCAGGAAGTATACTCCAGCACAACAATGTTAAAGAAAAGAATATAGATTTTGGTGAACAATGAACAAATCTTACAATAATCAGTAATGGAAACACTACAAACTAAGAAAGGAACTTAGCAAGTTCAGTTGGAAAGAAAAGGAATAGATTTAGAAATGTACATGCTGAGCTGGTGTTGTATTTGAGCTCCAGGCTGGCTGAAATAGTCTACTAGATTGAACATAATGATGCAGTTACCAGTGTGGGAATAATTAGTATAAAGATGGAAGTGACAAGGGGGTTGTGAATGAGAAACAGAAAAGATCATGGAAACCCTAGGGGGACTCAACGTAATTCGAAATGGCACAAGGAAAGGAAGAAACCAGCAACTTGGAGAAGATCATGTGGGTATGAGGGAAGAAAATAGAGCAAACGACGTATGGAACCACCATGACTAAAGTGTGAATACAAAAGACTCAACTCATCAAACACCACAGGAAAGAATACGAAGCAAAGTAAAGAACAAGAAGTAGCAACGATGCAGAAACTTTTGCTCAAAGTGAAAAGCACAGGAGAGTAAGAAAAAGATTGAAATCAACTGGCAATGAACACAGCCATTGCAATAATACTTTTTGTTGAACTGAATTATGGTACTTGAAATGTTCTTGGTCTACAACTGTGAAAAGACAGAGATTGGATTTCGATAGTGTGGTTTTTCAACTTAGATCTGCCTAACACTGGAATGCTGGGCTAAACATGTAATCTCATTTAGTCTTCCCATAGGTGAAACATAGCAATGTTTTCCAGAATTCTCTCTTTCACAATTTCGGCCTAACGATAAATAAAAAGTATTAGCGACATGAAAGAGTAGGAGATTCAAGTCTTGTTATCCCTCAAAAATCTTACAATTGGACTGCTGAGAGTAAAACTACTTCTAGAAGAGTTAAAGAACTTATAAGCAACATAGTAAAACAAGCATGTGAACATAACAAAAATAGAAAGACCCCAAGAAGAAACACACTAAAAACGAACAAGAACTAGTTTAATCTTGTCTGCCTCCTCTCTTTCGGACCAGCACTGCTCAGTAGAGAAGAAACTTCCCAGTTTGGAAGCTCCTTTTGCTGGATGATTGGCTTCCTTGGCTTTTAGGGACATTGACTGAATGCATCATGTTAGTTTCACCCGCCCAGGTCATTAGGGGAGACTAGAATGAGGGAGTGCCATGTATATCTCCAAGATCATGTATTGGAAACTTAATCCCCAATGTCCAACACAGCAGTGTTCTTCAAGATCCTGTACTGGAAACTTAATCACAAACACAGCAGTGTTTGGCGATTATGATTATTCTTAATCAATAGATTAACACTGCTGTGCATTCCTGATTCAAAAAAAGATGGGCATGAGTCCTTTTTCTCCTCCATATGATTAATTTGATGGCTTCTACCACCTTATAACACATGACTTATACTTCCGTAAAAGGAGGGCTCTCCACCTAGGGAACTTCCTAGCTAAAGAAAAAAGAAAAGCTCCTTTATGGTGTTTATAAAATATAGTGTATAGTGTTGTGTTATCACAGTTAGAAACACGCTAAGGCAGTTGGGAATAAATATGAAGCTGGAACAACTGTCACAAATTTTTTGTTGTTGTTTTTTAACAAGTATCACTATTAGCCACATGAGGGGAGCCGCCATGGTCTCCACTGCTATCAGCAGACCTTTCTGTGGAAGACCACTCCAGTTCTCCCAGCCACCTCATACCCCTGCAGCTTTTACATCCAATAACCCCATGTTGTTTGCTAGAAGCCTGCTCCACAGAGGACCCTAGCAGCTTCTGCCTCCGAGGAAGCCAACAGTTAGAAAAGATACGGCAGATTCCCCAGTTTTGCAGCCCAATGCCCTGCAGATTTTGGCCCTCTCATTCTCTAGCTGCCTGAGCTGCTGCTATTTCACTCTCTGCTCTTTGGAGTTTCTCAAGCCTCAGCCTCCTTGTGTGCCAAGTCCAGCAGTTTGGGGAGGACGCCATGTACATGCTCAGAAAGGTCAGAACCTTTACTGCAGGCAGCCTCAATTTGAACTGTTTTATGTGCACCTGCAACTTACCATGCAAGCATGTGCACATGCACATCTGCTCCTAACTTTCACTCTGGCTTCCATTATGTTGCTTTTTTTTTTCTTTGCCATTGGACCCTGTAGCTATACACATGCTTGCTGCCAGCCTCAGCTCCATCCCGGAAACTATGCATGCAAAATCAGCTGGCTCTGACTCTGATTGCTGGCAGTCATTGCTATCTTCACACAGCATCAAAACCACCACCACCATTCCCCTGGTACTAGAAGTGTGCCAGCAGTTGGAACCAATCCTTGTCAACTCTCTCCATCACTGTGTTTGCAAACTTAACTGGCTGCCACAGCTGCCCTCTGCAACCACACTTATACAGATCTCTAAGTCTGATACCTATAGCCATGAACATACATGATACTAGCCCCTACCATCCTGATAAGTATGCACTGGGCTCTAACACCTCACTCCAACCTCAGTCATTTCCATCGTTTGCAATGCAGAGGACAGCTGCTTTTGTCAAACACATGTCTTCGGCCAATCACTGAATGGTGAATCACTGAAGTTAAGTGCAAGCATGTCACAAGCCCCATTCTCTGCTGCTGTTTTCATTGGTCCATTGTTGCTGTATCTACAAATGCTACTGAGAATCCAGAACCAAACGGACCACCTGCAGCTGTGGCCATGAGCGTCATGTAATTGTAAATGTTGTGGATCCTAGGCCCTGTCTGATAGCCTAGTGGCTAAATCTTAGCCTTGCACGCACTAGGATTCCATATTGGTGCTGGTTCATGTCCTGGCTGTTCCACTTCCTATTTGGATCTCTCTCTATCACCTGAGAAAGCACTAGAAGATGGTCCAAAGCTTTAGGACCTCACACCCAAGTAGGAGACCCAGAAGAAACTCCTTGCTCCTGGCTTTGGATTGGCTAAGCAATAGCCATCGTGGCCACTGGGGAAGTGAGCCAGCTAATAGATGATCTTTCTCTCTGTCTCTCATTCTGTCTATGAATCTGCCTTTCCAACTAAATAAATAAATAAATAAATATTAAAAAAATATATTGTGGATCCCAGCTACCTGAGCAGATAAGACATTATGCTCAACTGGCCTTTGAGTCATTGTATGCCAAGGATAACGTACCCAGCAAAGTTTTCCTTTGTCTTTGAAAATGAAATAAAATTCTTCCACAGTAAAGAAAAGTTAAAAGACTATTCCTCCTCCAAACCTGCCTTACAAATGATACTTCAGGATGTTCTCTTGACAGAGAAGAGGAATAGCACCAATCAAAACCAAAGGTAAATGAGAAGAACATCCCAATAAAATAACAATAGAGGATTAAATCAATGAACATCCCATTGCTAAAATGACAGGACCAAATTACCACCCATACTTATTAACCCTGAAAGTAATTGGCTTAAGCTCAAACATCATAGAGTAGATTGGAGTAAAAAACAAAACTCATCTATTTGTTGCCTACAGGAGACATATCTCACCAACAAAGATCAGTGGAAACTACATCTCATGAATTTTTAAAAATTTTATTTTATTTTCATCTCTCAAAACTCTCATTAAATTCTCCACTGACTCATAGATCATACAGTAGCATCATTTTCTTCAAGAAAGCTCTTGATTTCATGGTACTGGATATGATTAGTCATTGAATAGCATGTTATTTAAATTAGGCATTTTAAATTTCCTTTCTTTTTGCTGTTGTTGATTTTGTTCTGTAGCTTCTCACTTAAGGGAATTTATAGTAACTGTGTATTGGAGACTATCATATCCAGTAGCATTTTGTTTTGTTTTGTTTTTTAAATAATAATTGTTTTTATTTTGTCAATCTTTACATAGTTAATTTGGGCAAAAAGGGTCAAGGGCTACAGGAAAGTAGGTAAGACTATTATTTCCATATTGCTTCCTTCATATATCTGAGGTAGAGGGGGATATTGAGGGAGAAGCCCCACCCGGTTTCCCACCCACCCCAAGTCCCGCATGTGGGGCATGCTCCAAGATGCTCGTTGAAGTGGTTTCAATAGGTCACCAGTTTTGAAATTGCTGCCAATCTTGCCTCTCCAAACACGATGAGGTTGTTGAAAAATCCATTAACTGACATTGTCCATCATAGCGTCTCTATTTGCCCAGTATTTTGTTGCCAACCTATAGCTGAGGTGGTTGATTAACTTGTTCCATCTTCTGTCCCTTCATGGTTTGGGTTCTGATTCTGGCATTTCAATTGCGGAGATCACCAAAGAAACTTCGTCTGAGGTGTTCCCAGGCCAGATTCTTGTATGCACCAGCAAGCACAGGGCCCAGCACAGTCCATCACCCGGTCAGCTGGTAGTTGCAATTGCTGGGTTGGTTCTGTTTTCAGCCCTGCCTTCTACTGGAACCAATGGGTGTTGCAGTCCAGCCTGGTTCTGCACAGCACATACTCGGTCTTCACCGAAACCAGTGGGACCTGCATCCTGATGAGAGCAGCCCACAATAACCCCCACCAGGCCCACCCCCTACCCTGGTTTGCCAACATGTATGGCAGACCAGTCCAATCTGTCCCACATCCCCCCTGGCTCTCATACATGGCAAATGGCATTGAAGCTTGGATCCTTCTAACCAGCTCAACAGTCAAGCCTTCACGGGTGTGGTTGAGTGCCTCTCTGTCTAGCTACCCCAGCCCCCATCCTAGTTCTCATGCCCTCCCTTGGGAGTGGTAACCCAAGAGGGGGGAACCCACTATTTCCCTCCCAGGTCTCTCATTCCCGGATTGTGCACTTTCTAGGTGGTTCTGCAGTTTAACTTGACAGGATTAGCCCCCAGCGCCAGTTTCTGTCAGCTGATTCTACGGCTATGCCCAAGCAGCCCTCTCCCATTCTAATTGTAGGTTGCACGCATAGGAACAATCCACCCATCCTGGCTTTTCCCTGATCTAGTCCCCATGAGGCGCACAGGTATTGTAGCCCTGCTTAGTCTGGTCTGCCCCCATCCCAGTTCATGCTCTCCAGTGGGAGTAGCTGTCCAGCAGGGGAACCACCCCTTATTCCCCTGCTGGCTCTGTCCCCTCCCTTCCTGTTTCTCATGTGTGCTGGATGGGCACTGCAGTCACATCCGGCACAGTCAACCTCATCCTGGCATTCTGTAGTGTGGACTGGTTTTTATCGCAACCAAACCTGGCTCGACCCTTACTCTGTTCTGGTGCTCGGATTTGCCAGTGATGACGTTAACTGATTAGCCTGGTCTGCCCCCAATCCATGCCTAATGTATGCCAGTGGGAAACTTCTTGTGGCCTGCTCTGGGCTGTTTCCATTCACGCTTCTTGCGCTTACCCGTGGAGTCTGTGTCCTGCCAAAAGAGTTGCCCAGGCTCCTCCATCAGAACCTCTCCCAGTGCTGGCTTTTGCGCATGCCAGTGGGTCCATGAGCCAGCCCTACTCAGTTCCTGACTAGCTTTCAACCCAAGCTGGTTCTTGTTGTTGGATGTTTCAGCCAAGCCATGGCTCATCCAGTCCATTCCCACATACGGCTCACACATGGTTCAGTAGGGGTTGTGACCTAGCCTAGTCCGTCCCACATCTATCCTGGTCCTCCAGGAGCACCAGACAGTGCTGGGGTCTGGTCCAGCCTGTTGCATCCAGTCCCAGTCCACACTTGTGCCAAGGGGGATTTCACTGTTACCTGATCAGAACGCAGCCCGCATTCCAGCCCACGTGGTCCTTGGCGGTAGCCTTAATCCAGTTAGTGTGTCTACTGGACAAGACCTGTGCCAAAGCTTTAGCATGAACTGGTATTTGGTGGTCAGCATTGCTAAGTGGTAACACATTCTTTAAAGGAAGAGTAACTGTCATTGGGAAACTTTAGGATGTATTCACCTCGCAGAAACACATCGGGTTCAACGTGGAGCCACATAAGCAGCAATTCAAACCACCAAAATCCCAGAGCTCCCCTGCTGGGCGGCCAGCAGCCAAAGCCTGGCACCTAATGGCGCCCTGGCTGCCCAAGCCCAGCTCACCATATGCTCATGATGGTGGGCGTATGGGATCTGGGCATGAGACGCCCTGTCCCGGGACCCACCCGCTGCCGAGAGGCGACGGGAAGTGTAACCTCCCAGGCCCAAGGTTGCGCCCCACCCCAATCCCGTCTGCCGCCCAATGAGAGCGGCAGATGGGCCTGCCTAGCCCGGCTCCAGAGACCTCCCTCCTCAGTCGGTGTACTCACCCCGAAGGAAGCAGCCCTGGAGCCCTGGCAAGCCCAAGCCCGGTTCACCATGTGCCCATGATGGCGGGCATATGGGATCCGGGCATGAGACACCCTGTCCTGGGACCCACCCGCTGACGAGAGGTCCCCAGTAGCATGTTATTTAACTGCATGGCATTGTGAATTTCTATTTTTCTTCCCATTGTTAATTTTGTTTTGTGGCTCTTTATTTAAGGGCATTTATAGTAACTGTAATAGAGACTATCATATCCACATATGAGGACACAATACAGACTGCATCTCTACTTCCAGATCAAAGATGGACTCCCAATGAAACTGTTAACTATATCTTGACAATAGGATGCTAAGTATCTGACTTTGTTGATGCCCGTAATGATGGATATATGACTGTTTATGAAGAACTATGCTATAGCAATAATTTATGGGAACTCGGGGGGAGAGGAAATTGAAGAGAGAGTAAGGGAAATTTTAGGGCCTATGGAATTGTATCATAAAATGATTATAATAATAATCATACAAAAGAAGTAAAAAAATCCATATATACATGCACTCACATATATAGTACATTGCCTCAATAGACTATGCATTTCATTAAAAAAAAAAAAGATCAGGTGACCCTGGACTTTCATGTCCTTCACTGGACTCTTTTCTTTATTTATACAATTTGCCCTGTATAGTCACAGGTTCCAGATTTGTGAATGGAACCACCCATGACTTAAAAAAAAAATATATATATATAAAGGAAAAAAATAAGTCACAAAGAAAGAGAGGAATACAAGGAAAAAGGAATATGCTTCTTGAAAACATCAGGGTCAATTGACAATAACAAATGAGAATAACAGATCCTTACCTATGAATAAATCCTTTGAATGGAAATAGAAGAAATTTGCCAACCAAAAGATTCAGAGTAGTTGCATGGGAATAAGAAAGAGCTCAACCCATTGCTCATGAAGAGAGACTCATTTCAACTTTCAAGTAACACATGGACCAAAATGAAGAAGTAAACAGATGTCTCCTACACACGAGAAGCAGCAATCTGAAGTGGAAAAAGGACCCAAGTAGACAATGCTCTCAAAGAAAGCAAATAACCAACAGGAACTTGAACAGGTGGTCAGCAGCACTGATTGTCTTAGAAACACAAATCAAAACCATAATGAGATAGCATCTTACATACATATAAGGCTGATGATCAGCCAGAAGTCAAAAGTTAAGTATTTGCAAGGATGTACAGAAAAGGGAACATATCATGTAAAATGTAATATATTCATAAAAAGGAAGAGAGTCGGATTTTTTTAACAACACAGATAATATGCGATAACACGATGCTAAGTGAAATAAGGCAGATATTGAAAGGTCAGTGTTACGTGTTCTCCCTGGAGAATCTTTAAACAATGTCACCATCATAGTGACAGAGAGTTAGACGATCGTCACCAGGATCTGAGGATTGAGGGAAAGGGGGCTGTATTGGTCCACAGGTATAAATCTTCAGTGAAATGTAAGGACTAGTGACATTCTATGCAGTATGGTGACTACAGTGAATTATAATGTAATATATGCTGGAAAATTCTTAGGAGAATAGATGTCAAGTGTTCTCATCACATTAAAATACAAGGCAACTTTGGTAGTACTGTATGTGTTAATTAGTTTGGCTGTGCTAATAACTTTATGATATCAAATGTGTCAAAATGCTATGTTTTATACCTTAAATAGCGAATCTTTAAACAATGATAGTTGAATATTATTTAGTTGAAAGGCAAAGTGACCAAGAGAATGAGAGAAAAGAAAGAGGAGAGAGGAGCTAGAGATAGATACGAATAGAGAGAGATTAAGAATCTTCAGTCCACAGGTTCACTCCCTCAAATGGCTCCAACAGTCAGTTGAGCCAGGCTGAAGTTGGGAACCAGGAGGTGCAGCAGGTCTTTAAGATGGGTTGCAGATGCCCAGTTGCTTGAGTCATCACCCATCGTCTCACCAGGCACAGCCACCCAAAGCTGGAGCATAGCACAGCTGGCACTCCAACCAGTTCTTCAGTATGAGATAGCAATGTGCCTTGCCACGAAGTTGGTCCCTTTATTACTAATTATACCTCAATAAATCTGGGAAACCAAGAACAAAGCTGGGTCTACATCCTTTGATCAAGTGATTAAGATTCTCCAACTTTCATTTTCTCATCCCAAAAATGGGGGAAATGATTATGTCTACATACACGTATTGTTTTAGGTTTTCAAAAAAAAAAAGTTGTCAAACACATAACCCAGTGCCAGATATTTAATAAATATTGTCTATAACTGGTGTTAGTGTGTTTATGGGAGAGCAGTTGAACCTTGATGATGGATTTATATGAAGGATTAATTCAGAGACTGATCTTGGTATAAACTCTCAGAAAAAAAGGAAAATAAACCCATATAATCTAAATCTCTGTGGTTTTTTTGGGAAGGGGATAAGCAAAAAAGAACATAATTGTGCACAATTTAGAAAAATATGAAAATAAGTTTGGATATTCATTCAACAGTCATTCATGAAGCATTTTGGCATAGATACAGTTTTAGGTATAGGGTAAAAATGGTTAAATAGTGGCATGTGCAGGTTACATGTTCAGCCCGTATAAATCATTAACTTTCCCCCAGCTTCTGTTCAAGGCAGTCTTACGACAATGAGGAATTATTTTGCTTTTAATTATTGCATGAGCTTTTGCTAGACAAGTATATCATAATATAGAGGGAGACGGAAGTGAGGAGGGGAAAGCTTTGTGTCTTTTATTTGTAGTCCATAGTGTGTGTCCTGAAGACAATCAGCAGTACGTAGATGAGATATCCAATATTAGTTATTCCTGTAAGTTCTCACACAGAAAAGTCAGTCTTGTTTACTTGTACAGCATACTTGTTTTTCCTTTCTTAATTAAAGGAGAACCGTGTCCTTAAAAAATGCATGCACCAGGAGCAAGATAAGTCAACGTCTTTGCTACAAACGAATTATTTGACTTCACTTGGTGTTATACAGGCTATTTCACTCCCACTTTAATTAACTTCCAACAAGGGTTGTATTCTTACTTCGCTTTCTTTTCCAGCTATGTGAGTCTGTATTCTGTGTGTGCAATAATGCTAACCCTGAATTTTGCACTTCGAAAGATCAAGCTGACATTGCTCCAAATTCCCTGTGGAGTAGGCGAGCTATTCAAGTTCCTTAAGTCGTAAAGGACAGTGTGTGAAGAGCAATGCTTTCTGTAGCCTGATTGGCTGCAATCTTTTTCCTTCTGGCCAATAATACTAATGGGTTCACTAACAGTATTAGCATCAGTTCAGAAATGGGGGCTGAGAAGATCAAAGAGGTATTAATAAGACTAGCCATGAAATAGTGTAGATACGTTTAGTATTTCTAACTCAGGCCCCATTACAGTATAGATGTAGCAGATCCTTTTTGTAGGATTCTTTTCTGATTTCAGCATATGAGATTTGTTCTTTTATGTGTGACATACATATAGTCCTATGTAAAGGGTTAAGTCATTATATATTAGAAGCTTCCTGTGTGCTAATGCTTTACGTATGTTACTGTTATAATCTTCATAATTATCCTTAAATATAGTTGCTGTCTTCATTAAAAAGATGAGAGATACATGACTCGGTCGATGCAGAGTGGTGTATGGAGAAATATATCTTTTAAACCCAGTCAGCACACTAAGTAATCACAAGGCTATCTAATTTGTCAATGACCACTGGGTTATTCACAGAAAAGGACAAAAATCAAAATAATAATTATTTTAGGGATTGAGAATAAGAGTGGGGTAAATCTTGTGTCAACAATCCCATTAGTTTGTTTTTTTAAAATCCTATAGTGTTTATCCAGAACTCCTCCTTCTAGAGTGCTTAAAAATAATATTTTTGATATAATGATTTAGATGAAGAACTTTTATCCATAGCAGGTGAAGATAACATTAGAGACCAAGTCTTACTATGCTGTTTCTTTAAATAAATAAATACAAATCTTATTTATTGAGAAACAGAAAGAAAGAGGAGAAAAGGGCATAGGATGAGAGTGATAAGGAAATGAGATATTTCATCTGTTGGTTTACTCCTGGAATGATCACAAAAACCAGAGCTGAGCCGGGCTGGAGTTGCGAGCCAATCGATGCTGGCTACACAGGTGTAGGAGCCCCAACTGTTTATGCCACCACTTGTCATCTCTCAAGATCCACAAGCAAGACAAGAAGACGTGGGACTCAAACCCAGGCACATCAGTGAAGGATATGCTTGTCCTGAATGTAATCATACACCTGCTTGACGTTATCTCGTCTCAACTGCTGTGTGGATAACCTCAAGGGATCCCTTTCTTGTCAGTGTCCATCCACTTCCAGAAAGACACAATCCAGACTGCTTCAAGAATTAAACATCTTTAAAATCTGAAATTCTAAAATTTTGAAATTCACAATCTCAAAAGTTTTCAACATAAGAGGAATGGAAAGTCAAGGGTTGGGAAAAAGAACAGGGTATTTTTGGTTGTAGCCAGGAGAGCTGCTTCATGAAAGTTGTGTTAAGCTTTAGTTTTGGGTTGTATGTGAGGATGTTTCTAGGGCAGATTACTCTAAGAGTCTTAGTGGACCAAAAGGAGAAGGTCCGTCATGGAGAAAATAGTATAAATGTGTTCCTGGAATCAGTCCATGCCCTAAAAGGAAAACAGACAGAAATGCAGCTATTCATCATGATGTAAGACTTCAAAATACAGCTAATGACAGTGAAAGTCAGCCAGCCCTTCAGGACCATGTCTGTGCAATCGCCCATAATCTATCCTTGTAATACATTTTCCTTACACCTGATTTTCTCTTGCTGTAACCTTTTCAAGTTTTTAAAAAAGCATCTTTTCAGACTTTTCCTTCCACTCTATAGAATTGTCAACATTGTGTTTTACAGTTCACACTGCTGTGTATTTCATCTTTACACCATTTCCCACGCTGGAGGCATCAATTGTGTGAAAGACTATCAGACAGTTCTAACTCATCCTGTGCATTTTTATTATGTGCAAATTTTACTCTGTGAAGTGTATTATTACAATGTTGACATTTTGGAAAGCATGGTGTGTGGACATGAAAATGTTGAGGTTTCCTCTATGAAGATGTCCTTCTCATACATCTGTATTTGCAAAAAAAAAAAAAAAAATCAGATGTCGGCTTTCTTGGTGACTATGTAGACAATCGTGACCCACCCATTTCTAGCTCTGTCTCATCAAAGATGCCTGTTACTTGTTATGGCATTTTCAGATAACTGCAGTTATCAAGGTACATGAACACAACACTAGACATGGTGATATATTTTTAAACCTTTGCATCTGTGATGCATTTAAAACAAAAGATGTATCGAGTTGAAAGGCAGCTTGACAGAGTGAGGCATGGTGGAGGGATCTTCCACTTTCTGGCTTACTCTGCAAGTTGGCATAATTGTTGTGTCTGGGCCAGGCAGAAGCCAGGCACAGGAATTCCATCTAGGTCTCCCACCTGCGTGGCAGGAATTGAAGGATATCATCCACTGCCTGCAAAGCACATTAAACAGGAAGCTGGCTCACAGAGTACGTGAGGCTGGAACTGATCATCATTATGGAACATAGGCATCTTGAGTGATGGCTCAACCCACTGCACCATGGTACCTCCCCCGATCTATTTTTTTTTCTGTATGAAGACAGTTCATTTGGTAGTAGCTGTTATACCTCTGTCACCGAGTGTTTATGCTTGCAAGAGAACTATGTCATTATCTCCCATTTTCTTGTGTAAAGTGGCCCTTGAAGTGTTGTGTTATGATTTGACGTTTCTCAAATAAACCTCCTTTTGAAAAAAAATACTTTTTTGGTATTTTTACATTTTCTTTGCATAATGCAATTGTTAGGATGTTCACCTCTCCATACTTCCCCCTTGCAGAGAAGATAAGAAAGGGAAAGGGAGATGTGCCCTGTTGGGTTTCACTTCAGCTGGAAGTTCATTTAGCTGGGAAAAGGAGGGCGTAGCTCCCTGGGCACTGATCTGAAAAGCCAGCTTTCCTCATCCATGCACTTTGTGTCACTGCCACAGCACACAAGGAGCTCAGCAGTGGCAGCCACCTGCCAGAGCACTGCTGCCAAATCAGAACCCCTTCAGCCCTCCCACTGTCAAGAAATCTGTTATTAATTCTCATGGTGACTTTCTAGGGTGAAACTCATGTGCTTGAGGCTTAGCACTGTGAGTGCCTTCTGAAAAGGTCAGTAATTGCCCCACCTGGCAAGAATCACACACAAATAGGAATTGTTTTTTTTGCTCTGTGATTTTTCAGTGACTGAGTATATGAGGCCAAAATTCATCACCTTTCCTTCATTCTCTGCAGATGACACACACCTGTCACATGAGTAGGTTGTTGCCTCTGGGGACACCCATCCTTCAGTCACCGTCCCTCCACCCAACTCCTAAATTAGGGGTGCAGCGTCCCAGGGTCTGGGTGTGTGAATGCAACCAAGTGTGGGTCTGTGAGCTTGTGTATGTTACTATGCTGGGCAGAGGAAGAACAAATGGCAGCTGCCTCAGCCTTGATCATTTTGATCTTCTCACTGAGGTATGGCTCCATCAATCACTTCATTCACTCTGCAAAACAGAAAAGGAACTCTTCTGACATAATTTGAAGACCCAAATTACAAAGACAACTCCTCCCATTCTGAAATGAACATTTTCCAAGTGATCACTGGATTATTCCAAGTCCTATTTCCCTAATTGTGAAACAAGTGTTAGAATGAAGATCTCGGGGCCAGCGTTGTAGCATATGATTTTACCCTCGAGCTATAGTGCTGGTTCTATATGGTTGCTCCATTTGCGAGCCATTTCTTGCTAATGCACCTGGGAAAGCAAAGGAAGGTGGCCCAAGTACGTGGGTCCCTGCCAACACTACAGGAGACCTAGAGAGAGCATCGGGCTCTTGACTTCATCCTGGCCCAGGCCTGGCTGTTGTTGCTATTTGGAAAGTGAGTCAATGGATGGAGGTATGTTCTCTCTCTCTCCATCAACTCTGTTTTCCAAATAAAAAATGGATATTTAAAGAATACAATGATGACCTTACAATTTTGTTGTGCATGAAAAAGGAGATAATGAAGGAAATGAGCATTAGCTGTATTGTAATTGTTACAGTGCTGTAGTTGTGGAAGCAATTCATTGGTGCTTTTCCCTAGTCATGACTGGCTTACATGGGCAGGAATCAGAAACAGGGAGTGGCCAAGGAAGAGAAGGAGGGGAGTGAGTAAGGCCCATCTGCTCATTGCTGTGACAGCAATTCAGGGCTGGACAATGTGTGTGTAATCTCAGCTTTCTCATAAGTCAAGGCCAATCCTTGGCATTTAGCCTTTCCATTTCGAACTTTAAGGCTAAAACATATTATAACATTACTTTTAGTGTTCTTTTGGTTTACATACAGCAAAATATATGTAAATACAAGTGAAAACAGGTGCAAGAAAAGATTGCCAAAATTAAAGTTCTCTTCTGTAGCATACTTCCTAGGGGATAATCTTGGGTCCTACTTGCTTTAAAGGATAGAATATACAATTATTATTTGTTGCTGTTTTTCACTGTCTTTTTCGTTCCTGTACTATCTTGCTCTCTCCCTTCCCTCTTTCTTTCTTTCTTTCTTTCCTTCCTTCCTTCCTTCCCAGTCTCCCTCCTTGTTTCTTATTTTCTCTTTTTTATAAAGGCTATAAAGATAGGCTTGTCGGGACAAAAAGTTCTCCATGGAATTTTTATGGACGATCACTGTCAGAATTTAGCTTTACTGCTTGTAGGTAAATTGATGTATTGAGATTTAACTTGGACAAGCCAAGTGTTAGTAAGAAGTTGAGGTACAAAATAGGTGAGCAACTATGATTTGCAAGTAGCTCTTTTTTTGGTCGGTGAGAACTGCAGATGTGCCACTGAAAATGAGTCAAAAGATGCTCTGTTAAAATAAGACTGAAATTGATGTCACAATGTGACTCATATTTATTAACCCAAAGATGGACACAGACTGTTTTCAGCTGTAGAGCACCAGAGTACAAATTGAACCAGACTCATCATGCTTTTTTTTTTTTTGGATGTTTCCCCTGGGGTATGGAGAAGAGTCCCTTGCAAAGAAAAACACTTCACCACTAACCTTTAACCAGCAATGAAAGAGTCTTCAGTCTGTGGGACCACAGAGAACATCTGGTTGATTAACAGATGTTGATGCCAGAATAGCTTTGGTTTGATCAACGATGTAATCAATCATGAAAGTTACAATTTTAGCAAGGTTTAGACTGTTTCATTAAATAAAGATGGAACATGTCTGATGTTCCAGATTTTCAGAAAGAATATATTTCTCCAAAACCAGTTTTTGCAGAACATCTGCAGGCATATAATTTTAGATGTGATTTTTAACATGTCCATATGGCAACTACCTTACATGCAAGTGAAACAGTGGGGGAAAAAGGTGAAGATTTATTTTGTTTCTCTAGTAGTTGGGGGAAGATAAAAAACATAGTTTAATTTTATGCATTAAAGAGAAATACAGGTTAAAACCCAAGATTTATTTAACTCTTAGAAGAATTATTTATTTATTTGAAATGTATAGTAAAAGGGGGAGAGAAAATAGAAAAGAGAGAGAGAGAGCAAAAGAGTGAGATAGAGAGAAAGAAAGGAAATCTTACATCCATTTGTTCACTGCCCAAATGCCTGCAGCAGCCAAATCTGGGTGAGGTTGAAGCCGGGAACAATGCACTTCATTCAGGTTTTTCATGTGCATTGACAGAAGAACATGTATTTGACTCATCAGTCTTCTGATGTCTTTCTGTGTGCAATAGCAGGGAGCAGAATTCAAAGTATAGCAGCTGGAAAATAAATCTGGGATGAACATGACATGGGATGCTGGCCTTACAAAGTTACTGGCTTGACTCACTAGATGGCCATGCTTGTTCCTCATTTTTTTTTTTCATGAAGAATTTATCTGGTGATATTTACCAGAATTGCATTATAGTACCTGGATGTGGATTTTAGCTATACCTTCTCTCATTAGACAAAACAAATCATCTGAAAGCAATGCCATAAAATGAAAATAAAAGAAGAAAAAGATAAGATAAAAGCATTGAATGCCCCTCCTTCTGCTTACAAGAGATATGCACATAACTACCACACCAAATGGATGATCAGCAGAGCTGTTTCATAAATTTTAAGGCATTTTATACACTTTTCTAATAGCTTTGTTCAGAGTAATGAAAGAAATGGCAATAGATGAGAAATGCATAGCCAATGTGGCCATTTGGGTACTGAACCAATGGACAGATCTGTTTTTCCTTCTCTCCATAAATCTGATCTACCTCCCCAACAAAAAATGAATAAATCTTAAAAAAAATAAGAGATGGTAAGAGTCAAATTGTTCCTTTTTATAGCTGATGATTGTATATTACAGGGATTCCGAAAGATTCTTGGAACTCAAATCGAGAGTTTGACAAAGTTGCAGTAGATAAAATTGACACTCAAAATGCCATAGCCTTTGTATATTCGAACAATGCCATGGTTGAGAAACAATTTGCAAGATTAGCCCTAGTCACAATAGCTACAAATACCTAAATAATGTGGGATAAATTTAACCAAGGATGTTGAAAATCACTATAACGAAAATTGCAAAACTTTCAGGAAAAAATAAGACACAAAAAATTTGAAAAACCTTCCTACTCCATAGATTGGAAGAGTCAACATCATTGAAAGATCCATGCTCTCCAAAACATTTTACAGATTCAATGTTTTACCAATCAAAATAAGAAAGGCATTCCTCTCAGTTCTGAAAATAATGACCTTAGAATTCATATGGACTCACAAGAAACCCCCAAATCACAAAAGCAATATTAAACAATAACAATAAGGCTGGAGGCATCACAATACTAGATTTTAAGATGTATTTCAGGGAAACTATAATCAAAACAGCTTGGTAGTGGAACAAAAATAGACATGTTGTGTAACAGAACAAACAAAAGAACCCAGGAATTAATACATGAATCCACAACTAACTCAACTTTGACAAAAAAATCTAAACTCACTCCCTGGAGAAACACATTCATTCACCCATATAAATAACTGTTTCATTTTCACATCTACATTCAAAATAATTGAACATACTTTAAAATAAAATCATCTGTTTTTTCCACCTAAGTTTCTCTGGGAAGAAACAATACTAACAGTAGGTATCTGGCACAGAAGTTGAGTTGTTAAATTGTAGCTTGGGATGTAACCAACCCATATGAAAGCACCTGGTTCAAATCCTGGCTGCTCTGCTTCTGATCCAACTTCCTACTCTGTACATTCTTGGAAAACAGCAGGTGACAGCTGAAGCGTGTAGGTGCCTGCCAGTTGCTTCTGCCTGACACAGCCCTTGCTCTTTAGTTACTGTTTATGGTGTGAGCCAGCAGATAGAAGATCTCCGTCTGCATCTGTCTCTCTCCATATGTGTTTGCTTCTTTAACAAATGAAAATAAATAAAAGTTCAGAAGAAACCCACAAATCAACCCACCTTTTTGAGGATTAATTTTAAGACTCCTGTTTCAGGGCCTGGTATGGTAGCCTATTGGCTAAAGTCTTCACCTTGCACATGCCAGGAACCCCTATGGGTGCTGTTTCATATACCAGCAGCCACACTTCCCTTCCAGCTCCCTGCTTGTGGCCTGGGAAAGCAGGGGAGGACAGCCCAAAGCCTTGGGGCCCTGTACCCTCACTGGAGCCCCGGAGTTAGCTCCTGGCTCCTGGCTTCAGATTGACACAATTCCAGCCATTGTGACCATTTGGGGAGTGAATCAGTGGACGGTAGAACTTCCTTTCTGTCTCTCCTCTTCTCTGTATATCTGACTGTCCAACAAAAATAAATAAATTTTTTAAAATGTATTTTAAAACAGCTCTTATATCAAATATTTTATTAAGTAAATAACTTTCAAATATCAACTAAATGTTATCCCAATTATAATCACACTTTTTAAAGGATGCTTGGCAACCTATAGCAGCAAGAAGAACTTTCCAGTATATGGAATATAGAAAACAGTGATATATCCTTTTCTTTTGTATGGTTAAAATTAGAGAATATTTTTCTTCAGTGTCAGTGATTATTAAGTTTTTGTTGTTGTTGTTGTTGTTCATTCTAAGAAGAAGAGGGGTGGAAAATATTAATACATTTTTACTTTCTTTCATATTAATTTGCAATTATTTTTCACCCTGATAAGTTTTCATGTGTATGCCCCTGGGCTACTGTGCCAGCCCCCAAATCCTACCATTATTAGAAACACTTTATATGGTAAATTATGTAAGGATTCTAAAGGCTGTTAATTATGGTGACATTTCACTGCTAATTTATTTGAAATACAATGGGTCAAATTCTGTCTGCTCAATTAAGAGTTAAAAGCAACTAGCAAGGAAAAATGATGAACAATGATGGATATAAGTGATGGTTGTAGTTTAAGATGTGACTATTTTAAGTGTTTTTTATTGCACAAATAAAAATGCAACTGCTTTATATGGAAAGGAGTTGATGCTACACAAGCAAAATACAAAGTGATGTTGAATAGATTTTTGTCTAATATTTTGGTAAGATTTTTATAATGAAGGAATAAACAGTTACTCTGTTAATCCATATTGTTAACTACCATGGATTAGATTTTAAGCATTTAGAATATAATCATTCAATAAGACAAAGTCTTCAGTCTCATAATTTTGCAAAAGTTGATAAAACTAAACCATGAAAAATAGGTAAGCTTTGTGATATGCTAAAAAGTGGAAAATACTATAGAAAACTTTAAAACTCAATAGGATTGCAGAAATTAGTAGTGCCTTTTTGGGGACCTTGGCTCCTGGTCACAAGAATGTGACATTTAAGAGAAAATTCGAAGTTGATGTTGGAGTTCACCATGACAAAGAGGGAAATTTAAGTCACAATGGCAATAACCTCAGGGCTGAGGCACAGCAAGGAAGGAAATGTTTGTGAACAGATTGAAGGGAGCTTGGTAGGTAGGATCCTAAGGACCAACGCATTGGATTTGTCTTTTACTCTTAGTGATTTGTGAAGTCATCAGCAAGTTGGAGAAGAGAGATTAAAGAATCTATTTGAGGGCCCGGCGCCGTGGGTGGCGCAAGTGGTTAAGGTCCTCGCCTTGCACGCCCCAGCATCCCATATGGGCGCCGGTTCCATCCCAGCAGCCCCACTTCCCTTCCAGCTCCCTGCCTGTGGCCCGGGAAAGCAGACTAGGAGGACGGCCCAAAGCTTTGGGACCCTGCACCCACGTGGGAGACCCGGAAGAGGCTCCTGGCTTTGGATTGGCATAGCATTGGCCCTTGCGCTCACTTGGGGACTGAATCATCGGACAGAAGCTCTTCCTCTCTGTCTCTCCTCTCTGTATATCCGCCTTTCCAATGAAAAAATAATAAAAATAAATGTTTAAAAACAATAATAAAAAAAAAGAATCTATTTGAAAATAGTGTGTCTGGCTGGTCTACTGATGACAGATCGTATAGAAAACAAGGGCATAAACAGGGAGATTTAGGAGGTAATTGAAATAAATCAAGAGTTGGTTGGTACATCAATATTCTTGTGTGGACAAAAGGAAAGTAAATTGGGTTTCTACTTTCAGGCTCTGATCTTGGAGACTCAGGACTGTAGTGTAGCAACAAAGTGAATGGCAGATTACAAGGGCGGAAGTGAGGGTGTGTTGGAAGTTGCACGAATAGATGCATGGAGACATCCTTTTATATGTTTCTGGTTTTTTTTTTTTCCCATGAAAAAGAGAGCACAGTCATCAGTCAAAAGGAAAAAGAAAAGGGGAAATTGCAGTGGAGACTGGCAGTTCTGTATGAAGCTAGTCACTGGGTGTTGTGGAGATGGAATATTCCAGGGAGCTGTTATTATGGTGATGCGGTGGTGCTAAGAGCTCTGTGAGGATGGTGGTCCTGACTTCAGAAGAGATTAATCAACAGGATGTCTGTGTTCTTTCCTGCAAGCATGTTTTACTGCAGAGATATGGGAGCAAGTCAGAGGAGAATTAAACTTAGGCTTAGTGTTTCCCATGTAGATTGGGTAATGTGGAGCAATGGACTTGGATGCATCAGTACAAGAGAATAATCATTAGCACAGAATCTTAGCTGCATCAGGAAAGAGCAAGCAGAGTCAAGAATGCCGAGACTGCTGGTCTTTAGACACTTCAGGTAATGAACTGGGCGTATGGAGGTGGCACAAGGAATAGAGGATATAAAGAAGCACAATCATTGTTTCAGGTCTAGAATATGACTAGGACAGTGACTAAGGGGGGAGGAAGATAAGATTACTGAAAGAAAAAAAAACAGATCAGTCAATGCACATTTACACGATTGGAAGGATCATCATTGTAGACCTTAAAATGATCAGAAATTAACTCATTAGGATCATTTCATCCTTGGGAAAAAAAAATGGGTATTTTAAAGGTATCAAATTATTTCATACAGTATTTAAATTCAAGGGCACTGAAATTCCCAAAAGGCCTTTTTTGGAACTTGAAGATATGAATAAATAATTCTTCCATAAAAATGGCATAGTTGAGAATCCTGTAAATGTTTTAATACTAAAACCTATAAGGGAAGATGATTATCCCTGGGTACTACGATATGCTACACACTATAATACTAAAAAAAACAATAAAATAATACGATCATGGCTCACAAATTAACAGAGAGACCAGTGTAACAGTATAAATAATTAACAAATCTGGGATTCACATTGTGGTATATCAGGTTAAACTGGTGCTTGAGATGCTGGCATTCCACAGAATCCAGCTGTCTGCTAAAGTGCCTGAAAAAGCAGCAGAAAAGGCCTACATGCTTGGGCCCCTGTTCCCATGTAGGAGAAGTGGCTAGTGCCTTTTGCCTGGTCCAGCCCTGTCTGTTGTAGCATTTGGAGACTGAACCAGCAGATGGAAAATCGTTCATTCTCTCTCTCCTTCTCTCTCCGTAACTCTGTCAAATAAATGAACATATCTTTGAACAAATGTAGAAATAGAGAATACCATGTTTATTCTCTGTTAAGACTAACATCACAAAGTGTCAACCTAAATAACAATGAAGAAGAGATTCTCTCAAGGACAGTGATATTAAGGAATGAAAATGCACTGCAACAGAAATGCTTGCACTGTATAAACAGCAGAGACATGCTAAGAAAATTGAAGCAATGGAGACTTTTTAAAAACAAAAAGAGAAAAACTTATGTATACTACTTGGATTTGAAGGTCACTGGTCTTGAAGGCTCCCACTGGTAGAAGTGCTGATGGTTGTTTTATTGCTGCAAACATCTTGTTTGGGTTGTAGTTTTTAGGAACTCTGGAGGTGTCATTAGGTAACTCCATGCATATGTATTATAGGTGCCACTAAAATGGAGTGCACATGGAATCTCTCTGGCTCTTGAGAAAGTCCTTTCCTCAGATAGCATAAATCCTCTTCTTTTTTATCTTCTTACCTTTTATCACCATTAAGTGCGAGAAGAATGATTGCATCTCTGCATGGTCAACTTAACACACATGATTGTGTTGAGAAAGTTGAAATAACTGAATTTAAGATAGTTCAGTGGAAAGAAAATAGGCTTCATAATTCATGTAACACTTTTAAAAAGTCATGAGAAAAAATAACCCACAAAAATAGGAGGTAACTCAGAGAATCAATTTTGCTTTGTTTTCTTTTTAATCTTTCACCATAGCGAAGGGACTTACTCCTATGTCTTGATGTTCTGATACTTTCAAAAGCTTCCTCTGGCTAGTGGGTGAAGAACTACTGGTTAGCACAGGACAGAATCAGAGAGATGAGTTGGAAGGCAAATGAGAAAGGACTATGCCCAGCCTGGAGTCCCCACAGCTGCAGGCAGACAAGGCAGTTTAGACATGTGAGACAGTCCGAAGCCATGACCAATCCTATCTGTTCATCGCATTCCCAAGACTCTGAACCACTTCCAGACCGGGCTGTTTTCCTGAGTACATATATATTAACATATTTTTTGCCCTATCAGTGCTTACTTGGTGTATTTATTTTTCTTTCTTAATTTATACTCTTTTTTCTAAGGAGTGAATTCACTAACAATCCCTTCAAGTAAGTAGAGACTCATTGGGAATAGAGAATAGTTCTGTGTTCTCTTTACCCAGCTTACTAATCACTTGTTTAAATTGAGTGACCCATAATTTAATCTTTGTTATCTGGCATATTTCACTTAGTTTATAATTCTGACTTTGTCTTGTAAGAATAAACTTGATATAAACAGTCACATAGAACATTTTTTTTAAAGATTTATTTTCGTTGGAAAGGCAGATGTACAGAGAGGAGGAGAGACAGAGAGGAAGATCTTCTTCCAATGATTCACTCCACAAGTGGCTGCAACGGCTGGTGCTGCACCAATTCGAAGCCAGGAGCTAGGAACTTCTTTCCAGGTCTCCCACGTGGGTGCAGGTTCCCAAGGCATTGTGCCGTCCTTCACTGCTTTCCCAGGCCCAAAGGAGGGAGCTGGATGGGAAGTGGATCTGCCGGGATTAGAACCGGTGCCCATATAAGGTCCTGGCACGTTCAAGGTAAGGACCTTAACCATTATACTATCGCACTGGGCCCCACATAGAACACTCATAAAAATTTGTGCACTTGGATGAACACACGGTAATGAAACTTCAGGGTGTTGCAACAAAAGAATGTTGAAGAAACTTTGATTGCTTTCCAAAGCAGCTATCCATCTGAAATTCTACCAGTACAAAGCACAAGCCGCTGTGTAAATAACCTTGCCATATTTGGCACTGTAGTAGTTAGTCTGTAGCGGTAACCCTGAAAGTTTCAGCCTTATTTCTCCAAAGGCTAATGGCGTTCACAAATTTTTACGTGCTAATGTGCCATACTAACATCCTATCTGACAAAGTACTTGCTCATTGTCTTTACTATTATTCCTCGATCATAATAATTTTATTATACCTCTTAAGTGAGTTAATACATTTGCCCTTGCAAATTTCATTTTCTGAAGTCTATCTTGTCTGGAAATCCTACAGTATTTACAGTTTTCTCTTTTTGAAGATTTATTTATTTTTATTGCAAAGGCTGATATACAGAGAGGAGGAGAGACAGAATGGAAAATCTTGCATCTGCTGATTCACCCCGCAAGTGGCCACACTGGCTGGTGCTGAACCGATTCGAAGTCAGGAGCCAGGAGCCAGGAGCCTCTTCAGGTCTCCAATGCGAGTGCAGCAACTCAAGACTTTGGGCTGTCTGCAACTGCTTTCCCAGGCTGCAAGCAGAGAGCCTGAAGGGAAGAAGGGCAGCCATGATTAGAACTGGCGCCTGTACGGGATCCCAGCGCATACAAGGCAAGGAACTTAGCCAGTGGTCTACTGTGCCGGGCCCTAGAGTTTTCTTTTAATTATTATTTGTAGATGTTTGTCAATGTTTAAATTTTAACCATTTCTATTTGAAACATATTTGCTATAGATATTCTATGGGGATATCTTCCTTATCTATATGAAAGATATACTTTTATTGTGACATTTAGACTATTTACATGTAAACTAGTGTTGGTACAATTGGATGAAAATTTAACAAGAAAAAATTCCTGTTAGCTGTCCTCTGTTAATGTGTTCTCTTTCCATTATAAGCCTTCTTTACCTGATTTTGAACTGCATTACTTACTAATCCATTTTTCCTTCCTCTACCTTATTAGTAATCCTATTAAATGTTTAATTTTGTTCTGTGTTCATGAAATACTTAACCAATTTATCACAGTGTGCAGTAAAAATGAACTTTGCCCAAAGGGAAGTTTGACATTTTCTCCTAACTCTTAAAAATAAGCTCTAATCTATTAGAATATCCTTCCTGACAAGAGTGTCTTTGTTTACTTGGGGCCTTGGGTCATCCCACACAGGTTAACTCTACAGCCTTTCCAATGTACTTCAGATCTCAAACAAGACACAGCAAAAATGTTGCAGCTAATTAGTACACAAGCTGCTTTGACAGAATTATGGTGGATGAAATCATTGTAAAATCTCTGCTCTTGCTTTGTGCAAGCGCAAATGTTGTTAGCAGTTTCCCTGCCTTTCTTCTGGGAAAAAAGCATCCTGGATATCTGTTCTCACCTAGTCCAAACATTTTGTTTAAATAATCCAAGCAATGGTGAATCATTGTTAAAGGCCATGGTCTTGGTACCATCAAAGTGGTTTCTAAAAATCAAAATGCAGTGATGATGTCCCATATGGTCTTGCACATTTTCTCTAGTTTTCCCTGAATCGCCATTTTAGGGATTGTTGCTCTTCCAGGGTGACTGACACTGGCAACCATTTGTTCATTCTGAAGCCGTGGGTAGGTCATGAAGCAGTCTCCGTGACAAATATCATTTGTACAGTTGCTGTGTTATTCATGACATCATATAGTCATGGAGGAAAGGTGCTGTGGCAGCTTTCTGAAATCACCACGTGAAGGATCCAATTCTTGTGTTATCTCAGAACTAGACTCCTTTGGTTAACATTTTTTACTTAAAAAATGAGTTATATTTTCTTTCCTTTTTCTGCATATTTTAAGTTTTGCTTGCACATAAGAGCACAGGAGAGACTCAATTCAGTGCTATTTATATCTAGATTACTCTAGAAAAAGGTGCCCCTTTTCTATGCATCACTATTAAGGATGATTTAGTAGACATATTCAAGAGAAGTTTAGATATTTTCTAGAAATTCTCTGGAACTCTACCAAATTTTTAAATTTAAATTCAAATAAGCTTCCTCCCCACCCCCCCCACAACCTATTCCAAAAAGTAGAAGAGTGAGGAACACTTTCCAATTCACTCCATGATACCAGAGCCAGATAAAGTTCTCATAAGAAAAGTCCAGGCAATATTTTCTATGGATGTGGGTGCAAAGATTCTCCACAATACACTAGCAAATCAAGTCAAGCAACATATAAATAGTTTATACACAATTGCAACTGAAGTTTAATCTAGGAACACAAGATTGGCTTAAGATTTGAAAACTGACCAATATAATATGCCAGGGCAGTATAACACCAACCTCATGTTACAACAGCAATACGTAGAATAGAAACATTTGATAAGCTTTATCCAAGTTTCTACCCATTTTGCTTGAAAATGGAAGCAATATATATTTCTGTCTCAAAACTCTACTATCATAAAGACAATTAATAGGCTACTATTAGAAGAAAATTTTCTTAGCTTGATAAAAAAGTTATCTGTGAGAACCCAAGTTTCTTGCAAATATTTAATGGCAAAAACTAGATGCTGGACTATTAACAATCCAAACTGGATGTAGACATCTATACACATCACTTATTTTCAACATCTTACTGAAGGTGTAGGCAGGGCAACAAAAAAGTCAACAGAAATGAAAGACTTCAGGTTGGAAAAAAAGAAGCAGAACTATGTCTTCACATACACTATCTTATATACAAAAGAATTCTAGACAGTAACTCAAATCTGTCACCGTTAATGAGCAAGTTCAGAAGGTTTTCAACACACTAGATGCATTAAAATGTTTCTACTTACCTTCGGCGAACAACATGCAATTCCATTTTTATAGCATCTAAAGAATAAAGTATTCAGCAGTAAATTTCAAAAATATAAATGAGAAACTTACATTCTGAACTACAAAGTATTGTTAAAAGACAAGAGATGAGATCTAATTAACTGCAGAAAAAGTATTCATGGAGTGCAAGACTTAATTTCATGATTGTATCTGGATTCTCAATGTGATCTGTAGATTTACAGCAATAGCTATGAGAATTTCAGATTGCTTCTTAATAGAAATTGAAAAAAACTGATCCTATAAAATTCATGTGGAAAATATGGAATCAAAATAGTGAAAAATCAAAATCAGAATGAAATTTAACACCAAAATTATCCAATTTTAGAACTCGCTAAAAAAATCTATACACATGAAGAAATGTGGTATTGGGCTATGAACTCACTGTGATCAATGGGATAAAATTGAAATTCCAGAAAGAAACTTTCAGATTTGATTTACTTGGAGCAAGGATGGTTAAAAAAGCAAAAAGAAAAAATAAAATTTTTAGCAAATCCTACTGAACAACTGAATATCTGAATTAAAGGTTAATAAGTAAGTAAATACAAATATTAATAAAATTTGTAAGCCTCTTGTAAGGCAGACAATAAATAGGTAAATAAGTAAATAAATATAAATTTTGATAAAGTTTGTAAGGTCTCTTCTTTGAAACAATCACAAAATCAACTGAAGTACCCAATTCTTGCCATTATAGGGATGTGGGGAGTGGGCCAATTTCTCTATGTCCCTCTGAGCAGCATTAGCTCTCTATCAATAAATAGAAACATGATACCAAAAGAACGCTTTAGCTAAATGGTATGAATGTTTTTTAATTTTAATTGCTTTATCCAAATTTCTACCCATTGTACTTGAAAATGGAAGCAATGTATATTTCTGTCTCAAAACTCTAGCAACAATAAAAACAGAATTATTCCTTTAATGCTTGCTAATCTTAGTAACATAAGCTTAAAGGCATGATTAGTTTACAGTAATTGCGGAAGGCGGTTAGCCTAGGGTTGACACCCTGGTGAGGACATTAGTGTCTCAGATAATGGTGCTTAGATTCTGTTTCTTGTGCGGTGGCTCAGAATCCCAGCCTTCTGGTAACACAGCCCCTTGTGAGGCAGTGATCACGGTTTAAATAATGAGGTCCTTTCCACCCGTGCTGCAGACTTAGAGGGAGTTCCCGGCTCTCAGCTCCGGTCTGTTCCAGTACTGGTTGTTGGCTGGACAGTGAACCAGAATAGGGGAGCCATCTCTGTCAGTCTATTTGTCTCTTTAGTTCTCAGCAGTTCCTTAGCTGCCCGTAGGAGTTCTTTGTTCCTGTCTGTGGTGTGTGGGTGGGGAACAGTCCTGCTACTGAAAGCTTAATTTAATAAATCTGACTTAACATGGAAATTTTTTTTCTAATCTTTAATGCAACCCATTGGGATATGTTGTAGATAGAGTCAGGTCAAATTGGTTCACTAGACAAGTCAAAAGCTAGTAAAGTAAGTAGAGGATTGTCAGTGGAGTCAAGCAATGTTTATTGCTAGCGAAAGTTAGAAAAATCAATAACATAGAAATAACATATACATAGAAAAACACTAAGTAGTATAATTAAAAATTTCAGAGTCCGGGCCCGGCAGCATGGCCTAGCGGCTAGAGCCTTTGCCTTGAACGTGCCAGGATCCCATATGGGTGCCGGTTCTAATCCCGGCAGCCCCGCTTCCCTTCCAGCTCCCTGCCTGTGGCCTAGGAAAGCAGTCGAGGACGGCCTGAACTTTGGGACCCTGCACCTGCGTGGGAGACCTGGAAGAGGTTCCTGGTTCCCAGCTCAGATCGGCGCAGCATCGGCCATTGCATTCACTTGGGGAGTGAATCATCGGACGGAAGATCTTCCTCTCTGTCTCTCCTCCTCTCTGTATATCTGACTTTGTAATGAAAATAAATAAAAATAAATCTTTAAAAAAATCTCAGATTCCTTTCTAATAATGTCCTGATGAATACATCATTCATTTTTATTGCTGTCTTGCATTTTATTTTTCTTTGAGGCTGACCTTGATGTTTGAATCAATTGGAAAAAAAAAATTCATTCATACTTTTCCCCTTGTCACGTCTTATTCTCTGGGATGATACTCAAAATTGTCTGAAAAAAGATAGGCCTTGTGTGTTGCGTTTTCTTCAGGCAAGTAATAGTTAAGGTCTTCCCTCAACAGGGATAGGAAAGCGCATTAACCTGAAACACCGCCACCCTGTGGTTTCTCTTGGGGTTTGAGCCTGCCGCCATCACTGAGGCTGAGACAATGATGGCGCTCCAGGAGGAACGTCTGCTTTATCATGCACAGGTTACAGATCATAAAGACTAAGGGAGAGGAGGGAAGGAGTGTGTCTTCCGGCAGGACACCCCCAGCAAAGACACTATAATCGGCTATATGACACTTCTATTTCCCTCGACCTTCCAATCATGCTCCACGTGTAGTCCCCTGAGTTTGTAACCATGTGTCACACTCCACGTGTGGGCCTGGAAGCCACGCCTCAAGCCATGTCCATGTAGCAAGGCAGAGGCCTGGGGCCAATGCCCGCAGATTCCATCCTATATAGCATTACCATTTCTCTGAATGGGGAAATCAACGCATTTATGCAAATGTGTGCTCCCAGTTTGAAAAAGCACATACGAATTACACATATTATGTGCACACATGCCTGTAATAATTACTAAGCAGCTATTCCAGTTTGAATTTCTAAAAGTTAAGAAAAAATACATTATGTGCAACATCTGTGAGATACATCACTCCTCATTTGTAGAAGCTGGAAATTTTGTATATGCCTCGTGGGGTTAAGAGAGTTGCAGTACCAAATCTCTAACATGTTTTTTTTGTCTGCCAGATTTTTACCTTCCTAGGAAGAAAAAGCAGAGCCTAATGAAGAGAGTGGAACATACCCATGGAAGAAATTTCCCAGGCCACAAGCAGGCAGCTGGATAGGAAGTGGGGCTGCCAGGATCAGAACCAGCATCCATATGGGATCCCGGCTTGTACAAGGTGATGACTTTAACTGCTAGGCTACTGCGTTGGGCCCAAGAGTAGTTAACATATATAAAGTTATCCTTCAAACAGTTTTTTTAAATTTTCATTTTCTTAAAAATTAGTGATGTTGAACATCTTTCATGTGCTTCTTGGTGTCTGTATAATCTTCTTTGGAGCCATGTGTATTTATGTCCTTTGTTCAGTTCTAAATGTGATTTTTTTATTGTTAAAGTTTCGGTACTCCCTCATTATTGCAAATATTAGCCATTTTTTATACATTTGAAGATGTTTTCTCCCATTTTTGAGTGCTCTTTTTAATCTGTAAAGTAGTCTTTGGATGCACAGAATATATATTCATGAATTCTATCCTGTCTTTTTCTTTAGCTATCATATTCTGTTTTTGCTTTTTATGTCATATCCAAGAAATTATTGCTAAATCTAATGTTTTGAAGGTGTTTTTCTTAAAAAAAATTCTTCTATGGTGTTTTGAAGTTCTGCTTGTTTCCTTTAGGTCATGGCATTTTTGAATTAATTTGTGGATATGAGATCAATAAGGATCAAAATATCTTGTGTTGTTACATAAAGGCATCCTGTTTTCCAAACTGTATTTGTTGAAAAGATTGTCTTGTTGAAAAGATTGTCTTTTCTTCTTAGATTGGTCTTGAGCTTTGGGGGAAATCGTTTGACTATACAGACATGTTTATTCCCATCCTCTTGCTTTTATTCTGGTACTCTGTATGTCTGCCTTTACGATGGTACAGCACTCCTTTGAATACTGTGGCTGGCTAGGCAGTACATTTTTTGATCAGGAAATGTGAATTTTCCATATTAGGTCATTTTCAGGATTACTTTGAGCCCTTTTTCCATCCTAAACCTTTCTTCATATTCTTCTAGGACTCAGTGCCATGATGCTAACTCTTGTGTCCCATCCAGTGGGTCTGCCAGTGTCTGTTTGCAGATTACCTTTTTTCATTCGCTTTCTTTCTGTGGTTCCGACCATGCAGGTGTTTTGGTTTCTCAGTTTTCCAGGTCACTAACTCTTCTGTTCCCTATCTTCTTCTGTGGATTGCAATCATTATAATTTTAGTCACCGTGTCTTTCTGCTTCTTTTTTTTAATACTTCTATTATTTTGCTGAAAGTTTTATTGTCTGAGGCTTTTTTTTTTCCATTTATTTTCCAAAAGTTAGGCAATTTTTCATTGTAGCATGTTTATGATAACTGCTTTAGATTGCTATCAAAGCATTCCAATATTTTTGTTGTCTTGGTGTCGACGTAAGTCAAACTGCAGACATACACGCAAAGGCTGAAGATGCTAAGCCATGGCTTAAAATACAAACTCTCTCATCTGAAAATCTTATCTACAATTACTGTAAATGTTCAGGAAGGTGTCCAAAAAAGAAATGATTTAAGATTTGCTCCTAGGTAATTGTGATTAAATTAATTATTTTTATGATCTGTTTCTGCTTGCTTCAAAATTTCTGTACTAAGTAGAACATACTTTTTAAAAAAGATTTATTTTATTTTTATTGGAAAGGCGGACATACAGAGAGGAGAGACAGAGAGGAAGATCTTCCATCTGATGATTCACTCCCCAAGTGAGCGCAATGGGCCGATACTATGCCGATCCGAAGCCAGGAGCCTCTTCCGGGTCTCCCATGTGGGTGCAGGTTCCCAAAGCTTTGGGCCGTCCTCGACTGCTTTCCCGGGCCATAAGCAGGGAGCTGGAAAGGAAGCGGGGCTGCTGGGATTAGAACCGGCGGCCATATGGGATCCCGGGCGTGCAAGGCGAGGACCTTAACCACTTGTGCCACCGCGCCGGGCCCCAGGAAATACTTTTTTAAATACAAATTATACTATGACACTCTCATGAACCCCCCCACCAAGAAAAAAACTCTCTCTTATTGGTTGTGCCAAGTCTTGCTATTGGACCAAACTAAATCCAAAATCAGGGGAGAAGCATATTTTATTCCACTTTACTTTAGTTCTGGAATACACTTTAGTTTCTCTTTTGTGACTGTCAATTGAAGGAACTGTGAAGTACAGGACCATGTGATTTTAATGCTAATGAGTTGAAGCACTTCACCCTTTATCGGAGGGAGTCTGCACTTGAGTTTAGAAGTTGTTACCCGTTTCGTGGGTCACCCTATCCTGGGAGCCTGGAAGAGTACAGGAAAGTCACTTGAGATATTTTTCTTGAATGTCCAACATTCAGTATGTCTGAATGATTAATAAGGAATCCTCAGTTCAAACTCCGATAGTTAAAATGACTATTAAAACAGAAAATTTGAGTAGAGAAATACAATAGACACTGCAATGACATTTTAAAAATGTGCTCACAACCATCAGTACAGATCGAATTGGAACATAGGTCTGTCTTTTATTTGAAAGGCGAAGTTACAAAAAGGAGAGACAGAAAGAGACAAAGAGAGGGAGAGAGAGAGATCTTACATCCTCATCCACTGATTGTTTGGCTCACAAGTGGCTGCAATAGCCCGGCGTGATAGTGTAGCAGTTAAAGTCCTTGCCTTGAACACACCAGGATCCAATATGAGCGCTGGTTCTAATACCAGAGGCTCCACTTCCCATCCAGCTCCCTGTTCGTGGCCTGGAAAAGCAGTCGAGGACGGCCCAAAGCTTTGGGACCTTGTACCCGCGTAGGAGACCTGGAGGAGGCTCCTGGCTCCTGGCTTCGGATTGGTTCAGCTGCAGCCATTGCAGCCGCTTGGGGAGTGAATCAACAGATAGAAAATCTTCCTCTCTGTCTCTCCTCCTCTCTGTGTATCTGCCTTTCCAATAAAACGAATGGCTGCAACAGTTGAAGCTGTACCTGTTTGAATCCAGGTGAAAGGAACTCTACCTCGGTCTTCCAGAGGAACTCAATCCAAAGCTCTCATGGCCCGGCATCATTTCCTGCCTTCCAGGTACATTAGCAGGGAGCAGGATTAAAAGCCAAGTAGCCAGGACTCAGCCCACTATACCAGCCTGGGATGTAAAATGGACGACCCAAGTGGAGGCTTACCCCACTCTCAAGGCCCTGGCTCCTGTGACCCTAAGTTTTGAACATGTACACTTGACACTGGAGACTGAACAACCGGAGAGTAATTTCAACAGTCCTCTTTGTCACAGAGGATTGCTTTGTTGTGTATTGTGTAACTTAGTGTCCCAACATGAACTGTTGAGGCTTTGCACGAAATCTCTAGGTGGCTTCAAATGAGGTACGTGAGAGGTTTTGAATTTTTTGTGAAATTCTGTAGAGTCGCTGTTAGTTCAAGACTGTTTCTTTAAAGCTCATGGGTTGGCATTTTTGAACATTCAGATAAGTTTAAATCCTGCACACACATGCTATAGAGTCTCAGCAATGGGAATGTCTTACAAGCCTGGAAATGACACCAAAATAATATAAACAAACCCCAGAAGACCAAAAATACACAACCGGATTTCTTTTTTGATTCTTTCTGTTCTGGTATGTAGTTTTTTTTGTGGTTTCTGTTTGTTTGTTTGTTTTTCTATCATGAATCTATAGTTCTCCAGGGATTCTCATTTTCTATGACAATCTCAGCTTCACATCTTCAAGACTTCACTTGCTCCTTCATGAAGGATAATAAGCTAAACAGCTTCAGAAATGGACATCACCTCCAACTACACAAGGTGGAATGGTATTTATTGCTAGAGATGTTCAAGCATTTGTTAAAAAAAAAAAGGCTTATAACACTAGAAAATGTGATTGTTCTGGATCCTTCTAGTTCTATGTTTGGCAGTGAAAAAACTTGGCCTAGCATTTTATTGCAGTTATCTTTTGGCTTATTTGAGATCGTTATCTTATAATGCTCACACACTAACTATTGGGTGACAGCACATAGCCTGATATGAGCACAGAGCAAACACGGAAGGGGCATCAGAGGAAGCAGACTGGGGGAAGTAATGACACCTTTGCCTTGGCAGCTAGCATTAACAAATGCTTTCAAGTTCTGGTCAAATAACTGATCCTATTTTCTGAGGAATGATAAAAACAGAGATTCTGTTCCTGTCATTGACTGAGTCAACGACATCTCATGATACTTTTCAAAAAGATTATGTGTCATCTAAGATGCTAAAGGCTAGGCCTTCCTGGTGATGTGTAACAATTTGATAGAATGCATCAAAAGTTCCTAAGATAAAGCAACTGTACCCAAGCATGAGTGATGATTACAAAAGACCAAAAGAAGGAAGGCATTATTTGATACTGAATTAAAACTCCTTCCTCCTCTCAACATTGTTACTTTTTCTTCTACACGTGACTCTAGATTGTCTCATAAATCTAGTTCTTACAAGCTTTGCAAATTTCTAGACTCACTGAACAACCTGTTGAGAATTTAATATATCCCTTGCCTCTCTAAAATATTGGGAGGACCGTTTTTTTTTTTTGAAAGCTACACCAGGAAAATAGTTCTTATCCTCATGTGGGTATCATTAGGCTAAAGTCGGAAACTTAACCTAATACTTACATGTATAGGTTAACTCTTGTCATGAAAGAACAGCATAGACAAAAGTGCGTGTTGAAATAGAACTATTGACATTTTAATTTTATATTTGCCAGTACATTCCATTAGTCAAATGACTGTTTATTTTGCCCATGTGAAGTCTGAATGGTGACAAAAGTATGAGTTAATTTGGTTGATCCAGCAATGGTGTGTGCCAATGTATGCAAATGCAGTTCTGTTCTGCTTGATAATGTAAGCAATTGGCCATAAGGAGTGACTCACCAGGCTTTTCAATTCAGAATGGGATGCATTAGTAAAATTACTGGGAACAATGATTCAGCTTACACAGCTGGATCACCTTCAAAAACACTGTTCTTGGACACATTTGTTCAGTAGGAGAAGCTCATAAGCTCCAGCCTAACCTGTTTGCCTCCTGCATGGGTTTGGAGAATCTTAGCAACATTTTCTTCCCTGGGAAAAGTCCTGAATCATTCTGAATGAGGAGAGGATGGGAAAATTTGCCGTGGGAATTCACAGCTATAGGTATTGAGCTGTAGATGCCCAAATGGTTTCTAAAATGTCCAGAAGAGAAGATGAATTCCATTAAGAGTAAATTTCAGGTAATGAAGAGCCATTCACAAATTAGCAAATCAACCACAAAGCATGAAGTCTATTTTCCTAGCATCTTGATTACAGATCTTTTGCAATAGGAGTGGGCGTGTTATACAATAAATCAAGATCTATCTCTTTATTTAAATTAGTTCCCCACTTCTGATGTTCTGTGACTCACTCAAATTCATTGCTCCTGTTGGAAATGTTTCAGGATGGAAAACATCCACTTTCCCTAAAGTCTAATTTTTGCATCTGAATAAATCTTTACACAAGAAGCATAGTTAGGCCACAAACCTACATCTCAGCTTGTCACACAAATATTTTGGAAACACATACCATAGGCGGCGTTAACTCTTTTGCTCCTGGCTTGTGTGAAGATTCAGTGAGTTGGACACTGTAAAGAAGAGAGAGGAGAGTGTTCAGTCTCAACTCCGCAAGACAGAGCATCAGGCTTGCAGACTTTATGCTTCTATTTTTAAAAGATTTTATTTACTTATTTGCAAGTCAGATTTGCAAAGAGAGAAGGAGAGAAAGAGAAAGAAAAAAAAAAAGAGATCTTGCATTGGCTGATTCTCTCCTCAAATGGTTACAACGGACTGGGCAAGGCAGAAACTAAGAGCCAGCAGTTTCATCTGAATCTCCTCCGTGGGCTTAGAGGCCCAGGCACTGTGGGCATCCTCCGCTTTCCCAGGCACATTAGCAGGGGAGTGGTCGGAAACAGAGGATCTGGCACTTGGGAGTCTGACACTGCAAATGGTGGTTTAACCCATTATAACAGAGCCCCAGTGCAAAAAAAGAATATTTTATTTAATTATTATTATTATTGCAGTCAGCCATACAGAAAGAGGAGGAGAGTCAGAGAGAAAGATCTTCTGTCTGCTGATTGACTTCCCAAGCGGCTGTGACAGCTGGAGCTGAGCTGATCCAAAGCTAGGAACCTCGTCTCCTGGGTCTCCATGTGGGTGCAGGGTCCCAAGGCTTTGGGCCTTCCTCCACTGCTTTCCTAGGCTACAAGCAGGGAATTGGATGGGAAGTGGGGCTGCCGGGATTAGAACTGGCGCCCATCTGGGATCCCAGTGCGTGCAAGGTGAGGACTTTAGTAGCAAGGCTACCGCGCCGGACCCCACAAAAAATCTTAATTTTTTAAGTAGACAAATAATATCTTTACGTTGACTATTTGCTCACTAATGTACCTCTTACTGCATATTTTGGTCATTAAAGTGTTTCAATTCTGCATCCTTCGTTTGAGAGGAGAGTTATTCAGAGTTGGAAGTAAATGAACTGTATTTACTCCGTTCCATATCGAACCGGAGACAGACTGTGAGAGAAATCTCCATCCGTTGACTCCCTCCCTAAAACCTTGCAATAACCAGAAGAACCTTGTATGTGTAACCACACAGTCACTTACAGCTTGGATCAACCCGGGCTCTGGGATCCCAGCAAAATAGCGCTGTCTCTTTAACTCTGGCCTGGACTCACCGCTTCCCAGGGTGCACAGTCCAGCCCGCAGCAGGACGCATGCTCCGACTCCGCGAGGGAGCAGCGCCCCGTACCTCACAGAAGGAAGTGAGAGGGGGGCACAAGCTTGTCGGCCCAGCGGAACCCACCCCCGGGACAGCCCGCTTTTCGTTCTGCTTCAATCCACCACGGACTATCGGACAGACTTCTCCGGCTTTCATTTAAAGGTACCATTTTCGTTTCCACATCTCGCCGCATCCCCCTCCCCGCCATTTATGGGCAACCCCTTTGGCCCACTCACGTTGGGTGAGTGTGGGGAGGCCTGCCCTCACACACGAGGGCTTTATCCCTTCACGGTACCCGGTGTCTGCCCAGCGTTCCTGAACACCACCCTAAACTGGCCGGCGGAGTTGTTCTGGAACCCCCAAACATAGCTCACCCGAGGCGTGAGGAAGGCCGGTCACTGCAAAGGGGTGGTGTTCATTGCGAAAGGAGCTGGACAGGCTATTGCCGACCCCCAGGCTCCCTGAGGAGTTGGGGGTGAAGGGTCCTGGAGCTTGAGGTTGGGGCTGAGAGGCACGTGAGCCGCTCGCGTCCTGGTTCCTGATTGGTCAGTGGGGCTGAGAGGCGGTGAGCCACTCGCGTCCTGGTTCCTGATTGGTCAGTGAAACGTGCGCTTGCTCTGTTTGGCCAGTGATGGCGTGCCCTGCAGGGAATGTGTGAGGGCCAGGTGGGCTCCATTTGGCTTGGGGAGTGCAGCGGATACAGCAGTTACATTGTGCTGAGACCTCGAATTCGCCTGCCTGAATCATTCCAGGACAGCGCTGGTGGTCAGAACCGTGCGAAGGACAGCTCGATCACTCCTTTAATCAGTGAATTCTTCTTGGTAAAGGGAAGGCAAGATACCCAAGGCAAAGGAAGACAAACAAGAGGCTGCGTCCTACTTTTATATTATACAGGGGTATATTATGTTATACATCTAGATAGGATAGTAGTGTATTCATTTCCCACCTCAAATTCAAGGGCCCAAAACTGCCATGTGGATGGTGGGAATCTAATTTCCTGGAGCGCAGCTTGTGCCACATTGTGGACAAGAAGGTGTGAGGAGCGAGAGCTGGGAAGGACTCCAGTGTCTTTCTCTGCTAGGTCAAGCACTCATCTTGCTACTTGATGTTCCTAGGTTTTTGGGTGGAAACACACCTCTCTAGACTGGTTTAGTGGCATCGCTGGGAAAATGATGTGGGCACCAGTTCACATCTCCACTGCTCCACCAACTCCCCTGTACTGGAAACAAACAAACAAAGAACAACAACAACAAAACAAAACAAAAAAAAACAGATATTGCCCAAGTGTTTGGTCCCCTGCCACCTGCATGGGTAACCCAGGTGAAGCTTTTGGCCTTGGCCTAACTGTTCTAGCCAACTGAGGAGTAAACCAGTGGGTGGAAGATTTTTTACTTGCAAATAAATAACATAAATCTTTTTTAAAAATAAGAAGACACACTGTCTTACTAACAAAGGGGTTCTGTCATGGAAACAATTATGGATTTATCCTCTAGGGGATTTAGAGAATTTGAAGATTAGCAGCAAGTAATATTCAAATTGTAACTAAGTTCAAATTTTAAGTAAGAAATACACAATTTTTATTTGAAAAGAGAAAAAAAAAATCCCCTAACCCAATTGCAGAAATAGAGAGGAATTATTTTAATATCAGGTGATAAATGACATAAAATCTGTTTGGCAGCCAAATTCCTATTTTGGTTAGAAATTCCTATTTTGATAGTTAAATTGTTAAAAAAAAATAAGAAAGTAAGTAAGTAAGAAGGAGGGTAAGTAAGAAGGAGGAAGGAAGGTGTGGTGGGAAATATCATGTAGCCTGTATTCAGTCTACATGAAATTTGTTCAAATTCTATAAATCAAATTATGCCGAGACCACAAGATAAACAAGAAAAAAGTAGGAAGGCATCATTGTTAAATTTAGTGATGGATCCTGGCTTGGCTCTTGGGACAATTTTAAAAACTATGACATTAGGAAGAACCAGAGAAAATTGAATAATGAGTGGACTTGAATAACCTTATTTATCTAATTTTAACAATTATATTAATTAATTTTACATTTGCGCAATGATACATAAGCATCAGTTAATCATGACAAATAAACTAATGTTAGTGTTAGAGGGAAACTGTGGAGTGTAAGAAAACTTAAAGCAACAGCTACAATTGTTCACTAAAACTGCTATAAAATAAGAATTTTAAAAATGATCTGAGGTCATATGTCTAAAGAGGATTTGTTTTCATGACCGGTTGCTAAGTATTAAATCTTTTACTCCCCATAACCGGAAGTTCATAGTGGCCAACAGCCACCATTGGCAGCCTTTTTTCTTCACTTCAAGTGTCCAAATATTTGCGTAGAGGAGATGAGTGGAGGAGTGAAAATGAAAGAAAACTGAGAAAGGGTTGACGTGCGTGGAATTCGGTTTACTGAGAAAAACCTCGGGTTTTCCATGCCTTTTTATGTGACTTCGAGTTGTAAGCCAATTATATTTCCTTCCAAGAGTTGGCAGTGAGACCTTTAAGGAGGAAAGAGGGTAACGAGGCACAATGAAGGGGCCATGCTACACCTGTAAAAGATATCAGATACCCTGCTAGGTCCTTCCCAGCTGCTAGAGCTCAGAGAAAGCCAAAGAGTTAGTGCCTCCACAGAGGAAATGGGCATAGGGAGGCACCATGCAAAACCCTACTGGATTCCCAGAGTGCCATCAGTGCTTAGTAAGTCTAGAATCACCCTCACGTGCTCACGGGCCAGACTTGTGTGCAGCGGCAAGTGCACAGAAACTGGAGCTTCCCTCGTGTCCAAGCAGGGGAGTCACTCTCCTATGTGATGTCATGGGAAGGTTCAATAACTGGGTTTGGAACTGCAGTGCTGCTCCCATCTCAGCTGTAGCACATGTTGAGTCATTTCTCCTCCTGGGATAGCCCAGGTGAGGATCAGTGGCCACTTTCCAGTTTTGTGCCTCGCTTAGCAGTAGCAGTGTGGCTTCATCTTCTCTGTTTGGATGAAGAATGGCTGGTTTCCCATGTCAATTGCCATCCAAATGCTTGGGCAACAGTAATACTGGGAGTATCATAGAATGAACTTTCTACAGAAACTCTTGGCTGTTTGTGACCTGATGTGTCCCAGTAGTACATGGACACGCAGATTTGTATGCATTGCTTATAAATGATTGATAATAACTTCTCTGATCTGTTTATGTTCACTGGTTGCATTTCTTTATAATATTATCTGTTTGATAACATACCCTAAAATAGTCCTGGTCAGACCAGGCACTGTTTATCTCTGAAACCCACCAGTTTGCCTTCGATTCTCTTGGAATTTTTATGGAAGCTCAGAGCTCCGTAGAAGAATCACATTGATTGTATCCATTATCACTGGAAAGATTTAGCTTTTATTCTTGTCACTGGATGGATATTACATTGATAAATGCACAGAATGCCTGATTTTATTTACTCAGAATTGCATCACAAACATGTCATTTTCTTTGTCTATAATTAGAGGATACTATTTCTCTTGCCCACCTGACAGAACTGTAATAAGACTCAAATGAAATAATGTATGTTACAAGAACTGGAAAAATATAAAGTGTCAAATTACAGAAGACAGGAGAGAAGTAATTTCAACAAAATGCATGATGTTTCTTCATGCTTTACAAACAAAATCTCGTTTGGATTTTACAGTAACCCTTAGAGGAAAGTAGACTCAGACAAACTGAATACAGAGGCACTTTAAACAGTTCTTAGAAAAAATGGGATTGCAAAGATAATTTTGGTGCCCCAAGCAGAAAGATTCTGATAATATGCATTTCCATAAAATGTTTGAATCTTATCAGTTCTCAAGCCAATAGTTCAGATCACCTGAATAATTTCACAAGTAGACAATGAAAGTAGTGTTTTCATTACCTACTATTCAGGTCCTATAATCTGTTATTTTTTGTGTGTGTGTAAAGATTAAAGATGAGAGCTGAAGTTATTAAAAAATCATGCATCTGGCCAAGTTTTTTTCAGAACTTTATATCTTTCCAGGTGTGTCCTGTAAACAGCAGATAAAACCAATCCTACAATCCCAAGGTCATTTACAGTGGAGTACAGATAGTACATGGCTGAAAAGAGGTTTGCACAGCAAAATCAGTGGTTGCTCACATGGCTGTGTATGTGACATTGAGCAGACCACTTTTAGGGGCTTGGTGAGGAGCATCCATATACAATTAAAGACATTATGTGTGGATATTGAAATAAAGATAATGAACGTCCTACTCCTTCTCATAGAGAGAACAATGTGAAAGTTACCTCATAAAATATTGTTGGTTTGCTGTAGAGATGTGTCATCAGAGATACATGCTGGGCCTGCACCTTGTGAACTGGAACATTAAGACTGTGCAAGAGCTCATCAGCTGGAACATAGAGGGTTGAATATCACAGGTCAAGTTAGCCAGGACAGTCATTAAGACGGGTAATGTATTTGGAGAGCAGTGACAACTGTTTCGGGCCCCATCTTCCTCACTGGTAAAATGGAATTAGACACCATCATGTCAGTTCCTATTACGCTTCATATTGCAAGATCTTTTTCCATCTTCTGACTTCTGTTCCTAATATTCCCCCATCATTATAAAATAAGGTCAATAGCACAAAGTACCCCGTGAGTCTACAAAAAAAATAATGCAATTAAACTTTACGATGGGCAGTTTACTGTCAGGCTCATCCTCTCGGAACTGTGAATTTTGGGATGATGGTGAAAACCGGACTGTGAAGTCTGAGCCATCACATCCCTGTGCACACTTGTCTCTCCCATGAGGATTAAAACAACAGGTTCTGCATTGCCACTGCATGGCGGGAGGATTAACGTCAGACATGATACATTACTAAGGAATATGATCTCAAAAGGATGAGCGTACAGCCCTCAGAGCAAGGACCTTTGGTGGCCATCAAAGAAATAGCAGTGACATTCAGCTGCTTCCCTACACTTTAAGGTGAAGGATCACTGTAGGCAAGTGGAAGGCGACTTACAAGTACTTACTCTAAGAAATTGCTCCCACTGGTCCTAATGGATACTTCTATAAATGTTGGCCAACCAGTTTATCAATTTAAGAGCTAAATGTATTTCCCCTTTTGATTTTTTTCAGATTCCAAAGAAAAGAAACATATAGGAACTCGTGGTTAATGAAGAGAAACAACATCTCTTTGTTAATTCACAGAGATGGTCACGGTTGAAAGTTTAAATACAGGCTCTGTTTTTTTAAACAATGCCCTCTTCACTTATGTAGATGTAGGTTGCCTAAATACTAGTTTGTCTGATGAGTTGTACAGACTCAGGGTTTTATTAAACATTTTTTTTGAAAGCAGAGGGATTATTTGAAGCAAAATGCTGTGAATAATGTTTTGTCAGTTTTTCTCAACCATTTTACCATAAAATAATATCTGTGAGATACCAAGTTTGCATCAGATTTTTTATAGTATATTTGTTGTTTTTTCTTAGTTTTAATTTAAGAAGCAGAAACACACATGCACACACACACACACACACACACGTAGAGGGGAGAGAGCGAAAGAGAGAGTGAGTGAGCATAAGCTGGCTAGCTCCCATTTACTGGTTCACAAACCAAATGCACACAATGGCAGAAGTAAGGCAGAGATCAAACCACAAACTGGGAATGCAACCCAGTCCTGCTGTGTTGTTGACAGGAACCAAATTACATCATTCATTACCCCTGCATCCAAGGGTCTGCATTAGTAGGAGCTGAAATTGGGAGCTGGAATGGGAATGCAAACCCAGCTGCCCTCAAGTGGGATGAAGGTGTCATAATTGCTAGGCTCCATATCGCTCCTGTTCTAATTTTTTGGATGCACCACAATGCAGATTCTTAGAGTACAACCGTAGGAAGAAAATTCAGCTACATGTTATACAGGTGTTTGGCAACTGATTGAGCTCTCATAGAATTATTCTTGGGAGTCTTGGGCCATGTGCTCCCCAAGTGTAGAAAAGGTTTGGTGTTTAGTGTACAGAATGTCTGAATCACAAATGGAAATGCTTGAGTTCAATTCCTTGCTGTATCTCCACTTAAAGGTTCCTGCTACTGCAGACTTTGGAGAGTGTCAGTGATGCTCATGCATGTGGGCTTCTGCATCTCAAGTGGGAGACACGAGTGAATTTCTCAGTTCCTGGCTCTAGTTCTCGCCCAGCTCTTAGTGTGACAAACGTCTGAGGAGTGAACCAGCAGATGGGGGACCTCTGTTTATATACTACTCCACCCCGTTAGTGTCTTCCCCACAAATAATAGTAACAGATTTTTAGATCTCACTCAAAAATTGTAGTGACAATTCCAGAAATTTGCATGAAAGTATTATCGATTTCCAGTTGATTCTTATACACGCCATTGTTTGGAAAATCCTATCCTGGATTAATGACTCAAGAATTTAAAAGAGAGAAACTGTGTAGATAATAAAATTGCTAGGCATAATGTAAATTCTCCCCTTCCAATATAATTGCCAATCAGCTTCAAGTGCCAGAAAAAAAATTGAGAAATAGGGCCATTATTGCAGTCATCAAAAGATCACAATAGGATCTGTGACAAGGAATTCTGAAATTAGAGTCCATGAGGTTTATGGCGACCTTTACTTAGACTCTAGGCTTCAAAGATAGCGACACATTGTTAAGTAGCTTGTCCATAATTACAATCTCCATTAAAAAAATTATGCCTTCACTGGTAATAGGAAAAAATTAGTCCTAATTCCCAGTAGCTCCCATTGGAGGAGATTCTGTGTCGACATTATCCCCTTTCTCCAAACCTGGGTGCCAAATTTTATGTGCACCTGCTGATAGTAAGGTATTCTTAACCTCCTGCAATGAATTTGACTCATCTATCACTTCCAGACCTAAGCACCAGAGCAATCTCAGTCATTTCTCCCCACAGGGCCACCGAGTTGTTTCTAGCTGTCTGGAATGTAGGACATTTTGTTTTACCTTCCTGAGAAAGTGGGAACCTGGAAGCATTGCCAGGCATTGCCAGGCCTCAACACTTTGCTACTGGGCATTTGCAATGTCCTTGTATAGCCATTTATTCCAGATGATTTTCTTCCTGCATCCTTATTACTGCTGCCTCTATAAATCTGATCACTTTTATTTTACCTCCTACACAGCTGAAGGTAATAAGTACCAGCAGGTACCATGAGTCATGCTAAGTATTTCCCACACAGGAACAGAGTATGATTGAGACAAGAAAAGGTGCTTTGTTTGGCGCAGTGGATAAAAATCAGCCACACTTCACAACGCATCCGATGTCTCTTGTCTAGGCAGAGGAAATTGAAAGTATGACTCATGACAGTATCTTTAATGAAGAGTGTTTGTGTAGCCGAATGCTTAGTCTGTGCCAGTTCTGGTGATGAAATACTAAGCACTAATTCAATTGTTGGAGCCTGATGATGATAAAATTATGATAACTCATCTATTTATTTAATTATTCACTTAATCAACCTTTTCCAGAAACACAGTACTCAGAATTTAAAAAACAAAAAAGGAAAGATACAGTTGCAAATATCTCAATTGGAGAAGGTATTTGACTAAGCAAGGTGGTTCCTTCATCCTACATCGGAGTATCAGGTTGTGATTCTGGGCTCTGACTCCTGGCTCCAGCGTCTCAGCGGATCACATCCTGGGACGCAGTGGTGATAGTTCAATAAATTCCTGCCACTCACATAGGAAACCTGGGTTGGGTTTCTGGCTCCTGGCTCAGGTTCATGTTCAGCCTGTTGCTAAGCATTTAGAGGTGTGAACTGGTGGATGGAATCTGTCTATTTCTGCCTATCTCTCACTGCCACTCAAAAAATAAAAGTAATCTGAAAAAAAAAAACCCACAAGAATTCTTTCAGAGAAAGTAAAATCTTGTTGAATCTAGTCACTCGGTAAGCACTGCAAATGTAATAGCTGCTGCTTTTATTCACAAACTCTCAGGTAAGGGGCTAAAAGACAAGAGGAAAAGCATTTCTCTTCCCTGCACCATGCATGCTATCCATACTGTTCTTCACACCATTGTTCCAGGCAACCATTTCAGCACACCTTTGAGGCAATGGAGAATCTTGATCTTGGTCTACAGGCCCCTAGCATCTCTATGTTTGATACTCTCATGCACACATTTCTTCTTACATTTCTTTCTCTGGGATTTTTTTTCCTTAAAATTTGGAACTTACTATTTCTCACTTTTGGCGTTGCTGAATATAAACCTTAGAGGGGCACCAAGCAATGTCAGCTTCCTCGACATTACATCACTCAGGCTAAGTACGTGAGCTAGAGGCAGACTTCGGACTCATACTTATGAGCGCCGTAATTTTTAGCAGACAATATAACATTTCTGTGTGATAAAGTATTTATTTGCAAAATGTGGATAATATCAGCAATTATTGTGGGCAATGTGATAATTGTGTATCATATCACCGAAAATAGTGTCTGAAACCTGGTCGATTGCTCAATATTGCTGCTCATGCTGTAATTATTATCATACAAGGTTGTTCTTGGTAGGTTCCTCAGGACTATTTGATTATTTAGGACAGAAAGCTATGGGAAATATTTTCAGCAAAACAAAGTGAAAAATTATACTTTGGGAAGGTCAGGTATGGAGCTTAGGGAACCTAGAAATGGAAATATAGTTGCTTTTCAGGGTAATCTTGACCTAGAACTCAGCAAGCCTTCAAGGTTTTCTGTTTCTTGGTGGTCAAGTTAAAATTGTCCCTGGTTCAACCAACTGTAGCCAAACGTCCAGCGTCATGAGCCCATGTGTCCACCCAGTGATGGCTATGGGCACTGTTATTGGAGAAGAGTTTACTGGAAAGTGTATATATAGATGGATTATTTTGTGTACTGATGTTTATGTGGAGCACGCCAGCATCATTCCCACCTGCCTTAGCAGGTTACTGGGACATGCTCATCTAGCATGGACTATATGCAAATAAAGGAAAGGAAGGAGGCAGTGGTAAGATGCATCTTCCGGAAATACCAACACATGGGCCTGAACATCCTCTCTTGGTTATACAGCGTAGAGTATTTTTGTCATGAAGATGATGATAAATTCAAACTAATTATGTATGATTTTTTTTCCAGCCACTGTTTTTTAGATCTCTCTCTCTCTCTCTCTTTTTTTTTTTTTGGAAAAGGTAGAATGTGAGAGAATAGGCTAAATAAGAATTATGTTTTCATATTTTTATATAATTAAACAGATTTCATAATTAATGACCTTTAGATGCTACATGTGTTTTCCAGTGAATATACAAGAAACATTTTAAAGAAAGAGCAGAAAAACTTAAATCCATAGTAAGTAGAATGTGAAAGTATTTATAAAGAATTAAATCTGTGGGTACTTATTAAAGTTCATGAATTTTAAATATTCTTTGTTTACAACCACTTAAAAAGCAACAGATTCCTCTTAGCTAACATTTAAGCCAAAACAAGAGCACTGTGTATTATTGTAAACATTTTAATAGCATGTTAATATAAGAATGCCTAGATGATTGAATTATTACTGGCTATTATCACCACTTCAAGTAGAAAATGGAATATAAATGCTATGTTTCTATCTGTAATGGGTATTTCAACTATTCCCCATTAACTAGTTCTCTCATCAGGAGACAATGGAAGGGTTCCACTTCCCCACTCCTTGAAATCAGCAGGTTCAGAGGTCTCTCTTATTTAGCCATAAGATGCAAAGGTACACATACCTCTTTCTGGTCTAGCATTTGAGTGTCTGAATCTCTTAAGTCCATTAGAGGCTTTGTAGTACTAATGATGTGGAAATGTATGAGATCAGAGCAGCCCAGAATGTTGAATTTTTTTTTTTTTTTTTTACAAAGCAAAGTACCCTGAAATTAGTTTAGACTTGCAGTGGACTCTAAGCGAACAGCTTTTGCTGGGTTATAAATTGCAATTAGGGGACTACGTGTTACTGCAGCATGACCTTTGAGTAGATTCAATCTGGCTTACATTTGGGTATGAGATAAATGTCTAAAGCCGTATTGGTTATGGAACTCCAATGCTGTGAACTTCTGTAAGTAAAAGAGGGAGAGAATAGGGATGTTAAAATGCTTTATAACAAACTTTATATTTTTTTCCTACATGTTCATTTCACGTCACAATGACCTAGGGACCTAGAATTTATTTGATCAGGTTCAAACATCTGTCAGTGGCAAAGTCTGTTAATATTTTACGTACCAGTCTTTAAGGAAAGAGTATGAGAAATAAAAGGAAGAATGCAAGCTACAAAGAAATCTCTTTGTTTGCAATTTTAATCACATAAAATTTTGATCAAAATTTGTCAGTGCAAACATGAAAATCCTGAATGCCAATTCAAAGCTTCAGTTCCTTATTCTGCCTGAGACACAAGACGGATTGTCCCTGCAGCATCACCAGCACAAAATTCCAGATTGAATTTACCCTACCACCAAGAGGCACAAGGAAATCCGCGCTCCTTTTGTGATCTATGGGAATAAGAATAAAAGAAACGAATGGTGATTAAAAATCAAGAACTCCAGCTGAAAGCAGTGATGTGGCTAGAATGTGAGTGCTTTCATTGGCAGCTAATTAGGACCAGGATGGTTAGCAGATGTGAATTCTATTCCCAGGTTTAAGAAGTTTGGACAAGTTATTAACTTCATTAGCTTTAGTGTCCTTACTCTAAGAATTGATTGAATTCTAAATCTTTTCTCAAGTTACCTTTTTCTTCTCCATTTTCCCCCTGAGGTTTCTCTGAGTTTTCAGTAGTAAAGTCTCACCTGTACGTAGTGCTGTGGGAGTATGAATTTAGTGAAGAGTTGAGCTCAGTTAAGCGACCCGCTTTGGAAACGTCCTCGGTGCACATTCTCCAGGATGGCTCTGTGGCCGTTGCTTCATCCTTGGTGCCAGTTATCATCGCTTCCTGCCTGGGTTGCAGCATGTTTTCCTTCTTGTCCTCTGTACCCCCCCCTTTCTGGGTGAGATTCCTTCTGTTACAGGAGTGCTCTGTGTTGTCCATTTTGCCCACTAGCTCCTTCAGTTTGGTTACAGGGAAATTCTCTGTTACCTACACAAGAAAATCTCCTTAGTATGTGAAACTTTTCCATTAGTAGTCCTTTGGCCTCTTAGATTTACTTAAAAATCTGTTTTTCTCCAATTGTGCTGCCTTTTTTCTGAATTTCTTACCAATCAAAACATCTTTTTTAAAAAAAAGATTTATTTATTTTTATTGGAAGGTCAGATATACAGAGAGAAAGATCTTCCGTTTGATGACTCCCCAAGCAGCTGCAGTGACGGAGCTCTGCTGATTCAAAGCCAGGAGCCTAGATCCTCTTCCAGGTCTCTCACATGGGTACAGGGTCCCAACGCTTTGGGCCATCCTCCACTGCTTTTCCAGGCCACAAGCAGGGAACTGGATGAGAAGCAGGGCTGCCAGGATTAGAACCGGCGCCCATATGGCATCCCAGTGTGTGCAAGGTGAGGACTTTATTCACTAGGCTACTGCGCCGAGCCTCATCAAAACATTTTTACTGCATATTCTTGACAACTAATTACGTAAGTTGATGGAAGCAATCAAACATTTTCAAAACCTCTTTTATGCTTCTGCTACTTCCGCAGTATGGCGTCACTCAATAATGTGTTTACTTTTGAACTTTTTGCGTTTCACTTTAGTCTCTGACTTTTCTTGACTGTGTTGGCGTTGTTTCCCTGCTTCTGGCACGGCAGTATAATGTGTGGCTTAAACTCTCTATCATTGGCCTGTTGTCATGATGCTTGCATTCTTCCCGTTTCAGCTGCATCCTAGCACGTTCCCAGTAGACCTCATAAAGCGTGGGATCTCTGAACATTTTTTCCCACCTTTTTACAAGCTGTTATCCTAAACCCCTGATTTTTTGCTGCCATGTTCTCTATAGTCTTCAAACTCCTACTCCCTGAAACACTCCCTGCTAGTCTACTAATTCGATCTGAATCCATGTGTCTGACAACAAAGCCTAGAATCCCGGCCTGATAATTCAGTGACATCTCATTAACATCTTCGAGTCCTCCACTGCCACTCGCAGCCTTCTGCCAAGTCTACTTTATGGATCCCTAACCTTGTATAACCCCATCAAACACTGTCTCTCCTCCTCCAGCTGTGCTGTCAGCAGTAGCCAAAGCAAGTCACAAAACTAAGATAATTGGGTCCACTGCAATTTCATGGCAAATAAACTCAGTTAGGCCTTTCCCACTGCTCAGCATTCCTTTGATTTATCTATTTACTGGAGACTCCTTATCCATGGGGGATACATTTCACGAACCCAAGTGGATGTCTCAACCTGCAGGTGATACTGAATACTGTGTGTTACAGATTGCACTTTCCCTTTATATACAAGCCTATGATCAAGTTGAATTCATAACTTAGTATGAATGAGATAATTAAAAGAACTAATGATAAAATGAATAATTATGACAATCTATTGCAATTAGAGTCATGTTAATGTGATCTCTTCCTCTGAAAATATTCTAACACACTATCTTAGTCACCTCAGTGACTCATTTTTTTCTTTCCTGATTAAGTGAGGAACTTTCACATTTTCATTTACAGGAAGTGTTTTATGTCTTTGCTGTGGTATATCTGAGCCTCCAGCATCATTCCTCTTGCATCTAGGAACCATTACTAAATAAAATAAGTGTTATTTGAACATAGGCACTGTTACATGTGGATAGTCCCATCAATAACTATGATATAAATGACTAATGGGTGATTAACGTTTGCGTTCTGGAGGTGCGTGACAAAGTGGGCTAGGATGCCATTCGATCATGCCAATCAATTTGATGTGTGGTTGAAACATGAATTGTTTGTGTTTAGAATTTTGCAAGGTAATATTTTCAGGTCACCTCTGATTTTAGGTGACTAAAAGTGTAAGGGGCAAATTCCTAGACAAAGAAGGTACTAAGGGTCTGTCACGTAGGGGAGGTGTGACATTGTCCATGTTATCGCCACCGAAATTGCCCCGTCTCATTGATCTCCTCTGGTTCTCACTCTGCTCACGTCTGCTGACACACTAAACACACCTTTGCCTTGGCCAAGTTAAAACACGGAACTTGAGTTCCTTGACTTCAGCATTTCAAGGGACATTGCTCTTCCTGTCCTCCTTTGTGCATGCGCTAACATGATATAAAATCAGCTCTTCCACTCTTGTCAGCGGTTTCTACTAGTCCCCTGATCCTTGTCTCTCTCTCTGTGGGACCAAGTCCCACAGATAACTCTTCTTCATAAATTATAAATTCCTCCTATATTATATTTCCTTTCTCAGCATCAGTGAACAGGTCCAGATCTATGGTTCTAGAAAAAACTATTTTGTTTGATCATCCTCTTCCGGTGCTGTTAAATTCTGTTTTCACATTTGAATGAAATTATGTTTTCATTTACCTCTGCCTGACTCAAGCTCTTGATCTTTGATGATGAAACTTTGGATGTCTTCTCTCTATTTTCTGTAAATCAAGGTAGATATTTGAACATTAAAGTAAGGCATAATGACTTTTGAAGTGCTTGATCCAAAAATTAAGTCATGAGTCTGGAAGCCCATCTATCACATTGGGGTGCTGAGTTGAGTGTTTGGCTTTGACTTCTGATGGTAGCATCCATCTGATGTGGATCCCAGGAGACAGCAGCGATGATGCAAGTGGCTACGTCCCTAACATTCCAGAGGAAGACGTGTGTGTGTCTGTGTGTGTGTTCTAAAGAGGGACAAGAAGCATGCCAGCACAAGATCTCCCATCTGTTGAACTGCTTTCAAATTCTGGCAACAGTATCAGGCTGGAACAAGGAGATGTGAATTGAATTGAAGTCTCCTTTGTGTATACAGAGGCCCAGCTAAGTGAGCCATCACCTACTGCCTTCCAGGATGTGCATTAGGAGTAAGTTGGAATCAGAAGTGGAGCCAGGACTCAAATGCAAGCGCTATAATGTGGATGGTGAGCATCCACAGTGGCATGTTGACTACAAAGTCAAAGACTTGCCATAATGCACTATTCTATGATTTACTGAGGTGTAATTGACATGGATAAACTTCCTGTATTTAAAGTGTACGATTTAGTGAGTATTGACATATGCCATGCATGTTGCAATGAAACAAGGAATTTATCCATCATTCCATGAACATTTTGTTATAACTCTTTGTAACTTACTGTTTTGAATATCTAATTTTTAATTTTTGTGTTTGTAATTTATGTTTTTGTGTCATATTTAAAGTATATTTCTTAATATGAGGTTACTGTGTTTTTCTCTTCAGTTTTAAATTTTCCATTTAAGTCTGATTCATTTAAGTATCAAAGGGAGTCATTTTCTTATTTATTTTAAAGGCAGAGAAGTAGAGAAGGAGGGAATGGTCTCCCATCTGCTGGCTTATTGCCCAAAGGAGCACAGCAGTAGGACCAGGCCAGGCTTTGAAGCTAGGAGCACAAACTGCATCTGGGTTCACCCTATTCATGGGAGGAACCCAGGCATGGCCACTGTTTTCACAGACACATTAGCAAGAAGCTGGATCTGAACCGTAGCATCCTGGAATCAATCCAGTGCTTATTGTGGAATGCTGTCACAGCAAGCTTTGGCCTGACTGGCTTTGTTACAATAGCTACCCCAATGTAACTTTTAAAAAAATATTGATTTACACATAGTTCAAATGCAGAGAGAGAGAGATTGAGAGAGAGAGATGGATGGATTCTGTGTTTATTGGTTCACCACTCCCCACCTCAAATACCTGATACAGCCAGAGTTGTGTCTAAAGCTGGAAGCTGGAAATCAAGTGTTGGGCTTCTCCCAGCACTTGAGCCAACATCTGCTTATTACCAGGATGCATTAGCAGGAAGCTGGGTCAGAAGCAGAGTAGGCACTACTTGAGTAAAACATACTGAAATGGGACACAGGTGTCACAAGTGGTGTCTTATCCTGCTTGGTCACAACACCTGCTCCAATTTAATCTTAATACACATTGGGAAATGGTCATTATGATCCACTCCTAATGTGTGATGCTTCAAGAGTTGCTGTCCCATTTGTTGAAAGCAATACCAAAATTTCTTAGTATTTTAACATAAAAGCATCGGCCGTGTAATTGTAAGTATAATTTCCAGTGAATTGCTAAGTTCAATTCCATGCTGTCTTAGTTATCAAAATTTTATAATACGTTCAGCACTAAAGTAATAATAATTCTTTTCTTTTCAAAGTTATTGTTCATAGCTGTCTTTACTTTTGAACAGATTTCTCAAGTGGACCTGAAAAACATAATTCTGAGGAGATGGAAGGAAGGACTAATTGACAAGGCATTCCTCAGAATGACTGTGATACTGGGCTGTTTTCTTTTGATTTGTTAGAGCACAATCATTTCTGTTACTTCGAAAATTGATATTCTGCTCTTAGTGACCCTCAGTGTAAGCCTTTAAGCAGTGTTTCACAAGTTCCTGCCTTTAGTGTTTTACCAGGTAACACGGAATTTCTTTTAATTCTTTACTATTTCATTTTCAGATACTTATCACTTAATTAATATTATGTTTTATGTATTTAATAAACACTCTGTAATTACAAGGTACTTTTCCTGAATTACCTCATTTGAAAATAACAGCAGGTTTTTTTTTAGAAAGATGCCTGTGGGACTTAATTTAACTTTAATGATTGCAACATATATATTAAAAAGCAAAAAAAAAGAGAGAACTTGAAAATATTTTATTGTAAATAGATATTATGAAAAAAATGATGTATAGATTTTGAAGTTAATTTACACACAAAAAATTGCTGGTAGCTTGTTATAACATGTCTGAATGAGATCTAGTGTGAGGCAATAGGAGGGCAAGATACTAAGTTTCAAAAAAGATTTTATCAGAGCAACATGAGTTCTGTTAAATTTAAAGTGACATGGGGTCAGCATTATAGCATTAACAGATAAAACTGCAATGCAGCATTCTCTATTGGCACTGATTTGTGTCCCAGCTTTGCCATTTCTGCTAAGCTCCATGCTAATGGCCTGAGAAAGCCAGTACCTGGGAAAGCCAGTGGAAGATGGCCCAAGTGTCTGGGCTCTTACCTCCCACATAGCAGAGCTAGAAGATCTGGCCTACTGTGTTAGTGCACATCTCTCCGCAAGTGAATAGGCAATTGGAGGATCTCACTCTAATTCTTTTGAACAGATCTTTGGCAAAATAAAAACTGAAGCAAATGCCAAACAGCAAATGGATGTCAAAGCTTTGGTGGAAAGCTAATAAAATTATGGCTGCTTTATGAAAAATGGATGGGGCTAATGCCCCACAGAAAGCAGTATTTTGAACATAAGTGACTCATTGCAAGAAGATTCAATGTTGAAGATCAAGTCCATATACATAGACCATCAACATATATGATTCCAAGGAAAAAAAAAATCCTGGTTTATGTTCTTACTGCAGGAAATCTATTGTTAGCAGCAAAAACAATAACCCCCCACCACTGAGAATTTCTACTTGAAATTTTAACAGGAGGGGAAACAGAATGACCAGGCTGATCCTGAAGACAAACCTCAGGAAGGGAAAGTGGTCCTGTCAAAAGGCAAAAGAATACAGGACAAGAAAAATGATGGTGGCAGCATCTTTTTTGGTGGGGGATAACGGTTGGATGGTCATGCTTTTTCACTTTATATTTATTACTATACAGTGTTATGAGAAAATTTACCATGGATTTAGCCAAAATACATGTAAGAACACTTTGCTGTAAAGTTTTCCATGACAATGCTCCGGCTCATTTTTTCTCACCCAGTGAAGGCAACTTGGTGGAAGTTTTATTAGATCACCAGGGTGTATCCGCCTTACAGTGCTGCTGGGCTCCCATGACTTCCCTTTGCTTCCTAATCTTCAAAAGTTTTTGGATGGCACCAATTTTTTTTTTCAGTTAAAAATGTGGAAAGGACCATTTTGACATGTTTAGATGGCTAGAACCCTTGGTTATTAACAAGGAAATATGCTTTTAACCTTTGATATAAACAATATATGCTCTAGGAATCCAAAATAAGAAGTGATTAGCATTAATGTGCTTGAATCAGGGAGGAACGAGTTCCCAAACCAAGTTTGTGACTTCCATCTAGTTGTTGCTTTTGTTTTTTTAAAGGGTCTGTTGAAAGTCAAAAGGGACAAAGAGGATTTTTTAGAAAGAATCGTTTGAAGAATCACATGGAGTGAAAACACATGCATTTTGTGTAGAGATAGTAAGAAGAATGTGCTTTCTGTAGCCATGGAATTGACTAGACAAGTAATCCTAGGTGATGCTGCAGTTACAGGAGCTGGCTTGGGTAGAACTTTGAATGCTTTGTCACACTAAGACGCAGCTGTAGCAACAGTGTGTTGACAACTGCTCCTGAAGATCCCTTTCGGATCCCCTTCCCGGAGTGACAGGCGTAATAGTTTGTTTCAGCTAGGTGCAATGCAGAGTATCAGAACAGAGCCGTAGCTTCTTCAGCCCCGCTTGCCCTTTGTCTGATATCCATGATAAACCTCCGAGGTGTTTCGGAGACAACCAGGGAGCCTTTGCAGTGTACTTTTTGTCTTTCAGTATAACTCAATTCTGCTCATTTTTATTACTACATTTCTTTTCATCTGTGTGTGTGTGTGTATGTGTGTTTCTGTGGTTGTCTCCCTCCTTCTCTCTCTCTGCAACCCTACTTTTCCAGTAAATATTGAAAAAAAGGAAATGCTGATTGCCTTCTAATTAACTTTGTTTCTAATCTTACTTGCCTTGTAGAATAAATCACCACATTATTTTCTTCACAACCCCTTTCTCCAATTGCTTCTCATTACTGACACATTCCTCCACCACAGTTTGTGCCCAGCCCATGTTTTAGCCTTAATTGCTATCAACCCATGCCCTTTAGTTCTGCATCCTGAGCTGATGCCTTGGCGAAAGAATGACATATCGCTTTTGGACATTCCATTTTGTTGTATGTTGCTGTTCCCCGAAGTGGGTCTGTCTCCTCTGTTATTCACCACTCACTCAGAGCTCCATTTTCTGTGATGCCTTGGCTGATTTTCTAAGGTAGGCTTGACAGTTCTTCCTCCTGGGTTCCATTGTGCTTTTTGCAAGCTGCTGTTCACTTAGGTAGATGTGCTCCAGGAAGCCTCTGTGTTCCTTTCAGGAAAGCACCATATGCTAGTTCAGTTTTTTTCTATCCTTTTCCTACAATATGCATGGCTCAGAACAGGTTCTAAGTGCCCATTCATATACTTCTTTCTTAAAGAAGATGTATTTATTTTTATTCAAAATTCAGGCATACAGAGAGAGGAGGAGAGCCAGAGAGGAAGATCTTCTGTCCACTGATTCACTTCCCAAGTGGCTGCAATGACCCTCCAGAGCTAAGCGGATCTGAAGCCAGGAGCCAGGAGCCTCTTCTGGTTCTCCCATGCAGGTGCAGGGTCCCAAGGCTTTGGCCCCTCTGTGAATGCTTTCCCAGGCCACAAGCAGGAGCTGAATGGGAGGCAGCGCTGCCAGGATTAGAACTGGCACACATATGGGATCCTGGCACGTACAAGGCAAAGACTTTAGCTGCTAGGCTGCTGTGCCAGGCCCCATATGCTTCTTGAGTGGTTTCACTGAGTATATAATAAAATTAAAATCATAAAAATACTAACTCAAAAGTGGCGAGTTAGAACATAATATATAGTAGAGGGGCTGATTTGTGGAGACAGGTCACAGGGTTCTTCACCAGAAGTACACCGCTGTGCATCTGCTCTTTGCTGGTGAACTTCATCTGGATGGCGGTGCTGACTTTCCTCTACCTAGTGACAACAGTTTGCAGTCATTTCTAGCCCAATTAGCCCAATTACACACTCCCGCTTTAGTTAGGCTGAGAATAGTGTGGCTACACTGAAGTTTTTATTAGGAAGATAAGCCAGAATGGCAAATTCAAGCAATTGGTTGTCAAAGCGTAATTACATAGTGTCTGCAGGCTCTCCTCTATAATAGTAAGAAGCTCTTTGAGAAGCCATATTGGAGGCTTGGCTAGTTCCAAAGGAAAGGTGATAATGTCGATCCAGGACACAATAAACTGCTTGAAGAGTTCTATTAGCATGTTTTTTGGGGGGAAAAGTAATTGGCGCTTGGAAAGACTGACATTTTAATCATAATTTCTCTTGCATTCACTTACATGCTTTGAACTCAGGCCGCTGCTCATTGAATTGGAACACTGCAGTGCCTAATCTTGCTGCTTTACTGAAGTTCACCTGGCAGTTAAATATTTTCAGTGCCTTTAATTTCTTTAAAAAGTGTAATTAAATGACGCTTAGCCTTTGCCACAATTAGCATTTTACTCACTTTTGAGTAGGGAGGTAATCCAACGTCCTGAATGTAGTTGCTGTCATAGAACAGAATAGCAAAAGCAGAGGGAATGGCTCGAGCAATGAGGGTAGTGGCAGAAATATATGTCAAGTAAGGTTTTGAATGCAGACACCTCCAAAATGTCTTTTCAAGGACTCTAAATGTTCAGACTTGGCGTTCTCTACCAAAAACCCACCTTTATGATGCCACTGAACTTGGGGCAGGTGGGTGAAGGGAGAGCACAAAAGAATGTTAACATGAAGGACAATGAAACAGATAGTATTGTTTGGTAATGACTATTGAGGAATACATGATCAATAAGTAAAGCAATAGGAAGGTCATGACTTTCCATGGGGCTGCTGAAAGTTACATCTGTGATGGAAAATGTTCATTACTCTGGTTTTTCATTATGGAATTTGTCATGAACCTAGGGTGTTGAATGTGATGCAGATTCAGGAACCTAAGCTAAGTTCGTGTCTACCCACTAAGTGTGAGTGCTTTTCTCGGAAGGCAGGTCATGCTGATACTTCCTCCTGAGAGAAAACACTCAGCTTGTTTGTTATCTTTCGGGTGTGCTGGGAAGGAAAAATGGACATGTGCCCTGAAAGTTGGAGGAGATGTGGGCTCAGGAGGTCAGTTCCTGTCAGTGGCCTGAGATACAGAATTTCAAAGAAACATTTGGCATGTGAGGGAATCAGACAAAAAGAGAGGGCCAGCCTGCTTTTTCTTGGGAATTTCTCTGGGAAGCTGTCATCTAATACTGATTCCAATACTAGTTAACAGTACATTGTTAGGACATAGTTAATGAGTAAATACTAAATAAGAGTGTGTCTTTTTTTTTTTTTTCAGATTTCAAATGAACACTAGCTTGAATCTGCATTTGGCATTTCAGTAGGACGATCTGAAATGAGAGACTGACTTTGTTTCTAAGTTATCATGGCAGAAACAATAGATCATCATGACTCCAGTAGAAGGTTTCTTTTGCTAGAGCGTCTTATACTGGTACCACCCTCTAAGAGAGTGGCCTAAGGGGTTAAAGGCTGTTGTTTGTCTTCTTCCCTCTGCTGTGGTGTTCTTTGTGTTCTAAAGGTTTGTAGTGTTTCAGGGCTCAGGTTTCCCCCCACTGTTCTCCACTTTGCCTCATTTGCCACTGAATGCCAACGGGTTTTATTGAGAGAATGTAAAAAGAATAATTATCATCTTGTCTCTAGATTAATGGAACTTAGATTCTTATATTTACATAATATTGTGTTCCATTTTTGTGATTTTTCTTTGATCAAAATACGGTCCCAGTGTATCTTGCAGACTCAAAACACATGGTTTTCAATGACAGTTTCTCTTAAAAATAGGAATGTAATGTTGAAGCACTGGATATATATATATAGCTATGTGGTTTATTGAATACCCACTATGTATTAGACTTGATTTGGGCCTTGATGCCTCATTTAAATCCCAGTCAATAGAGGCAGATGAAGGTGCCGAAGTAACTCTTTCTTACTTCCAACAATATGGTCTTTCTTTCATTTTACAAGTCTTCATGCTGAGAGTTCACTAGAAACAATTGGAATCTCTGGCCTAGCAGGCAGATTAGTGGAAAGAATTCTTTCCAACGCTAAATATGCACAGGGTATAGACTGTTACAATATTTCACCAAAAGACAGCATTTTTTTTTTAATTTTAGGAGGAAGACTTGACTATTCTGGATATACTAGGGATAATAATTGTAGAAGTCCAGCACTGACATGACACCCATGTCCTTATATAGAAAAATAGATATCAGCAGATACAGTGAGGTCCTAAAGCATTTATCAGCTTAGTAAATATTGATGAAATGCCCATTGTATGCCAAGGATTGGAATAGATTGCAAGGATATGAAATTCTGATTCTCTTCTCAACAAATGGTTGAGGAGCAACACTGAGGCTCTGAGCTCTCTGAAATAAGGAACATGTCAACTTGACATAACCAGATAACAGGCATGCTTGGCAGATGGTCCCTACAAGCCAGACAGCTAATTAGCACTGCTAAAGAGTTAGGAAAAGTAGCACTCTCCTAGAAAGGACTTCCTAAACACTTGTTTCATAAATGCTCTAAAGTTATAGCATGCATTCTATTCTTTGAGCGGATAGATGTAATCAGCATCCAACTTCCACAATTGTGTTTTGACTTTTGTACCATCCTGTTTGCTCTTATGTTTCATCCTGAGGATGAAATTAAGGTAACTCCCTCCTTGTCCTACATCATTCATTTTTAATGCATCATTTTCATTCACAGAAACATCCTATGATTCTCTTAATTCAACATTGCCTCCAGCTATTTTTATTCCTTCTTCTATATTTTGTAAGAAAACTTAGTGAAAGAGGAGCTTATGCTCTCCCTTCAAGCAGTTTCCTCCTATTCCCTTTTGGATTCACTCCACTAAGACTTTGGCCTAGAACACTTTTAATCGCGTTGTGCCTGTTAGATTCATATATGGTCTCTTTGTTGCCAGAGCTAATGATGAATTCCAGCTCTCTTACCTGAAGTGATATGTAATACTTAACGTAGTCCTTCCTCTTGGGCATGCATCCTTAATTGACTCCAGGGTAGCACACTTTCTTCTTGTTTAACTGATCTGACTCTTCCTCATTAACCTGTCTTCCAGGTAGTCTAGGTCTGAGGTTTCAGATGCTTCCTCTTTGCTGTCTATTTATATCACTAATCTTATCCAGTAATCTGGCTTTAAACTGCCTCCCTGTGCTGATGTCACCCAAATGTAGGAATCAGAAAAACTCTTCACCTGTGAATTCCAGCTCTTAAAGCACAACTCCATCTGACAACCAGCATCTACATTTGGAGATTGGCATTTCCGACTTAACCGGTCCCATGCCAAGCCCAGCAAGTGCCAAAGAGCTCTTCCACCAGTCTTCATGTCAGTTAATGGCCACTGGAAGCAAGACTTGTGGCGGTGGGATGGAGGGACATCTGTCAGGAAGCTGTAGGCTGAGTCTGAGGCTTCTGCTGGGGAACTGTTCATTATCACAATAGCCAGTATAAGCAGCCATCTTCTCTTCTTTCAATTATGGCTATGGTTGTATGGCTTGCATCCCTCATTACTCTCCTTGCCAAGCCTGAATCCATTCCCCACATGTCACCAGAGTGTTCCCACGATTACATAAGTCAATTCCTGTCACTTCTTGGCTCCAAATCTTGCAACGATTTCCAATCCTACTCAAAGCAAAACTGAAAGGCCTTTCAAGAGCCAGGGAAGCACTGCAACTCAATATCATCTATTGTCTCTCAAAGTTGTCTTCTTCCTTTTTAACATTTTGTAAGAATTAAGAGTCTTTATATGTTTTGTTCAGGTCTTTGGATTTAGCATTGCCACTTTTGCAATTCTTTCCCCACATATAGTATGTGCCTTGCTCCATTTCTCTTTTCAAGTTTTTCCTTCCGTGTACCATCAGTGAAGTCTCCCATTGTCCATGTATCAGGTTATCATTTTCCATTAAGCTATAGTCATCTCTATGACTCTTTATCTTTTATCATTTTGTTTTAATTAATGTATTCGAAAGAGACAGAGAGAGAGAAGAAATCGACCACTTGCTGGCTTACTGTCCAAATGCCTGCAACAATTGGCCTGAGGCCAACCTGAAACAGCATCCCAGAATTCAGTTTAGACCTTCTGTGTCAATGACAGGAACATGGTACTTGTGCCATCACACAAGGGTGTGTATCAGAAGGATGCTGAAATCAGAGGGAGAGATGAAGCTTGAAGCCTTGTGCTTTAATATGATGGGATATAGATGTCCCATCATATTATCCACTGACAGATTTTTACTTGTTCTAGTCAAACATTTGGAATGACTATAGACTTTGGCTATGTACTAATTTTCCCAGCTATTAGAAGTTGGTCCTGAAGTGTGAAGAATGAGATCATTATCATGTTTCATAGTTAAGATAGCTAAAGGTTATGGAAGTTTTTGAACATGCCAGGTTCTAGAGTATGTTAAACACACTCTCCTTTAATCCTCAGTAATCCATTGAGATACACTGTTCTTTCCAGATTTTCCAGGTGCAAAACCACAGGGAGAAAGAATAAGCTTCAGGGAGAAGATGTTGGAAGGGTAGGTTTTGATTTCAGGCGTGTTGATCTAGAGGGCCAACTATTAGCTCCCACAATATTGTTTGACATGGGTTTGTCTTTTTTATAAAAACTCTGTTTCTCCAGATTTTTGCAATTTGCCTTTAGTGACATTCCATCCCAGGTGAAAACAGACATGCCAGTTGGAAAAAGGAAATAAAAGACATAGTTTTTTGATGAAAATAATTTTGAAACCCATGCATACACTTTTGAAAAATATTTACTTACTGCATTTTCTGAAGATTCCTAACAGATTTTCATAAGCAAATGTTTCTTTTTTCTCCTATAGATTATATACGACCTCTTGCATGTTAACAACTAATTTGGAAAATACATCAAATGAGTAATCGTGTTTTGTAATTTTAACAGTGATTTAGAATTTTGGAGAGCCGATTCTAGACAATCAACAGAGATTTCCAGTGTTCATCCCATGCCTCTCAATTCATTCTAACAATGCATTGTATACTTTGGTAAGACACAATGCTTTCTTCGAATGGTGCCAAGTTTATCTGCTTTCAAATGTGATTTGGTATACGGTTTTCCGCATCCCTTTCAAAAACAGAAGGTAAGGGTGTCAACAAAATGATAATTATGCAGATTAAAGACTTCAGAATTAATTTATGGAAAAACACTCTTCTAGGCTTGTGAGATATAAAAAGATAATATAAGCGTGTCCTTCATTTAGCTTGAAAACATTTTACTTGTCAATAATAAGATAGCTGTCAGTAAACACAAATTTTCTTTTAGTCAGGAAAATAAAAAGTTTTTAAAATGCATTTTTGTTAAGGATATAGAGTCACTATTCTTTTCTTTGATATTCTTCCCATAATGAGTTATGTAATAGTTAAAGTTACATTTTTCTGTCCTGGGCAGCTTTGAATTTATAGCTCTTAAAAACCCCTAAAAGGACACAACTAAAATTTTAATGTGCATTCCAGCTAAGTCTTTTTGAATTTTGTATTAGATTTCCCTTTAGCCTTGGGTAAAGCCATAAAAAAAATTGCCTGCTTAAAAATGTAATCATCACACAGGAACCTTCCTAAAGTCAGCATCAAATAGAATAAAATATATTTTATTAATGATACAATTCACAAAATTACCAGCCCTGCCACTCTCTGCCCTCCAGGGACCCCTCCTCTTCCTATTGCATGTACACCAGTCACTGGTGTTTGTTCTGTGTAATTTAACCTTCTGATTGCCTTGAATGCTTAATGAAGTAGATTAAGCGAAATGCTGTTTAGAGGACTGTTGACTTCAGTTGGGAAAATAGCCCAGTGAAATCCCTGTTGATTCAGAGCCCGAGGAAGGCCCTGTCATAAGTGAGGGACTAGAAACAGGCAGATTTGCAAGCTGTATGCTTTTTCATTTGTAGAGTGATGGTTAGTAAACAAATGGAACTCCTGGTAAAAGATCTGATCAGGACTGGAGTCTGGGCCCCTTTCAAGGTGTGCAGTAGTTCTGTTGTTACTTGAGTGACTTATTTCTGTCCCAGCATATAAAGGACTCACCTTGAATTATAACATACCTTTCTTCTTTTGCCTCTTGTCTTAAAATTAAGATTGTTTCTTGGGCCCGGTGCGATAGTGTAGTGGTTAAAGTCCTCGCCTTGAACGCCCCGGGATCCCATATGGTTGCCGGTTCTAATCCCGGGAAGCCCCGCTTCCCATCCAGCTCCCTGCTTGTGGCCTGAGAAGGCAGTCGATGATGGCCCAAAGCCTTGGGACCCTGCACCCGCATGGGTGACGTAGAGGGGGCTCCTGGCTTCAGATTGGCTCAGCCCCAGCCGCTTCGCTCACTTGGGGAGTGAACCATCAGATGGAAGATCTTCCTTTCTGTCTCTCCTCCTCACTGTATATCTGCCTTTGCAATAAAAAAAAAATAAATATTTTTAAAAAAGATTTTCTTAAATTTGACTTCAAGGAAGAAAATGTGCCTCCTGAAAGACTAGTTGCTATGCCATAGATGAGCGCCACCTTGATTGCAGCATCTCCACTTGAGAAGTGCTTTGGCCTTTCAGAAAGAGGAGGGGTATAGAGAATGGGTGTTGACAGTTCAACTTTAGCTTGAAGCATGGAGATGCCCTGATGGAGTGCCCTGCAGGAGTCCTGGCTGCACCACTTCTGATCCAGCTTCCTCCTTTCCACATCCGGGGAGGAAGAAGGCGATGACTCAAGTGATGGCACTCCTGTCACCATTGTTGCAGACCTGGATGGAGTTCCTGGCTTCTAGCTTCAGCCTGACCCAGCCCCCGCTGTTGTATCTGTTCGGGGAGTGAAGCAACAGATCAAAGATATTTTTCTGTCTGTCACCTCTCTCTTACATTCATACCCTGTTTTTCAAGTAAATGGAAATGAAAATATAAGCAACTTTTTAAAAAAAATGCAAGAGAGATAGAGAAAACCAACATTTGTAAATCTTGATCATTTTGTTAATGATACAATTTGGTGATAGAATTTTTTAATCTGGGATTAATTATACAGTAAATATTTATTCCACATTTGTTAGAAGCTAAAAGTTTATTAAGCTTTGGGGTGTGCTCCTCCCACACCCCACTGTCAAAGCTCAAGATTTTGGTAGACACTTTAAAGCTACATTAAAATCTGGCAAACCATGACATCATAACTAAGAAATATGAAGTTAGCATTTAACTCACTGCTTGTTGTTCTGACCTTGAGGTTTGAGACACAAAAGATAAAGCAGAAATAACCTGTAATTTTATTTCCCAACATTTAAAAATGGATTTATGGAATAGAAGAAAATGTCAAACTGGCATGTTGATTGTTCTGAGAATAAATTTCTGCTGCCTAACTGAACTTATCTTGAAAAGTAATTTGATTTATTAAAGTTGCTTAATCTCCAGTGAAATTAGGTGTCCACTTCAGAAGGCATAAGCCAGTGAGAAGATTAGTTCTTCTATTTTCCATATTTTAGTGGAAGGGATGAGCTGATGATGCTTGAAGAGAGAAGAGGTTGATGTACTTTATGGGGCAGATGCTGTGTAACAGTAAGGCTGGAGAATACTCTAGAACTTGTGCTGTTTTCACCAGTTCCCTGCTGTCCATAAACTTCCCTGAAGACCCAGCTTTGCAGAGACAACACGAATAATACTCGGAGGCTTTTTGCTTAACAAGTATAACATGTGCTGTAAGCTACACCTCTCCAAAAAGTGCAGTGCCTGCGCCTTGAGATAATCCTGCGCTTGACACATGGATGAACAAGTAGGGGAAGGGTAGCCCACGTGCTCACTGTTACATGTTCTAGCACTGCCAAGAAAATGAATTGTTTCTGCTTTTACTAAAAGTCCCTTCTGTTAAGAATTTTTAATTGGATTGAATCATACATTTTTTTACTCCGCAAGAATTAAATAGGACGTTAGTAAATTACTACAGCTGGCCTCAAACCCATTTTTGAAGCACTTCATTAGACAAAAGAAAATTAAATACATGAGGCAAAATACAAATAGAGAAATAATGATCTTTCTGTCTTGCTTCTTGATGTTTGAGAAGACTTTTGGAAGCACAGATAAATATATGTGCTCATTAAAATATCGTTGAATCCATTCGTTCATACCAAAAATGGAAAAAAATACATATGAAATATTATTATACCATTCCATTATTATTCTGGTGTTTTCATTTTTTTCTTGGTGATATTTGTTTAATATATGCTAACAGCTGTATGAATTTGTAAATATTGGAGAGGATATAATCTTTGCACTTCATATAAATATCTATAATTATATTCAGAATTTGAGAGAAGTGACATACGAAACCATATTTCATCACATTTATGATTCATATGTGATGGGATTGTTTTCCTAATGAATTTCCTGTCATTAATACAAAGAAAGGCTTGAGCTCGAAGTTGAAATCTGTGTGTCTTGGTATGGATTGTTCAATTACCACTTGAGATGTCTGGCTCCTGTAGGAGGGTGCTTCGGATCTAGCTTCCTGCTAATGAGCATCCAGGCAGGCAGCAGGTGCCGGCTCAGGCTCAAGTACTTGGGTCCCTACTACCGTGTGGGAGACCTGGATGAAGTTCTAAGCTCCTGGCTTTGCCCGCCTAGCTCCAGATGTTAAGGGTGTGAACCAGTGGGCGGATCAGTCTCTCTATAACTCTACCACTTGCCCTTCAAATAAAATAAATAACAATTAGAAAACAAATTTAGTGAAAGATGACTGCATTATTTAACTGTCTTGAGGAGATGAAAGTATCTTCTGAAGAGATGAAAAAAAAATGTGATGATTGGATGTCTAATGTGGTAATGGAAAGACATCAGAAGAGATCTTCACCTGCTTCCAGCTTGAGAAACAGTGGACTAGTTAATGAAATACTACATTTAAGTAAGTTAAGAAAAACACTGACTTGCATCGAATGTGTTGAAGCATTTGTTTTTCTATACCTTTTTGTCAAGACATTACTTTCTCATTTTTGATAATAACCATTCTCTCTGGAAATGTTATTTCACTGGCATTCTCATTTGCATTGCTGTGATGGCTAATTATATGAGCATTTTCAGGTACTTATTGTCCATTTACCTTTCTGCTTTTTCTGATAAATGTTTCTTTAGACCCTTTGCTGGTTTCTTAATGGGATTGCTGTTTACTGCTGCTCCTTTTGAATTTCTTGAGTTCCTTATTTATTTTGGAGATTAATCTTTTGGCAAATGGATGGCTTTAACATATATTTTCCCATTCCTCACTATTTTGATTTTCCTTGGGCAGACATTCCTTGATATTCCATTCTTGTATTTTTTATTTTATTGCCTATAATTTTGAGGTCTTATCCAAATGTCTTTGAGTGTATCCTCTACTTTTTCCTCTAGAAGTTCCATAGTTTCAACTATTTTCATGAAACTTTTGATCTGTTTTGAGTTAGTATTTGTCTACTGTAGGAGTTAGGATGGTCTATTTCATTATTTTGTATATGGATTTTCTTTTTTTGAAGAAGTGGCTGACTGCTGGATATGTTTTGGGTACCTTTGTCAAAGATCAGTTGGGATAGATGAATGGACTAATATTTGTGATTTATGTTCTGTTTCACTGATTTATATGTCCTTTTTAATGCAAACACTAGGCTGTTTAGTTAAAATAATTTTGGAGTGTATTTTGTCTCTGGTATTGCATTACTTCCAGATTTGTTCCTTATGTTCAAACTTAATTTTCTGTTTGCGTATTTTGTGCATCTATGCAATTTTTTGAATGATTTTGTCTTGTGCAGAATATCCTTGGTATTATGATGAAAATTACATTGAATCGCTAAATTGATTTGGGCAATATTGATTCTAATGTATTAACTTGATAGGTCTTTCATTTTTTTTTTCATTTGTTATTCAGTTATTTTCATCTGTATGACATGGTTTTTGCTACAGATGTCTTTAGATCCTTGACTAAGTATATTCCTAAGTATTTTTTTCCTTTTTCATAGCTATGCTGAATATAATTTTTCTCATAATTTCATTTTTGGTGAGTTTGCTGTTGGTGTATAATAATGCTACCAATTTCGATGTTTTATTTTTTTATCCTGCAACTTATTTAATCAGTGTATTCTAGTCTCTTGGTGGAATCTTTAGGTTTCTCCATATATAAGATCATGTCATCTACAGATTATTTGACTTCTTGTTTTCTTAATTGAATGCTTTCTATTTCTTTCTCCTGCCTAATGACTTTTTAAAAAGATTTATTTATTTTTTATTGCAAAGTCAGATATACAGAGAGGAGGAGAGACAGAAAGGAAGATCTTCTGTGTGATGATTCACTCTCTTAGTGAGTGCAACAGCCAGAGCTGTGCTCATCCGAAGCCGGGAACCAGGAACCTCTTCCTGGTCTCCCATGCAGGTGCAGGGTCCCAAGGCTTTGAGTCATCCTCAACTGCTTTCCCAGATCACAAGCAGAGAGCTGGATGGGAAGCAGGGCTGCTGGAGTTAGAACCTGTATGCGATCCTGAGGCATTTAGGTTAAGGACCTTAGCCGCTAGGCCACTGTGCCAGGCCCAGTGTCTAATGAGTTTTGAAAAACATCTAATAGTATGTTGAATAACAGTGGACATTCTTGTTTTGTTCTAGGTTCTAAGAGGAAACGTTTTAGCTTTTCCTCATTTACACTGTTGTTGGCCACATGTGAGATAAATATGTTAAAAATAAAAGCCCAAATTTCTGAAATAAAGAACATTTATTGAGGGGCCAGCAGCAGGCTAATCTTCTACCTATGACTTAAGTAACTCCTATGGGTGCTAGTTGGCTTTCCTGGTGTTCCACCTCTCATTCCAGTTCCCTTCTTATGGCCTGGAAAAACAGTGGTGGATGATTCAAACCCTTGGGCCCCTGCACCCACGAGGGAAGACCAGAGGGAAATCTTGGCTCCTGTTTTCAAATCAGCTCAGTTCAGGCATTGTTGCTATCTGGGGAACAAATGAGAGAATGGAAGAACTCTACATTTTTCTCTCTGTAAATCTGCCTTTCGAACTAAAGTAAAATAAACCTTTTCTGAAAAGAAATTTTATGGGTAGAGTCTCAACAGAGGACTCGAGATGAAAAAAGATATAACCAGGGAATTTAAAACCTTTTGATGAATTAATCCAGTATGAAGATATGAAGGAAGAAAAAGCAAAGAGGCAAATTCAACAGGGACTATATTTGAAGAAGTAATGGCTGAGGAGAGGACATTTAGCATAGTGGTTAAGTTACCTGTGTTCCTCCTTGGGACAGCTGAGGTTAATCCTTAACTCTGTGTTCTAACTCTACCTTCCTGCTCATACAGACCTTGGAAGGCTCTGACAATAGCTCAGCAACTGGGTTCTCGTCCGCTCCATACAGCAGCTGGCATGATAGCTGTGGCAGGTGTTCTGGGGAATGGACAGATAGAGGAAAGTTTTTATCTGTTTCCCTCCCAGTCTCTCTGCCTGCCAAATAAAAGAAGTAATAGCGCTGTACAATCCACAAACAGATGAATGGTGCAACATCATGTATTTAAGCAATGCAGAACAAACCGTACTTACGTTCATCATAATAAAACTGATGAGGACTGAAGAGAAAGAAACATCCTGACAGCAGCTATGGAAAAATGACGCATTCTATCACCTGAATGGTCCTGACCTTTCGTCAGGAACAATGGGCTGTGGAAGCTTGCCGCAAATGATCTTTACAGGGTTTCAACGGGGCAAACCCAAATCAGTCAACTCAGAATTCTGTCTTGAAACTACTCCTACAATTCATAAATGACAGCAACTGAAAGACATTTTCAAGTAAACCAAATGAAAAGACTTGTTTTTAAGCTTACCTGCACTAAAAGAGTTACTCTCAGAATAAAGGAAATGATTTCAAATGAAATATGAATCTTCAAAAGGAAAGTGAAGATGTGGCAATGACAATTTTGTGTGATTCGTTTTTCTTTCAAAAATGTTCATTTAAAATTATATAGTATTTTATTTTTATATCAATTATTTGGTCATAAAAGGCATAATTCTAAACCTATTTTTTCTAAATCTATGTGTAGTTATTACATATTACATGTTTTCTGTGAACAATCCAAAAATCTTTCATTCATATAGACTTCAAAAATGTTTGTAACAATCTAAACTTAATCTTAAATTCAATTTTTGTAAAGTTTTTTATGTGCCCTTGCAATTCATACCAAAATTATATTTCAAAGAGCAGGACTACATTTACAAGATTATTTGGTTTTATATGAAGTTGTAAAATTATTAAAGCATGAATATTTAGTGATTTGGATTATAATTTCAAAATTATGTTCACCAAAAATATAGTATGTGAAATTTAGATTAGAGTCAATACATAAAGCAAAATCCTAAAATATATTGAATTAACCTAAAAAAATTTAGAAAGTAGCAGCAGAACAACCAATAATGGGGAAAACAGAAATCAGAAAATGGTAGCCGTATGTGATTCAGCTCAGTCGTTGTATTACATGGGGATGAGGTAAGCATGCCCGGTAAAGAAAGGTGCTGTCAAGTGGAAACATAATCATGACTCATTTTAATATATGGACAATGTGCAATGCTTCCAAATGCTAGAAAAATGAAAAACATATGCCATCTTAGCAATACGTGTAAGAAAACCTCAAGTGGCCATGTGAAGTACTATTTGTGCAGTGAGTATAAGAAAGTTGGAGTGGCTGTATGAGAATACAGGAAGCTAGATACAAGATAAGGAATAATAAAACAGATGAAAAGAACATTTCATAATGATGAATGTTATCATTCCTTGAGGAAGCTCCATGAATCACAAATATGAGTATGTCTAATATAAGAGCTTCAAAATGAATCCAAACAATAAGAATTTTTTAAAATCCATTATTTTTTGGAGATGTTAACACCCAGATCTTAATAATTGCTAGAACTGGACAAAAACCCTGTAAGACTGCAAGTGCTCTGAATAATACTTTGTACCCCTGAACTAGTTTTTTGTGTATAATTTTACATCTACATACTTATATTCCATTTAAATGTCCTTGGTATATTTACCAAAATAGATAATATTCAAAACAGTAAAAAGCTTCAGTATGATAAAAGGTTTGAATAGTTCAACATGGAGACAACAAGGAAATTTTATAGACTCTGTCTTTTGATCAGAATGAAGTTGAACTATAAATTAATAGGATAACCATAAATCTTCAGTGATCCAAATAATAAATCACAATGAATATTAAAAAGAGGATTTATTAAATTATAATTTAAGATCAAATGAATCTGATGGAATTAAGAAGAAATGTTATAACATTAAATGTTCATATTTGCAAAAAAAACACCAAGGTCCAATATCAATAATCAATTGTGCACCTTACAAAATTATAAGGGAGCAGTAATGTGTGGTAGGCTAATTCACTGTTTGGAATGCCAGCATCCCAAGTTGAAGTGCTGTTCTTTTCTCAGCTGTTTCACTTTTGATGAAACTTCTTGTCAGTACATAAGGTAGGAAAGGATGGCTTGAGCGTTTAGATTTTTGTCATCCAAGCAGGAGACCAGGCTGGAGTTTCTGGCTGTTGACTCTGGCCTAGGCTTGCCCAGCCTGACAATTTAAGGAGTGAACCATGGATGGAAGATTCTCTCTCTCTCCTTTCCCTTCTCTGTGTCACACACTGTGTGTTGCAAAAATGTAAATATATCTTTAAAAAAAAAAGCTAAAAATGCAAAATACAAAGTAATTAGAATCAAGAAATCCATAAGGAGTACAAAAGTTATGCACGAAATATATTTTAAAACAGAAAATAACAATGTTAAAGGTTTTTTCTTTGCAAGTATTAACAGAATTGATGAGAAAAGGGGAGAGAGATGCAATAGGGGAAAGAAACACACATTACCAATGCCATGTCTGTTAAATATATTCAAAGATATGTTTACATACTAAAATGTAAAAAAAAAAAGTAGTAAATATATTTCACACCTAAGCACAGTATACAGAAATACGATTTTTCACAAAGATAACAAAATGACTAAGTGTATTTGTAAAATATAATCCAGTAATATATATATATATATATATATATTAAACAATAATACATGGGTAAGTGAGGCTTATTCCAGGAAAGCAAAGTTGGTTTAGCATTCAAAAGAAAATCAAAACCAAAAAATACTACAAAAGACAATCATTGTAATTGGGCATGTTAACAGAATAAAGAAACATCACGTAATTGTCAGATTAGACGCAGAATAAAATCCAACACTTATTCTACTAAAAACTCTAAGAAAACAAGGAAGGGAGGGAAGCTTCTTCTATCTGCTGTTAAATCTGCAAATGGCTGCAGCAGCTGGAGCCGAGCCAGTCCCAAGCAAGGAGCCAAGAGTTTCTTCGGGTTTCCCATGTGCGTGCAGGGGCCTAAGCACTTGGGCCATCCTTCGCTGATGCCTAGGGCACGAGCAAAGCTGGATTAGAATTAGAGCAGGCACAAAACAAGACTAGTGCCTGTATGTGATGTTGGCATGTAGACGAAGGATTAACCCTTTATGCTTTCCTCTTTGTCCCGCCTCTGTCAAAATCTGCCTTTCAAAATAAATAACTGGGCCCGGCGTGGTGGCGCAAGTGGTTAAGTCATCGCCTTGCACGCCCGGGATCCCATATGGGCGCCGGTTCTAATCCCGGCAGCCCCGCTTCCCTTCCAGCTCCCTGCTTGTGGCCTGGGAAAGCAGTCGAGGACGGCCCAAAGCTTTGGGAACCTGCACCCGCGTGGGAGACCCGGAAGAGGCTCCTGGCTTCAGATCGGCATAGTATCGGCCCGTTGCGGCTCACTTGGGGAGTGAATCAATGGACGGAAGATCTTCCTCTCTGTATCTCCTCTCTGTATATCTGCCTTTCCAATAAAAAATAATAAAAAAATAAATCTTAAAAAAAACAAAATAAATAACTGTTTTTGAAAAAGGAAGATACATATTAATAAACCTAACCCTGAACCATGATTTGAACAATATAAGCAACTCTTATCAGCCAGCAAGAATAGGCATGTCATAAAATAAAGTAAATGAAATGGACCCACTGCAGAAGGCTAGTGGCTTTGCTTTCCTTGCATGTGTCAGATCAGCTCTGGCTGTTGGGGCTACTTGGAGAGTGAACCTCCAATGGGAGATCTTTCTCTCTGTCTCCTTCTGTCTGTAAATCTGACTTTCCAGTAAAAATAAATAGATCTAAAAAAAAAAGTGAAAAAATGAAATGATACAGCTTTCAATTTACTTAGACCTTTTCTAATTTCTCTCATCAAAGCTCTGTGTCTTTTAGTATCTAATTCTTGTGTACCTTTGCCACATTCATCCCTAGGTATTTCATGATTTTTGATGCTACTATAAATTATACCTGAAAGCACAGATTTACACTTAGTCATTGACAGCAGGTACAATAATTCAGAATATGACATCCTAATAGATATTCTGTCTACACTGTAAAGAACATATTCTGCTCAGGTTGTTTGAATGTGTGAGTGGGGCCTGGCATAGTAGTCTAGTGACTAAAGTCCTCACCTTGCACACCCTGGGATCCCATATGGACGCTGGTTTTAATCCCAGCAGCCCTGCTTCCTATCTAGCTTCCTGCCTGTGCCCTGGGAAAGCAGTTGAGGATGGGCCAATGCCTTGGGACCCTGCACCCACGTGAGAGACCCGGAAAAGATCCTGGCTCCCAACTTTGGGTCAGCCCAGCTCTGGCCATTGCAGCTGCTTGGGGAATGAATCAACGGACGGAAGATCTTTCTCTCTGTTCTGACTGATTTCTGGCAGTCACTGAGAGTGGGGCATTACAAATCTTTGCCAGCAACATTTGGAATTCATTGTTACTGGAATTTCACCCTGTTGAGCATTGTAGATTTGTAGATTCAGCGCTGCTATGTCCTCTTGACCAATGGACCCCTTATCTTTATGTAATATGTTTAATGTGGTTGTTTTCCACATCCAGTACTGCTTCTGTTTGATAGTAGCACCAGTCACCCTGCTTTCTCTTGGACCGCTGTGAGGTCAGATTCCACCGGAGTATGTTAAATAACATGAAAATACAATTTTCTTGTCAAGACATTTGTAAATAAGGTGCAAGAATCCTACACTAAAAGCTGCAAATGGTTCTGAATGCTATTGAACACGTTAACGGAGTGTTAGGCATGCTGACGTTCACCAGGCCTAGTCACTCACTGGTGTTGATTCCTACCCAGTTGACAGGTTCAGCGCCATCTTCTTTAACAATTTTTAATCAAACATTTTCTACACTGATTTAACATGACACTCTAGTCTATTCGAAAGAAACATTGATATCTAAGTGTACCAGTTTCAGAAATGCATGAACGTTACAGAAATCATCGATAGATTTTCAGGAGGGATGTTTGCAAGCAGAAACCAAGCAGAATTGGCTCAGAGGGATGACCTGAAAAGGGACAGTAGAAAAGGACATCAATGAAGATGAGAATGTAGAAGCTGAGCGAGGGAATCTCAATCCTGAAGAGAAGTTTGGCAGCTTTAAAATTTTTTTTTCATCTACTTTGTTTTTTTAGAAGTTCGTCCTTGTTTCTTTTGCCCCAACTCTAGGGAATACACGTGTCTTCAAGCATTTTATGCTTTCTATCTCCCAAAGAACAGATCAGGTCTGCTTTCTGTCCCTTCCTGTAAATGTTATCCAGCATCAGCCACAGGCCCTTAATCGTGTGAATGAACTCATGCTCCGTGCCTTCGTCCATTCTCCAAAAGCTGACCAAGTGCATCTTTTACATATTGCAGGAGGGGAGAGAACAGACATGTGCAAGGCCATGTTACAGGTTTTATAGAGCTTAAAACAAGAATATTGCATGGAAGAATGCGTGAAAGAAACAAATATTTATCGACTAAAAAGATGCTAATAGTTATCTCTGGATTACTGGTTTTCACGCATTATTTCATTGGAATCTCATTACAGATTTGTGGAATGGGCAGTGTGAAGCAGTGTCTCTATTCAGATAAGAAAACTTAAGACCCAAGCAGCAGGGGATGCCACGAGTCCCACAGTGACACAGTAGAGTTATACTTCAAAACTCTGGAGAGGCAGATCCTGCTTCTCCTCCTCTGCTTTTTAAACATAACAGAGAATGGATGGAAATCGGCTGGCCTCGCCATTTAGGATTTATGATGCCTGACACCCGCTTTCACATCGACTTGTTAAAAAATGGGGGATTGAAGCCCTTGCTTGATGTTCCCCAGCAACAGCTGTGCCTGCTCCAATGAGGACACCTTGTTAAAAGGAGAAAGGAGAACAGGTGCTTTGATGCAAGTTTTCTCTGGTGGCTTAGGGAGGATCAGGCATTCGTCATGTGCTGTCATTTATTCATCATATCTTAGACATTGCCCTTAATAGCATGAAGGTACAAAAACAGATTCTATCTCTTCCCTGTGGAAGGCCAAACCTGGTAAGGCAATAATTAAAGCCCACCCAGACAGCTGACACTTGCAGTTCCTTGAAAAGCTATAAAAGGTCAGAGGAAACCAAGACAGCGATCTTGCTCTGAAGTCACATTGAATTGTGTCAATACAGTTGATGTTAGGTGAACTCCCCAGAGAGGAAGAAAGCATGAGAGATGCCTGGGACCATTCGCCTCTTGTGTGGCTGGGAGGCAGTGTTCTAAGGAGAGAAGAGGGGGCAGGAGTGTCCCAGCACAAGTGATGAAGTGGGGACTGTCAGAATCCCCAGCATGGAGAAGACAGTGAGTTTTAAGGTCCACAGGTTGGGTCACAGCTAAGATTCTTAGATAAGTGTCTGAAGACTGCCTGAACAATGGAAAAGAAGATAAAGAAAGCTGGAAGATGACTCCCTTTAATGAGACAAAACCAGATGAAATCCAAGGAAGGGTGCTAAACATTGTTTTCCACTGCGCTGGAAGCAGAAGGGGACCCACATAGAAACAAAAGAATGTTAGCATAGACTAAAAAATAGTGAAAATTCAGCTTTTAATTTTTTTATTATTATTTTAGCAGTTCACCACAAGTTAAAGTATCATTGCCTTCTGAAGATTCAGTTGATTTTTTATCAGTGAGGGGACACTAAATGATGGGGTCTTGGGTTTCTGCTGGTGCCCACTAGGAGGGTTTCTGTGGGCAGCTCATTTTCATGCAACTTCCCAGGCTGTTGCAGGGTGTCAAGGTAATGCAGAATTGTCTTTAATGCCTTTTTATTCGCATCTGTGATTCTGGAGAATATTAATAACGTAAAAATGCATGCTTCGTCCAGACATCTTCTAATTTTTCTTTTCTTCCTGAGGCTTCCTGTCTGGATTTTGCATATTTTCAGTGTTCTCTTAGATAAGGAGATGGGGAAAATTGCAAAAATTCATGAGAAGTATCAATAAAATCTTATTAATGATAAAAGGAGTTCTTTAAGCTTTCTACTGGCCTGAAATGTATCTTCCATCTGTAATTTGCAAGAGAGAAGAACATTGGGGAGAGAGGATTAAGATCCATGGAACTAATTATTAAGATGCCAGTCAGCTACTCAAGTTAGGCAAGAGGAGCTCCTTGGAGAAATACCAACTTTCATGACCCCCACACTTAACACAGAGAGGTTAGAAATACAAACAAGGGGCCCTTCAAAGTTGGGCTCAGCAGGAGGCATGATCAGCAGCCACATGTGTGTCCTGATTTCAGAGCACTTGAAAGTGTTTTCGTATTTCCAAGAGCTTCTCCAACCTCTTCTCTTTGCTTAAATACTCTTAGAACCTTTGCTCCTTGCCTACATGTTTGGCTGTCATAACGGAATACTTTGGAATATTTCCTGGGGTCACGGTAAGATTTTTATCCAAGAATGCAAATGAGTTAGTTGGATCCATTCCTGGTGGCAGATTTGAGTGAGGTGTGAAAAGCATCAGGAAGAGAAATAAGAGCAAAGAAGAACCAAGAATAAATATTGAAAATGATTTTAAGAACACATATCCAGCTAGATAGGATGTGATAATTTATATCTTAGTTCATATTTTGTGTTTAAAACCATGATGAAAAACAGAGGTGCCAAAAACCTGGAAATGAACAACTCCTCTGATTTCAAGAATTGAAGATACATTTCAGTAAATTAACTGCACATCAATGATGAAGCAGTAAGCCAGTGCTTTTCTGTATGGCTCTAAACATAGAGATATAATTCAGAAAATACAGAATTCATTTATTTAAAGTGCACACTTCTGTTGTTTTTGCTGTGTTTATAGATTTGTACAGCCATCACTATTATGCATTTTACTATGTTTGCATTATTACAGAAAAATCTTCCTACAGTGTGTATTTCCCTACCTGGCATTTCCCCAGCCTCACGGCCCCAGGAGACCAACACTCCACACAGTCTCTGCAGATTGGTCTACTGTGGACTTATAATGCACAAAATCTAGAGTTGTTAAGGATCATTTCATTTTTTTTTCAAGAACAAAGAGTTAAATCAACAAAAAACTGATTCCTTTCTTGATTAAATTTTGTTTATTGATCTGCTTTTCAAATATGCACAAGCTAGAGATACAGATACTTGTAGATATCAACAAAGAAATGATTTGTTTTCTGGAGAAAAACATTAAAACACCATAGCCATCAAAAATTAGCCAACTCAAAAAATTGCTAAACTGTTATGTAAAATGACGGAGGTTATCAGTACTTGTTATAAACAGAGCTGTCAGTCATTAGCATTTCACGAAGCATAACAGATGTTTAAAATAGTATTTAAATGAGATACACAATGAAAATATCTTATTTATATCCATGACATCTGAACTGGAAGTTCTGGCACACGATGTGAGTGTTAATAAAGAAGAGGCAAAAGAAGAGGAAACATGATGTTAGATAATTTCTTAACAGAAAGAGGAGCTATGACATCGTTATCATCATTTCCATCAATGGAGAAAATTAAAAACTAGGTTGAACACGTTTAAAAAAATACTTAAAATCTTGAGCAATTAAAAAATGGATACTGTGACCCAGAAAGAAAAACAGAAATCATAGGAAAATAATACTTAAGACATGGTGAGCTTCACAAAATACAATTGAATAGTCCCTGTCTCTTGTTCCGGACCCAGTTGCCAATATTTGTAAAGTAGCTCCCTATAAGCTTCACTTGCTTGGACTAGGTCCTGTCCTGGTTGAAGTAGCCTTAACTGTGCTCCTTTGTCTCTCTCAACTTCTACATTTGTAACAGGAGAAACACATACCATGCCTTGTACACCTGCCCCCTAAGACGCAACACTTCCATCCTTCTCTTAGGTGCTTTCTTTGTCACAGTCCTTAGGAAAGCATGCTAACTTCATGTAGAAATGTGTGTTTGGGTATAAATTCAGAATGAACCAGCACAATTTTAGAACAAATTACATCATTTTTTCCATTATACAAAATGTATAAAAATCTATTGAAAGTTATGGTTTTAGTGAATATTAGGTGGAGTGAATAACTCTCATGATGAATGGCAAGAATATAACCCAATAATACAATTTTGCACTAGAAATATGCAAGGGAGCGGGAGACAGAAAAAATTGGAAAAAAAAAAGACACAGGAGGAGTTGAAAGAGGGGAGGCTACAGAAAGAGAAGGGAAAGAATTATAGTAAATATTGAAGACTTTTGGCAAGTTGAAATGGGTATTATTTTCATATAATTTTCCTTGATTTTCATGCAATTTTCTTTACTCATTCGTTAAACAATTGTTTTGAAGCATATGGTAATTGCTGTATTTTGCTGGTTCCAGAAATTTTTGTAATACTCTCTGTCACCCTGTTTATTGCTTTAATTTTATTATTCAGTTTATCTTTTTATTTCTATTCAAATAGCCTGCAGCTTAACTTTTTTTTTGTACTGAGACGGCTTTGTCCATTTTTAAGGTTGACTCCTTTATATTGTGTGAAGCCACATTACTTGATATTGTTCTAATGCTTTCCTTGTTTTTACCTTGTATCTATAACTGTAAATGTATAAATGCAGCAAGTGCCCACCACCACTGTTACTGTCAACAACTGCACACTTTACTTGTCAGTTGGTGAAGATCATTCTCTGGTATTTTCCCGTGGAAAGACTCAAAAGAACAGCAAAAAAAAAATTATCTGTGACCTCAATATTTAAATAGCAGCTTAATCACCTATAACCTATCCAGATCACTCTTTCTTTGAATTTCTTAACAATGCTGCCATTCTGTTGCTTTGTTCTTTCTGTTTGTGCGTTGATATTCAGAGGTCTGTTTTTAGTCTCATAGAGTGTCTCAGGAGGTTCCCTTCTTTTTCAAGTTTTCATAGATTTAGGGTTTGGCATGGGATTCATAAAGTTTCATGCGTTTATTCCCTGAGCCTGTTAGTGTATAGATGTGGGCCATCTTTTATTTCAAGAAGATTTTCTTTGATTATGATTTTCCTAACTCAAGTGTGCAGAGGTGTCATTTAAATACATTCATCATTTAAAATGCAGAGTTTTAGTTCTCTTACTAATTGTATGCAGTTGTGTACATCATGTAACCACCACCACAGTCAGAATATGGAGATTTCATAAATCAAAGAAGTTCCCTTAAACTCCATTTCCATCGAAACCTTTCCTTCCATGCATTCTGACAGAATCCACTACCCCATTTCGGTACTTAAGAGTCACTGCAGAATCTGTATGGCATTTCAGAATTTCATATCAATCATATTGTATTGTTTCTGCCTTATCTTTCTCAGTGTCATTCTGGAATTTATCCCTAGTGTTCTATCAGTAGTTTAGTTCCTCTTCATGACATGCGATATTCCATCTTCTGTATATTTAAGGGAGTCTTCAGAAAGTTAATGGAAAATGGGTATTCTAAATAGATTACGGATGCATTTCAGACATTTTTACACCCACTGAAAGAAATTTGTCTTTTAATTTCATTTTATAAACTTTCTGAAATACCTTTGTATTTGTTCATATTAATAGATATTTTGGCATTTCATTTTTTACCTTTTAGAAGCATGTCTTCTGTGAACACTAATGGATCTCTCATTGGGTGGGTATATGCTTTTCTCTCTCTTGGATAAATGAAATCAGAATTGGTGTATCATGTGGTAAACTGCCAACCTGTTTTACTGACTTCTTAAGACATCTGCAATGTCTTAAGCCTGGTATTCTGATTGCTACATGTCCTTGTGCAAACACTATATTTTCCTTTATTATTTTATTTAGTTTTATTGCTATGTTCGTAAAATTTCCTGCTTTAATATTTGATCATGGTGGGAGATTTTCATCAGATACATTATTCATCTTTTTCTTTTTATCATATAATGTCTTTACATGAAAATAGGCCAATTATTCTGTTTTACACAGCATGCTAATCTTTTTTTGTGCAATAAGTTTCTTTTTTTAAAAATAGATGACTTTCTTGTGGCATGATCGTGAGAGAGAGAGAGAGAAACTCCGATGGTGGGTCATTGTCCATAAAACCATCATAGCTCCTTGGTAGGGGTCAAAGTGAGGAGCCAGGAGCATAGTCAGGGTCTATCACGTTTGGTGCAAGAACCCAATCTCTTGAGTCAACTATTGCTGCCTACCATGGTCAGAAATAGCAGAAGGTTAGTGGCAGGAGGCCTTCATTGAATATAAAATCCAGTATATTAACCTGTTTATCTTAAATGGTTGGCTGAATGCATATATTCTTATGTGGTTTCATCTGCATACCTTTCATTTATCTACATGTTATTTTTTAGGCTATGTGATTCAGGTCTTTTTTTTGCACAGCCATGGTTACATTAGAGCCACCTGACCCAGCCTACATTATCAGTGTGTTTCTGAAATTGTCTACAATAAATATTTTAAATATTAATGGCAGAAATTTAATAATGATTTGTACAAATACAATATATATATATTTTCAAATTTCAGCAAAACACTTGTTAAATTATTCATTATTTTAACATTGTGGCTAAGATAAATAAATGAAGCCTGACAATATATAAGATAAATTTGAAGCCTTTTATATAATCACACATAAAAATGCGGAACTATTGTCATGTCCACTATGAGAAGAGTTTAAGTCTAAGATCAAAGTTTTTGTTATTATTTTTGTTTTCACTGGCCCTGTTCTATCTAATATTTTAATCAGTGTTAGGAAAGGTATAAGAGGCATTCGTTTTAGATTATTAAGTTAGATAAGGTACCAATACTTTTGATTACAGAAAAAACATTTGAAAGAAATTTTAAGAGAATGGAAAAATGGATTAAAGTCCACAAAACTAATTTACCAAAGTGCGTGCAGATTATTTTAGATAAAGAAAAATTAAATACATAGATTTAAAGTGTGAGAAGTCTGGCTGTTAGAAGAGCTGATGCTTCTACTTCACAGTGAGTGAATTAGAAATAAAAATTGTCAGTCTTTACAAAAAAACAGTACTAAGCTTGATGTTATGCTTTTTGGCGGCTGGGCACAAATGAAGTACATGTTAGTATGAATATTGTCAAAATTGCTAAATGTTATGAATACGTGCACTCAAAGAAATATTTGTTGTAATTTACTAAATTTAGGGTAGATATTCAATATGATATCTGAAAATAAATAGATTCATTTCAGATGCCTCCAGTGGTGAACCACCACATAACGGTTGGGGATAATTAGCAGAATTGACTTATGCTCATCAAAAATGGACTAATAAATAAATTACTAAATAACTGAATAGTGAAAAGAAAAACTAGTCAACTCAATGATGATAAAAACTTTACTATGGATTCTATAATTACCCATCTCTGTGGATTACAAAGCTATTTATACAGAGTGGATACCTGTTTTATGTGATAGGTTGCATGTAAGTAACTTTTTCTAAATTTTAATGATTACATAGTTGGTAAGGATGGATGCCCATGAATAGAGTAAAAAGGGTCAAGGAATAGAGAAAGAGGATAAGAGGATGAGACAACTGCTTCCAATTTTCTTTTTCTTCTTCCTGTGTTTAGGGGAAGAGAGGAGAGAAAGGTCATCCTACCCACATCAGTTCCCAGGGTTGGAAAATGGCCACCAAATGTTTTCCTAGGATTCCCAATGTGGAGCATATTCTGAGGGGACTGCTTAAGTGGTTTTGATAGTTCTGGATGCTGATGATTTCATTGATTTAAGGATGAAGTCCTTCCAAGGCCCGTTGGCTGACATAGTCCACCTTGGAGTCGTGATTCACTCAGATACTTTCTGTCAAAGCTTGACCAGGAGAGTTGTCCAGTTTGTTCTGCCCTCCATCCTCTGCAGGCCTCAATGAGCTTTCATGTCGCCCATGTACATCTGGGCATGCCGTCCACTGCACCTGCTCAGCAGCCAAGGGGCTCAGTTCTGACACTTACACTCCACAGTCAGACCACAGATTCTGTGATTTTTTTTCCCTGTGATTAGAGTTCAGTGGTCCAGTTGTTGGGAGTCCTTAAAGAAACATTTCCAGGGATGAGCCCAGACAAGACTCCTGAATTGTAAATGGAGCATCTGGGGTATGAACCTGTGCCTCCATGTTATACGTCACAGGAAACAATCTCACCTCTATACTACAGTGCCAGCAGCAACACATAGATAGATGACTTCTGAAACCTTTACCAACTTGTAAGATTTTTGTATCTGTGATACTGTGTTTACGTAAAACTGGAATAAGATGATTTAAAATATATTTGAAGGTCTCCATATGACCATAAATATGAACAAAATAAGGAAACTATGCAATTATCCTTCTTCTTTTTGTTTTGTTTTGTTTATCTTCATGCTGGAATTTGCTCTGCACAAAGACAACAATTGTGTAATGCCAGCCCTTCCCTCCAGGGGAGCATATTTTGGGGGCTCTTTTAAGAGAAAAAGTGTATGGTCAGGCAGCCCTGGAGAACGATGCCGTGTTAAGGTGATAATGTCCTGTGGAAGGGATTTTTGGAGTTTCCGTGACACAGCCGGAGTGTCCTGAAATTGTATAAATTGCCAACAGAGGTAGCAGAAAAGTTATACAAATAAAGTTGTCAAGGACTTATGCTTAGTCTGAACTTTGAGTAAGCAGAGAGGAATTGAAAGTGTTAAGCAATAGGAAAAAATAGTGAAGCATCTAAGATTTTACTCTTCTTTCCAGCTATTAAGTTGACCTGCTGTAGATTCATGGTTGCAGTTGGAAGACACCCAACACCTGGTTTACAGACGAAAGACGACAGGCAGTTACTTACAGCACTAGCAATGGCGAAAGCACCAGACTTTTCTTGCACTGTAGACCTAATCCCCAATTCCCACAAGGGGATATTGAGAGGATTAGATGGTGCCTAGATAATAAGCAAACTTGCCCTTCACTACGTTTTCTTTTCACTTCATTACTGGAGACACTACTTTGATCTGCTAATTTGATTTGCTACAAAGTGCTTGCAGTTGCAGCTCATAATAAAAAATAATTCAAGACTGCTGCAAGAAATTCAGACACATGACAGAACCATGTAGAACTGCATTTTAGCATGCAATATCAGCTATCTTAATGAAGCCATTCACTGTTCTCTGAACATAAGAAATAAAAAAGAATTACCCATAAGAGCAGCCGACACTGCAGGATATATCCTTACCTCATTTTGGGGGGCTCTTATCAATTTCAAAGAAGTAATTAGATATTAAAACCAGAAGAGTGTTGGGTATTCCTGAGATTATTGTCTAGCTTTGTCTCAATTCTCATTCTTCAGTCCTGTTTCTATATGCACACGATTTCATAGAGGTATCCCATGAAGGACATTAAGATGTTTGTGATTAATCCCTTTATCTCTTTCCAATTCCAAAATTCAAGTGTTCACCATGAATTCTTAAGAATCAGGGTCCAACCAGAATATCCCAGATGATGCCCATCAGGCTTCTCACATCAGAAGGGGCAGACCTAGTGAGAATCCTGTGATTCATGCGCTTTTTAGAGTCAGAGGATCAGAAAACATGGCAGTAGCTATTAGACCTAGCAGTTAAATAAATATGTTTGGAGGTCTTCATATGACCATAAATATGAAAAAAAAAGGGAAATTGTACATGAATGGTTAGTAATGCCTTGATCCTATGTTGGAGTCCCTATGTTGGACACTAAACTTCTTACTTCAACTTCTTGTTAATGAAGACTTAAGGAGGCAGAGGTGGTGGTTCAGGTAATTGAGTCCCTACTGCTGTTGTAGGAAATTTGAATTGAGTTCTCTGCTTCAAACCTTGGGAAGCTGTTTGGGGCATTTGTTACCAATGCCAGGCTGTTTAGGTTTCAGCTACCATGTAGTACATGTTGAAGTCTGGGACCTCATCTTTGTTTTTGTTTTAATATTGTTTTAGGTATTCAAAATTTGTTTTGTTTTCATATGAATTTTAGCATCAGATTTGGGGGAAAGGCCTGAGAATAATTTTGTAGAAGTTTTGATTGAAGTTGCATTTGTTAGATTACTTTTGGTATCATGTACATTTGGTAATATTAATTCTATCAACCTATGAACATGACATATTTTTCCATATTTTGGTGTCTTCTTCTTTAATGTTTTTGAATTATTATCATAGAGATCCTTCATATTTTTGATTGTTCTTTTCAATGTCTTTAATTTTTGGCTGCTACTGTTAATGGGATTGATCTTAGGAGTTCTTTCTCAGCCATGGGGTTGTTTGGGTATATAAGGGCCAATGATTTTTGTATGTTGATTTTATATCCTGCAATCTTGCCAAATTCTATTATGGTGTCCAATAGTCTCATATCAGAATTCTTTGGTTCCTGTATGTATAGGATCTGGTCACGTGTAAACAGGGATAGTTTGAGTTCTTCCATTCTAATTTTGTGTCTCTTTGATGTCTTTTTCTTGGCTAATACTGGCAGGACTATATTGAATAGCAGTGATGAAAGTAGGCATTTTGTTTGGTTCTGTGTCTTAGGGGAAATGCCTACAACTCTCTAGATGATGCTGCCATTTTGTTTTTCATATATTGCCCTGATTGTGTTGAGAAGTAATCCTCCTCCTGTGCCCTGTTATCCTAAAGCTTTTAGCATGAAAGGGTATTGTATTTTATGAAATACTTTTTATGTATCTATTGAGATAATTTTTTTTTTTTATTGTTCAGCTTCCTAACGTGATGTAGCACATCTATTGATTTGCATATGCTGAACTATCCATACATACCAGGGATAAATCCCACATGGTCTTGGTGAATAATTGACATTTTTGAGATGTTGTTTGAATGGTTAGTCTTTTGTTGAAGGTTTTTGCATCAATATTAATGAAGCATATTGGTTTATTCCCTTTTTCTGGTTCTGTAATGAAGGTGATGTTCGTCTCATAAATGGAATTTGGGAGATTGCCTATCTTTCTATTGTTTCAAATAGATTGAGAAGAACTGGGATTAGATTTTCTTGAAATGTTTGGTAGAATTCAGCATTGAAAGGTGGTTTGGTCCTTCACATTTCTTTGTTGGGAGAGGTTTTTGTTGCTTATTTAATTTAATTCAGTGTATACATTTTGAAAACGTCAAATATATGTGTATGTGTGTGTGTGTGTGTGTGTGTGTGTGTGACAGGGAAAGAGAGAGAGAGAGAGCGAGAGAAAGAGATTGAGATTGATGGATTTCTGGGAAATGTTTCACAGGATTCTGTTTCAGTAGTTGTATGATAGAAGTCTCTCACCACCCGCCCAACATGGACACATACACACACAAATGAGCTGTTTAGAAAGTTCTCATGAAGCTTTGAAGGGACAGCAGCTTGGGAAGAAGTGCTTGTCCAGTGTTAGTTATTTTTTTTTTTTTTAATTTTTTAAAGATTTATTTTTATTATTTTTTCATTGGAAAGGCAGATATACAGAGAGGAGAGAAAGAGAGGAAGATCTTCCATCCGATGATTCACTCCCCAAGTGAGCGCAACGGCCGATACTATGCCGATCCGAAGCCAGGAGCCTCCTCCGGGTCTCCCACGCGGGTGCAGGTTCCCAAAGCCTTGGGCCGTCCTCGACCGCCTTCCCGGGCCACAAGCAGGGAGCTGGAAGGGAAGCGGGGCTGCCGGGATTAGAACCGGCGCCCATATGGGATGCTGGGGCGTGCAAGGCGAGGACCTTTAGCCACTTGTGCCACCGCGCCGGGCCCAGTGTTAGTTATTTTTAAAGCACATTGAAATTGTAACACAATGTAGTTGAAAGGACATGGATGCATTATTGTTGGAAACTGCTTTCAATATTAACAGGCTCTAGTTGCTTGCATTACTTATGTGCTTCAATGATAATGCTTAGGAAGTAGGGTAAAACAGACAAGTAAAATCATGAGAGAAACTAGGCTTCGATTTACACAAGATAATGGAATCCTTCTTTTATGATGCAAGGTACTTTTACGGTCAGGTTCGTAGAAACTAATGCAGAGTCATTGACATAATGTTAGTCATTTTGACATAGATAATATTTTCCTTCCATATCTGAAAATCCATTGGGAAATTAGGAGAAATTTTACTCCTTTTTCCAAGACTGACACTTTGCAAACTCACTGTCCAGTTTATACAAACTGCAGTCTGATTTGTGGTACAGGTCAGTCCTTCATTTTGCATTCGGTGTTCAGATTCAGGTGTTGACTGAAATGCCTCCTTTTGCAGCTGAAGAACTCAGAGCTGGCCAGCTGGAGAGTTCTGGGGATGCAAACCATGCTTGGATACACACTTTCCAGGGAGAAGTGCCATAGCTTTCAGGTATTAAGCCCTATTAGCTCACAGAGTAACTGTACATTGTAGGCAGGGAGGTGAAAGCCACGTGAATTCTGCCTGGGTTTCTCCTGTACCTGTCCAGTTGAAGAGAACAGTCATGTGATTTCTTCTCACACAATGCTGTTGCCTTTACACTATGTATCTGTTCTGTGGAAAGAAGCTGAATTGAAACAAGCATATGAAAAATGTATTGCACTGTGTCCTTGTAGCTATTTTATATTGGAATGTAAATTATTTAGAAGAATGGGTTTCCAATTTTACCATAAGGGCAATTATCCTGAAGATATAGGGAGGCACTTTTACAATACTGATTTTATTTACATTTTATGTTTTCCCCAACATTTTGTTTTAAAGATGTTTATTGTCTTCTATTTTAAATGCACAGAAAAAAAAGATATCTTGTCAAAAAAGATTTATTTGTTTGAAAGGCAGCATTACAGAGACAGAGAGTGGGGCAAAGTGATAGAGAAATCTTCTGACCTGTTGGTTCATTCCCCAGATGACTGTGACAGTAAGGGCTGGGCCAGGCTGAAACCAGGAGCCTAGAACTCCCTCCTCATCTACGTTGGTGACAGGAGCCTAAGTACTAAGGCCATCTTTTTTTTTTTTTTTTTTTTTTTTGCCTCACAAGGCATATCAGCAGAGAGTGGGTCAGAACAGGAAGAGTTGGAAGTTGAACCAGCTTTCATATGAGATGCTCATGTTGCAGGTGGCAGCTTATGCTGATGAGCCACAATGTCAGTAGTGAAAGATGTCTCCCATTTGTTGGCTCACTGCCTAAATTTCAACAGCCAGAGTGAGGCCAGGCTGATATCTGCAGCACAGAAACTCATCTAGGTCTCCTGAGTGGATGGCCGGGAATTAAGAAGCTGAGCAGCATCCCTCCGCCTCCTGGGTTGCGTTAAAAGGAAGCGGTAGGGCCTCAACCCAGCACTGTGGTATGAAATGTCAGTATCCCAGATAGAAACTTAACCTACACCTTTTTCCCAAGTTTTATAGTAGAAAGCCTCAAACGTAAACAGAGAAGTATGCAATGAATATGTGTATATCTACCATACAATTTCCATAATTTGCTGTGCTACATTACTTTCCACAGAACTATCCATCTGTATTTCAATATCCCTAAAAGCGCCTAAATTTATTGATCATTAACGACCAAATAGTGTTTTGTAGTTTTTAATATTTTTTTTTTTTTGGTTTCTGTATCACCATTTATTTCTCTTTTCTCTTAGTGATGGACAAAGAGCAAGTCCACAGATTTGTGTATTTGGAATATAACTGCTATGAACACTTCTGTACCAATTTGCTTGTGAAGCATTCTTTTAATTTGTCTTGATTGGGTATATTGTAGTATTTAGTTTTAGGAGTCTACATGGGGAGCGTTTGGGAGAAAGACAAACGTGGGACTTGATGAACTTCGAGTAAGAAGACTGCACTTCCTAATGTAGGGGTGCCTTGTCCAAACAGTTAGGTCTCTGATTAGGACAAAGCTCAGTCCTCTGAGTACAAGGGTGCTTCCTGCATCTGTTGTTGGACTTCATCTACACCATCAGCTCCATGGCATTTTAAGTAGCCAGTCCTCAATGAAAATTTAGACATGATTGTCTCCAAGTGTTAATATATGCTACTTATTTAAATTTGTACAATGAATCTAGAATTCGCTTAGTGACTGCTATTTTTCAGACATTATGCTAAGCAATGAGAACATAGAAGTTAAAAAAAAAGACAGAAAAAGATCTTGCTTCATTTTTATTGTAAAGAAACAGGAACTGTAGTAAATAATCAAATGGTATGCTTCTCAAGAAGGCAGTAAATGCTATGAAAACACATTGAGCAAAGCAAGGAAATTCATTTAAATAGAGGTTGGAGTATAGTTTTGCAATAATGGTTTTGGAGGTGATACTGAAGAAATGAGCTCTATGGCTGTTGGTGGGGGAGAGTTATTGTTTGAGGACATATCCAGTGTGAAAGACAGAGGCAGGGATACTTGGGATTTGTTTCAAGTATTGCTAAAATTAATTTCTTGTCTTGGTGACTGACTATTATTCATCACAGGGAATGAGGGGAAGAGAAGTAGATGTTATTTAGAAAAAAAAAGATTCATACAAGGGGCTTGCATTCCTTTTTTAATTACTTTGATCTTCACTATGACTTGAAATGCGGGTATGAGAAGGTTTTTAGTAAGGAAGCAACATTTTATAACTTGCATTTCTGAAGTTCATTCTTAATGCTTGACTGGGACCAATGCGATATGCAGATGTTTGAACATACACAGAGTGCTACTGTGACAGTTGATCTGAAAACCAACATAGGCACAAAATGGTACTTGTTGAGATACTGCTGTATTTTCAGGCACCTGCTCAGGATCTTGTAATATATGTGCTCTGAGTAAGGGTGGGGGCGAACTCGATATTTTGTATATGCTTAAGATTATGCAATGATCATCATAACCACCTTTAGAATGCCTTTTTTCTTGCAAAGCTTAGATTCTATATTTAATACTATTGAACTGTATTCTCAAAATGGTTACAATGGTAATTTTGATGTTATATTTTACCATAATTAAAGAAATTAGAAAATAAAGAAGAATGGAGGAGAAAAATTGTCGGTGACAGATGCAGACAACTTCTGAAAGGAATATTTAAATACCAAGTAGAAAAGGGAGGTGACAGCTGGGATGAAAATAGAATACATTCATTTCTTCTAACAATGGAGAAATTTTTAAATCTTTGATTGTTGAGTATCATGATCCTGTAGAAAGGTTGATGTGGGATTGAGTGGGTGGAATTCCTGGGATGGACCCTTGAGTAAGCACCAGGGTCAGAATCATAAAATGGAAGAGTTGGACATAGATAACAATAGAACATTTACTCTCTAACAAAGCCTAATAAAGATAGTAACATATATACAATAATATAATAATAATGATGTAGCACTTCATGTCGGGCATTATTCATCACGCTATAAATATAGGTAGATAAAGATAGACAAGGATGCATGTTTCTTTCACTCTCTAATGACATAGTTGTGACTCCTATGCACCTCTTCCAAATAAAGAAATTGAGTCATATGAAAGTTAGTTTTCTGAGTGACATAAGCTATCTTGAGAGTTTGCTTCCTGAAAAGATAAACTCAATGATACTTTTGCTTAGGAAATTGAGAGTCCTAGATGTCCACAACTTTGTCCAGTGTTACAGACTGGCAAGTTTTGGGTTTGGCATATTGAATCCCCTAAATGAAGCTTTTTATATGATCCTATGTTGCCTCACCACCGAGAAAAACCCTAGTGAAGTATAAACCCTAGCTTACTCTGCATGTGCAGATTATGATGCTATTGACATGGCATTATGGCTAGACGTCCTGAGAGTATTCCTGAATGGGTTCCTTAATCTCTGTATCTGGCTTATCCAAAAAATGAAAATAGTACTACCTCCATATTAATGAGCTCTTCTTGCTTAACTGGACAAATGATCCCATCTAGTTGGGTTGTACCTCGCATACTGTCTGCATAAGCCAAGCCCATGGTAGATATTTAACATGTGAATGTGTAGAAATAAGATGTAATGAAAGGTAAATGATGTGTGTGCCACAGGAAGCTGAGCACGACAGGACAGCTGCTCCTAAATCAATGCTATGGGTGAAGTCTTTCTGGACCTTGGGGATACTGGTGCTGATAAGGAAATGTCAGGCGTGGCGTGAGGCATTCATTATTCCCAGATGGCTGCATTCAGGCAGGCCATGAAAGAAGCATCGCAAGGCACTGAAGAGCCTTTTGTTATTGACTGCTCAGAGGAAGCCTCTTGTCATCTGATTTCTGACAAGAGAATAGAGTTTTCCAAAGTGGGATCATTTTCCTAGGTAGATGTATCTTGCGCTCTATTGCACCTTGATGGAGCTGACATATCTGCTGCTAGAGAGCTTCCACCAGAAGAGTTATCATTTAATTAGAACTAAGAACACTGACTAAACCCTAGCCGCTTCTGGAAATTACTTACCCGAAATGCAGGATTCTCAATAAAACACCAGGAGCTTATTTCTGATCTGCGGACTCCAGATTGGATTCCCTCAAAGTGACAAATACTTCAGGAGCCAAAAAAGAAAGCTCCCATAATTATGAGGTACATGATTTATTTCGAATCAGAGAAGGGCAAATGTGAACACCGCTGAAAAGTACATTAATGGTTTGAAAAAAGATCAGATGTGTTAATTCCTCACTTTATGTATCCATCGTGACTTCAGGCTTCCGAGAAAATGTGTCTCTCAGCATCATGTAGGTAACCACACTGCCTAATTAGTCTGTATATGGTGAAAGGAAACATAGAATGTTCCCTGTGGGCTTTTCATCTTTTGCTTTCATAATCTCAGTGCAGCATTAAAGAGATATAGCTTTCAGGGAGCCTATTTCATTAAAGAAATTAATTCAATGGTACAGAGAGGTTTGGGGCTTTTGTCATTTCTTGCTATGATGGATACCTGAAATCTGACTTCAAGCATTGGAGGCAGTTGTATTCTGTATTGCTGACAGAGCAGATTTTTAATTAGTAATCCTCAAACCTGGGTTTATATTAGAATCTGGGGAATGGAAGGATGTTCAGAAAATGCTAGTTCTTTGTTTCTTACTTCTGAGTTTCTGTTTTATAGTTTGGGGTAAAGTCTGAGAAATAGTATTTTACGGGCTCTTGGGATGTTTTCCCCTTTGCCTCCACGACACCGAATTACTTCTTCAGAACAATCGAGGATGTATGTGCTGGTCTAGGTCATAATTAATCAGTGAATTTGCAAATTCCATTTGTTGAGGGGCAGCTTACAGGGGTTGACACTACTTTTGTAGTTCAAACTCGTGAAAAATATAAAGAAATTTGAAAATGAGCTTAGAATTAAAGGAAGCAATGTGTGATTTAATTTTTTCTTTGTTCATGGATTGTGTGGAAGAAAGGATATATTCATTATATGCAGTAGAGGACAATGATAGTGTGTAAGCTACTTGTTCAAAGAAAAAAGGCATAAAATTATGCAATATAAAGTAGCAAAGATGGAGCTTAGCTTTAGACCTGTTAGCGAGAAGGTAAGTGGATATTTCCCAAATTTGCGTTTCCTGAAATATTGTAGAATGATCAACAATACCAAGGTTTCATGAGTTTTCAGTCTGTTCTTTATTGTGCATGCTAGATTCGGATCATGCATTCATTCCAACAACCGGTAAATCCTCATTTGAGTATTATCATGTGGTAACTGCTGTGTATGTTTCAGATGAAAAAAGTACCATCGTTATCACAGAGTCTCACATCATAGTGGGAAAGATGGATAGGTAAATATAATAACAGATGATAACACACTTTGTATTGCGTCAGGACAGGACCAGGAGTGTGTCAACCATGCAAGGTGAAGGAGAACGTGGTTGGAGTGGTTTTTTTGAGGAAGTGGTTTGAACAGAGTGAGGTTCACTTCCCAAATACAGAGATAGGAAAGAGCAAGCCAGGATAAATTTGCTCTGCCTTTCATCCCAGTAAGTTAAATTATTTCTTCTGTTTGAGGTGTTCTAACAGGTTGAATATGTTTTGTTTCCTCCAAAATTCATGTTGGAATTCAATCACAATTGTAATCTATTACTACAGTGCAAATTTTATCCGATTGTGGTATTAAGGTTGCTTCATAAGGTGAGTAAGATTAGGTAAGGTCATGGAGGTTGGACCCTCTGTGGCTGGATATTGGTGGTCTGACAGGAGGGGGAGAGACCATGGGACACATGTACATGCGTGCTCCTTGTCCCTGGTCTTGTGTTGGCGATGTCTACCTATTTTCTTTTCAAGTTACCTAGTCTCTGGTACTGTGATATTAGCAACAAAAACTAGCCTCAAAGAGCAATGTCAGAGTGGGAGATTTCCAGTGGACAAAACTGAAATTATGGGCAGAATTTGATTTGTAAGTGAATTCCAGAGTTGAGCTTTTATACTTAGTCATTAGAGATCTTTTTAAGGAAAAGTTCAATTTCTCTTTGTGAACTTGTAAATCTCAAAACCAGTAGGTCACACACAGAAAAGAAAAGGCATATATGGGGCACTTATTATCAGTAAAAAAAATTGTAATTGCTACAACTTTGATAATAAAATTTGTTTAAGAGATGCTTTCTGGAGCATTAAGAGATATTTACTAATGTAGCTGTTAGAACACTCATTAAATCCCTTGCATTCTGTACTGGAGTGTTCAGGTTGAAGATGTGGCTTTTACTGCTGTCTAGTTCCTGCTGATGTGCACCCTGGGATGCAGAGGTTGATAGTTCAAGCACACGATCTTTATAACCCGCAAAAGATACCTAGTTTGAATTCCTAGTTTCAAGCTTTGGTCCTGATCTTTTCCTGGATATTGTGGGTATTTGCAGAGTAAAGTAGAGAAGCTCTGTGCTTCTCAAATAAATAATTACATACAAAACTTAAAAATAAGTTGTCATATAATGTAAGTTTATGAATACATGGTGACTTTCCTTGAGGGAGCCGTAATGTGTAATTAGGGAAGAGGGGATGTAACACCTACCCTGATGCTGAGATCTTAGAGTGAAATTACTATGATGTTCACAGTAGGGGGACCAACGTTGCTGAGAAGAGTTGAACCGGTGTTTAATTTTGAAGAACGGATACACTTCGGATTGCTGAAAGATGAGGCCATGGCATTTTCTCTTGAGACAGTAATATGGATAGAGACTTGAAAGTGGAATCTACTATAAGGTTTATTTTATTTTATTTTTATTTTTTTATAAGGTTTATTTTAAAGTCAATCACTTCCTCATTGAGTGTTCATTAACCAGACCCTAAGCTTTTAGTTTTTTCCCTAAGTATGCCTTTTCAGTAAAAGGTTTTCCCATAGCATACATTGATGAGCTTTTTGAAGATTCCTCAGATGCATTGATTTCAACTTATTTTGCAACAAAATACATTTTCAAAACTCCCTTGTATGTTTTCCAAATCAAACAGTGAGAATCCTGGCTCCTCCCATATATCATCTATTTATTTTTTTGTCCAAGATATACACATAAATATCAGAATTATCATTCTAAAATTGCCTGGGGAAAATTTTATAAACTACCATACAATTCTTAGATACAGTTTCTTTCACTGTTAGTTTTACAGATTCTCCTCATTTCTGAACTTACTTGGGTCAGCAATTTCTTCTATCCTGTATGGGGAAGTTGTTTCATTTGTAATACAGTTGGCCTTTTTCTGGCCACATTCTGTATTCTACCCCAGGATTCTCTCTACCTCCTAAATGATGCTGATTTGATTAAGTACTGTAAATTTCTATAGGGGTTGACAAATGCGTAGTGTCATATATTCACCATCACAATATTATACAGAATAGTTTCCCTACCCTAATAAAATCTTCTGTTCTTTACCTATTCAACCTTTTCTCCTCTTTCCCCAAACCGCTGCAAATATTGATATATTTATTGTTCCTTTCATCTTTTATGGATTTGCTTTTTCCATAAATCCTATGGACTTGGAATCCTTCAAGGCACAGAGCTTCAGACTCACTTGATGAGCTTAGCAATATGTAGCTAAAATCATTATTTCATTTTTTGAGACTTGATTGCTTATTTCTTTTTAATGCTAAGTAGGATTTAATTGCACAGAATCACTACAGTTTGCTTTCCCAGTCAGAGATAGAGGCACATTTTGGTTGATTATGAATATGACTAATATGAATACAGAGGTTTTAGTACAATAGTTAAGGCCCGAAAGTTTTCCTATTGGGTCCACAGTTAGGAACACACTTGCTGGATATTATAAGGCTATTTATTGCTGCACACTCTCCCAGCAATGGATATTGTTTGGTTTAGAGTTTGTTTGATGGAGTTTTGTCATTTTAATAGGTGTTAGGGCCATTTCATTGTTGTTTTGATTTGGACTTCAATACCAGAAAGTGGTATTGTACACTTTGTACAGGTTTTGCCGCCATTTGCATGCGTTCCTTCGTGATGCGTCTGCTTACAACTTTTGCCCTTTTTAAAAGTGGTTTATTTGTTTTCTTACTGTGTCCAAGGTCTTTGTCAGATATTTAGAAAAATTTTTCTTCCATCATGCCTGTGTTTCAATTTTGAAAGTATCTTCTATATAACGGAAGTTTATTTTTAAAAATTTTAATAAAATCTAGCTAACATTTTTCTTGGATCTTAGCTTCTCTTGTTGGGTATAAAAATCCATTAGTTAAGTCTAAGTCATGTATGTTTTTGCTTAGATTTTTTTTCTATAGGTTGACTGGTATTGCACTTAACATTTACATATATAATCCAATTTTAGCTCATTGTTTTGAGTGTGAAAGATATGAAATCTTTCTCTAGACTTCCCTTTTTCCCATGAGGCATCCCATACCATTTATTTAAAGGAATGCCCTTATGGCATTAAATTGCGTTTAGTCCTTTCTCAAGCACTAGTTGGCTCTTTCGGAGGTGGGGGTCTCATTCAGCTTCATTGATTCATGTGTCCATTACCTTAGTTTGGCAGTAAATGTTTAAGTCATGGTAGTACTGACTCCTTTAGATCCATCCTTCTTTCTCAGTGGTGTGCTCGTTAGTCTATATATCTCGCCTTTGCACATGAAGTTTAAAATTAACTTATGTAAGTTATAAAATACTGTGCACAGATTTGGATTGAAATTACATTAAACCAATAGATCCAACAGGAGTTCTATTATTTCTTTAAAGATTTATATTTTATTGGAAAGTCAGATATACAGAATGGAGGAGCCAGAGAGGAAGGTCTTCCATCTAATGATTCACTCTGCAAGCAGCTGCAGCGGCCACAGCTGAGCCGATCCAAAGCCAGGAGACAGGAGCCTCTTCCAGGTCTCCCATGTGGATGCAGGACCCCAAGACTCTGGGCCATCCTCTGCTGCTTCCCCAGGCCACAAGCAGGGAGCTGGATGGGAAGCGAGGCCACAGGGATTAGAACCAGCACCCATATGGGATCCCGGCGAATGCAAGGTGAGGACTTTATCCACTAGGCTACAACTCCAGGCCCCAGTTTTACTATTATTCAGTCAGTCTTTCAATGCATGAAGACAAAATATCTCTTAATTTGTTCAATCCTTGATTTTTCCCAATCATAATTTTGCAAAGATATATGTCAGACTGCTTGTACTTAACTATTTTTAATGCTTTGTAAATGATATATTTCTCATATGTTAAATTCAAATTTCTTTCTGGTCATGTATAGCCCAGCAGTTGACTTTGTATATTAATATTGTACTCTGCAGCTTTGCCAATACTCTGGCACATTACTTCTAGGAGTGAACCCGCCAGTTCTATTGAATTTTCTATAACGACAACCCTGCCACCTAGACATAATGATAACGTTATGTCTTCCTTGACAATCTGTGCACCTTCTTTTCCTTCTCAAGAAATGAGGCACTGAGTCCAATAGGACTATTGACAGAGAGGATAACATCATTTAACAACTAACATTACAGGGCAAAGAATTCAATATCTGCCTACTAATTATGGTGCCAGTTATAAGTTCTTAATGGGTATTCTTTATCAAGTTGAGGAAGTCGCCCTGTCTTCCTTATGTAAACTAAGTTGGTGACAGATTGTTCATTTTAAACTGGTTATGACTTCTTACGTTATTTGAAATAGTCTAGCTTCCTGTTTTAAAAATATTTTAACTGTTTAATTAATAATAATTTGTATATTATTAAATATGTGTTAGAAAATGTATATTTGACTATATATACATTATATAATTTGAATGTGTATTCTCAAGGAAATATTGTTTATTTTTGGTGACTTAAGATTCTTTGGTGTTTGAAATACAAAATACATGATGGTTATCTATAGCCTTTTGCTGTGGAATAAAACACCAGATTGATTTCTTCTACCTAACTATAACTGACTATCCGTGGACCATCATCATCCCATCTTTGTCTCTCTCCTACTGTCCCAGTTTTGATAACCACAATTACACTCTTCTTGGATATCAACCTTTTCAGAATCCACATATGAGTGACATAGGGCAGTATGTGTCCTCCTATGCCTGGCTTATCTCACTTAACATAATATGTTCCAATCCCATCCATGTCACAAGTGATGGAATTTCATTCCTGTTTGTGGTCAACTATTATTGCATCTTCTTTTCTATTCATCAATTGGCAGACACTGATGCTCATTGCATTACTTAGTTTTATAACTAGTGCCATCATGCGAGTGTGGGTTTGCCTTTGACATAATGATACTGTTTTCTCTGTTTAAAAATAGATACTCAGTCAGGGGTTGATGGCTAATGTGGTAAGTCTATTTTTAATTTTTAGCAGAATCGCAATACTAATTAATTTTCTCCTGTATGATTGTGCAAGTTCTCCATATCCTCACCAGCAATTGCTACCATTTGTTTCTGCGATGATTGTTAATCTAGCAGTAGTGAGGTGATAGCTCATTGAGGTTATGATCTACATTTCCCTGATTCCTGATGAATCATTTCTAAGTCTTCAAGGAAAGTTTAGGCTGCAGAATAACCTGATTGCTGCTAGTGAAGTGGTGATCCAGAAGTTGTTTTTCAAAACAAAACGTATTCACTTGTCTTTAGAATTCTTGGATGTTTTGAAAAAGGCTCTCTCTAAGTTACTCTATCCTGTATATATATAGTTTCATTACCATTGTGCCCTTAGTAATAAGAAGCCCATGTTAGAGTAACTTGAACAGCTTCAGTATTGCCACAATAGCTTCTTTTTCCAGACCCTGTTCCAAACAAGTGCAATCTTATATTATCCATGTACTTAGTCAGAACAGTATATTCCCATGTGCATATACTTTCTCCCGGAATCTGGAGACTGCTTAACTAGAATGCCTCTTTGTCCTGGAAGGCAATACAAATGCAGAGACTTTTTTTTTTCCTAATTAAAGTTAATTTAGGGACTACTTTTCCTTGGCCAGGGGCAGGTAGAAGCCTCAGCAATGCAACAGACTGGATTTTTATTGGGTTTCTCTTTCTTGACGGGATTATATTGTATATAGACACAAAGTAATGGCATGTAATAAGTAGGATGGTACGTGAAACTTTGTTCTTAAAGCAGTGGATCGATGTGGTTTCCTTGAGTTTACCAGATTTTCCACATCTTCTGAACAGTGCACTATAGAGATCACACATCCCTGAGCTGGGCTTGACAGCAAGGGTGAATGGGTTGCACCTGCCCTTGAAGACACACTGCCTTTGATTATCTTTGTTGATATGGAGTAATAGTATATCTATGTCAAGGAGCAGGAACCATGCAGTTTGTTCTGGTTGATCCTATTGTGGGTACTGCAAACCCAGGAGGCACCACTGCCTGATTGAGTTTAAGGCTATCTGTGAGAGGACTTTTGTACCAGATAATGGATGATGTAAATGAGTTAGAAAGCACATATTTCTGGATTTTTGCAGCCCAGGATGGTGGCGCTGATACCTGCAATGCCACCTGGCACGAGATGTTACTCCTGATTTTTACTGGGGTTGGGAAATGACAGTTTTAAAGTTACCAGGCTTGAGTTATGGTTTTACTCCTCAAATATGGGCTGTTATTTGCACTGCATGTATATAAAATTCATCCAACCTTATAGAATCTGTATTTCAAGCTTGAGCTGCCTTTCTTGCTGATATGAGCCTACTTTAAAAAATACTATTCTTGATGGTATTTACTAATATTTACTGTCAACACTTAGCTGTATTAGTTTTCCAATTTGTTCTGCCCTTTTTCCTTTGCTATGGTACCAGATGTCCTCTTCAGGCTCCAGTGGACTGCCATATCCTAGTTGTGCATCTGGGTATGGTATCCACTGTTTCATCTTAGAAACTGAGGAGGCCTAGTTCTGACACCTGCACTCCATGATCAGACCATGGATCCTGTGATTCTCCCCATGGTTGAAGCTCTGGGTCCAGGAGTTCAGTTGGGGGATCCCCAAAGAATCCTCATCTCAGTTGATCCCAGACCTGACTCTTTTATGTGCCTGGCAGTATGGGGTCTGGCTCAGTCGATCATTCACATCAGCTTGTATATACACTGGTAGTTGAAATTGCTGGATCAGTTCTGTCTTCTGCTCCATCTCTTATGTAAACCAATGGGTGCTGCCTCACCCCAACCCTGCCTACCACCTACTGGGCACTCACATATGCAGTGGGAACTGCAGCCTAGTCAGAGCAACCCCCAATAATCCTCACCTGACCTGCTCCCAGCCCGGTTCCTGTGCTTGCCAGTCTTTGCAGCAGACAGGTCCAGATGTTCCACATTTCGTTCAGCTCTTGTACACATCAATGGGAATTGAAACCTGGGTCAACCTAACTGACCCCACTATCCAGCCTACACACATGCCAGTGGGTGCCATCACCTGTCTAGCCAGGCTGGCCCCCAGCCATAGTTCTTATGCTAACCAGTGGCAGTTGTAGTCCATCATAGAGGCACCAAGTTTCCCTATTGGGCCCACTCCCAATCTTGAAACTTGCACTTTCTGGGTGGTTCTACAGTCTAGCTTGGCAGGACTTGGCCCTAGTCCCAGCGCTAGCCGGCTGATACTGTGACAAAGCCCAGTCAGCCTTTACGTACTCTGGCTCATGCATGCACTAGTGGTTACAGTCAGTTAACTCAGCCTGGCTCTCCCTTGACCCAGTTCACATGCAGGCCACCATAATGTTGTAGCCCTGTTCAGCCTGGTCTGTACCCAGTTATAGTTCTCACGTTCAGCAGTGGGAGCAATGGCCCAGCTGGGGAACTTTCTGCAGCCCCATTGCCAGGTTTGTACCATTCCCCCTTCCCACTCAGGACCAGCATCTCCTGCTTCTCATGTATGCTTATGGGTGCTGTGGACCAGTCTGGTTTGGTTCACCTCACCTCAGCATTTGCCAGCAGGTACTGTAGCCTGGCCTGGCCTAGTCTGCTGCAAGCTCAGCTCATGTTGGTGGGTGCTGTAGGCTAATCCAGGCCAGTTAGCCCCCAGTCCTTGACATAATAACTGGCTGGTGTTGCAGCCTAACCCAGCCTATCCTGCATTCTGTCATGGTTCTTAGATCTCCCAGTCAGTGTTATAAACAGGCCCAGCCTGGCCTACCCCCAGACCTGACCCACACATATTCTGGTGTATACTATAACCTGACCTGGTCTGGGCTGCTCCCAGACTTGGTTCTTGTGCTCACCTGCAGGGACTGCATCCTGACAGAGGAGTTACCCAGACTCCTCTATCAGGTCTTTTCCTAGTGGTGGATCTTGTGTTCACTGGTAGGTCCTTAATCAAGACTGACTTAGTCCACCTCCTGTCCTGGAGGAACAGTGGTTGTGCTCGACTGGCTTATGCACATTCTGATACTTACCGTTGGGCACTACAGCCCAGCCACGCCTGGTCCATGCCCAGAAACAGCTCTCACATGGTTCAGAGGCTGTCAAGACCTAGCTCAGCCCATCCTACACCCACCTTGGTTTTTGTAAGTACCATTGTGTGCTGGAGTCTAGCCCAGTCCAGCATACCCCAGGCTCAGTCCACATCTATGCCAAGGGAGAGTGCAGCCATTTCCAGCCCAGACCTCTGCCTCCCTTCTGACTCTTGCACTCAACAGTGGGATGCCCAACACAGTCAGGGTATTCCCCTGGCTTCCCAACCAGGTCTGTGCCCAGACACAGATCTTGCTTATTGCAGCAGAGATTGCAGTTCCACAGGGAAAGACTCTCACTGATGGGTACTCTGTTCTAGCCTTGTCACGTAGCCTCCCAAGCACTAGCTTTAGTGTACGCTGGTGAGTGGTGCTCAATGCTAGCTATCCCAGCTCATGTCTCCCATGTGTGCTGGTGCTTTGGTCTAACCCTTAATGATCTTGTGTTCCTCCCTCGAAACCAATCGGCCTTAGCCCTCTATATACCTGCAAGTACAGTGGCCTGGTTGATAGTATTTCCTTGGTGGTCCTTCCTCACCTGGATATGAGCCCTCCGGCCCTTGAATGTACACACCGCCATGCCCCAGATCAAACCCCTGTTGATCTCCCTCTCACCTGGGGCCAGCCTGTTGCACTTACAGGATATATATATCACATATATATGATTTTATTTTTATTGGAAAAGGCAGATTTATAGAGAGAAGGAGAAGAGGAAAAGACCTTCCATTTGCTGGTTCACTCCCCAAATGGCTGCAATGGCCAGAGCTGAGCTGATCCAAAACCAGGAGCCAGGAGCCTCTTCCAGGTCTTCAGTGTGGTACAGGGTCTCAAGGCTTTGAGCCATCTTCTACTGGCGACAAGCAGGGAGCTGGATGGGAAGTGCAGCAGCAAGGACAGGAACATGAATTCCAGCACATGAAAGGCAAGGATTTAGGGCCATCACACCAGGCTCTCTTGGATACAATTTTTCTGTTAAATAACATAGGCTTGCATTTTCTACAGATATGACATATTTTATTTTGCATATAGTTTTCCTCCTTTACCTTAACTAATCAATAATTTATTGTGTTTCTGAGTAAACAAAGAAGTGATAAATATCTGTAAGTAATCTGTACTTGAGAAACTCAGGTGGTTTTTGCAGTCCTCTAATGAACACTACAAATATTAAATCTTTGTAGAAAGAACCTATCATGCTTTGTAGTTAGGTGCAATGAAGACAGAGAAATCTGTTGAGTTGCAGCATCTGTTTCTAACACTCTTATGGTCTAAGGACTTCACCTCCAGGATGTCATTTTAGTGACATGCAGGTTAACATTTGGAGTTAAATCGTAACTCTTGTCATACAAAGAAGGTGTATCTTCTCAAAAGTAGTTCCTGGTTTTCAGTCGGTACTACAGGTCCTCTAAGAAACCAGTTTGAACAGCTATACATGTAGGACAAATCAGCTCTGGTATTATTTGCCAATACTGTGAGCTAACTAACAAACAAATAAAAACCAAATCAAAACAAAACAGAAAACAAGCAAAAAACAATATAAAAAGTTCTGTAGAGACAAACTTGTGAAGTTGGGAAGTTCTGTAGGGTAAAACCTGTGAAATTGGGAATCCCTTGTGGATGCCACTTCCAGTCCCAGCTGTTCCAGTCCCAGCTGTTCCACTTCAGTCCAGCTTCCTTCCAATGTGTATGGGAAAGTAGGAGAAGATGTCTTAAGTGGTTAGAATCCCTACACCTAAAGTTACCCCAGTCAGAATCAATGCTTACTTCTCAAGGAAATTCTATAGCCAGAATAGAATAATGTATTTCACATTCTAAAAGGAAAAATTTGTTAACCCAGAATAATGTACCAAGCAAAGCTTTCCTTTGTCTTTGAAAATGAAATTAAAATTCTTCCACAGTAAACTCAAAAGAATTCGCCCCTTGCAAACTTACCCTACAAATGATATTCGACAGAGAAAAGAAATAGCAGCTACCAAAACCAAAGGCAAATATAGAGAACATCCCAGTAAATATAACAACAGAAGACCAAATCAAACAAAGAACAATCATTGCTAAAATGACAGGACCAAATTACCGCCTATCTATACTAACCATAAATTTAAGTGGATAAATTCATCAATCAAATGTCATAGATTAATAGACCGGATCAAAAAATAAAACCCATCTATCTATTGCCTACAGGAGACACATCTCACCAACAAAAATATGTAGAAACTGAAAGAATAGAAAAAGATATTCCAGGCTGCTGTAAAGGAAAAACAAGTGAATGCAGGCATTCTTAGATAATATGGACTTTAATGTGAAAAACATTAAGAGATGAAGAAGGATACCATATCATAATCAAAGTATCCATTCAGCAACAATAGATTACCATAATAAATACCTATGCACCAAATGCCAAGGCATCTAATATTTGTGAAACAAATATTAATAAATTTAAAGGGAGAAATAGAATTCTACTCCAGGAGAATCAAGATGGCAGAATAGGGTAAGGACACGTTTAAATGCATGGAAAAATATTTAATCAGGATGGAGCAGAGAGGGCACATTCCAGAAAATATGAGAGGACAGAACAACAGCAGAGGGGTACCTGGAGACTGACAGACACAGAAAATCAACGGACACAATGGTGTGGTGTTGCAGTGACTGATATTCCAGCAGCATTCATCAAATGGCGATCTGAACTCCACCAGCAGACAGAACTCCACCAGCAACCAGATGAGAAGGGACTTTCACTGGGAGCTTGGGAGGTAAACCCAGACGAAGAACTGTCCATCCTGCTAGTCCGTTTGATTTGACCAGGAGCAGAGACAGAACAGCAGATCACAGACAGGCAGTGCCAGAACAGCAAGGATTTCACAGCCCAGTCAGGCCTGTAGAGCCAAATCGGGTGCCATTTTCCATAAGTAGGCAAAGGCAAGGGAAAGGAATGAGCATATGCTGAGCTGGGAGTGAACTCATTTCTGACTCAGTGAACTGCAGCAACATGGCATTCTACAGGTTCCACCCAAGACAGGTCTGGTACCCTAAGATGGCCAGCAGATCAAGAACTTTAGTAGTGATACATCAGGTGCCATTTTGTACACTGTGGCAATAGCTTTAAGACTGCAGGGGACAACAATGAACCGTGCATGTGCTGAGCTCTTGAGAACTTACTGAGTTCTGTGGATTACACTGGTCCTACAGGAAAATAATACCGACTGTGGCATCATACGGGTCAACAGAGGTCCATGTGGCACCCAGACCTAATGTCCAACAGCTTCTGCAAGATCAGCACCACCAACAACCTAACTATATAGGATACCTGGTGTCTCTCTAATCCTGGGACCTGCTCCAACCAGAAATGGGGGAAGGTTGCAGAGACAACGGTGCAGCCTCAGCAAGTTATCACAGGAGGTGGAGAGTGGTGATCCAGGAGCTGGGGCTGTGGAGAACACAGTGGAAATCTAAGATAAGAACCCAGACCTGGAACTCGCTGGAGGTTGTGGCTCAAGTGGCTGCAAGCAAAAAGGTGTGTACCAACTGCAATAAGTAAAATCACATTGTAGACCTGTGGGTGACACAGCTTAGAAACTTACCCCAAGGGGAAGATTCTGCTAACCAGAGGTGCAATGACCAAGAGAAGAGACAAAGGCACAATGAATATTACCAAAAACTCCCCTGCAAAGGAACAAAACCCTGTGTCAACCTCAGAGGTCACTGAGGAAGACATCGAGAAAATGGGGGACACAGAATCTGTAAGACTCATTTTAAAGCTTCTGATCAAAAATGAGAAACATATACAAGAGTTCAAGTAATTTAAGGAAGCAATAAATCAAATCAAGGCTGATATATCAGAAATTAAGAACACAATAGAGCAAATTAAAAGTACAATGGAGAGTCTCAAAAATGGAATGAAGCAAGCAGAAGAAAAAAATCTCAGAATTGGAAGATATTTCCTGTCATCAGGGGGAAGCAAACAAAAAACTGGAAGCAGAGCTGGATCAGGCCAAAAAAAGTATTCAAGAATTGAAAGACACTATTAAGAGGCCAAATATAAGAGTAATGGGAGTCCCAGAAGATGTAGAAAGAGAAGCTGAGGCAAGAAGCTACAGGCAAGAAGAGATTGGAGTGACATGTTCCAGATTCTAAGAGAAAAAACATACCCAGAAAAACTTTCTTTTGTCTTTGAAAATGAAATAAAATTCTTCCACAGTAATGAAAAGTTAAAAGAATATGCCTCTTCCAAACCTGCCCTACAAGTGATACTTCAAGATGTTCTCTTGACAGAGAAAAGGAATAGCACTTACCAAAACCAAAGGCAAATGTGAAGAACAGCCCAGTAAAATGACAACAGAAGGCTAAACCAGTGAAAAACCCATTCCTAAAATGACAGGACCAAAGTACTATCCATACATATTAACATCTGAATGTAAATGCTTTAAATTCAATCAATCATCATAGATTAGTAGACTGGATTAAAAAACAAAACAGCATCTATTTATTGTCTAGAAGAAACATACTTCACCAACAAAAATCAGTGGAAACTGTATCACATGGGTTTTGTTGTTTTCTATTGGTTTCATCTCTTCAAAATGCTTTCTTCTTATTAAATCATTCACTGACTCGTAGATCCTACAGTAGCATCATTTTCTTCAAGAAGGCTCTTGATTTTCATTTCTGGAGCTACATGTTAGTCATTTAGTAGCATGTTATTTAACTTCATGGTGTTGTTAATTTCTTTTTTTCTCCCTGATGTTGATTTTGTTTTGTGGCTTTTCATTTAAGGGGATGTATAGTAGCTGTGTAATGAAGACTGTCATATCTAGTAATATGTCATTTAACTTCATGGCATTGTAAATTTCTATTTTTCCGTCTATTGTTGATTTTATATTATGATTTTTCATTTAATGGGATGTACAGCAGCTGTAAAATGGAGACTAACAGCCAGATGTGAGGATGCAGTGCAGTATGTTTTTCTACTCCCAGACAAAGATGGACTTACAATGAAACTGTTCACTATATCTTGACAATAGGATGCTGGACTCTCTGCCATTGTCCGTGCCCACAATGATAGACATATGACTATGTATGAAGAACTATATGTTACTAATCAGAGGAACTAGGTAGGGGGAGGGAATTGGGTGGGGATAAGTGAAATGCCAGGAGCCTATGGAACTGTATCAGAAAATTATAATAATAAAGTGTAAAAATAAAAACAGTTTTTAAATTTGACTTCAATACAGTAATAATGGGGGACACCCCAGTTACCTCATTGGACTATTTTATGAGACAGAAACTCAGCAAGGAAACAGCAGAACTCACCAGACACTAGAGCAAATGGAATTAGTTGATATCTACAGAACCTTTCATCCTATGGACAGAAAATATACTTTTTTTTCATCAGTATATGAAACTTCCTCCAGGATTGACCATATTATAGGCCATAAAACAAGCCTCAGCAAATTTAAAAAAATCAAAATTATATCATCCACCTTTTCAGAGCCTCAGGGAGTGAAACTGGAGACCAATAAGTCAAAATATTCCAGAATATATGCAAATACTTGGAGACTATGTTCTGAATGAACAGTGGGTTACAGAAGAAATCAAAGCGGTTCCTTCTTTGTCTGCTGCATCAATACTTGAGGAGTTCCAGTCTGACAGATGTCAGTCTCACCTTTCAGATCAGTGAAATTATGGTCTTAGAAATTTTGTCTTTCCTTGGAAGGTGGGAAGCCAAAACAGCTGATAGTTCATTAAGTGTCTTAGTAAAAGGAGTCATTCTAGTTCTCGTTTCTGGCTTCTAACAGTTATGCCTTGTTTCTCTGTGCTGGCCCAAACCACAGGTATCTGAAGGGTACTAGGTAGATCTGCAAATTTATTATAGCCCAGATTGTACCATAGCTAGATCACTATTCAAAATGCCCTCTCATACAGAAGGCCTGTTTTCACTTGTGTGAGCACTCTGCATACTGTCTTCCATAGTGGTTGTACCACCTTCATTCCCACCAACAGTGAAGGAGGGTACCTTTCTCCCCACATCCATGCCAGCAGGTGTTGTTAATAGAGTTCTGAATGTAGGTCAGTCTCACTGGAATTGGTTGGAACCATGATGTGGTTTTCATTTGTATTTCCCTGGTAGCTAGGGAGCCTGAGCATTTTTCCATATGTCTATTAGCCATTTGAATTTGTTCTTTTGAAAACTATCTGTTCATTTCCCTCGCTTGTTTCTTCACAGGGTTGTTCGTTTTGCTGTCATTCCTGTAGCTCTTTGTAAGTCCTAGATTTTCGACCCTCAATTTGTTGTGCAGTGTGCAAAGATTTTCTCCCATTCTGTTGGTCACGTCTTCATTTTGTCAGTCATTTCCTTTGTCGTACAGAAACTTGTTAGTTTGGTGTAGTCCCATTTGTTTATTTTGCCTTTGACTGCCTGTACTTTTGGTGATTTTCTATAAGGCAACCTCCAAGCAAAACAAAATACAAGATCTCTCTATCTCCACATATGTTATGTCATATACATATACATGTATGTATTGTAAAAAATTTTAAATATGTATTAAAAATTACCTTTCATTCTTCAATGACAACTCTGTAAAATGATCAACTGTGCTCAATTAATACTGACTGGACACAGCCTCTTTTCAAAACTACTATTACAGGATTCAGAACCCAAGCGTCTCGAGCATCACAGAGTTAAAATTAAACAAGACTTCATTCCCTTGGTGCTGGGCTTTAGCCTGAATTTAGATGCCAGGCAATATGCTTGTATCCCATATCTGAATGCTTGGATTGGGACATGCCCCTGGCGGTGGCTCAAGACAGCATCTCCCTGCTAATGCTGCTCCTGGGAGCCAGCAACGATGGCTTAAGTGGTTGAGTCCTTGCCACCATGTGAGATCTGGATGGAGTTCCTGGCTCCTGACTTCTTCTCTAGTTTTACATGCATTTGGAGAGTGAGCCAGTCAATGAGAGCTACATGCCTCTGTCTTTCCTGTCTCCAAACAAAGAAAAAAATGAAAATCATTGAATAAAAGTACAAAGATATGCTGTTGTGACTAAGGAGGAGAAAAAAAATTATTCCCAGTTTGAGATCAGAAAAGTCTAAATGAAAAAACCAGTCGGTGGTGGAGTTATTCTGTGGAAACAGTAGAAAAGTCAAAACATGTAGAACTTTCAGGAGCTAGGACAGAGTGGTTTGACTTTGAGATACCTAAGTGTAAGGCATAAGTGACAAGGGAAATTCAATAGGTGGAAGGGTGTGAGACAGTAGCAGAGACTGAAATATCTGTTGAATAACCTCTTATTGCATTGAGAAGCAGTAGGGATTTTTGCTATTTGTTTCTTCCCTGCAGAATATCATAGAACAATATGGGGAACATTTCAGACCTTGAACCTTGTTTTTACTGCTCAGCTGTGTGGTCTGGGGAAAATATGCTGCTTTGGGGTGCTTCCATTCTATTGTCAGTCCTTGTGGATAAAGACACATCTTTACCTGATCAAAGGGTGAAATGTGTGCCTGTGTGTCCAGTCTTTCCTATAGTCAGTATGTCCTGAGCTTCTCAGCATGTGTGTGTGTTTTACTTGTAACTAGGTTTTAGGTTATGATGACAAGGAGGATGAGACTGATAAACATACCTGAGAGGCGAGGCATCCCTCATGGTTTGAGTCTAGAGTTCACACTGCCCTAGGTCCTACAAATGCTTTGCGGAAGCTAACTTCTTGGTCAAGAATCCCAGCACGCTGAGATGCTGTCTAATGAGCTTCCTTTACTTTTAAGCCAATTTGAGGTGGCGTCCACCACTTGTAAATGAAGGTCTTAACTAACACCCATGAGTCATCGGCACTCGGACTCACAGGTTAGCTGTCAAGTAATAATCAAATAATGAATATCACTTGGTTAGTGCACACGAGCACTCTTCCCTGTGCAATAGCAAAGCATCCTTCAGTACACACCAACAAAATGGACCTTAACCTTCTCTAACTTTTCTCTGTCAATTATTGTTTATTTCATAGCTAAAAATGCACCTTAGGTATTTCATTGGATATTTATTTCATGAAATATAAACATACAATTGAATCAACGTTTTTTGTCTGAAACTAAATCCAGAAGTCACCACTGTTGAGTGAAACTAAAATAGCACATATTATCTGAAGAAATTATTGCGTCAAACCCTGCAGAAATGTAGTGCACTCACTTTATGGTCAGGGTCACTAGACAATTATAGCTCTGAGTAGAAGTACTTAGTGGAAATAGCAATTGAAGGAACACAAAGCAGAAATGATTGTGGTTTTCCTGTTGTATTGTTTTGTTCATGAGTTGTTTTTTTTTTATTTCAGAAAAATATGTCTATATCACAAAGGAAGTTTAATATGCATGTTTCCCTTCCAATTAGTGTGTATGATTCCAAAACTGAGTAGGCAACCTAGTTCATTGCTAGGCTATTTTAGATTTCTTACTTTTTCTGGTTCTATTAACTTTCCAAGTCATTTTTGCCCATCACTCACACTGAAATCAACCGAGATTAGTACTGTGAGTGGCTTTGCTTTAAATTACATCATGATTGCTTGAGAGGAGGAAATTGATGATGAGAATGGATTGACAGCCGTTACTTCTTCTCTCTTCCCTCCCTCACCTCCTCTTTCTCTCCCCTCTTCTCTCTTTCATACCCCTTTCTTTGTTCATTCCTTTGTCTGTTTATCCCACGTTGGAAACTGTGTCTTAATTTTCCCCTTTAGCATTTGTTTGTATTGAACTGTTTAAATTCAAAATGTTTTTGATAGTTTTTTCATTTCAGTCTTTTAACCAGGTAGACCAAGGGAGAACAAGGAAAGCTCATTTTTCCTCACTGCAAAGAGTTCTCAATTATGGCCACTTTATACTGCAGAGAATATTTGACTATGTATGGAAAAATGTTTGGTTATTACAGTCGTGGAGAATTGATGCTATATGTACCTAATGGGGAGAGGCCTGGGATGGTGCTAAAAATCCTGTCATGCATAGGCTGTTTCTCCCACTGGCAGCACCTCCAGTCCCCGTGTCACTAGCGCTGAGATTGTGAGACTTGCTTTGGTCAAAGAAACATACTTTGACTGGGTGGCTGTGGAAATGGTTTTCTGAGCTAGATAAGCCTGCCTTTAGCTTCTGGCTCTGCCATATTCCAATTCTGATAATTGGGAGGGATCTCCCCCACCCCCACCATATGTACTATATTTTTCCTTTAAATGGAATACCATCCCATTTTCCTAGCTCAGTTCATGTACAGTGCCAGTGTGAAAACTTAAGTGAGGCCAGGACCAGACAGTTCTTACAGATGACACCAGTAGCCTAGTTCCCATTTTAAACACATAGAAATGTTTTTGCTTCTACTAAGAAGTATGAACCTTCCCATTCTTTTTTAGTCATGTAGCTCTCTTGGTCTTTGGAGTTTATTTGCTGCTGACAGAACCATAGGTTCAAAGAAATAGAATGAGCAAATGAATGAGGCATTCTCTAAAGCTGACGACCATTCACCATAGTAAGCCAAAATTTAATTTGAAGAGCCTGGCCTTCAAAGAGCAGCTGCTCTTCAAATTCAGTTTCAAATACCTGAAATGTGATGACAGGAGTCTAGTGGATGACAGGTCTTCTAACTTATTTGAAAATCAGCTGAATAATGGGTTGCAATGCAAATTCCTTCGGTACTTAAATTTTGGCTTACTATGGTGAATGGCAAATGATTTTTCTGCAAGGAAAATATCGTATGACTGAGGAATGGGTCGTCAGCCTTAGAGAAGTCAGTCTATTACTTTAGACTAACAAAATTTGATTTTTGCTATCTATTAGTCCATTATCCATTCTCTAAATGTTTTATCAATGCCGCATTCATTTGCTCATTCATTCAACAGTCACTATCAAATGCCCTTGTGTGCATGGTGCTACTGAGAGTGCTGAGGTACAGTGGTTAAGAACAAAGAATCTGCCACCATGAGCCTTGCATTCTGATCAGAAGCAACAATGGAGATAACTAATTGTGTAATGTGTTTAAGGTCATATTGGTTGCAAAGAACAAATACAAGGCGGAAGACATGGATGGTGCCTTGTGAAGGTGGCCTCAAAATAAGGGGATATCTGGGCAGAGATCATGCAGAAGAGAGGAAATGAGCACAACTTCTGTTCTAGGAGATAGAGAAGAGGCAGGTGACATGGAAAGTACAGCAGTCCTCAAGCACACAGCTCACTTACTGGATTTGCAGAGCACCCAGGAGACCAACATGGGTTTGGAACAATAAATGAGGACCAGAGTGCAAGGGCTTGTAGGTGAAGGAAGAAAATGAAAATTATTTCCTGCAGTAGGAAGGCATTGGAGGAGTTGGGGCAGAGATGTTTGGATAGGGCTGCCCTGCTTTCTGTTGGACATGGATGCTGCAGCAGTGCTCCATTTCCAGAGTTCCTGGGATAATCTGGATCTTCATGATTATTAATTGTGATCACAATCAAAACCAACTCATCCACTGATCACTACCATTCTCACCCTCTCTGGTTAGCAGTGTGTAACCTATGGAAGATGCCTTCTCAGAAGATTCCCAGTGTTGCGTTCTTCTTCCACCCTGGACTCTTCTCTCTGTGAATGTGGACTTGCTCTCCTGCTGAGCAGCTCACTGTAGATCCACCCTCACCTTCCATGGTTCTTCCTGTCCTACCCTCTTTCCCACAGGATGCTATCTGGTCTTACTCTTCTGTCCGTTCCTTTTGTTTAGACTTTCATCTTAAAACATCAATACTGCATTTCCACTTGGTCTGGAAGAGCTTGTGGGAAAATACTTGTGCCCTGGTTGATATTTCTTCTCCATTAATCAAAAAAAAAAAAAAAAGACAATGTGCATTTCCTACCATCTGTTGGAGACATGCATGATTGATTCATTCAATGACATTTCTCTTTCCTTCCTTTCTTCATTTCCCTGAGAACATCAGACCATGGAGGTAGTCTTCTAGGCTGGCTAGGAGACAGTGCTGGCTTGGTCACCTTTATTTCATGAGCCGTAAGGCAATGACTCAACCATTCTCTGTTTCCTCCTATGTTAATGTACGGGATGGTTCATACAACAGGATGGTGATGATATTACATAGTTAAAGGTAAAAGTTCTTAGTGTTTAATGCATAATATTCTTTAAATAAATGTTAGCTGTTGCTGTTAATTTTTCTTCAATTTCTTTAATATTATTAAGTTTTCTAACATACAAATGAGGATGCTTCAAAAAGTGTAAAAATGAAATTAAAACATTGTGAAAATTTTGGAATTATTTGCATTTTAAAAATATGTATTTCGATGATATTTTTTAAAACATCTAATATGTATAGATTTGAAAAATTTTGTATTAAAATATACTTACCTTTAATTTTGTTTTTTTTTCTTGTGCTTTCTTGAAGTACTCATATATATAGATACTGCTCAATGTATCAGTATTTTATTCTGAAATGACTGGGGTTGGTCTTGACAGATGTTAAAGTATTTATTCAATCACCTGACCACTGTTAGCAAAATGTTACCTTGAGTGACTTTTCCTTTTGTTTTTTTTTAACAGAAGGGTAAGAGAAGAACACATAATTCCAATTAATTGAAGGTTTTCTCTTTTACTAGACTCAGCTAGAAAATGTGTTGCTGGGGGATTTTAAGTGGGAAGATACAACTTCCTGTTACTCTTCCTTTGATGTGTTTTCATGTGCCTCTTTTAGACAACTGGGACTCTCACAGAGTGTAGACAGAAAGGTTGGGAAGGAGACAGAGTAATTCTGTTTCTTCTCCTTTCTCTTTAGAAAAACAGCAGTCAAGCTCAAAGTTATTTTTCTTTCAGAATATGAAGTGTAGAAGAAAGAGAAGGAGGAAGGGAAGAAGGAGAGAAGAAAGGGATGGAGAGTGGTTAAAGAAGGGATGGAAAAATAAAAGAGTAAAAAGAAAGGAGCGAATGAAGGAGGGAGGAAGGAAGGAAGGGACAGAGAAAGAAAGGAAGGAGGGAAGCAAGGAAATGGAGTAGTTTGCATCTTTAAAAAATGTCATGGTAGGTTATGCGTTTACTTAAAATGTCCTTGTTTTAGGGAATTCATTGGGTATGCATATAGGCAACAAAATAGAAACAAGACTATGTTTCCTTTCTAAGACTTAAAGACAGGGTTGCCTTCAGGACAGAAGCTCATGTTGAAATGAGAACTGCAGATGCCAGAAAAATTGGGCAGACAGCACCTTCTCAAGAACTCTTCTTGATATTACTTATTAAATGAAGGATATGTTTATCTTTTCGTTCATGGCAACCAGTGCTCCTGGAAGTGCGGTGAAACCCAGAACTCTTATTTTCCTCCAATTCTTGAATGAGCAGTAGTAGTCAGATTGAGACAAATGATGTTGTCTGGCATCTGATAGGATTTTGAATAAGAGTAGAAGACTCATCAAGAGCATGCTAGTCCCTGCTGGAGGGTTCATCCTCTTTGAATTACAGCATAGACTGCACTAGGCCATCATGCCACAAGGCCTTTTAGCAGTGTCAGCATGTGACAGGCACAGCATTTTTACTAAAGCTTGCTTTCCTCTGAGCCTCATGCTCTGGACATAACATTTCCTCCTTGAGAGCTATTTATGCATGTTTAACTGTGGGATTTGTTGAAATGAAATGTTTATTTATTCATTTTTAAATGTGGAAAATGGAATGTTTTTCATGCTTAATTGAAGACACATGTTAACTATCTTAAATGAAAATAATTTAAACCTGCAGATGAATATTTTCCAGACTTGCTGTTCTGTATGAAGTAGTTCATTTTTCTCTTAGTTCCTTTATAAACCTGCTGTCTACAACTGCAAAATATGGTAATTTGGCTTAAGTCTTACCCTGGTGTGCTACATCGTCCTCAGAATTGAATACTTTCCATCTCTGTGTGGCTTCCTGTTAAATATTTATTAGTGAACAATGTGGGGAATTTGCTAAGATTTTGCATCCAACCAAGACACAAATATCCCATGCTGAGCCCCACCCCCAATTAGATTTCCAGAACCTGGCCTTGTAATGTTTGACTGAAGAACATGAAAGAGTAACAAGTCTGATTAGACCAGACTGTGTCTCGAATATCATTACATATTTATTTGTAAAAATCAAGAAATAAATAGCATTATGTCCTTTTTCTTTGCTTTTCCATTCCTTAGGTGATGTGCCAGTTATGTTTGCTTCAGAGCAGGTTATAAATAAGTTGATATACTGATTAGAACTAATCTGTTTATTACATGAGTTCTTTCTTTTGCTGAAACTGGCGATAGGCAATGTAATAGATTTGACATTTGCAACTGGTTAAACAGTCGTGTTTTCTTATACCGGAAAAAAAGCAGTTATGCTGTCTTTGATTGGGTTTTGTGGGGCTAATCATAATGATGAATGTTTGGGGGCAAGCATTTGGCTGAGTGGTTGGAGTACCAGAGTCCAGAAGATGGCTGAGTCCTGTCTCCAGGTTCTAGTTAATCTGGACCCTGGAAGGTGTCAATCATGTCTTAAGCAATTACTTCCCTGTCATTTACACGGAAGTACTGACATGATTACCTGGCTCTCACTTTTGACCTGGCCATTGTAGGTATTTATAGAATATATTGGCGAGTAAGAGTCTATGCATCTTTTAGCTTCCACTATAAATTTAATAAAATTATTTTTTATAAAAAAGTTTCTGTCCTTCTCTCTGTAAGTCAACCTTTTCAATTAAAAAAAAAACCTAAAAACAAAAATAAAGGAACAAAAACAATGGTTGACGCGGGGCAGTGGGTTAAGTTTCTGCTTGCAACTCTGGAATTGCATATGAAAGTGTCAATAGAGCTGGCTATTGTACTTCTAATCCCAACTGCCTGCTAATGTGCCTGAGAATGCAATGGAATATGGCTACATACTTCTGTCTCTGTCTCTGTGGAAGCACAGACCACAGCTCCTGACCCTCTGCTTGAGCCTGACCTTTAAAAATATGAATAAATGCATCAGTGGATATTTAAAGCATGGAGCATGTTTTGAAGGATAACATTACATTCTCGCAGAAGCTGGCAGTATTCTTTGATCCGTCTTCTATGGTATTCTGTTAACAGGCATCAAAGATATTTTATATTTCTCTTACCTAAACAGAGTTCAAGTTACAGAAAGGTAGATTATGGTGTAGATGGCCCAAAGTCATTTGAAACACAATGCCTTCGATGTCCCCCAAAACGATAACTTCCCCTCTATTTTCCATGATGCAAATACTTTGTTTTGCAAAGCAATAGTGATTAAGGCTCCTGTAGATGACTCTGAACTACATAACTCATTCTGGGAAGCATGCATAAGACGCTGAGGGTAGAATAACTTGGATCTTTTGACGCAGCATCATCTTTTGTGATGTTTTCAGGGTGTTTCTCGACTGATTGAGTCTCTGCTTCCCTGAGTGCTGTTTGTTCAAGTCTTCTGTGATGATGACCCCCTCTTGTCCGCCTTTGATTTTATTCTAAGCACAAATATCCATGATAAAAGTTTTCTCATGTTGGAGCTAATCCAACTGGCTTAGCTCAAATGGCTAATTCTGTACCTTCAAGCATTGACATTCCATAGGGCACTGGTACACATTTTGGGTGCTCTACTTTACATCCAGCTGCTAACTCATGGTCAGGGAATGCAGTGGAAGATGCCTTGGGACCCTGCACCTACGTGGTAGACCTGAAGGAAGCCTCTGACTCCTGGCTTCAGAATGACTCAGCTCTGGCTGTTGCAACCATTTGTGGAAAGAACCAATGGATGGAACATTTTTCTCTTTGTTTTCTTCTCTGTAAATCTGCATTTCCAATAAACACAAAATGAATTTAAATTTCTTAAGTTCTTATGTAAAAAGTACAACAACCTAGCATTTTTCAAACTAAATTACAAGTCCGTGTAATAAAGTTCAATGCTAAGGCAAGTTTCATTTAAAAAAATGCACAAGTTTTTTTTTTTTAAAGATTTATTTATTTTTTATTGGAAAGGCGGATATACAGAGAGGAGAGACAGAGAGGAAGATCTTCCGTCCATTGATTCACTCCCCAAGTGAGTGCAACGGTCCATGCTATGCTGATCCGAAGCCAGGAACCTCTTCCGAGTCTCCCACGTGGGTGCAGGGTCCCAAAGCTTTGGGCCATCCTCCACTGCCTTCCCGGGCCACAGGCAGGGAGCTGGATAGGAAGAGGGGCCGCCGGGACTAGAACTGGTGCTCACATGGGATCCCGGGCGTGCAAGACGAGGACCCCAACCACTGCGCCACCGCGGCGGGCCCCACAAGTTTTAAAAATGTGTTTAAAGTGGTGTATATGAATTTGATTATGTCACATAGTAATCCATCTCATCTTCTGTAAAGGTAGGGGTTATTCCCATGCTGACAGGGAATACACCAGTAAGATTGGCTGTGCTGCCCAAAGAGCTTAAACATGGATAATAAGGAATTGACAAAAAGCAATAAATAAGAACTATTGCACCACTTTTCCCCAGGTAGAGGGAAGGAGACGGTACCACTTGGGGAGACTATAGGTAACACCTCAGGAATAAGGGAAATCAAGCCAGCCTATTCAGGAATTTCAAAATTGCAGTAAGTTGTGGCTAGAAGAAAATAATTGTCCTTACCCTCTCCCTCCAGAGCCTTTCCAACATCAAAAAACCTGCTTTGTCAAAGACCAGTGGTGCTGCTTTTAAACCTAAAAGAGTTTGCAAATTCCTATGAATCTTTTACTATAAAAATGTGCCTTTCAAAGTTGAGTAGAAAGCCACAGAAACATTCTTTTTTGTTCTTTGCAGTGTCTGTAAAAGACCCATAAGAATGAGAACTTTCTAATGATGGCATAGGATGCACTTAGCCCCCTTTCGATAGCCTTGGCATTTACAGACTGCCTTGGCCACTTATGTTGGGGCAGCCCCTTGTGGGCAGAAAGGTGATTTTTGTGGCTCTTGACACTCCGTAAACCTTCCTCACCAGTTCACTGCTCAGAAAGCACCCACACTAAATATTTTTATGCCAAGGCCATGAAAATCGAGGGAGTGCAGCCGCCCTCAAAATTTCTCATTTCTTACCCGCAGTCACAAGGTCATTAGGTGGCTGTATAAATGGCTGCGGGATAGATTGCATATGGCAGGGCAAACAGAAAACAGGAAAGGGATTCTACAGACTCGGCAGAGGCACTTTAGAGGGACTTCCTTCTTGCTAACACGGTACACCGGGGCCCTCTGCACAGGGTGAGCGTGTGGACTCTACTGCGGGTAGTTTGAAAAGCTTCCTCTTATCCATCCCCTATTCTGCTGACTGTTTCTTGAGCATTATGTTCACACAGGTTCTCTCTCTATCTTTGCTCCAGGGATGCTCAGTCTTTACCGGGTGATCTTTCTTCCGAGCGTGATGCTGTGTGACTGCGTTTTTGTCAGCTCTGTAACTCTACAGGCTCCAGAAACTCATTTCCTCTTAAGGGTGCTGGTTAGTTCCATCTTAGGAAAAAATGAAGTGAAAGAGAAATAATAAATGAGAAAGTAATTTCTAATCTAACACAGCGGAAGAAATTAATGTGATGAATATTGAGTCGATAGCACTTTTTTTTTTTCTTTTTCCTGGAACATTCCAGGGACTAGCCTGAGTATCATTTATCATAACTTGGAGTTCAGCATCACAGCGGCTTAATGAAACCGAAGCTGTTATGGCAGCGCCTAACTAGAAGGCTTTCCACATAAAAGAATCTGGAGTGCAACTGCTGCATCCAAGAGCAAGGAACACCAAAAGAGATGCATGTCAAGGTCTTTAGGGATGCTTAGTAAATATATTGCAGCTAATATTGCTCCTCTTGGAGGGTTTTCTCTAACACTCAGTCATTTTAGTTTCATATTCATTGAAATATTTACTTACTTTGAAAGGCAGAGTGACACAGAGAGAGGAAAAGGCAGAGGGAGAATCAGATGTTTTATCGGCTGGTTCATTACCAGTATGGCCACAGTTAACCGTCAGGGCTGACCAAGGCTGAAGCAGGAGCCTCAAGTTCCATCCTGATCTCATACAAGGAGTCAGAGGTCACGAGTTCTGGGGACATCTTCTGTTGACTTCACAGGCGCATGAACAGGAAGCTAGATCTGAAGTGGAAAAATCAAATTAATGTTTTCGTATGGAATGCCAGGGTGGCAAGCAACAGCTAAATCCTCTGTATTATTAATACTAGTCTCTCATTTTTATTTTAAAAATGGCTTTGTCTTAATGCTCTTTGCTTTTGCAGTTTCACATTTTCCAATTTCACGTTTTAATTTGTGTATTTTATTCTTCATCCTTAATTCATTTTCTTTGACACATTTAACTTTCTATTTCATAAACTTCTTTTATCTTAATTTTTAAAGTTTTCTTTTATGCGTTTCACCTTTTGTCTCATTGGCTTCTTGCCCTTTATCTTTTATTTCAGATGTTATCTATTTTATCTTTTCCTTAAACCTGTAACCTTTTAATTTAATGGAATTAAAAAAAATTTTTTTAACTTCTGATTCTTAATTTCTCTCACATTTCACTCTCAGTGTTTAGTTACAATTTTACACTTAACCATCATAGGAAAATTACTTTTTTATATTTATGATTTTGAAAATTAGACATACATATAGAGAGAGAAAGTCAGAGAGTGGGAGGGAGATCTGTCTGCTGGTTCACTTCCTAAATGGCCGTAACAGTCAGGCCTGGGCAAAGCCAAAGCCAGGGGCCCAAAACTTCATTCAGTCTTCCATATGGGTGACAGGTGAAAATACTTGAGCCATCGTCTGCTACTTTCCCAGTCACATTAGTGAAGGTTGAATCTGAATTGGAATAGCCTGGATTCAACTGGCACTAATATGCTTGGTGCTACACATGGTGGCTGAAGTTGCTGCGTCATAGTGGCAGCACCAAGAGTACCTACTTTCAAAAAGTTAAAAAGAATATGTTTACCCTGTAATATTCATTTGCTTTTATAATTATTGGAAAAAATGAATCTACTGGTAAATTGGTAAAAAATGAAAATCTGAACCATGACATTTACCAGCCTTCTCCGTGCTGGACATTCAGTTAGGAAGTTCTACTTAGGTTAGATGTCTGAGTTACAAAAGTCCATTTTGATCCTAGCACATGCATATGTTCTATGTGTAAGACACCGATGAGATCACATAATATAAAATTAGATGGAAAAGACAAACAGTTCATAGTATGAGCCTTAGGGCGTCCAGTATGCGTGAGGTGAAGTGATGAGAAAGAAGGGGAAGGAGGGACAGTGCAGCCCAAGAGAACTGGAGGGAGACCAAGAGAATGAGCTTTTAAGTTGATGAAAAAATTGTCTCCTTATCATATCTTAGGTTTGTGTCAGGAGCCCATCAAATTATACTGATAAAGGGCAGAGTAACATAAAGCTTTGTGACATGGTGGATAAGCTTCCACTTGTATTGCTGGCATCCGATATTAAAGGCTGTTTCAAGTCCCAGTTGCTGTACGCCTGACATAGCTCCCCATGAAGTGCCTTGGGAGGCCAGAGAAGAGGCACCAAATGCTTGGATCCCTGATACTCACGGGGCAAACTTGACAGGCTTCCTGGCTCCTGCTTCTGTCTTGCACAGACCTGACTAGTGTGGCTATTTGAAGGAACCAATCAAAATAAAATCTTTCTGTCTGTATCTCTGCTCCACCACTTTGTCCTTGTGCCTCTAAAATAAATAAGTAAGTAAGTAAATAAATAAATAGGTTTTTAAAGATAAGCAGAAACGTAATAGCATAAGTGTTGTGTGCATACATGGGGGTCCTCAACAAACTCAGAAGGATTGTTAGAGCTGAAGTTCATACAGCATCTTAGCTATGAAGAATAATCTTATAGAGAAATAATAAGAAAAAAGAAAAATGTTAACTTCTAGGAGAAACAGATAGATGACAACTAAGCATTGGTAAGAAAGGATCGCTGTGTAGATTGTCCAGGTACTGTCCTGAGACTGGCGGAGGCTGGAGTTGTCTCTTGATTGTCAGTCATCCTGTCGTTCGTGGCAGAGGTGTGGAAGGCAGAGAATTTCTCTCACATCTGCTGCTTCTCAGTTGTCTTCATATTTATGGGTGGTGTATGATGAAGGCACAGAGTGATAGTTTCAAAGAGCAGAGAGTGGACGTCTATGACAAAACCTGTTAGTACTTCAGATATGCTGGATAATGATCTTGATTTTCATGTTGCATTCTTGTTGGCCTTGCAAGGCTGTTATGGTGGAATGTTGAAAATAAAAGCCTAGTTGAGTTGGTTCAAGAGATATGGAGAGGAACTGGAGAAAACATGAACATTTATTAAAAAGACATAAGGAGCGATATTGGTAGGTAACTGCAAGAGCCAGTATAGGGTTAGAAAAATTTTTCTGGTTTTGAGATATTTCATTCTTTTTGTTGTGATAGAAGTGGCTTACAACAGAAGGAAATGCTGGGAATGCAAGAGGTAGAGATGACATTCGGAAATAAGAAAGGATTATATAATCACTGCAGGTATCACAACTTATCCACAGGGTGGCAGGAGACTACGGCACAGAAACGCTGCACATTTGGTGCCAAACAGTTAGATTTTGGTAACCAATATCATTGAGCAGTATGGAATCCATCCCCAATCCAGGTGGGTTGGGGCCAGCACATCTAGCCTTTATTATTGAAGTTGAGCAATGTTTTCTAGCCCAATATCTGGGTCATCTTGTCTTGATGGACTGGGCTCTAAACCAATCCTGTTACTCTGGGACTCAAGCACATGAAAACAACCAAAACACATGAAGATCACTGGAAGAATTTAATGTCTCTTAAAATTGAAGTTAGTATCTGGCGCCGTCATTTTGTGTCATTCTACCAGCCCAAACAAGTCACAATGTCAAACACAAAATTAAATGTCAGGAAATATAAAACATCTCTTGATGAGAGGAGAAACTGTCAAATATGATGGCAAAGTGTGTGCATGGAGGGATGAAGAATTCACTTATGTAAGCTTTCACATGCAGTAGCAAGGACTACTGTAGACAGGTATAAGTTAAAATAACCGGATAGAGATAGATGGTATTTTCTCACAGTTCTTATTTCCTCAGAAAAGAAGAATCAAGGTCATGAGCTGTGATTAAGGAGATTTCAAATGCCTGTAGGACTAGGGAAGCTATAATTGGTTGTAGTAACGTGGAGAGTTGATGGACTAAAAAATAGCAGTGTGACTAGGCAGAAGTATGAACCCAAAAAGTTCCAGTGAGACCAGTTGGATGGATGTGTTTTTGCATATATTTATTCAGATCCAATATTGCCGCTATACATTAGGCTGATGGTTGTAATTAACTGGATCTGGATTTTGCTAAAGAATATAATAAAGGGGTTAGGAATTTATGGATGTATATATTATAACATCGCATTATGGAACTTGAATAAGAATGGAAAGAATGATATTTAGGGTTCCATTGCTATGAGTATTCAAGGAGCTCAACGGCTTACAATTTCCAAGATTTGTGGATTTTTACATTTGGAGTACTTAGGGGAATAAAGTGGAAAGACAGAAGCAAGAGATCATATTTTAAAATAGAAGATAAGGAAGAAACATAATCATTGGTAAAAATCAAGAATTAAGTTAGGGCTGACATCACGGCGTAGTGAGTTAAAATGCCACCTGCAACACTGACACCCCATTTGGCTTCAGTTTAGGTCCCAGCTGCTCCATTTCTGTTCATCCCCTTGCTAATGCACCTGGAAAAGCAGAAATTGATCTAAATGCTTTAGGCCCTGTGCAAACATGGGAAACATGAAGGAAGCTCATAGTGCCTGGTTTTGATTTGGTCTTGACTGTAACCATTTGAGGAATGAACCAGTGAATGGAAGTTCTTCCTTTCTCTCCCTCTCTCCCTCTTCCCCATCTTCCCTTTCTCCTTTCTCTGTTTGCTTCCCTTGCTTCATCATTCCCTCTTTTTCTTCATCCCTCTCTCTTTCTTTCAAAAATTTTTTTAATTTGTTTTTCATAATGTAGCTCCATAGGCTCAGGGATTTCCCCTTCCGTCCTACCCAATTCCTCTTCCCACCACTATGTTTTTACTATATTATTACAATAGCATAGTTTATCCGCAGCAGTCAGAATTTCATCATCCTGCTGTTCAAGTATATCATGATATTGTAGGTGTAGACAATGGGCAAGACCACCATCCTGTTGTCAAGCTGTATTTAACAGTTTCATCATGAGTGCATCTTTTATTCAGAAGTAGAGATGCATACTGTACTATACCTTCTGTTCTTGGCATGCTAGTCAAATCATTTTTTTAAAAGTTAACACAGAGTAGTTGAAGTTGGGTGCAGGTCAAGGTCACTGTAAGAAAGGAGATCGAGGATTAGTGAGATCGAGATACAGATAGCTCAGAACTGAGGCTTTTGAAATATCTAAAACGTATGTATCTAATGGTGAAACAGAAAACAGTGAATGTATGATGAAACACATATGAAACAACAATGGATGAGCTGGGGCAAGCGGTGTGTAGGTGACCTCAGCGTTGAGAACAGGAAACCTTTTGCTATTTGCATGAACTTTTAAGCAAAAGGTTTTACCGCAGAACTTTTTGATCTCCATGCTCTTCTCAGGCCATGGCTCCTCCATCTACTTTGTTTGAAAGCTTTGACTTTTGGTGGCGTTGGGAGTAGACAGGGTTAGAGACATTGAAGGGGAAGGGGTTCATCTTGCTGGGCTGGCTCCTAGGTTAGGGTGGTGAAACCAGAATGTTTCCCAGGAAGGAGTGGGGTATCATCAGAAACACACAAAGCCTGGGCTCTATCTTTTTTCTTTGCCTATTGCAGTATCAAAACAAAGCAAGGACAATGAAAAATAAGAGTGATTCCTTTTGTCACGGATTATATAGCACTTCTCTATTGTAAACTTGGGATAGCTTTCGGAAAAGCCATTTTCATTCATGGTTTAGCATACTTTTCACCCCATATTGTTACAATAGTCTAGTGCTTCATAACAAGTTCTAATTCCATCAGTCTGTTATTCTCCTTTTCTCTCACTCTCTTCCTTTTCCCCTCTCTCTATCTCTGTTTACGGATTTTATTTTGAGAAATTTTAGAAGAAAATTAGTAAATACACTGGAGGGGCTTTAAAATCCTTTGATGACTGGTGGTTGCTTTAGAACTTTTAGTTGTACATCTTATAAAAAAGGATAGAAACAGATAGGCCAATAAGTAAAGCTTCAAAAAACAGAAAGAAAAGTTAACTTATCCATACTTAAATACTTGCAAAGTTAGAACAGAAAATGTAACTGTTTTCATTTGTCAAATTAGCAATGTTAAAAGCCACTGTAACATTGAAAATTGGTGGATTAAGAAGTGCAGTAGTTCAACTCTTAGTATAAACTATTACAACTTTTCTTTTAGAGAAGAAAGGAACTCAATGGCTTGAAAAATTGACATTTTTTATTCACTCATATTATTTCTAAGAATCTATCTGAAGAATTTAATGAGAAATAGAGACAGATATATATATGAATGCTTATAATATTATAGTTGATAATATTAAGTTAAAATAAACTTATATGATAAAAAATGGAAACATAGTTGAAACTATATGATCTATTTCTCTAATGAGGAACTTTAAGACCAGTGAAATTCATGCTTGCAAATTCTTGATGAAATGATAATATACTAAAGATGTTTTCTTAATAACATATATATATATATCCTATGTTATATATATAACATATATATGTTTTATATATATATATATCCTATATATCCTATGTATCCTATGTGTGTGTGTGCATACATCCTTTTTTTTATAAAGATTTATTTTTTTATTATTTTTCATTGGAAAGGCGGATATACAGAGAGGAGAGACAGAGAGGAAGATCTTCTGTCCAATGATTCACTCCCCAAGTGAGCGCAACGGGCCGATGCTATGCCGATCCGAAGCCAGGAGCCTCTTCCGGGTCTCCCATGTGGGTGCAGGGTCCCAAAGCCTTAAGCCGTCCTCGACTGCTTTCCCGGGCCACAGGCAGGGAGCTGGAAGGGAAGCGGGGCTGCTGGGATTAGAACCGGCGCCCATATGGGATCCTGGGCGTGCAAGGCGAGGACCTTTAACCACTTGCGCCACCGTGCCGGGCCCGACAGATACATCCTTTTAAAGGCATATATAAAAGGATGTATGCACGCACACACACACACGCATTATATATATATATATATATATATATATATATATATGAAGCCTATATAATTTAAAATTTCTGCTCAAATTGGTGTCCTTTAGAATCATGCAAGGAATTCATTAAAATCACTCATATTTTAGTTCCCATGTTAGGTCTATCCAACTATTATCTATAAAGTAGTAACAAGCATTGTAACAAAAATTATTGCTTTCCCTTTGTGGAATTTATCTGAATGTCAGAGGTACTGATAGAGGGGAAAAGTAAGAGAGATCTTCTATCCTCTGGTTCACTCTCCAAATGGCCACAATGGCCTGGCCTGGACAGGCTGAAGCCGGAAATCAGGAGCTTATATAAGGTCTTCCACATGGGTGCAGGGGCCATAGTACTTAATCACCTTCTGCTACTTTCCAAGGTGCGTTAGTAGGCAGCTGTATGGGAAGCAGAACAGCCCATGCCTGAGCCAGTGCCCATATAGTATACTGGCATTTGGGACAGCAGTTTAACCTGCTATAGGACATCATTGGCCCCCAAATCATTGTTTTTCAAAGGAATATTTATTAGACATGCAAAAAAGAAAAAATTAATAGGTTTATAAATGTTGCAAAATATTAAGCTTCAAAAATATTACTTAATTTTATTATAAATTTTATGTAGGAGACATATAACAATATATGGGAAAATCCTAAGGACAGATGAGAATGATGTAGCAGTACAGACACAAATAAACAGAGAGGAGTTGGTTTTCCCCAGCTTCGTAGAGTGGATCAATTTGCCAAAGCTACTTTTAATGAGATGCTAACAATGGTGCTTTATTTGTATAATTTTAAGACAAAAAAGTATTAGGATTGATTTCCTGCCCTTACACCTGTTCTCATGGATAATGAACATGTATCTTCACCAATTTATTTGCCCTAGTTGAAGCTTTAAGGAATCTGTTGTAGAATTCATTAGTTTTCCTAAAAAGGGAATAAAAGTGATCCTTTGTACTTAGCAGCTCATAAACATGTCTTATAAATATTTTTCAACTCTCACATTGGTATTGTGTTATTTATTTTGAGATTCATATTTTACGTAAAGAAAACAAGTCTGATGTGTAGTTGGATTGTTGTCAAATCCAATTAATGGCAGTATTTGTCACCATGTATAGAAATGAGCTGAATGAATATTAGGTTAGGGTTGTGTTAAAATAAAAGCTGGTGGCAAATTAAATTTAGCAGAGTTCAACTGAGCAAGGAATGGTTTGTAAATCAGACAGCGCCTAGAACCAGAAGTGGTTCAGAGAGCTTCAGTGCTCTGTATGGACATGCAACATTTAGGGACAGAAAATGGAAGAAAGTGACAAAAACAGCTTGATTGGTGATGGGTTGGCATTTGCATTTGGTCTCCACAGTTGGCTCCCTGTGACTGATTGAAGCTGAGCTATTGTAATTAACTGACATCCAGTTATTTGTTATGAAGATACACTCTTCAGTTAGGTTTTCAGTTAGCTTACAATCCATGCTAGGTTGCAGTTCATTATGTATGGACTCATGAGGGATCTTTAGGCAAAATGTAGTTTAATAACAGCTCTCTCCTTTTAGACAAGCTTTTGGGTTTGAGAAATTGACCAAAACCTTGGGCACTGACACCACTTTCTGTGTTGCCATGGACTTATTTGATGTCCATGTGGAAATCAGTGGTCACTACCACTAGTACATAACATCAGTTGAATGATTTTTTATGTTCTTGCTGACTGGTTGAAATGAGGCCATTTAACACTTGATGGATTACTGCCTACAAACATTTAATATTTCACAAGCAGAGTGCACCTGAGGGACTGTTATAATGACTGTCAGGAGGATAGCACATATCCAAAGACTGTAGCATGCTCCTTAACAGGAGCCCCGTCAGTTTGAACCAATCAAAATCAGATCAGTCCAAGTGAAACCCATGACGAAAGTTCAATAGCTTTTGAGTCCAATCAGTCATAGTCTTTGCTTAGTGTGTGATGGCAATTTAAGACTATAGTTTGCTATAGAATGGTATGATTTAAAAACATATCTAACTTCGTTATTTGCTTGGTAACCTGGAGGCTCACTAAAGAAACATATATTAGAAAGCCTTGGAAAATCCAAGGTTACACTGCAAACCTGGTAGCTGCTCCAGTAAGCACACCGTTCCTTACTATTGAGAAATTTCCTTATTGCATTTCCTGACAGTGTCTAGAGAAACACTTGTACTAGCTGCCTTTAAATTGGCTTTCTGTAGTATCAAAATCAGTGGAGGGATAAAGCATTAAGTTTTGTACAATACTGTGCATAAATCCACAAGATGAATACAAAAAGGTCTACAGCTGCACAGTTTAGAACATGAAATGTTTTGTTGAATAGATCTGATGTCATCCTTCTTTTAGAGGGTGACTTACATCAGCCTGAAACCTTGGAAGATCTGATTGGCCACAAAATCCAAGAGGTTTTGGAATTTATGGATTGTTTTCCAGTTTTGTACTATTGAAAGAGTCAGCTCTCAGCAACAGCACTAAATTCTTTCCTGCACTTAGTGGAAACTACCTCATGTTCAGAAACCCAACAGTAGCTCTCTTTTGCTAATTCACAACTCAGACAAAATCATCCACAGATTATGATTTCAAGAATATTCTTAATGGGAAGAGGAGGGTATTAGAAAAGAAGGATATGGAAAAAGATAAGGATTTCATGTTGATAGACAAATGTAGATTTTTAACCATGTGAAATCTCAATCAATGATACCTCATGTTTTTGGGGAACAGCTTGACCTAAGATGTCCAAAAGATGAAATCTGAGTGCAGATCTCCCTAAGATGACCAATCCCCACGTTTCTGTTGGGATCCTTTGAAGTCATATGTCCTGAATCCCAAGTTCAGAGTCCTGAAAATAATCTGCAGAGTTGTGAGTGGGAAGAGTTTGGTGTGCTCCATTCCAGTGGGGTTCAGGATTAGTTTTGGTTGAAAACTCAGTTTCCAGCTTCTCTATCATGAACAAAGCTTTATAGTTCTAATCAGTGGCTTGTGAAAACCTTCCTTTCCTCAATGAAAAATCTGGTGTGGCATTTTACATTAAAGACCTGCCATTGATTAGATATAACACATTGAGGAGAAAGAGAGAGAATCATGACAGTCTGTTATAAGGGCCAGGTGTCTTCCAGGTGCTAATTCATAACAGGAAATGTACGGGTTCCACTGGAGGTGAATGGCTTTAAGGTGTAGAGTAATGTGGTACTCAAGGAAAAATGCCCCTAATCTTTCTAATAGCAAAGCCTTAAAACTAAACCAAAAACCAGAACCAAAAAAACCTCATTCTCTAGGATTCCCTCTTGATGGGAATCCAATCAACACATGATTGACTTGGATTCCAGGCGAGGAGCCTGTAGGTTGTCACTATATCTGGACTTACTCACAGACTATACCTTTGGAGTGAGTGCCTGATAATCTTTCTCCAAAAATCTTTCCTTGACATGAAATTGTCTTTTTCTCCTAAACCCTATTCATTTGTTTCTTAATTTATGAGAGAGAGAGAGGCAGGAGGGTGGCGGAGGGAGAGAGAGAGAAAGAAGAGGAGAAAAAAGCATATGTTTGCATTTCTGGTTCATACTATGATGGCCAACAGTAGCCTCTAATGCAGGCTGAAGTTAGAAGCTGGGAACTCAGTCTAGTTCAACTATGTGGGTAGCAAGGATGCATTTATTCAAACTAGCACCTGCTGCCTCCTAAAGTGCAGGAAACTGGAATTGGGGAGAAGAGTTGAGTATGAAGCCCAGATTCTTTGATGTGGGCTACTGACCTGCCAGCCAACTGTTAGGTTAGAGATCTACCCATACCCTCCCTGCTATGAAAAGTGCTATCATACAGTGCCTCTGTACATTTAACACACTTCTATACCTTTTCTCCTTTAAAACAGCCTATATTCAGCTTATTCCGTAGATTTAATGATCAATTCCTTAAGGGATGGAGAGAGCATTTTCCCTCCCCTATATCATCAAGGCCGAAGCGAATGCTTTTAGCCAAGGCAGTCCGATTGATTCAGTTAGCTTTTCCAATTTCGTTTATAAGGTATCATTTTCCTTAAACTTTTCTAGGAGAAGGTGATTGGGAGACTCATAATGCCATTGTGCTCATAACACCTTATCTAATTGCTTTATAACTTGTCCAGCTAGATGGGTATCTCCAGTGCCCTAGATAATTTCTCTTCTAATACCCCATAAAGTAAACACACTTTAAACTACCTTTTTCTATACTGTAATAGTATTGGCTATCTTACCTGAGAATCTTCAGTCCAGCTACAGAGCATAGGTTATTACAGTACCATCTTCATATCCCATTGAAGGTGGAAATTGAATTAAATCTCTCTGTAAATGTTTAGATAATTCATCAGGTAACAGAAATGTACCACTGGAAATCTTGATGATTTCCTGAGGATTATAAGTTTGAGAAACTAAACATTAGTTATAAAACAATTTTAGAAATTTCATAGCAGTCACCATGGCCATATTTCCCCACCAGAATTTACCTACTTCATGATGAATAGACAAAATGTAATCTTTTAATAATATAAATTCTAAGGATTCTGGAAGGATCAGGCAGCCAGTGCATGCTTAATGTCTAATTTACATCACTTTAATACCAGCTTTATAGCTCTGATTCAGATCCATAGCACTGTTTATTAAAAAGATTTTTATAGGTAATTTGACTTGGATCAATCTTATGGTATTCATCCAAATTGCATATCTTATCAATTTCAGTACTGGTTGGCGTGACGTGAAAATTTGTGCCAAACCATTTTTCTTTGCATTCAATTAATTCTTGTTCTGCTTGGTGTCAGGTTGGCATGTCTATAAAACCAATTGGTTTCTTTAGTTGAGTTCTGGGGATTTTTACCCAATCCAATGGTATGAGCAGATTTCTAGGAAATTCATACTATCTCTGAAACAAATATCAGTAATACTTTCAGAGAAATAGAACTGAGAGAGGATTTAACATCTCTTATTATTTGGCAGTTTTCCTTACATAACTGAAGATATGGAAAATACCAGACTCATTAATAACCTTGCTTGTAAGGAAAGATACAAATCCTTCTGAGTAGTACCAAGGACTTCTCTGGAAAGCTCAAAGTTAGCATGAGGTCAAGAAAAACACTTAATTTAGAATTGATTTAGAGATGTTTCTTGAAAAAAAAATCACTGAAAATGATATCATAGGTCACCTGACATAATAGTCATTTATTTAAGCAGAGTGATCATTAAGGGCTTCAATGGCAATTACAGAAAGTTACATAATTGTAGGGAAAAAATTTTCAGCCCTTTAATAAGTAAGACAGTATTATTGATTAACTAGAGCCCTAATAAATAACGCATGGGGAGTCGTGTTGTGAAAACGGAATATTTGTTTCTTAGGCTAAAAATATAAAAGGTAGAGAAAACTGTTTACCATTTACCATTTTTTAAAAGATTTATTTATTTTTATTGCAAAGTCAGATATATAGAGAGGAGGAGAGACAGAGAGGAAGATCTTTCATCCAATGGTTTACTCCCAAAGTGAACACAATGGCCGGTGCTGCGCTGATCCAGAGCCAGGAGCCAGGAAGTTCCTCCAGGTCTCCCACAAGGGTGCAGGGTCCCAGGGCTTTGGGCCATCCTCAGCTGCTTTCCCAGGCTACGAGCAGGAAGCTGGATGGGAAGTGGGGCTGCTGGGATTAGAACCGTCACCCATATGCAATCCTGGTGTGTTGCCACTCTGCAGGGACCTATCGTTTACTGTTAAGAACAGTTTTGTGCTCCAAGAAATCCTCATTGTCTTAACTCAGGAATAAATTCTAACTTGACATAAGGAGCTTTTGATATCAATGCACAATTTAAAAAACCCTTATAAATGTTTCCTTTCTAACCTTAGGTTGATCACATGTGAAATTCATGGGTATGACTCATCTTCCACAGATCTTAAACAACCTTCTATCTCCCTTCCCATCATTTATTGTCCTGTAATTTTCTTCCTTCTCATTTAGAAGCAACTAATCTAGGAGAAGAATTACTTCTTCTTCTGTCTTCTTGAGAAAAGTGTGCCTTCTATACCTAACCGCTTTACTTCCCAAAACCATCTCTAGTGTTCGTTTTGTATTTGCAGTTTCTTTATTTGTTTTTTTGTATTTAATTATAATGTATTTAATTGTAACGTTTAACTCTCAATAGCCTTGGTTATTAGTAGCAAGCCAGACTGGCACCGTCAGGAGCTGTCTGGGAGAGGCTGTCATTCTGTGAATGTACATTTCATGATATGTAAAACACACACTTCCTCATATACCTGGATGGAGCCCCTGGCTCTTCGGCTTCACCTGGACTCAGCGACTTATTTAGCAATTCCTGTTTCACTATTTTAACTCACAGGCAACTCAACCATTTCCTGACTACAAGTTATTTCCTGACTATTACTTATGAGTTATAACTAGATAACATAAATTTAGGATGTAAAATTAATGAAAAGATGTTTGATACTGTGACAATTTTAATAAACATGATATTTGTGCAACTTCGCTTAAATTGCTCAATAAACAGTGCTAGTTATTGATGGAGTTCACAAACTGCCATCCAACATATATTGCATTGATATATTGATTGCTTTGAGCTAAAAGCACCTGAAATGTTAAAATGTACAATGTTGAGCCTTTGCATTCTCCTCCATCTTCTAAAACAGCTCCTAAAAAAGAAAGTCCATTTTCTTCAATCCTTTTAACAATGACTATTCCCAAAGGAGAGAACAGCACACCCAAGTTGACAAAGCATCTTTTCTTCCTCTAAGGTCTTGTCATCTTTTCCTAGAAGCCTTTATTTTGAGGATATCTTCACTTCAACCTCTTTATCTTTTCTCATTTCCCCAGGGGATTAAGTCAACCGAGCCTTAGCACTTCTTGAAGGACATTTCTGATCACTGTCCTATTGATAGTTAAGTGGCTCATCATGATACCCGCCCTTTAGGATTTAAAATTCCTGTAAGCTGAGGTCACCATAATGGATGCTTTGAGACCTGGTTGTGTTAGGGTGGTAGCAGAGGTTCTTTGGTCCATGTCTTCAACATTGCTTACATTAATATATGTGCTTTAATACTCTCCCTGTCTGCTTTATATATCTGCTTTTAATAATTAGCTAAAGCTTTGCTGCCTGAGATTTGCATTTCCAAAGGAATGTATTTCAAATAAAACAAGGTAGAAAATTTACATTTCAAAGAAACAGAATTGAGATTGTAAGCCTAATTTTAAGCCTAGAAATCGCTATTTGCAAAGGGCACCTGTGTACAACTCCTCAGAAGCTCCTGGCTCCTGGCTTGGGCTTGACATAGCCCCAGCCTTCCAGTGTTTTTGAATGAAGTCTCTCTCTCTCTGTCTCTCTGTAACTCTGCCTTTCAAATAGAATTAAGCCAATTTTGAAAAGAAAGAAAGAAACAGAATCTACTGATCAGAAGGCCTAACTTCCAGAGATACTTTTTAAATTTCTGAAGCAGAAAAGTTAGTGAATTCAAAAAAGGGAAAAGAATGAAGAGAAGCTGCAATAGAGTTTTCAGTAAAAATAAGGTAGGCTATGCCGTTTGTTAGTTGGTTAAACTTTTCCTTTAGTCTTGCAGAAGACTGTGTGGCAATAAAAAGCAGATCCCTTTACCTGGGATGCTCAGGATATGTGTTTTCTAGAAAAGTTATGTTGTTTTGATTATAAATTCCCCATAGTGATCACTCTACATGAATTTTATTTTTGAGTTCAGACATTTTTTATAGAAAAGCATAGGTTTCAAATAGACAGATTTCCAAATTTCTTGGATTCAGTTGAAACACCATCCCTTGTCTTCCAGAAACCTTAATTACCATTTCAACCAAGTCTGATTTCCAGAAACATCAGACATGCTGGGGGCTTTGACTGGATCCAGAGCAGTTCACTATTGGATCCAGTTTGGTCCTGGAACTAATCCAGTCCAAAAATTGCTCAAATAAACGTGGAGACCTGAAAACATAACTTTATGGGGCTTCAGTAAAAGAGAGAAATCACCCAGGACACCAGCTGCTGCGGGACATCGATAGGTGTAATAGACTCCTGTTCATTCCTTTCCTTGGTTTTCCTATCCTCACAAGTTTCCCCAGATCCCACTTCTGCCGCCAAAATTTTATAGTTTAGATGAATTAATTTCAACAGAGGATAAGCATAGATTTATTTGCAAATCCAGAAGCCCTCAAGGCCAGTGAAAGTTCAGTGTGCTGTGCTCTAGGATAGGGGCAGTTGACTATAATGACCCTCCCAAAGTGGAAGTGTGGTACCGAGTGGCTTGATTGGCCTCCACTTCGCATGTGGCGGATTTGAAGATGGTGGGATTAGCTGGACACCTGTGATAAACTGAGGTTCCGTTGCTGCGATAGGCTGAGACTCAGTACTTTGTTACAAAATATGCTCCTAAATCAGAATTTAATTGTTTTTTCAGAGCAAGACAACCTGCCATTCATTGTATAAGAGTAGAGACAGAATCTTGCCAGGCTGAATTTAATAAGTGTAACTGATCTTTCCACTTTTGTTGACTCTGGACCTGGACTAGTTACTCAGGAAAAAAGTCCTGGAATTCCATAAAATCCCTAGTTACCAATTTACTATCCATATAAAACTGGCATCATAATTCATGAGTTGCTTTGCCAGAAAGCAATTCTGTTTTTTAGTGAGTCAGAATGCATGATTGTTTCACATCTCCATTTAGTAACTTTTCCTTTTATTACTCTGAAGTAAGTTTTGCATAAAACAGAAATATTCCCTCTGAAACAGAGAGATAAAAGATGATGCTTTCTCTTATATGCAGATTGAAGATTTTTTGCCAGGAAGATGATTTGACCTTTCTAGACAGCGGGGTTTTTTGTGTGTGTGTGTCAACTGACAACATGAACGGCAATACAACAGCTATTACAAAGTCACTTTCAATGATTGCTGTACGACTGCTGATATTTACCTGACAAATACTAATACCTAATAAATTGTATCACATAATCTTCTAGGGTCTACCATGGGCTTTGCAACCCATTTACTTTGAAGAGTGCACTAGAAAATCATGTGGCCTAAGATAAAGGAATCGTATACAGATATAAAATTTGAGGAGGTTCTTATAAAATACAGTAAAAGCCAAGTGTGAATATTCTGTTGAGCCAAAAATCACAACTTCAAGCAAAAACCAACAAACAAGTTTCCAACTATGCTTCTAAGGCTAAAAAGCCTGCCATTCCAGGGTGCTGAGACTAAACCTCATTAATACTGTGAAAAATTTTTTGACCTTGGGGCTTTGTAAAAAAAAAAAAATGACGATGTATAAAGCTTGAGTTTATCTGCTTTAAATGTTTTCAGGCCTAAATAAGTAGATTTAGAAAAAAATGGAGGCAGCATGCCGGTTGGCACTTGACTGAAGTAAAGTGGAAGCTCCTTTCTAAAGAATATTTTTGGCCTTTTTGCAAGGTGTACTTAAGCCTTTTCTGTGCAGCCAGACTGTGGGGTTTAAGTGCATGGATGTGTCTTTTCAAATTCTCAACTTTTCTAAGAGGATGTCAGCCCAAAGCCTGCCTTAGCTTGCAGCTACGAGATAAGACTCTGCACTTAACTGCTCTCCAGACACTTGTCAGGAAGCATATGGCCTTAGACTCACTGCCCTTAACACCTACCCAGAGCTGGGTGCGTGGAAACAATGTTTACTGCGCACTCTCTGGAGGAGATGCATTCAATACACTCCTGTAGGAAGAACCACCATGGCCTTAATGTGGGGACTGAGTAGCCAGGTGTGGCTATTAATTGGCGCTATCTGAGGTCATTATTTATCAACACTAAAGGTCGGACTCATCCTCAAGTCACTCTGAGTCCCTTTACACACCTCGGTGTTTGCAGAGACTTACATTCCAGATATCTTTAACTTTTGTCAGACTCTTAAAGTACCCCCGTTCTTAGAATCTAACGACTTAAATTCTAACTTCTGTAAGTTCGGGCCAGATTAAACTAGATGATTCAAAAACAGACATGAATGAATCTTTAGAAAAATTCAGGTACACGCTTTGTTTACTAAACGCAATCTGAATGTCCTAATGGCTTTCAAAGTGTACTCTGGCCCCTGTGTGTTCTTTAGTCCTGCTGCACTCTAGCCTTTTTGTCCTGTTCATTTTCTCAGAACTTAGCTTTATCCTGATAATGTTGATGTCGCGGTTTGGTTGCTCTTATCTGTGTAGTCATCCTTTGCAGCATAACTACATTTATGCCTTTTGTGGTTGTCTTTAGTCATCCCAAGCAGAATGACTCTATTTCGTTGCTGTTTTCCGTGGGTGTCTGCTGTGGAAGCACTACAAACTCCTAGTGAGCATGACTCCTTTGTCTCTCCCATAGCCCTGTGTTGGCATGTGTGGCTTTCCAGGCCTCTGCAGTGCTCAGCAGCCTTTCTACCTTTCAGCTGACCTCGATGTATTTAATGAAAGCTGTCGTTCACTAGTTCAGGACGATAACTGATCTGCTCCTGTGAGCATGACCCTTGGGAGGCTTCGAGTAGTGGCCAAATTTAACCTCACTCAGATGGTGACAAAAGTCTGACTCTGCTGTTCTTCATAAGCTAGGTGACCCAGAAAAGAAATTAATTAATGTCCCTAAGCCCCAGAGTGTTCTTGTGCAAACCCAACAGAATATTTGTGGAGATCATTACATTGAGAAAGTTCGAGTAAAACAAACAAGAGTGTCTGATGTTTGTGAGGTTGCTTTATCCCTATTGCATCCTCTCATGTTTTGCCCAAGTTGTGACGACTCCGATCCCCTAGAGAGGAGGGTGTGTGCCTGCGTCTGCCCAGGCTCCCCAGAGCTGGGTAAGTGTGTTGGATTTGCTGGCTCTCATTCTTCCCATCGCAGGAAATATTTCCTACCTTAACATTGATCCCTTAAAGGAGCTTGAACATTTTCCAAGATAACTGAATGACAATGTTCTACCGAGATTGTGAATTGAATCCTAGCAGGCCAAAAATTTCGGAGAAGGCTACAAGGTGTTTTATTTTTCCCCACCGTGAGGGGCTTAGTGTAACATCCCTTAGCTTTGACCATTTGTTATATGCAATGCTGTTTCCTTCCTTGACTTATGCCAAACAGCATGTTCCCATTTAGCTAGTGTTTCACCTGTGAACTGGGGGACAGCTGAGAAGAAGTATTGGGGAATTACTTGAGGGTGTTGTTTTCTGGGGGTCCTTTTGTCAGGGTTCGTGAGTATGCTGCCCGAGACACAGATGTACTTCATGCATATATATGGTACTAAGTAACTAAGCCAGTCCTCTCAGGCATGACTGGCTTGCTGAAAGGAAACACACACACACAACACACACACACATTTCATTTGTATCAGCATATTAAAGATTTTAAGAAGATTCATAAAAATAGATCTGTTATTGCCAAGCCAGAGGCTGTGAATATAAATTTGGCAAATTATCTGCACTTGGCTGCACATCTTCCTCTGTTGGAGAGATGTAGCATTTTTTTAATTTTAATTTTTTACCTTTATTGGGATGAGTGACTGTAAGTTCTTGGAGTGTATGCTGGGTTTGTTGCCATCGCTTAGCAAGTCAGCTTCCACCTGTGGTGCTGGCATCCCATATGGAAACTAGTTTTAGTCCTGCCTGCTCTGCTTCTGATCCAGCTCTCTGATGATGGCCTGGTAGGGCAGGGGAGAATGATCCAGGCACTTGAATCTCTGCACCCATGCTGGGGGTATGTAAGAAGCTCTTGACTTTAGAACAGCCCAGCATTGCGTATTAAGGCCACTTGGGAGTAAAACAGCAGAGAGATCTCTTTCGGTCTCTTCTTCTACGATTATAGCTCTGCCCTTCAAGTGGAGTTAAATAAATCTTAAAGGTATAAACAAATAAAAAATAAGAATATATCTTAAGACATGTTCTTTCCTGTTACCATGTTTGGTAATATCAGTGGCATAGTCTTACTAGTCCACCTAGAACATGGGCTTCTGCGAACTGTTTCCTCTGGAAAGCGATTGCTCCTGGTGCCCCTGCCAGCAGGTGCATTCCTGTGAAGCAGCTGTGGTCTCCAAGGAGCATTTCTCATTCATCTCTAAATGTCCAGGGTCTAGCATGCCACTCCTCTCTCATGCCTCCCTCCAAACACATGTACACATATACATATTGCAATGATTCTTCCTTTTCTCCACGTGACGATCTTTATGATTTCTACTTTTACATTTTTTAACTTTTACTGTCAATAATGAAAACTATAAAGAAGGAAAATCTCAACACGACATGGTATGCATGGGTATTATTTTAAAGTGAAGAGATTATTTGATCTGTAGGAATGCATACATACTTGTGCAATGTGTTTTAGTCTACGATGTCACTTTTCTTTCTGATATAAGTTTTGTGTTTATAGTTTCTACTTATTGGAGCAAGGGTAGCTCTTGTTGAATATATCTTGTTTTACTTTTTGGAAAATTATTTAACTTAAACAAAAGAGACAAAAACGGAGCTGGAGAGGAGGAGGCTTCCATATGCTGATGGACTCCTGAAATGCCTACAATAATTTGATGTTGCACCAAACTCAAACAAGGAGCTGGGAACTCATTCCAGGTCTGCCCTGTGTGCAGCACAAAGCCAGTCACTTGAGCCTTCAACATCACCTCCCCGGCTCTGCATTAGTAGAAAGCTGGAGGCAAATATCGAAATGGGGGAGTCCAAAGTGCTGTCTTCACTGCTAGGCCAAATGCTTGCCCCTGCTCCTATCCGGTAACTTAACTGTGATGATCACAAGAGTCTAGTCATAAAATACATCAGACATGTTCCTATGAAAATAATAGATTGCAAATCTATAGAAAAATTCCACAGATTTCATCATTCTATTTAAAACCTAAATGTTAAGAATCATCCCGGGCCCGGCGCGGTGGCGCAAGTGGTTAAACGTCCTCGCCTTGCACGCCCGGGATCCCATATGGGCGCCGGTTCTAATCCCGGCAGCCCCGCTTCCCTTCCAGCTCCCTGCCTGTGGCCTGGGAAAGCAGTCGAGGACAGCCCAAAGCTTTGGGAACCTGCACCCGCGTGGGAGACCCGGAAGAGGCTCCTGGCTTCGGACTGGCATAGCATCGGCCCGTTGCGCTCACTTGGGGAGTGAATCATCGGACGGAAGATCTTCCTCTCTGTCTCTCCTCTCTGTATATCCGCCTTTCCAATAAAAAAAAATAATAATAATAAAAATAAATCTTTAAAAAAAAAAAAAAAAAAAGAATCATCCCATTTCCTACATACAATCTGAGTCCTCCCCATGTGGACTGCTGATGCTCCAGGGAAGTGACTGACTCACAAAAGGTCTGTGTGGACAGCCTGGGGAACTGAAAGAAAGCACAGACTTTAATCCATTTTGGGTATAAAATGACACCTCTATATGGCTCTGCTAATCCCACCCCTGTCTCAACAAAAAAGATATGTTTTTGTCACTTTCACACACAGATAAGACTTGTATCAAGGCTATTGGGAAAAGCATTGCAATTTTTCAATTTAAACAACTGTTCATATCAGTGAAGTCTTGGTTAAACAAATTCCCAGTGAAATGAAAGATAAGGCAAATCTATTAGTATATTAAATGGAAAATTTATTTCTATATTATGTGTACCAATAGGGAAAATAAGGAAGGAGGCAACATCTGGTTGTGATCTGATAATTGTCCATTAGCCAGTGTAATTAATAAATTCTCCAGACAATTGCCTTGGCACCAGTGTTTGCTCAGGCTCAGAATTATCATATTGATGGTAGATGACAAAGAGATCTAAGATAGCATCTTTTGCTGTCTTACCTCTGCCAGTTTGTGCAGAGCAGATGGCTGTTCTTGCTCACACCAGGGTGTTCCATTCATCTGAGTTGATTGTAGAGATTGGATTTAGAAAACAGCAAGAGCAAAAAATGGTGAAAATGATGTTTGCAGGGAAAAGTGATTTGTTGTTCCTCCTCAACTGCAGGTGACATTAAAATATTATTCCCCTTAAGTCATCCTCTGATCCACATCCAAAGTGGCAAACTCGGTGGATTAGTGAAAACAAACTAACAACAAAGCTTAAAAATGGAAAACAAAGACAAAACTGCTTTAAGCAGCAGCAAAGTACAAATTGAGACTTAATACAAGCATAAGTGCTTCTATACTCATCTATCATTCATTTTTAACATTTATTTTTTGGAAATGTATTGGCTTGAAAGGCAAAGTTACCGAAGAGAGTGGGAGAATCAGAGAGAGAGAGCTGTTTCATCCTGTTTTTTTTTTTTTGTGTGTGTGTGTGTGTTGTTGTTGTTGTTGTTGTTGATTTGTCTGTTTTCTCAAATGGCTGGAGCTAGGCTGGTCTGAGGCCAGGATCCAGAATCTTCTTCTTGCTCTCTTATGTGGATTCAGTGGCCCAAGTGTATAACCTAGCTTCTGTTGCTGGAAAGGCATGAACTGGGAGCTGGGTCAGATGTACACTGGCCTGGACTTGAGTGAGGAGATGCTGGCATTACAGAAGTTGACTTTATCTGCTACACTACATCACTGATCCCGGATCTATTTGTTTAACTCAGAGGGCAGAGGGCTAGGATGATGAAATATTTTATGCTTTTATACACACACGTGTGTGTATATCTATGTATATGTGTATATATTTTATGATATGTATATACATGTGTGTAATATTCTTTTTACTTTATTCAACAGAAAGAATATATGTGTGTATATATTCCCAACCACATAGTCCATTCCCCCAAATGCCCACAGTAGCCAGGGCTCAACTGGGTCAAAGCCAAGAGTTAGATGCTTCAGCCAGGTTTCCAAAAGAATAGTTGGAATCCAAGTACTTGAGCTATCACTGCTGACAGCAGGTGCACATGAGTGGAAAAGGGGAATGGGGAGCAAAATGAAGATTTAACCTCAGGTGCTTTAATTTGAAGTGTGGGTGTCCCAACCCTCAGCCCAAATTCTAAAGTTGCCAATGACTTAGTAATCGCCTGGCTAGAGAATGGATCTGCCCTTGCCTTTATCCCGAAATACCCAAAGGCACTTAATACATAAGCAATAAAAATATCTCACTGTGGGCATTTCCACATGACTCCATTCCAACATTCAGAGGACAACATTCCCAAGACAAAGTATCAGCGTCAAACTGGCCCTTCCTGAGAGCACCATGACTTCAGCATTGAAAACATAGATGTTTCCATGCTGTTTAGAACCAAAAATAAATGTGATTCACTGATTTTCAAACATACCCACCAAAAGCAACATTGGGAAAGCACTGTAGACTCAATGTGCATGCTGGGATCCAACGTGATGATGTAATGAAGTAGATGTGGCTAGTCCTCAGTCCTTCGTGGGAAACCTCTGTCCTCACGCTTGTCTTCCTGTGTCTGACGTGAGTTCATTCCATTCAGATGCCTTTCCTGAAATCTCTCCGCTTCCACGATCTTTTTCTGTAAGCAGAATTACACACATTAGTGCAAATTTATCCTGATACTTACTTTGAATGAGCTCTTTACTTCTATAATACGTAAGAATAGTTTCAGTCAGTCTGAAAATTGTGAAATGTTTTTGGACACATAAGTTTATTGAAACAGAATCATTGGGAAATAATCAAAACAAATGCAATGAAGTTATTGCATTTTAGTCATAAACAGGATTTCTTTTTTACCCAGGAGTATATGTTAACATGGCATAGGCGAAGACACTCAAGTTAAGAAATGTTATTCATTAGTTGGTTCTGCCACATTAAAAAACAAAAGAAGTGAAAAATGGAAAAGAAAAAATGTAAAATCACAACACGGTTAAGCATTGACTTACAGATACATATTTGAACAAACATAATGTTGCATCTTTCCAAGGCTACAGTATAAAATGTACTTGCTACTCAAGTAATGTTCAAAAAGATTTTTTTAAGGATTTATTTATTTTGATTACAAAGTCAGATATACAGAGAGGAGGAGAAACAGAGAGGAAAGATATTCTGTCGATGATTCACTCTCCAAGTGAGCACAACAGCTGGTGCTGCACCATTCTGAAGCCATGAGCCAGGAACTTCCTCCAGGTCTCCCACGCCAGTGTAGGGTCCCAAGGCTTTGGGAGGTGCTCGACTGCTTTCCCAGGCCGCAAGCAGTGAGGTGGATGGGAAGTGGAGCTGCTGGGACTAGAACCGGCATCCATGTGGGATCCTGGCGCATTCAAGGCAAGGACTTTAGTCGCTAGGCCATCGTGCTGGGCCCAAAAAGATTTTTTTTTTAATGAAAAAAACATAGCTGCTAACACTAAAACAGAAGAAAATATAATTTGTCAGGGTGTGCTCTTTAGATGTCAGACACATTCAAGGTGGAAAACAAATGGCGAAGGAATTGTACTCATCCTCACGCAGCACCATTGCACCAGCACAGTGGGAGCATGGCGGGGGTCGAGGGGCTGGACCACACCAGTGTCTGGTTCTCTGTTCTGAACACCTGCACTGAGCCGTCAGTAGGGTGAAACTGCTGATGCCCTCTGAGGATAGAACCGTGAACACATTCAATTTCACACTTGTAAAATCAAACACCGAAGAGGGCTTGTCCTGAGATGCTATTTATTGTCAGCAATTACAGCTAAATGTCTTCACTGGATGTTTTGCTTCCACTATATTACTTTTCCCCCTGCTCTTCCCCCACCCCCCATGCCTCCACTCAGTAAGGAACCAAATGGTAAAAACAGCAGCAGCAAAATGCAGATGACACTGATGCCTTGCTTTGCCTGATTTGGGAGGTACAGCTGGCACAAGGAGTGGAGCATTCACTCAGCATTTCCTGCGGCACAGTCTGCATTAACAGTCAAGGAGGGCTGGCCCCAAGGACAGGCTCTTGTCTGTCAAGAAAGATTGACAGGTTGCTTCAGCTCTAGTGATGAGGGGAGCATTTTCTCCTTAACTGTCTTTGCAAAGGCAACAGAGAGTTTCAGGCATTTATATTTTTTGAATTGCTTATCCTAAGGGGATTTTGATTTTTCTGGGCAAGAGGGAGGGAGTGTTTCCAGAGTTAAAAATAGTCCCTGAGAGAATGAAATGTAACATTTAACTCTTACTGAAGAAGTGGATTCATCTTGAACCTTTTAGGAAGTTCCAGATGTGGAAATGAAGAATATTGCTATACAAATAGTCTCAATTAGATGTTTCCGAAACATCTAGTAGAAGAGATTTGTTTTAAAGTTTCTTCAGGTTGATAAATATTAACTCAGACTGACTTAAACGAAAGGCACTGAAAGGCACTGAGAAACATCGTTAGGCTGCAAGGATAAGGAAACCAGGCCTCACAATCTTCTGAACACAATACAAGAAGAGAAGATCTTAAAGCAAGGGGCTTCAGAGTTCATAGGAAATAGAACTAGAAGATAGGCTTATTGTGGTGCAGAAAAATAAAATAAATGAGCAATTTGTTCATCGTATTTTCATATAATTTTTTCATGAATTTTTAACACTTTTTTTCATGAGCACAAATTTAAAAAAAATTTTGCACTAAAATTAACTTACATATTAATTCCATTTTCCACAACACTAACAGGAAGTATTCATTTATTTGAAAGGCAGAAATAGAGAGACAGAGAGAGAGGGGGTGAGAGCGGGAATCTTTCATCTGCTGTTGCACTCCCTAGATAGGGCTGTGCCAGGCCCAAGCAGGACCCTGGAACTTGGTCTGGGTGTGGCATAAAGGGGACAGAGACCCGAGTATTTCAGCCATCATCTGCAGCCTTTCAGGATGAGAAAGTAAAAGAAAACTGAGCTGGAAACAAGACTGGGATTCAAACACAGGAACCCTAGTGTGGGATCTGGGTATCCCAAATGACATCATTCATGAAGGAGATGGAGAGAAGGAGGAAGTGAGGAATGAGAGAGAGAGAGAGAGAGAGAAACCAAGATTCTAGTCACTACTTCACCCTCCCAAGTGCATGTCAATACCAGGCTGGATCAGGGTTGTGGTCAAAGCAAGGAACACAATCTAGGTTTTCCATGTGAGTGCAGGGGCTCACTGACCTGGACTACTTCCTGCCTGCTACCTCCCAGAGTCTGAATTACTGGAAAGATAGTTTTAATCTGGAATTAGGAATTGAACTGAGGCACTCAAATGTAGGATAAGAGTGTCTCATTAACCAGGTTTGAGCATTTCCCCCTCCATGAGTTTCTGTGGTACCCTCATGTCAAGCATTTTGGGTATGCTGTGTGAATTAAAAAATGGGTGTCAAGATAAGTTGAACTCAACCATGACATTGCTATAAATCCAGGGTTCCTGTATAAACCATCCCTGACATACCACATGCTAACATCTAAGCCATCACCACCTCTCTCATGGATTTCAACAGCAGCCTTCAATTGCTCTTTTAATTCCTGAAGCAGGTCATATAATTTGGCTTTAGCACTTTCACACATTGTTTTCTAAACTCTTTATCTTCAATAACTTCTGCTGATCCTTTGGTTCTCACTGTAAGGGTTTTCATTCCACCATGTGATGCACTAGACCCGTGTAGTAACTCCAGGTCAGTGTCTCTCTTCCATACTGCATTTACTATGATGGTCATTATTGTATCCCCTGCTCTGAATAGAGGGCTTGGCATATAAATCTGGAAGTCAGTGAGTGGGTAAGGTATTTTTGAAAGAAGGGAAGAGCGTAGCAAGTAGTTCACTCAGGAGTGGGGCATGGTTAGCACTGGGGTATTGTTAGGAAGCCACTGAAGTTAGAACACCTGACTCCTATCCAAGTTAGATTGAATTTGAGAATGTAATAATGTGTCTTTCCAGTGACTGCACACATTGCCATCCTGATGGTATTCCTGCTTTTTCTGTGTCTTGGATAAAGGAATAGGGGTGAAGATGTAGAATGAAAATGACAAGAAATGGACCCACTTCCATGATTCTCATTTCCTCATTACAATGTGATCAATGACATTTGAGAAACTTGTATGTTCATTCAGTGATGTACCCTAAATTCCATTCTTAATTTTTTCTTTGGCTTCCTTTTTTAATGTTTCGCAATTTGCTTTTCTGAGAAACCATCAGTCCGTTACAGAACAGCCCTAGATCACACAGAAAGCCTGAGATGATATTGTTGATTTTGGGGTTGTATTCCCTCACTGTTTCATTCTGAAAAGCTAAAGAGCCAGTTGACTTTGCAAAGCTCCATCCTGGGATCTTGGAGCCATGCCTAGCATTCACATTCAGGCACATAATGGTTTCAAAAATTTACATTTTCTGCTGCTGCTGCTGTGACTGGATGATTGCTCCAATTTTAGAGTTGCACAGTTAAGATAAAGGGATTGCTGAGATAGTACCTCCTTCCTGTTTCTTAATAACTTGATAGAAGTACAGATTGTTTTATTTGTATTTTCAGAGTGGCAACGTACCAGGTTTCTTCAAAGCAGAAACTGGCACCTGTGTTGTTAGCACAGATATACTGAAAACAGATTTTTGCTTATAGAAAGATACTATTTGATATGTTACACACACACACACACACACGTTACTAATGTATATATGATAAAGATAATATATAATGCATGTAAAGTATATAATATACATAATTCTATGTATATAAATAACATTAGTATACTTGTTTTTTTAAGACATAAAGTTGAAAGCACTGGGCATGACATTGCAAAAATGTAGCTTGATCCTGGAGAAGCATCTTGCCAATGGGAATTAAGGCCTATTGGGAGAAATTTTTTTTATGAAAATTTCTGCTGCACTGTGATTTAAAGAAACAAAGCAGAGTGACTTTTAATTGATTTCCTATTTGTTTTTAGCTTTATTTAGACAGTGAAGTAGTTCCGTACTTTTTGCACCCAAGGCAGTAGGTGGACCAGTCCTGCTGCCCAGTGCTGCCTTAGTTCCCAGCTTGGGGTTTTAACATTTTGCTGTTTCACAATGAGCTAAGTCATCATGGCCGTGCTAATGACTGTCAGAGTATATGTCCTCACTGACAAATGTAGAAATATGCAGTGTGGACTCTTTGGTTTGTAAACCTGAGTTCCTGTACATTAAGCTGAATACCTTGGCATCATCTGAGTATCTGGGACAATGGTGTTCCTCAAACCCTCTCATCCTTCTCCTTCACTTCAGAGAGCGATACATTAGACCATTTGAACATGAAACATTCATTGGAAATGTTAAATAAAGAGAAACTCAGACTGGTTTTTGTCCAGTCACCTACCCTTCCTTAAATTCCCAGCCTTTCAAAATAGGGGCAACAGGGGGCTATTTTTAAATCAGATGATTCTAAGTGAGGACATTCCTTCTTGGCTCTCAGTAAGCTCTGAACATGTGAAGCTTCCCAAAGTCATTCCATGCTTGAGAGGTAAAAAAAAAAATCTCTTTCCAAAATCAGAGTAAATGGACTCATATGTGGATAAATGTGTATATAATATTTTAATAAGGAGAGTAGACTATGTTTTCCATCATTACATCTCCCATTCATGTTGCCCTGCGTTTAGAGTACAGAGGAAGTTGTTAAATTACATTTAATAATAGAGCAGGGCGTTTAATGTACATTAATTAAATATCAGCAGATGGTAAAGGGAGTCCTTGCTGAGTATGAATTAGTGCAGAGAGACAGAGTTCTAACTGCCATGTAATTAAGCTGAACCTGCAGAAACAATGGAGGTGCGATTACTTTTTTATTAACACATTATACTTACATGTGATGTGGAAAAATTTAATTACACTATAACTCCTATTATGTTAATGCACATTGCTGTCACATCACATTGGGCTGTTCTCAGTAAATATGATGGCTGTGAGTCACTTCATTTTTGTGCATTTTTTGGTCTTATTGTATGAATTGAGACATGGTTGCAACATGCCTGCACACTTGGCTGTGCCTTGGTGACACTGGGCAGCCAGCATATCACCTCTGATGAGCAGGGGTAGCTGCACATACTTGTATGTTTGGAGCGAGCAACTCCACATGTTCAAAGAAAAGTAGAATAGAGAAATTAAAATGTAAGAACTATAAGGTTTTTTTTTTCTTGCTATGGCCTGTTTTTGGCATCACACTTGATTATTAGCAAAAAGTTGGGAAAGGAGGAAGCAAATCAATTTCCGCCTGGAGGATCCTAAGGCAGTAGTAACCTTGAGTTCCTGACAAGCCCATTGTCTCAGTGTCTATTTACCCTACATACTAACTGACCTTTTAAATACAGATTTATTCCTTACCTGCTGGTCACTGAGATACAGCTGTCAATTTTGTAATAATGGGGATAAATAATAATTTATTCTCCTGAAGGTAATGCCCTGGTTTCCACTACTCTTTTCATGGAATTTTCATCATGTTGAAGATCTTTGTTAAACTAAGCAAACAAAACAAAACAAAAAATACCAGACTGTCATAGCGTGACCTTGTACAGGATGCCTGATTGATGTAACATCCTGTGATTGACAGGCATACAAAGCCTCATCACTGGGAGATGATGTGTGAATAGTTGACTTTTCAGCGTTTCTCAGGATGATGAATGCTCATGGAAAAGAATGTACTAGATAATAACGATTTTTGTTGATTATGTGCTTTCAGAGAGAAAGGCAGGTAGTTCCCTACTCAGGAAGATAAAAGTATTCACCATTATATGCAATATAAATTGACACTGAAAACCGACTTCAGTACATTTTCCCTTTGCAAGATTTGATATCTAGTTGGTCCTTTTTCCTTTCTCCCTCTTTCTCAAAGTTAGGCAGGTGTCAATCACTGTGAACTCTGGATTCAAATGATTCAAAGTCATTTAAATTAGGGATCCCTGCTGATAAATTTAGATGGATATCTCATCAACATTAGTTCTCTTTATCTCTTGTTATACTTAAGTGCTAGATCTTGTCTGGAATTTCAGGCAAATTTTTCATATTGCTCTGAACTTCTAGTAACCTAATCACCATTTGCTGGACTTCAGAACTGCTAATTTGCCTGTGCCTAAATAGCTTTAGAATTTATACAGTGGAAGTAACTCAGTTAACACACTCTATTCATGAATAATGGAGCTCAATTAATAACTAGAGCTATTTGACTTTTGGGCCTGGCTCACTAATTAAATAGCTCTGACTGCGTTGAATTTTTTTTCCCTTTCTGTTTTGATATGACTTTATGACTTTCATTTACTCCCTTCTTTGAAATTCCATTTGTATACACGTCACTCAAAATGATAACCATCAAGGGAAAAACAACCAAAAAAACCCTAAAAAGATTTCTAAGTTTTTGACAGAGCATCAAAAAAGGTCTAACAGTTCATAGGCTTGTCTGAGCCTCACTGAAGTTGCTTTAACCTCTGTGCTGGTGCCTCATATTTAAAATAGAATACTAACATGTGCTAGAATGAATGCTGTGAGGACTCTGGAAACAAGTGTGTATGTTCATTGCATAGTAAATGATACCAGGCTGCTGATTTTCAAAATTTTACTCAACCTCTAATGACTTCTATGAATTTGGAAGTTTTTCACTTCCTCAATTTTCTCATCTATAAATGATAATACAGCATTATTTTTATTCAGGATTGTTATAAGAAGTTAAAATAATCAATACAGGTTAAATACAGCTTGCCAGCCATATGTAGGAATTCTGTATTCACGCATTCAACCACCTGTACATTGAAAATAGTAAAAAAAAAGATAAGCATGTATATTTCCTGAATGTACACAGACTTCTTCTTGTCATTACCACATGCAACCTTGCTTTACAAGATAAATTTATAGCATTTATATGGAATTGCCAGTAATCCAGAAATTATTTCTAGGGCACTAAAAGATATGCAATATGCTATGGGCAAATACTGTGTCATTTCATATTAGGGATGTGAAGGGGGTAGGGAATTTCCTAGAACCAGTATCCCGCAGGTACTGTGGAATAATGAATTCTTCCACAGCAGTTGTCATGGGAATACACATGAAGGACGAGAGCAAGTCTATTGTGTTAGGTGCTCATTTCCTGGTCATTAATAAGCCCTTATCCTTTCCGAACGTCAACAAATGACCATCAGTGCAATCTAGGTTTAGCAGTGATAGTGGTTTGGTTTAAACGCATGACAGCCTCACAATCTCATGCATAGAATATAACAGAAATCTCGTGTTTCCATGTATGGGATTGGTGACTCAAACTAATGTAATCTGTATTAAGTATGGTTTTATTCTCTTTGCAAATACATTCACAGAAATAGACTAGCTACCTGCCTTCATGGATATTGCAAGATATTTTGGATTCAGAGCTTGTTTAAGTGGACCTTTCTTCCAGGTAATGCATCCTTCTGGTTTAGGCACAGCCTTCAACCCCATTCTGGGTCAGAGGTGGATGGGAACTAGTGGCATGATATTTGTCCTGAGAGCACTATCATTCCTCCCCAGCTGACACTGAAGGAAGAAAGGAGTCATGGGTGTGCACAATGTCATGGAACAAGAAATAACTACTTTCAGGAAAAAAATATACATAGATATCAAAAAGATCATTTTAAGGACAATGACACTTCAAAGTTTTGCAATAAATTAGAAATTTACTTTATACACTGACCCATATAATGCTCTCCTTTCTTTTATTCTAAGTGTAGAAATCAGGGCTCAGTCACTTGGCACCATGTCCAATTCACATTTCATCATCATAGCTCTAGTGCTACTTTCCGTGTTTTCAGCTTAAACATGACTGATTCCACTGTGTTGAACTGGCTAAGTTATGCCCAGGAAGCCAAAGGGGGTAGATATAATTTTTAGCAAACTCTTTCTTAATTTTAGGGGGAATACTCACTACCTCCACCTTTTAATGAACAAAAAAAAAATTCATGTATGAATAACAAGACTGGCAAACTCACTGTGCTTCCGCCAGCGCTCAGAGGAGTAAGCTTGGTGTTGCTTTGTCTCTCCTCACATAAGCCACGTGTATTCTTGCAGCATAGACCCTTTTTCTTTGATTCTATGGCTTCCTTCTTTGCTCCCACCTCAAGATTTACAGCTAGAGTTGCTTGCTCCAAAAGCAGGGTAGCAAATGCAGATTAGTATATCTAAATGTGCCCATTATAGTTTTAAATGAGACTTCTCTCTAAAAATAAACTTAAGAAATCAACCCTCAGCTATTAAATTACAAGACACGATTAATAATTCATTTTTATTAATACAGAGAATTCCTCTGGGTCATTTAAAATGCATATGGCAGTGAATCAGGGGCCAAGCCAATGTAAATTTGTTTCAACAGGGAGTCTCGCTATTTTTCTGGATGGATGTAGGTAACTTGACACACATGCTGGACTGCAAAGGAAAGCACAGTGTTTTAGACTAAAATGAAATAGATAAATCTCAGCAATAAATAAGTCTACCCTGACTCCAAAAACTGAAAAAAATACAAGAAAACTTCAGATTCAGAAATAAGATGGAACATTATATGTCTGACATTTCTCTACTGTCAGCCAAAGGACAGCAAATTTTTCAAAATTCTGACCTCACCAGGGCAGCAAAATCTCCCGTCCTACTCTGTGATTAAGAAAAAGACTCTAACCTTGAGGGCAGTGGGCCCTAGCTCATTTTTGGGTAACTGCAAGCATGATGTTTCCTAAGTTACGCATAATTCCCAAATATAGATGCAGTCCAATGAAGTAAAATTATGAAAGTGGTATGAGACCACACGTGTTTGTGGTCTTGCAAAGGACAACAGAGTTGGGCCAGCTTAGGGCAGATGGATGTTGATGATCACGGTGATGCAGCTTTGAACTGGACTTCCTTGGACCAGCTAGGCTCCTGTTTTCCCAGATCTCTGGATATCAGAAAATGTTCCTGTAGTTCTGGATGCCTCTGTTTTACGCAAGAGAATGGGGACACAGGATTTCCCTTTCTCTTTAGGAAGTGTAAACCAGAATACGCAATGGGTAACAATGGATTTCCCTGCATTTCCATGCATTCCTCTGTTTCTCTCAGAAATTGAAACAGAGCTTCCCCATGATGTGCAGATGGGGACTGTTAATAGGTAATAAATCAGACTTCATTTTTATGGAAATCTAAGTTCAAACCTTAGACTTGTCTTTGGTTCTTTTTTTGAGCTTCCCATAAAACATTTTCCACGGGTTCTGCATTTAAAAAAAATCTGTCAGCTTCTACCTCAATACTTCATTGCTTCCAAATTCATTTGAAAATTCACTATACATTGTCTGGATTTTTTCCTTAACTGTTTCCCTTGTGTTCCTTCACTTAGTCTGTAATCTGTTCTTGATCCAGTAGCCTAAGGAACCGTTGTAAGTGATCTTGAGTGTTTGCCATCTGTCTTCTGCAGATCCTCTAGTAGCTGCTCATAAAAGTGGCCTTTACTGCCATGTTCAACGTGCTGCTTTCGCCCCCTGCTTTGCTTCCTCTCTCCCCTGTCCTGATTATTCTGCTCCCAGTTCATATACATTTCCAATGAGAGATTCTCTTTCTCTCTTAATTTCTTAAGTGTGTGCCCACATGTTGTAACATTACCACATCTAGCCAATGTAACATCTCAAACTGTGCTTTGTCAGTGTTTCCAGAACATGTATCAGACTGTGGCTGTGGACTGATCGATGGGTAGACTGTCTGACACTGCCTAAGGGCTTCCGCTGCCATATGACAGGCATTGAGAACAGTATCTGCTACCTATGGTCACTCAATCCCCATTTGTATAATCGAGAAGGACTGAAAAATTATTCTGACCTTTATGAGTTAAATTCAAATTGAAAGGGCAAAATTTTTTTTTCTGTATGAAAAAGCTAAATCATAAAAATTAAATTTCTTTATCAATCAATTAAAATGACCTCTGGGAAGGAATAGGCAAACTCTTGATAGCTTTGACAAAAATAGTTTCTGTTTGTTGTTTTATCTCCAGCACAAAAAGGAGACCTGAAAGCAAATTAATAGTAAGTATCTTAGCTTTGACTAGGAAAGGGCTACCACATTGGCTCTGTGAAGTTTGCACAAAATAAATTCACATTACATTCATATTTTAACTATCAGAAAATATTGAAATTACTCCAACAGCATATGCAGAACTGATTAAAAATCCATTGATTCATTATTAACTTTTCTACAACAAAAAACTATATTAGCCACAAATATCCAATCTTTTGTATATTAAGTTACTACAAAAAGAATATGATTTTGTAAAGATTTATTTTATTTTTATTTCAAAGTCAGATGTATAGAGAGGAGGGAGACAGAGAGGAAAATCTTCCATCCACTGGTTCACTCACCAAGTGACCACAATGGCCGGTGCTTAGCCGATCTGAAGCAAGGCACCAGAAACTTCTTCCGGGTCTCCCACGTGGGTGCAGGGTCCCAAGGCTTTGGGCTGTCCTCAACTGCTTTCCGAGGCCACAAGCAGGGAGCTGGATAGGAATCAGGCTGCTGGGACTAGAACTGGCATCCATATGGGATCCTGGGCATGTTCAAGGCGAGGACTTTAGTAGCTAGGCCACCACGTCGGGCAGAAAGAATATGATTTGACATAGAATTAAGCCTGTGGATCTTAAGGAGAAATGCAGCAATTAAAGGAAGTACAAACAAAATATTTGAACTTTAAATAATACACAGTTAACTGACATTTTGGTGTGAAGGATTTAGGGCTTCTAACCTAAGGCTCATATCAGTTTTATCATTTATAGGGAAACATAATCTATTTCCAGTCATGGTTCCTGAGTCATTTTGAGGATTTTGAGTGAGAAATCATAACAGAAAATTATTTCTGGCCCTGATCAGTTAGCTAAATACCAAGTTGTAGCTACTGTACTAATATATCTAATATCACTAACAATTCTTAGATTTTGTGAACACTTAACCAGATATCAGTATCACGTTAAGAGATTTAAATGTAACACTAATTTCATTTAAAAAAAATTTCGATAGTGATACCAATCTTCCCGCCAGTTTACAGATAAAAATTTTGAGATGTTATTTTTTCAGTATCACACAATTAGCATTTTATTGAACCCATGTACAAACCCAAATACCTGTTGTACTAAAGTTGATATGATTAATCTCTAATTTTATTAGGTGTAATGAATTATGTGGCTGAAGAAAGGACCCAGTCTCCATCAAAGTATTTTTTAATTATAAAAAATTATTTTCAACAAGTTAATGTTTAAGTAGAAAAAAAGTGATGAAAAACATATCTGCTTATTTATTTAAAAGAATAGAAAGAAGAATAAGTCAGAATCTAATGATCTTGATTGCCTGATAGATCTGGGTGATAAAGGCAGGAGGAATTGCATCAGGGTAAAAGGGATGAGAAGTAATTGGATTTCTTTGTGTTTTTTTAATTTACTTGTTAATGCATTGCATTAACACACATAAATAGATAATAAAAAATCAGTTATGGGGCCCGGCGCGGTGGCGCAAAGTGGTTAAAGGTCCTCGCCTTGCACGCCCGGGATCTCATATGGGCGCCGGTTCTAATCCTGGCAGCCCCGCTTCCCTTCCAGCTCCCTGCCTGTGGCCTGGGAAAGCAGTGGAGGACGGCCCAAAGCCTTGGGAACCTGCACCCACGTGGGAGACCCGGAAGAGGCTCCTGGCTTCGGACCGGCATAGCATAGACCGTTGCGCTCACTTGGGGAGTGAATCATTGGACGGAAGATCTTCCTCTCTGTCTCTCCTCTGTATATACGCCTTTCCAATGAGAAAATAATAAAAATAAATCTTTAAAAAAAAACAAACAAAAAAAATCAGTTATGGGCTAGCACAGTAGACTAGTGGCTAAATTTCTTGCCTTGCATGTGCCAATTGAGACAAAAAAAGTTTGTCAATTTCCAAAATCAGTGTGACAAGAAATATACTACAATTTACATATTTCCCACACATAGCGTGTGGGAAAGACAGTGCACTACTTGAACAACAACAACCTACTTCTGTGTTCCATTTAAGTTGCAAAATCACAGGAATATATGAGTCAAGTATAGAATATGATCACTTGTCTGGAAAAATAAAAAAAATACAATCACTCTACTTTCTATGAAGAAATTCCAATTCCCATTCAACTCCAGCACCTAACCAGAACATTAGGTAATCATTTAGAAGGTCTGCATGTAGGTTCCCTTAATGGAGAAGCTCTGACTTAAAATGACAAGGCTTTTGCTCCCCCAATTCCCAACATAAAATATATGAAAGAAATACATTCAGGAAGTTAAGGATCAAGGATTAAAGCCTTTGGGGCCAGCATTGTGGAATAGCGAGTGAAGCCTCTGCTTGTAAGGTTGCCATCCCACAGCAGAGTGTTCATTCATGTTCCAGATGTTCTGCCTCCGGTCCGGTTCCATGGTAGCATGGCTGAGAAGGTGGTGGAAAATGACCCAAGTAAACGAGACTCACATGGGAGACCCAAATGGAGGTCTGGGCTTCTGGCTTGGTATCAGCCATCTGGGGAGTCAGTGAGCAGATGGAAGATCACTATGGGCCCAGTGTGATGGTTCAGAGGCTAAATGCTCACCTTGCAAGCACTGGGATCTCACGTGGGCACCAGTTTGTGTCCTGCCTACTCCATTTCCCATGGGCTCCCTGCTTGTAGCCTGGGAAAGCGTGGACAGCCCAAAGCTTTAGGACCTTGCACCCACATGGGAGACCCAGAAGAAGCTCCTGGCTCCAGGCTTTGGATTGGCTAAGCTCTGGTCATTATGGTCACTTTGTGAGTGAATCAGTGGACGAAAGATCTTCTTCTCTGTCTCTCGTCCTTTCTGTATATCTGCCCTTCCAATAAATTAAATAAGCCTTAAGAAAATCAACTATGATCTTGGAAGAATCCCAAGTGAAATCTAAAGTGTAACAAATGAACATGGGTAGGAATTCTGAAGCTAATTTATATATACTCACATTAAAGAATTAATATAGAATAGATTATACGAGCCACAGGAGGGTATATTCAGAATTGTGATGTCTACAAAGGAATATGTTGAAATCCTCACCCTTAATGTAATGGAATTGAGAGGTAGTCCCTTTGAGGGTGGATTAAGACATGAGGACAGAGCTTTCATGAATGGAAGTGATGCCCTTATATAAGAGGTCCCAGTGGCCTGCTTGACCTCTGCTGCCCTGTGAGGACAGAAGAAATTGCTGTCTTTGAGAAAGTGAGCCGTGACAAGATTCTCACATTTCTGGTCTCTCAAGCTTAGAATTCACAGTCTCCGATTGTTCATAATACGTTTCTATTGTTTAGAAACTACCCAGTGTATGGTATGTGATTTAACAGTGGATTGAGACATTAAGTTTCTAGCATGTGAAAAAAGAAGATACCAAAAAGAAAACTGATGAAGCTCTGCCTTTGTATAAGTGACCAGGCATGAATCTCTGGCAATGAACATACCTACTACCCAGACTTCTCATTTCTATAAATCATTTTTTAGTAAGGAAGAAATTATCAATCACAGGGTTTAATCACAATGAATGCAAGTTGATCCTGGACTATGTGAAGCTATAAGAAATATGGAAATATGTACAACATAATGGAGATATGGCCCCAAAAAGCACACGATCTGATTCTAAGAGCTTATAATGTCTAATATTATTTATAGTAGCAAAATAGTCTGACAAATTATAATGCAGTGAATAACAAAGATTCAGGCGTTCATTCTCAAAAAATAATTTAATAAAAATGTGTAGTATTAATAAGGCAAGTTCTTTGTTTGCAGAATTCAGATGAGAATCCCAGTATGAGGCCAGCAGTGTGGAGTAGTAGTTCAAGCCTTCACATGTGGCATCAGCATGTCAGCATCTTATGTGAGTTATGGGTCAAGTACTAGTGTTCCCTCCCTTCCTCCCTTCCTTCCTTCCTTCCTTCCTTCTTTCCTCTCTCACCTGGAAGTTTAGCTTCTAGTCATGGTCGGCAGGGGGGACTCTTTCTAGTTGGCAGGTGACCAGTTGTCCTTATGGCCTTCCCATGTGTTTCATGGGGAATGTGGAATGCGGGAGAGAGAAAGAGAGAGAAGAAAACTCTGACATGTTTATTCTTCTTTTAATTCTAGGCTTATCAGAGTAGGGGCTAACTCTTACTTAACCTTAGTTTTTCCATCCCTCGCCATCTGCATCTTCACATAGTTACTTAGGAGGTGGGAAGGGAGAATTCATTTCATCACAACACAAGCTGGACTCGTTGTCTTCATATCTGAAAAGATAGAATATATATATGGATGCAGATTTTTCTATTAAGGAAGACAGAACAAAGAAGAATATGGGAGGACAGGGAAAACAGACAATACTTCTTTGTGTATTAATTTGCTGGAAGCATACATGTCCTCTGGATTGAAGATTTAGGGAACTGGTTTACTAGGGAAGTACCCACAGTCTGATTACTATAAAAACAGTCATACACAAGACTACATGGTGTGTGTGTAAGGCCAGCAAGCACCATGATGTCCTATTAGACTGTCCAGGTTTTCACTTAATTTTGTAGAGAAGGCAAAAGTTTCAGCAGTAGGAGTGGCTGCATTAACTCATCTTAACTGAATGTCTGTTATATTCAACTTGACATAAAATTCTATGAAACATACAAGAATGGCATTCCCCTCCCCTTTAAATAACACTGTACAGCCACATTCTGCAGCCAATTTCACTTTTTAAGTACCTTGCTTGACATTTTCCTGCAATGAATGTAGCCCCCAACAGCAGCGGTAGCTTGGCAGGATTTTTCTCCTGGGAACTGGTAAAGTAGGCACAAATTCGAACCCTGTAGGATAGAGGGGAAAAATAAAGAAACAAAAGAGAGAAAATAAAATAAATCCATACAATCGATTTGAGAGAGACTTTTTTTAAAAATTTTCCTTACTATGAAATTGTATTAGCAAAAGTAATAGATTGTTAAATAAATTATTATGACTCTTGCATTCATCAGTTAAAAGCAAAACAAACACTGGTGTGTGTATGATTGTTATCCAAACCAACCAAATCAAGGACCACAGTGACTCAACGGGGTAAAAGGAGAAACCTAGTACACGCTTTCTTAATATACCTAGACATAGAAAGTTTCATAAGTAGATGAGTAAATTCATGTTTATTTGGGGAAGCCTTGTCTGGCTGTCATTTCCCAGAGCTTTTGTTTCTTTCTTTTTAAAATTTTAATATTTATTATAAAGGGGAAGAGGTCACAGACCCATGTAAGCCTCTGGTTACATTGGAGAGAGTAGGGGAGGAGAAAAAGCTGGGTCAAACAACTGTTTCAATTTTACCCTCTGCATGGCTGATGGTGAGGTGGGTTGGGTGCGCGTGGTGTCAGCCAATTCTAGCTCACTGGCTGGAGATAGTACTTTGAAGTTGTCTTGGAGCCCCCATTGAGGGTAAGAATATCCCGAAGTTGTTGTCTTTGCACGAGAGGGAAAAGGTTGTTTCTAAGGCCCCTGAGCTGTTCCAGAGCTTTTAATTTTAAGATTTCCTTTATCTTCCTGTTCCTGTCAAGCCACATTTCCATTTGTGGGGCCAGAGATCTTCAAATGGCTTCAGTCTAAAGAATTTAGACTTGATTTTGACAAATCAACGTCAATATCTACCAGTAATACTTTGGTCTGAGGCTAATACCTAAAGTCATTTGCAAGTATGATTCTTTAGAGATTTTTCTTCATTTTCTCTGAATTATCAAAAATGACCTTTGGGGCTCCTGTTGCCAGCAGTGCCAAAATGATAGGAAAAACACAAGAACATTTGGACACTTTGTAAAATTACCTACCTACGAATTCTAACAGCACAATGTTAGAGAGAAACCCTTTGTAATGATAAATGGAACCCATTCTCAAAGCTTGAAGAACAATTCTTCAGTTGATTTGTCAGTAAGTATAAGGGACAAGGAGAAGGAAGTTTCAAAGTAGGCCATCCATGTCAAGGATTATGAGTCAGTTATTGGATCCAGCATAATGGCTCAGTGGCTGGATCCTCTTGTACTCAACGGGATCTCATATGAGTGCCATTTCATGTCCTGAGTGCTCTACTTTCCTTCTAGCTCCCTGTTTGAAGCCTGGAAAAGCAGTTAGAGGATGTCCCAAAGACTTGGGACACTGCACCCATTTGTGAGACTTGGAAGAAACTCATGACTCCTGGCTTCTGATTAGCTTAGTTCCAGCCCTTGTGGCCCTCTGGGGAGTGGGTCCACACACAGAAGATCATTCTCTCTATCTCTCCTTTCTGTAAATCTAACTTTCCAATTAAAAAAAATTCTTAAGAACAAAGAAGATTCAGTTATGAAGTAATGTCAGGTAGGACTCAACCTACTGGTCTGCCCCAAATTTAACCTAGTCCCTAAACTAGGTCTTAAATCTACAATTGCTATTTTCTTGCTTGCAAGATTCTCATAAATCTTAGAATATCAATTTCCAGAAGTTATCAAATGATAAAACACATAGAAGAGAGTAAGGCAGAAAATAGTAAATGTAAATGAAATAGAATGAATGAGCAGAGGGAGTTCAGGCATTGTAAAAAACATAAGTGCAGACGGCAGTCCATTCCCACTGGTTTCATGATCCTGGATGGTCAGTTGTCCCAAATAGACAGCAAGTAGGTTAAGATTCACAGTAGTCATTCCTAATTGAAGATGGCAGAATGGGGCAAGGATGCATTTACACGTATGGAGAATGATTAGCCGGGGTAAAACAGAGAGGGCATGAACTAGAGAGGAAAGGCTGGTACCTGGAGACCTGTGGCCATGGGGAAGCAAAGGAGATAGCAGAGCAGTGTTGCAGTGACCAGATACACTGGAAGTGGTAACAGAAGGATCTACGCTCTACCAGCAGCCAGATGGGAAGGGGAGTTTACCAGGATCTCAGGAGGTAAACCCAGGCATATAGCTAGCTGCCTGCCTGTCTTGGGGGTTTGTTTGTTTTGACCACGAACAGAAACACAATGGCAGAGCCCAAGTAGGATGGTGCAGAACAGGGTACATCATGGCCCAGAACCCCACCAATGCCTCATCGGATACGATTTTGTGTGCTGAGGGAAAGGCTCTGGGGCTGGAGGAACAATAGCAAGCTGTGCATGCACTCAGCCAGGAAAGAACTCACTTCCAGCTCAATGCATTGTGCCTGTCCTCCAGGGAAAACAGTACCAACTTGACATCCTACAGATTCTGCCCAGGAGAAATCCAGGTGGCCCTCAGATGTAATTGCCAGCAGGCTCAGAAATCCCCTCAGTGCCACACTGGGCATCATTTTGTATCCTGAGAAAAAAGCTGTGGGGCAGGAGGAACAACAGTGAGCTGTCCACACACTGAACCAGGAAAGAACTCACTTCCAGTTCAACACATTGCACTGGCCTCAAAGGGAAAATTGTTCCTACTTGGCATCTTTAGGGTTATACCTTAAATAGGTCTGGATGGCCCTCAGACCTAACATCCAGCAGGTTTCAGCAAGACCAGCACTACCGACAACCCAATGACTTAGGACAGCTGACATCTCCCTAATCCTGGGAGTTGTTCAAACTGGGAGTGGGAGAAAGGCTGTGAAAGTAAAGGTGTGGCCACAGCATAGGATCATAGGGACTGGAGTATGGTGAGCCAGGAGCTGGGGCCACAGAGGCTGTGGTAGAAGCCCAACACAAGATCCTGGGACTAAAACTCACTGGAAAGAGTGGCATAAGTGATGACAAATGAAGAACCGGGTACTAGATGCAATCAGTGAAATTGATCTGTATACCAGTAATCAACACAACTTTGAAACCTTCTATAAAGAGAAGAATGTGATAACCAAAAGTGCAATGACCAAGAACAAAAGAAGAGAGAGAAGCACAATGAATATTGCTGATGCCTCCCATGCAAAGCAGCAAAGCCTTTGTCAACCTCAGTGTCAACTGAAGAAGAAATCGAGGAAGAGGGGAATAAAGAATTTTAAAAACGTACTATAAATCTTATCAACAATGAGAAGCACATACAGGAGTTCAAAGCATATAAGGAATGTGTCACACGGGAAATAGCAACATTGAAACAAAATGAAACCAAAATAATAGAAATGAAACATAATGAAGCAAATTAAAAATTCAGTGGAAAGCCGTAAGAAAGGGTAACTATAAGAGTTATAGGATTCTAGAAGGCACAAAAAGAAACACTGGGTTTAAAAATGTATTAAAAAATGTATGCAATGAGGTAATAAAGGAAAAGTTCTCTAAGAATTGGAAGAATCAGGAAATGAAATACAGGAGGAGCACAGAACTCCTAAAAGAGTTGATCAACAGTGATCTTTGCAACAACACAAGATAATCAAGCTCTCCTCAGCTGAACACAAAGATCCTTAAATATGCACATGAAAAAAATCAATTTTCATGTAGAGGAACCCCAATTAGGTTCACTGCTGACTACAGGCAGTGACTACAGAAGAGACTGGAGTGAAATATTTCAGATTCTAAAAGGAAAATATTGTTAGCCCAGGATAGCATACTCAGCAAAACTTTCCTTTGTTTTTGAAAAGGAAATAAAAGTCTTCCACGGTAAAGAAAATCTCAAAGAATTTTCCTCTTCCACACCTTCCCTATATAGATGATACTTTAAGATATTCTCTCAACAAAGAAAAGGAATAGCACCTATCAAAACCAAAGGCAGGCGTGGAGAATGTCCCAATAAAACAAGAAAAGAAGACTAAATCAAAGAAAATGTAAGCTACTGCTTGCCCATACTAACCCTGGATGTAAATAGCTTAAACTCATCAATCAAGCATCATAGGTTAGCAAACTGGATCAAAAAATGAAACCCATCTTTTTCCTACAGGAGACACATCTCAACAACAAAGATGAATGGAAGAGGATGGAAAAAAGATAGTCCAGAAATGATAAGGAAAAATTAGCTTGTGTAGCCATTCTTATATCAGATAATATGAACATGGTTGGCAGAAACATTAAATGAGATAGGGAAGATACCACATAATAATAAGAGGAACTATTCAGCAAGGAGAAATCATCTTACTATTTTGTTAGGATCTTTTTTGTTTTATACTTTTTGATGTTTTCTTTTTCATCTCTAATTTTCCTTAGTTTTTCTCTCTTGATTTTCTTTGCTAATTTGGCTAAAAGTTTGTTTTGCTCATCTTTGAAAAACATGGCTCTTTCTTGTTGCAATTTGAATTTTTAAAATTATTGATTCCATTTATTTTTGTTTTGACTTTTATCATTTTTTGCTTCTTGTCATATTATCTTAATTCATTGAGATACATTATTAGATGATTTATTAGAGATGTTTCTATTTTTGGTAAGCACTTGTCATAAATATCATATCCCTCTCAATATTGTTTTTGCTACATCTCATGATTTTTGATATTTTTTTTTACATTCGTTTCTTCAAAAATTTTTTTCTTAAATTTTTTTCTTATTAATTTCTTCAGTGACACATAGATCATACTGTAGCATCATTTTCTTCAGGAAGATTTTTCATTTTTTTTTTTTCATTTCTTAAGTGACATGTCAGTCTTTCAGTAGCATGCTATTTAACTTCATGTTGTTGTAAATTTTCAATTTTTCTTCCTGCTGTTGATTTGTTCTTTGGCTTTTCATTTAAGGGGATGTAGCTATGTAATAAAGACCATTACATGAAGGTGTGAAGATGCAATGCAGTGTGCATCTCTACTTCCAAATCAAAGATGAACATCCAATGAAATTGTTAAATATATCATGACAGTAGGATGTCGGACTCTCTGCCATTGTCCATGCCCACAATGTCAGGATACACTTTAATAGTAAAATGATGGACTTATGACTCTGAAGAGTTATATAATATATAGCATATAATTACTATATATGAATATATAGAAGTTATATATAAAATATAGGGAAAGTCAAAAAAAGCAGAGAATTTGGGGAAGAGGGATGATGGAAATCCCAGAATGTATGGAAATGTGTCATAAAATAATTCTTTAAAAAAAAGAAGTGAGGGCCCGGCAGCGTGGTCTAGTGGTTAAAGTCTTCGTCTTGAACACTCAGGGATACCATATGGGCGCCGGTTCTAATCTCGGCAGCTCCACTTCCCATCCAACTCCCTGCTTGTGGCCTGGGAAAGCAGTCAAGGATGGCCCAAAGACTTGGGACCCTGCACTGGCATGGGAGACCTGGAAAGAAGTTCCTGGTTCCCGGCTTTGGATCAGCACAGCACCAGCCATTGTGGTCACTTGGGGATTGAATCATAGGACAGAAGTTCTTCCTCTGTCTCTCTTCCTCTCTGTATATCTGACTTTGCAATAAAAATAAATAAATCTTTTTAAAAAAGAGATGAAGATATTAAAGTCCAGATACCAGCATTTTATCGCAGTGTATACCTAAAGCACCAATGGTCTCAGCACTCCCAATGAGGAGATGGTAGAGAAAACAGCACTTCTAGGGTTGATCATGAGTGCAGTGCTTGAAGAGTTGTTTCATGAAGTATGCACAGAAATATTCACTCTCTACAAATTGAATAAGGCAATCCGTCAGAACTAGAGAATGAAAATATGTGTTGGGAAAAATTTAGGAGAATGTTAATATCCAAGTACTGGACTGACTTGAGATAGTTCAAATTGAAGTTGTAGGAAATTCAGAAAAAAAAAATGTTTCAAGGTTTCCTAATACCCCATGAATGCAGAGTCCATGAAATAGACTACGACATAACAATTACTGTGAATTCCATGAGAGATTTGCAAATGGCTTTAACGGGTTATATATTCAGTGAGTAGGTTGTATGGCTGGTTCATGAGCCACAGAGCCAACAGGTAATGGATCAGATGTAAACACGGTTGAAACTTGCCTTCGAATGGGGAATCAATCAAGACCATATCACATGACAGTGGCAAATGCCAGAGTATGTTTGATTAATACAAAGATAAAATTTTGCTAAGCACCATCATAATTTCATAAACCTTAGTAATGTATGCAACAATGTAATAATAACATTTCTTTGTGCAGTGGAATCTCGTTAAATTGATATAGTTTTATTTAAAACAGCATGAATTTGAAGTAGCTATTTCTCCCTAGTTGACTTAAATGTCTTATTGCTCTTAAATAAAATATCAGATAATATATACTTAAAGTCCTTTTTTTTCATAGCTCCCTTAATATAGAATTAACAAGATGTTAATCAATTATTAAAAGTTTTCTGGTAAAGCATCCATAAAACTTTCACAAAAATAATAGGGGCTATGTCTATAATTCTCTCCTGACATAAGTAGAATTCACACTGTGGAATTTTGAGTAATTTCCTCAGGCAGCAGAGCCGTTTCTTATCTTGGATTCGACGGTTGTAGGGGTCAAGATGTGACTTTAGTCCTGCCAAGAGCATGTTCCAGGGTGTCAAGGGAGAAGGCCTGTGCTAGCGAATAGAACGCACAAAGGGTGCAGCTAAGGAAGTGAGCTTGGACAGATTGCTTCCACAGGGAAGAGCAGGGGACACTGTACAGAGGAAAAGGAAATGTATCTGAGAGGAATGTAGCCGCTTTCTGTTGAGAGTGAGGTCCGGGGCACATGTCAATAGGAGTCTTCATGTTGGACCTTCTCTAGCCTTTGGTGTCTACTACTTGCAAACTGTGGGAGCTTAGGGGAGAGTATTTCTGAGCCCCAGTTATTTGCAGAATGGGATACCAAGCACAGAAGTCATGCAGAGATCCTAAATGAGTGAACTGGAAATTCACATCCAAAGAAAACTGTGAATGAATGGATATATTCATTAGCTCTACGTAGTGTCTCCACAGCATCCAGATATCAAAATATTCATAGAAAACGTACATTATCATTTAAAATAATATTCCTTTACTTTTTTAAAAAAAATATTTATTTTTTATTATTTTTGTATTGGAAAGGCAGATATACAGAGAGGAGAGACAGAGAGGAAGATCTTCCGTCCGATGATTCACTCCCCAAGTGAGCGCAACGGCCGATACTATGCCGATCCGAAGCCAGGAGCCTCTTCTGGGTCTCCCACGCGGGTGCAGGTTCCCAAAGCTTTGGGCCGTCCTCGACTGCTTTCCCAGGCCACAGGCAGGGAGCTGGAAGGGAAGCGGGGCTGCCGGGACTAGAACTGGTGCCCATATGGGATCCTGGGCGTGCAAGGCGAGGACCTTTAACCACTTGCGCCACCGCGCCGGGCCCCTATTCCTTTACTTTTAAAAGTGTTTGTTGTTCACCATAAGTACATTAAGCATTTAAGACAATCCATAAAATGAACATAGCCTATTATATAGTTATAGCCTTATCTCATAGCCTATTATATAGTTATGTGAATTGTTCAGTAAACTGTAAGCCACAACAGAAATACTACTAATTATTTTATGTTTCATATTTTTAAAGTTCAAAAGAAATTAAAATTAGTTATACAGATTAAAAAGTTATTTGTCCATCTGAATTTGGCCTGAGTATAGCTTGGTGCCTATGTGATGAACTAGATCCTAATTTGTACATAAACAAATTGGAAGTCTACACTTTAGAGTATAACTTGTCACAAATAGTTGAAATGTCCATCAAGCACAACAGGCAAACTACAGCCAGTCATAACCTGGTAACCAATCAGACTATGGCCAAATATGGCCAATGTGAAGCTATATCTAGTCATGTTCCTCATTTATTTCTGTAAGTGCTGTGTGAGGATTTTGCAGAATAAAGCCTTCGGAGCCTCCTTTACCTCTGAACCATGCTAACTGTGTACATTCTTCTTTGCTGAGGTGAACTCTACTAAAAATTTACCTGTTAAAACTTCTGCCTTAATATATGAGGGTACTTGCCAAAGTGTGGAATCAGTGCAACAGAAAGACAGTACACCTTTTTCAGGAACCCTTTGAAGACCCTTTGTTTGTATGTTGATAGGAAATTAAACTATATAACTAAACTAGCTACTAATATGTTAAAAAAAATATCAGACAATTTTTCTTCTCTGTGCCTGGGAGGTATATGCATGTTGGTCTATTAGTACAATGTAACATATAGGAGGTAGTGCTATATATTTTTTTCCTTTTTATTTAAATTTATTTTCTCATATTTGTTAACACAGAATTTTAAGTATGGGAAAATTAAGGTGGCAGTAGTGATTTAATCCCAATCAAATGAATCACAGGCAACATTCATAAGCAAAAAGTATTTTTTTAAGTCATTAATTGGCAGGCATATTCTACTAGCTGCTGGGATTTTGATTCCTTTAGCCAAGGACTGTGAATAAAGTGTTGAAAAAAATATACTCAAAATAAAAACCAATATGTTATTTTTCAAAAAATGTGTAAAGAAAAATAAAAATGGAAAATTGAATATAGAATAAAGATTATGAAAATGTTTTAAGTGTTTCATTTTATTTTAAGGCATTGTGATCTAGAATGCATTTTTATTATGAAATGAAAAAGTAAGTGGAAAGTGTTATTAAAATGGAAACCAAAAAGCTGATTTTGTAACTCAGTGAGCACCATGGAAGAATGCGGACGTAAAATTTGACCAGTACCTTCAAAATCAGGCTCTCTCTAAACCCCATATCAGCCTTTGGACAGTTAGCTTTAGAAGGTTCCTTGGAAGGTGTAACACCCATGACTGACAAAGTAGCTGACTTTAGATTAGCCATTGAGATATATAACATGAATCTGGAACAGGGCATCTGAATTGCCTCTGAAATCCTTTCAAGTTTGGAATCTTTTCCTAGTACAGAATTCCCTTGGGAAAACGGGAACATCCCCTTTACTCTGCAGTCTGAAAAATCTCATCTTTTGTGCTGTCCAGGTCCTTGGCTGTGAGTACATTGAATACTCCAGATACACATGTGTTTTGTGGCAGAAGGAGCTGATGAAACACATGTTACTTAGGCTCTGGGTTTCTATCGTTGTTTAATAAGCAGCTCTAAAATTTGATGGTTGAATTCTTTTTCTTATAAGGTGAGCTAGGTGAAGCCTGCAAGTTGGTGGCTCATCTCAGACTTCCTTTTGACCTGCTCAGGAACTAGAGGCTAGGAAAGCTGAGTAGTGGCTGGCAGCCACTCTGCCAATGGCCTTATAACTGCTGTATCTTTCCATCAATTTCTTCAGCATGACTGCCAAGGGTTAGACTTATTGTTAGATGTAACTATTTCAAGTGGCCTAGACAGAGATTAGCACAACCAGAAGGTGTAGATTGACCCTTTGTTGTTCAAGTGAGACATTCTGTAGCTCATCTTCAAAGGGACAAGAGTTAAGTCCCCTGATCTTTGTGCAAGGAATAACAAAGTACAGAAACCCACCACAGTTTACCCTAGGTTTTCACATAAAAATTGCAATTCTGGGGCCAGTGCAGTGACATTGCAGATTAGTCCTCTGCCTACAGCACTAGCATCCCACATGGATGACAGTTCATGTCTCAGCTGCTTCACTTCCCATTCAGTTCCAGATTTAATGGTCTGGAAAAGCAGCAGAGTATGGCCCAAGTCTCCCACACGGGTGATTTGCAAGGGGCTCCTGGCTCCCAGCTTCAGACTAGTCCATCTCTGGCCATTTGGGGGAATGAAGCAGCAGATGGAACATGGCTATCTTTCTTTCTTTCACTCTCTCTCTGTAACTGTGACTTTCCAAGTCAAATAAATATATCTTGTAAAAAATTGCAGTTCTTCGAAATAACTTTCAAATTATGATTGTAGATGACTATGAGACTGAATGTAATAATATATTTTAATTTCTTATTTAATTTTTTGAAAAGGACATATGACTTACAACAGCATTTTCTCCAGTTTGCCATTCAAATGATTGGACCCTTACAGAGCTTTTTCTCATTTGCAAACCCAAACCAAAACAAAAAACAAATGCATAATATGTAGAATCCAGTGATTTACAAATTCAAAAAGTTTCCTCTGTTATGTATAATTTTCTTCCTCCTTACAAAATAAGCAAGGTGATATAATTTGAATGAATTACTTCACAGTTACAGAATGTTTTAATTTCAGAGCTCAAAGCCTTAATTTAAATTTTTTCTCTCCAATACGCGATGACTCATGTAGCATATTGTCCTATAGGCTGAAACTAAGAAAAGCATTTTTTGTTATTGATTAAATGTCCTCAGGTGAAATCTGCACAGGAAATAATTTGACATTAAGTTACCAGTGTGCGTCAGTGATGTTTTGGCAGGTGCTGAGAAAAATAAACCGAATGAAAGGATGACAAATTTAATGAAAGCCAGAAACCAAGATGTGCATTGCTCATGGTTATGATACAGCCACCAGAAGAATGAAAAATTAGAGGAAGGATGCATTAGTCTCAGTAATAGCACCTTGGTATATATATAAAAAAAACAATGCATGAAGCAAAAAATAGAAATAATTCACCTTTTACATGATGGCAATTTCTGCCCTTTGCTGCCCACCCCTCCATTATTTGGTGTTAAGTTAGGATTAGCTTGTAGTTCAGGAAAAGATCGGTACGTGCTATTTTAGGCAATCATGTTGGCTCTTTCTTCTTTTAGAAAACTACTTATGACCCTTTATTATCCAAAGGACCCTAGATCCCACCAAAATGCACATTTCTATTCTGTTTATAAATCTGACACTGATATTCAGAACTCTTTTTATACTTCAGTTCGTCAGAAGCAAATCAGTTAGAGCTATGAAATTGTACTAGAAAGTCAAGGCTCTACAACACCACTTGTGGAAGAGCTACCACTTAAATGGAAGTCACAGTATCCTGAGCTCTATGCTAACAAAAGTACATATAATGATAGTTTTTATTCTTATAATAACTCCATGAAGTGGTGACCATTAATTATGTACATATGACAAATGGGAAAATGGAAATATAAAGTGATTAAATTTAATTACTAAAATCATTACTCAAACAGCGAGTGGCAGAGCTCTGCTTGAAGCCTAGACAATTTGCATCCAAAGTCCAAATTCTAGCACAGTGCTAATTATTAAACACAGTGCCAGGGAATGTTCTCTACTCAATTTCAAATGAAGTAGTAAGAATTGTGGCTTTCCAAAGCATTTTTTAAATGTCAGATCATCTTCACCTACACTCCAGCCTTGGTAATGTCATAGAACAGCCTGAGGGACATGGTGTCTAGAACTTACCTTACCCTTAGCTCTGGGAGGTGTTGTGAGGTAGAGTCTGGTTGGAACAGCTGTCCCAGCACGTGGAACATAGTCTCTGGAGAGTATAAAAGTCTATTCTGAGCAGATGCAGCTGCAGTGTGGTCCGGGAGGAAGGACGTTCTTCAGAAACGGAGTATGTGGAACGTGCAGTTTTGAACCTGTGCATGATAGAAGATCGAAGGAGATGAGAAATGGTCATGGGAGAACCCCTGGTAGGGCATTCCAGGCAGGGCACAGTCATAAATACTGATGCATGGGAGCATTGATGTTACAGAGATGGGTATGTTCTGGTCTGTGTCTTTGAATGATACATTCGAACTTGAGATATAGGCTAGCTTTGTCAGGAACAATGGATATAAAGGGAAAGACAGGAGAGAAAAAAGCTATAAAGTCAGTTTAGTTGAGATTCGGTATTCAAGAGAACAAACTTCAGTAAAATGATGTTGAACTGTTTATGTTTAATATGGACACATTACTAAAAGCATGGAAAAATAGAAAATGATAAAGTTGAAAATAAGCAACTTAAATCCTTAACATTGTATGTATTTTTCTCTGTAGTCATTCACCTGTATTTCATGTTTTTCAGATATTTTTCTAATTAAATTTGAATATGCATTCATGTAAATATGACAAAGAATTAGGATAAAGTTATTTATCTATTTATATAATGCTGAATGTCATTACATTATTGTAGCAATAACTATGTTATAAGAAACATTATTTGATAACGTGAGTTTTACCAATTACCTAATAGTCCATGCTCTAGGCATGTTTATTAAATTTCATCACATTAGTATCTTCTAATTTATTATTATAATCAAATAGACAGTGTAATAAAATAGTAGTGTGGTTTTCCATAAGTCTTTATCTACATCTTTGTTTTAAAATGCTAATTTCACAGATAAACTACTTGAGTAAATAAATTTATTAAGGTTTGGGAATTGTTTGATTGCTTTGTAGAAACACCACTTTCTTGAAAATTTTTTCTACCTTTGACAATTGTATGATCAATAATTTAGCTATATGGGATGGGCATGATGACTCAACTGGCTAATCTTCCTCCTGCCACCACTGGCATCACATATGGGTTCCTGTTCTGGCTTCTGCACTTTCCATCCAACTCCTTGCCTATGGCTTGGAGAAGCAGTGGAAGTTGGTGCAAAGCCTTGGGACCCTGCATCTGGATGGGAGACCTGGAAGAAGATCCTGGCTCCTGGCTTCAGCCAGGCTCAGATCTGGATAGATCTTCCTCTTTGAAAATGTTTCTCTCTGTAAGTTTCCCTTTCAAATAAAAATAAGTAAATCTTTTTTAAAAAAGGAATATAACTATGTAATGTATGTGTGTATTAAATACAATAAATGTAAATAATGAGGGTGGTTATTGCATATAGATTCTTACCAAAATTTGCTCTTGAGTTGAGGTCATCAGTGTCTCATTTTTGCCTTCTTTTTCATTTTAACAGCAATTTGAAAGTTTAAAGTATTTTATATATGTACTGATTATGTTTCGATTTTATTCAAAAATAGGGTAGGTTTTTAATTGTACATAGGTACATGTGATAATTTGGAAAAGTCTGCAATGTGTAATGCCTTGGTGAAAGTAGATACTTCATGAAACATGTATTGTTTCTTCTGTTGAGAGACATCAAAGCACTCTCCTCTAGTTCTTCGTAAAATACATAATAAATAACTGGAAACCACAGTCACCCTGCTGTGCCGTTTGAAAGAAGCACACGTTTCTCCTATGACAATATTTTGGTGTCTTGAACATTTTTGACTAATTTTGTTGAAATTTTAGCCTTTTCTTATTGCTCCATTAGGCCAGATCGATGTATGATTGGATTTAAATTCACATATAAGAATATTTTGAGAACTTTAAAAATTATGCAAGTATTGGTTCTGTTTTGACCTGATTTACTGGTTATTTTCTCTTAGCCTCTCATCAAATAGTCAGACTTCTATTATTTGATGGTCAAACTCAAGTATTTCTGCAGATATACTGTGAGACAGTTATGATGCTTTATCTTCTGTCAAGTTGATCACATATAGTATGTTTTAATTAGTTAATTTTTTTGTTGCCAGACAGCATACTTCTCAGCCTGGGTATCTGAGGGATCCCCTTTCTTTGTATGTTAGTAGTTAGGACTTAGTGATTTGACCCTGGTAAGATTCTGTTATCCAAAATTTTGCATCTCAAGCCAAGTCTCAATATGCACGCTTGGGAAAATCCTCCAAACCACTTTTATCCTCATAGAAAATTAGCTTATTTACAATAGTTAGAGTTGATTTCTCCAATAGTTGACCAAAAGAATAATGACTGAGGCAAGAAGGTAAAAATTTTGTGAATTCCAGACCTGGTGTGATAGCCTAGCAGCTAAAAGTCCTCACCTTGAACATGCCTGGATTCTGTATGGGCACCAGTTCTAATCCCGTTGGCCCTGTTTCCCATCCAGCTCCCTGCTTGTGGCCTGGGAATGCAGTTGAGGATGGCCCAAAGCTTTGGGACCCGGCGGAAGCTCCTTACTCCTGGCTCTTGGCTTCAGATCAGCGCAGCACCAGCTGTTTTGGCTGCTTGGGGAGTGAACCATAGGACCGAAGATCTTCCTCCTTGTCTCTGCTCCTCTCTGTATTTCCGCCTTTCCATAAAAATAAGTATATCTTAAAAAAAAATTGTGGATCCTGGATTGTAAACCTCTTCCCTTAAATAACTTGATCATGTGCTGTGTGTGAGATATTTTTTGTTTTCTTGTTTTTGCTTTTTTTTTTCATGTTATGGTTTCATAGGTTCAGGGATTTCTGCTTCTGTATTCCCCATCCAGCCCGCACCACTGATTTCCATATGTTATTACAATAGTGTACTCCTTCAGCGACAGTCACAAGTCTATTATTCTGTTTTGTAAGTGCATCCTGACATATTAGGTATAGACAATGGTAGAGAGTCCAGTATCTTATTGTCAGGGTATATTTAACAGTTTCATTGGGAGTCCATTTTTTATTCAGAAGTAGATATGCATACTGTATTGTATCTTCACTTCGTGATATGTTAGCCTCCATTATATAGTTCCTCTGTATGAATATGTGTAAGTACATGTTTATATGTATTTTCCATGAAAGTTGCCAAAAACCAGAGGGAATATATGATAGTTTCTCCTTTTTGGATTGTTTTATTTCACTGAGCATACTGGTCTCTAATTAGGATCTTTTTGCAGCAAATGATAGCATTTCATTTCTTTTAATGGCTCAGTAGTATTTCATAGAATAGATTTGCCATACTTTCTTTATCCATTCCTCTTTTGATGGGCATCTATATAGTTTCCATATCTTTAGATTTTGTAGGTTTTGCTGCTATAAATATAGGATTAGAGGTCACATTTTCACATGCAAATTTTATTTTCTTTGGATATGTTCGCAAGCGTGGAATAGCTGGGTCTTACGGTAGATCAATTTTGAGTTGTCTTAGCACTCTCCATACTGACTTCCGTAGTCCTTATGCTAGGCTGCACCGTCACCAACAGGGAAGTAGGGTTCCTTTCCCTTCACGCCCACACCAGCATTTTCTCTTAGCTGATTTCAGTATGTAGGCCAATCTCACTGGAGGAAGGTGGAATCTCAATGTGATTTTTATTTGCATTTTCCTGATAGCTAGTGGACCTGAGCATTTTTTCAAATGGCTGTTAGCCATTTGAATTTGTTCTTTTGAAAAATATCTGTTATTTATTTTTTTGTTCATTTCTTCACAGTGTTGTTGTTTTGCTGCCATTGAGTTTTGGAAGCTCCTTGTCAATCCCGGGAATTATTTCCCCATCAATTGTGTAGTGTACAATGCCTTTTTTTCCCATTCTGTTGATTGTCTCTTCACTTTGTGAATCATTTCTTTTGCTGTACAAAAGCTTCTTAGTTTGTGGTAGTCCTATTTATTGTTTTGGCTTGGACTGCCTGTGCTTTTGGTGACTTTTCTAAGAACTTTTAATAGTACTTATACCTTGCAGAGTACATCTTTGTTTCCCTCTAACAGTATGATGATTTTTGGGTGCAGATTTAAGTTCTTGATCCATTTGGAGCTGATTTTTTTGTTTCAAGTGAAAGGCATGATTCTTGCTTATGTTAAAGAGACCAACCTTTTTCACTGGATTATTTTCAGTTCTCCTGTTAAACATTAGTTGGCCATAATGTGTGGGCTCGCCTCTGGAATTCCTAGTCTTTACCATTAATCTTCTTCTCTGTTTCTGTACCAGTACCAGACTGTTTTGATAACCATTGTTTTATAGTATGTCTTGAGGTCTGGAATTGCGATTCGAACAGCTTTACTTTTATTCTTCAGGACAGCTTTGGCTATTCATGGTCTCTTGTGTTTCCAGATGAGCTTTTGTGTCATCTACTCTGTTTCTGACAAGAATGTTGTTGTGATTTTGATTGGAAATGCATTGAATCTGTATATTATTTTTGATAATATGGGCATTTTGGTTATGTTGATCCTTCTAATATAGGCCCATAGTAAGTTTCTGTATTTTTTAATGTCTTCTATTTGTTTTCCTTAATATTTTGTAATTTTTTTAAAAGATTTATTTATTTATTTATTTTATTACAAAGTCAGATATACAGAGAGGAGGAGAGACAGAGAGAGGAAGACCTTCCGTCCGATGATTCACTCCCCAAGTGAGCCGCAATGGCCGGTACTGAGCCAATCCAAAGCCAGGAACCAGGAAACTCTTCCAGGTCTCCCACACGGGTGCAGGATCCAAAAGCTCTGGGTCATCCCCGACTGCTTTCCCAGGCCACAAACAGGGAGCTGGAAGGGAAGCGGGGCTTCCGGGATTAGAACTGGTGCCATATGTTATCCTGGAGTGTTCAAGGTGAGGACTTTAGCTGCTAGGCCATGCCACCGGGCCCAATATTTTGTAATTTTCATCATAGAAATCATCCATGTATTTGGTTAAACTAATTCCAGGATTAAGATTCTACTCTGTTATATTAAAGCATACTATGAAATACTTATTCACTTATAGTAATATTTTTCGCCCATTTTTATTAAGTTGTGTAATATTTGGGGGGCCTTGTTATGTCAGATTTCTTTATGTTAGCACCATGCTACAAACAAATTATTGAATGAATGAGTTATTGAGAATGAAAAGTTAGAAAAATAGATAGATGTATTGTAATGCTATTAACCAGAAGACCTCAAATGTCATTTTGCTACGTGAAGTCAAAGAATTCAAAAGCTACTTATATGTGATGTGTTGAATCTTGTGCATAGTGAATAACAAAGCCACAGAAATCTGTTGGGGGAAGTAAATGTTTAATGAATTGAATGTAAGTGAAGTTCATTGTTGCCTGTAAGTCACAAATGGTTGAGTTCATTTGTATCCATTGAATCAGCATAACAGCCAGTTTATTTAAGGAGCTTTTACATCGAATAAATTATTCTAAAATTTTATTATTAAACTTTATCAAATAAAAATAAACAGAATTCAATTTACATTTTATTTTTCATCTTGACTCTAATATCACTTTTGTAAATAAACGTAAATAGATTATCTAGAGTCAAATGTGAATCAATGAGTATGATAAAGCAAATACACAATATTATTCAAGAAATAGCTTGCCAACATTGCAATGTTTTAGCAAAAATAGGCTATTTCTCTATAAAGGTCCAATGTCTATTGAAGATATGCATTTATTTATTTAATTTTTTAATTCAGGTTCTGTTTTTTTGGAGAAAAATTTGTGATTTGTGAAAAGTCATTAACGTTTGTTTAAGATTTATTTAATTTTATGTCTAATATTAATAAAACTTGAATAACGACTTCATAAGGAAAAATAATGATGTTGTAGAATAAGCCACATTCACTTTTGTTTGGTAAATAATTAAACAAATTTCTTTTTATTTCCTTTGTAATGAGTGTAATATGAAATACTACAGTGGATTTTATTAATGTATAAGTGAATTAATTTTTCTAAACTGAATGTGCCTGTTTTGCCTGGATTGGATTTCCCAGAATCACTAACAGCTTTTTGTGTCCCTGCTATTACTAACCACTTTTCTGAGCTTGAAATTCACTGATTTCTAAACTGTTTAATAATACACATGAATATGGATTATTTTGCCTATCTTTTATTCTCTACACATTTTCTATCCATTCTTATTATGTGTTGTCATGCTGTTTCTTTTCATTGATACTGACCAATAGACTATAAATTAATTTTCTTTTTTACAATTGGTGAATGTATGGTTTGTTTCTAAATATTATTCCTATGAGCATTTTTACGTGTCTGTGGATGAATTTATACACAGAGACACAGATACACACACACACACACGTTAAGTACATATTTGGGAAACACACACGTTAAGTACATACTTGGGAAAGAAATTGCTCAGTCATAAATTCCAAAATTATATAAGCATGAAAATAACAAAACTGAGAGAGCATATTTAGAAATAAGGAGGAATCATTAGGCAATTACAAGATTCAAAATGATCTCCCCAGAGAGTGTGCCTCCTCGAGTGTGTAGCCTAAGCCAGTTGGCAAATATTTCCAGCAGCTTATTTTAGCATCATCACTTAGGCTTGCTGGGGTATTTATATTCATACCTGTGCAAGATTGTCTCTATTTAAATAGGCTCTGTAGTGGCTTCTGTGCTCCCGAGGCAAATTAAAAATGAAACCCAGGAAGAACTGACAGGCTGATCCCCAGAACTCTGAGCAACTCTGATTATGTTACAGTGTGTTTGGATGGTTAAGCCAAGAATCGTCTTCCTGCCTTGAGAGATCAGGAGGTTGAGCAGGGTTCCCCCAATGTGTGTCTCTTGATGTGCTCAGGGAAGCTTCAATTTTACGTGTTAACAATGGAGGGTTTTGTACTACTTGATTCACAGTGTGTTTGACTTCTGTTTTTTTTTGTTTTTGTTTTTGTTTTTGTTTGTTTGTTTTTTTACCTTGGGTATACAGATGGTTTCACAATGCTAATCCCAAGCCTGAATCTCTGTGTGGCATTAAGACATCACCCACTGAATGCCTGCATCTTTGCAATCACTCAGCGTATAGGGAAAGGTTCTGATCCATCAGCCACAAACTGAGTGAAATCTGAACCCCAGAGAGGCAAGAGATGATGGCAGATGTACATCTAGGCAGGACAGTAATTTACTCAGCTGCAACCATTGCTGCTAACAGCTCCATTTCTGAATTAGAACAGAATTAGCTGTCCTTGGGTTTGTTTGCAGGGAAGTCCAGCGGAGTGCTGGGTTCATGTTACTGTGTCAGTAGCAGGAGATAAAGATTTCTCCTGACTGTCTTGCCCTGAATTTATTTCTTTTTTTAATGCAGGTTGCCAGTATGACATGTCCCAGGAGGAAAGGAATACAAATAAAGTGGAAATAAATGAATAGAACTCTTTGAGCCAGTAATGTCTTTCTGAAGGTGCTGGTGGGGAGTCTACAATGGTGCCATAGTGACTGTCTAATTTGCTTGGCTTTCTATCTGACATTGAGTTTTAGACACTGCTCACTCTTTTATTCATTTCTACATAGGGATCCATGGTAAGAGAGGACTTTTTTATGCAAATTGAGATCCATTCTTCCCTATTCTCCAAAGTGTACTCAGAGGTTAAGTTATTTTCCAGAGAGGCACTCCACACCACTGAGCAACTCTATCTGCTCTTTATCATTTTGACCACATCTCTTTCAGTCTGCGCTAGTTCGCTCGCTGCTCCCAGTGAGAGCTCCTCTTCTTTAGCAAGATCTTCAGCTCAGATTTGAGCATCACCCTTGTCCTGACTGGCTTTTCTGTTCATGATGTAATTGATTGGTGGGAAAAAATGCCAGTCTCATTTCTATTTGCAAGTGAAACTTTATCTTAAAACTTCAATTTTTAGGGAAGGGGAATTCATGATATTAGGTCTTAGGGGACAGAGTTATTTAAATAATATTAAAATGAAATTAAATTAGATATTTTATTTCCCAGTCACACGGATCAGCCCTAAATTTTGTAAGCAGCCACAATAAAATGATATTTAGTTAGATTGTTGGATTTCTGTCTTAACGGAAGGTTCTGTTGGGCAGTACTCCTATACTAGACATTCAGATTGTTATGACATCTTTGTTTTCTAGGATACAGCAAGAACTTTTTGACACAATAAATTCACTTTAGCAAAAGTTGACCTGATGCATGAGTGATCAGAGCAATCTAATGTAATCACTGCTAAATTGCCACCTACAGTAATTTCTATTTTGGAAAATTCCAACTTCAGATGTCTTAAACAGTAATAGGTAATCTACAAAGCAATATATGGAAGACAAAAATGTCTGACTTAGATACAAATAAATGTGAGATGAAGACATTTTCAGATACATAAGCCAGTGATGTAAATGCTATTGGGAAGTACATGGTTAGTCTGGTGAATTCTAACTATTGTACACTAAGTTTTGAGAATAGGTCAGTGATGAGTACAAGACTTTGTGAAGGAACCAAAACTCCTGCTTCATCACCTTGGTGTGGCTGGTGTTGTGAACATCTCACGGCAGGCATGTAACAGTGACCTGCCTATAGCATCGGGATTTCCTTCACTACCAAGCATGATTTCAGAGATGTGCTGGGTAGATGAGAGCCCTTCCCTGAATGCTGTCATTCACAGAAACAGATGTTCTATAAACAACAACAACAACTTTCTTTGATGGAGAAATCCTATGTTCTTCAAGAGATGGTGGGATAGTAGCCCTGCTCTCCTGTTGGGATGTTGGGATTCATGAACCGGCCCCACCAGCTTTGCACTGGACTGTTCTCTCACCTCCACCATGGGAGCCTGGGATCCCAGGGGCTCCCATCATGCAGATATGATGAAGATGGCACACCCCCATATGCAATTTAATTACCTCCAGCAAAGGAAGGAGACAGGATTAAGAGCTGATTAGCGAACTTAAGAAAAATAGCTATGATTAGGAGAATAATCCTCTGGAAACCTGAGACCACAGGAGACAAATCCTGTGGGCAGTTTATGCCAGAAGAGCTGTCCTTGCCCCTGTGGAGCTTACAGTGATGAGAAATCCCTGAAGTCCAGTCCACGAAGAGGTGCTTCTTGTAGAGGGAACACCGGAGAAGAGAGAGAAACATACAAAATAGGATAACATGATGGCAAAATAGTTAACACAATAACAATTGCTCTTTATTTGTTTCATGAAGAAGCAAAGTAGGAGATGCTTGGGCAAACAGATGTATTACAGCAGGTTATTCTGGTGAGGCTTTCTTGATAGTCAGGTGTATTCACCAAGAAAGCCCAATATTAAAGTCATTATCAGAGTTGACAGACACTATGTAGAGGGTATGATGTGGCCTCATCCGCATCTTTAACGCTTCTGCCGTTATTTGGGATGGAACCAAAGGCCAACAGAGCATGGGAATTCCTGGGAGAGAGGGTGATTTTAATACAAGAGATTTCTCCCTTGCCTAGACTTGATCACCGCCAGAGTATTGGCTGCACAAACACTATCTCTAATATTTCAGTTCTGGAAGATACAAGAAACAAAGTGCAAAAAAGGGGGAGAACTCCAGTCAGCCTTGTGGGATCCTTGGCAGAATTGGTTTTGCTTTGAGATGTCTTGATTCCAACCTAAGTGCCTTCTATTTCATAGAGCAGTGTCTTGAGGGTCTTGGATTCTTATGAATGGTTCTGTGGAGAGATGTGGTGAAGTTATTTAAGTACAATTCAGTTCATCTAGACAGCTGATGAGCTCATCACTGAGTTCACAAATTCTGTTGATCAAGCTGCCAAGGCAGGAAGTGTTCCCTTCCAGGGAATAGCCCTTTAAACTATGCTGATGGTATGGGGAAATCAGAGCTCTTTGAGAATTAAAAAAAAAAAAAAGAAAGAAAACAGAGATATGATTTTAAAAAATTTTATTTTTGATGATGTTTACGTAGTTGATTTGGGCAGAAAGGGTTGAGGATTAAAAGGAAACATGGGTGAGATCACTGTTCCTCAATTTTTTTCTTCTTCTTCTGGTATCTGGGAGGAGGGGAGAGATAGGGAAAGAAGGCACATTGAGCCTCCCCAGCCACCTCAGCACCCAGGGATGGGAACAGGCACCTGATCTCATCCCAGGATCCCTGATGTGGAGCATGCTCCAAGGGGTTTTGCTCAAGTGTTTTTGGTAGGTCTGAATTGCTGTCAACCTTGCCAATCCAAGGATGAAGAAATATTTCCAAGGTCTATTGGTTGATCCATTCCACCCCAGAGTCTCCTTTCGCCTAGATATTTGCTGTCAACACTTGGCTGGATTAGTTAAACAATTTGTTCTGCCCTCCTTCCTTTGTTATGGTACCAGATGTCCTCTTCAGGTCCAATGGACTGCCATATCCTTCAGGTGCAACTGAGTATGCCACACACTGCTCCATCTAAGCCCCCAAGGAGTCCTGGTTCTAACGCATGGACTCCATGGGCAAACCACAGATCTTGTGATTCTCCCTGTGGTTGGAGTTCTGAGACTAATAGCTCATTTGGGGGTAACCCATAAAGAAGACTGATCTGAAGTGATCCCAGACTTGATTCTTGTGTGCTTTCCAGTACGGGGTCCAGCTCAGCCCATGACCCACATGAGCTTACACACACCCTGGTAGTTGTAATTGCTGTGTCACTTCTGTCTATAGTCCTGTCTTTTTTGTAAACCAATGGATGCTGCTTCAGCCTAGCCCTGCCCACCACACACCTGGCCCTTACATACACCAGGAGATGCTGCAGCCTAGTCAGAAAAACCCCTAACATCCTCCACTGAGCATGTCCCCAGCCCTGGTTCCTGTGCTTGCCAGTATGTACAGCAGACTGATCCAGTCTGTCCTACATCCTATTCAGCTATCTTACGTGTCAATGGGCATTGAAGCCTAGCTCAACCCAAAAGACACTAGCTATCTTCCCCACACTTATGCTGGTGAGTGCTGTCACTTATCAATCCATGCTTGTCCCAAGCCCTGGTTCTCACGTTCACCAGTGGGAGTTACAGCCCACCAGAGAGGTGCCCACCGTTTCCATACTGGGCCAATTCTCATTCCTGGATCTTACACTTTCCAAGAGGTTCTGCAACCTAGCTAGACAGAATTTGCATCAGTCTTAGCACTTGCCAGCTGATGCTACAGCAAAGCCCAACCAGCCTGTATTTAATCTGGCTTATGCACACACCAGTGGATGCAGTAACCTAGCCCAGCCTGGCTCTCCCAACCCAGTTCACATGCAGGCCAACAGGTACTGTAGCCCTGCCCAGCCCAATCTGCCCCTAATCCCAGTTCTCACACTCACCAATGGGAGCAGTGACCCAATGGGGGTGGGGAGGCTCCTGAAGTCCTCCTCCCACCCACAGTCTCACTTGTGCTTATGGATGCTGTGGCCAAGTCTGGCATGGCCCACCTCACCTTGGCCTTTTTCCAGCAGGTGCTGTAGCATGGTCTGGTCTGCTCTGCTACCAGTTCCAGCTTATGCTGGTGGGTATTACAGCCTATCCCACTACAGCCAGCCCACTGTTCTGGCCTTAATATGAATTGGCTGGTGTGGCAGACCAACTTGGCCTGTCCTACAACCTGTCCTTGTTCTCAGATCTGCCAATGGATGCTATGAATTGCATAGTCTGGCATGCCCCCAGACCTCAGCCACATGTGTGCTGGCAGGTACTGTAACCTGGCTTGGTCTGGGCTGCTCTAAACCATGGTTTTTGTGCTAACCTGTAGGTACTGCATTCTGACAAAGGAGCTCCCCAAGCTCCTCTATCGGGTCTCCTGCTAGTGGCAGATCTCGTGCCCACCACTGGGTCCTTGGTCCAGACTTAGTCCACCTTCTGTCCTGGCAGTAGCAGTGGCCTTTTCCATCTGAATCACACTCATTCTGGTTATAGAACAGTCACACCTCAGGCATGGCCAGATACAGCTGTTGCATGGTTCAGTGGGTGCTGAGACCTAAACATGCTAATACTACACACACACTGACTTTCATGATCAGCAGTGGGTGCTGGAGTCTAGCCCAGTCTGGCATCCCAGACCCAGTACACATCCATGCTGAGGGACTCTGAAGTCATGTCCAGCCCATTCACTGCCCCCAGTCTGACTCTTGTGCTTGCCAATGGGAATTTCAACCCAGCTGGGGCATCCTCTTAGCTCCCCAACCAGGGCTGTTACCAGATACAGATTTTGCACATGTCAAGGGTTGCTCTGAGCCAGTTAGGCATAGCCCATCTCCGGTCTTGGCCTTTGCCACTGGATGCTGCAGCATGGTCTGTATCAGCCCATCCACCACCAATCCCAACTCTTGATGGCAGTTGCTATAGCCTAGCTCTGCCCAGTCTGCTCCCATCCCTGACTCATGCAAACTGATGGGTGTGATAGCCTAATCTAGCATGACCCATACTGCATCCTGGTTCCTGCACATGTCAGGGGGCTAAGGTTGACCCTGCCCTGTCCACCCCATTGCAGAATCAACCCTCATACTTGCTGATGGTTGGAGCTACCTTTCCTGACCTAACCAATACCCAGGCCTGAATCACATGCTTAGCAGTAGAAGCATTGGTCCACCAGAGGAATTTCCCAAGCTCTTCCACCAAGCCCACTCCCAGAACAAGATCCTGTTCATGTGTGCTAGGCCCTTACTTGTGATAATTGGCCCTCTCTGTCCTGGTGTTTGTATAAGCTGGTAGATATTGTGGCCTGCTTGATCCCATATCTTCTTCTTGGGTGTGCTTGCTGGTGCTGCAGCCTGAGCCAGCCCAGCCTGTGTCCTACTCCAGTACCCATGAATGTTGGATGGTTGCAGGGTCATGCCTAGTTCAGCCTGTCACCACCAAGAGGAAACTGTAGTACCACAGGGATGGGCCCACATATCCTGTACAGCATCTGCCCCCAGACCTGGTTCTCTTATGTGCTGGTTAGTGTCATGGCACAGCCTAACATTACCCATCCTTCATTCCAACACTCACTGGTAGGTATTCTTTAATCTTGCCAAGTAGGCCTGCAGTCCAGCATTCAAGCCCAGCAGGCCAGTAAAGAATGTGGGCACTTGATAACATTATTTTGTTAAGATTAAGTTTATGTATTGGAGAGACAGGGGTGGTAGGGAGGGGAAAAATGGGGAGGAAAGGAGAGAGATTGAGAGAGAAAAATATAAAGAAAGAAATGATCTTTCATCTATTCATTCCCTTCCCATAGTAGGTGCATAGCTTGAAAGCAGTAGCCCAGGATTCCACTGAGATCAACTACACACTGAGAGGGACCCAAGTACTTGGGCCATCTCCTGCTGCTTTCCTGGGCAAAATATCAAGGCACGGGATCAGAAATAAAGCACCCAGTGCTTGGAACCAGTGCTGTGATATGGATGTTGACACCAGAGGCAGTGGTTTAACTCATTGCACCATAATGCTCAAACCCTTTGGTGGACTTCTAATATAGCAGAGTTTCAAAAGCAAAAAAAAAAAAAAAAAAAAGTTTAAATATTATTTGATGAAAATGAAAATGTCTTCTGTCTTGATGAGAACCGGTTAGCTTATCCCATTAATGAATTCCGTTTTGTTACATGCATTGCACTTGTCTTCTGAGTAGAGGAATTGTCTGTCCTTTTTTACGGGAACAATGTTAAATGGGAAAGTGCCCTATTTCTATTACACCAGCACCTGCTTTAAGGGAGTTCCTATGTCAGAACCCCTAATTATTTTGTGAGAAGTAAACCTAAGTTTCAGCTTTAGCCAGAGGGCAAATACTGGTGCCTCTAGAAATGAAAGTGCATACTTGACACAGTTTTCCCAGAAGTTATTATGACTACATGGATATGACCAATTACATTATTATTTTGCACATATTCATTACTAACCCCCTATCTTTGAGAGGATGGTACTTACCTGCCCCATTAATGTTTGACTCTGCTATATAATCTTACTTTGGCCATTTCAAAAGCCTATGCCACTTTTACCCAGAGAACTTTTAAGTAAATTTCTTTCATTTATTTGTCCACATTGACTTCCACATTTAAGTGGCAGAAGAAAATGCTCCAGATAATGATTGCTCTTTAAGTCTAGGCTCTGATAAACAGGCAGTTGATATAGAGCCTCGCCTTCCCCAAAACCTAGATCAGAATGGGCAGATCTGTGAATATGGTATATAATGTTTATTACCCAAACACTGCAGAGATGGACTGTTTGTTGCAGATTGCACCTAAGATAATGCATACAGAATTAGCTTCCAGAAATAAGTTGATGCCGTTTAAAACAAAGCAAAATAAAAATGTAACCCAAAATCTATTCCATTGTGTTTGAGTAGAACAGTGAATGTCAAGCAGACAGTTGTAAAAGGCTGAAAAAAAAAATCAATCCATACTATCACAGTGGCTAAATCGTTGACAAAATTCTTTGCCTTATCGTAAACATAGTCAAAATATCTGTCTGATAAACTCATGCTTTGGGTTGATACAGAAGGGAAAAGGGCATGTTGGTAGCTGAGTTGTATGAGTTATATTTAAGAGTGTTATATAATGCAAAGTTACTAGATTGAGGAAACATTGTTTAAAAAGATTATTCTGCTTAAACTTAAAAATTTTTTAAATGTATATAAATATGAACAACTATGGAGATTTGTGATGATTATGTGTTTCACTGCTAGCCAACTTTAAAACTGAGAAAAGCTTTGCCTGAGAAAGGTCTGGCAAGGTTGAAATCAAAACTGGATCTCGGGGCAGAGAACATACAAGGGCACGACCATGGCACCTTTCTTAAAATATACTTATTGGATTAAGCTGACCCCAGATTAGCCTTTCCCTTGGTCAAAACTGAGTCGTTTAATATAGATATATTTCCACCAAAGTCCAAGGAGGAAAAGTTATGAATTCAAAGTCATTGCCCGCAAAAGTTGTGGATGGGGACATTAGCAGATAGAACTGATGGACTAAATAGAAAAAAAAAACAGTACCAGAGATCACATCAACAAACAATAAATGAACACCACAAAATTTGTTGCTGGTCAATTCATTATCTATGTGGGGGTAGGGAGAAATCTGGCAAACTTTATATGGTTGGACTTCATAATAACTCTGAATCACTGTGTCAGAGGGAGAGAGAGTGTGTGTGTACTTTATTTTATTTTTCTTGGATAGTCACATATAGAGGGAGGAGGAGAGACAGAAAGGAAGATCTATCTGGGCTGTGATTCATTCCCCAGTTGGCTGCAACGGCCAGAACAGAGCCTATCCAAAGCCACGAGCTTCACTGGGTTTCCCACGTGGGTGTTGGGTCTCATGCTTTATGCTGTCCTCGACGGCTTTCCCAGTCCACAAGTAAGGAGCTGGATGGAAAGCAAGGCCACCAGGACGTGAACTAATGCCCCTATGGGATCTCATTGCAAGCAAGGTGAGGGCTTTAGCTGCTAGGCTACAGTGCCAGGCTATTATGTATATACTTCAAAGATTTATTTTGTGTATTTGAAAGGAAGAGTTACAATACAGAGAGAAAGATAGAAAGATATCCTGTTTCTTTTTTTAAAGGATTTATTCATCTTTGTTTGGAAAGGCTGAATTATAGAGGGAAGGAGATAGAGAAAGAAAGATCTTCCATCTGCTGGTTCACTCAACTAGCCACAATGGCTGGAGCTAGCATGTGTGACTAGGAGCCAGGAGCTTCTTCTGGGTCTCCCATGGGGATGCAGTGTCCCAGTACTTTGGGTCAACCTCTACTGCTCTCCCAGGCTACAGGCAGGGAGCAGCATGGGAAATGGAGCAGGCAGGATACAAACTCTTCCATCTGCTTACTGACTCCCCAGATGGCTGATACCAAGTCAGAAGCCCAGACCTCCATTTGGGTCTCCCATGTGAGTCTCGTTTACTTGGGTCATTTTTGCCACCTTCTCAGCCATGCTACCATGGAACTGGACCAGAGGCAGAACATCTGGAACATGAATGAACACTCTGCTGTGGGATGGCAGCCTTACAAGCAGAGGCTTCACTCGCTATTCCACAATGCTGGCCCCAAAGACTTTAGTCCTTGATCCTTAACTTCCTGAATGTATTTCTTTCATATATTTTATGTTGGGAATTGGGGGAGCAAAAGCCTTGTCATTTTAAGTCAGAGCTTCTCCATTAAGGGAACCTACATGCAGACCTTCTAAAGGATTACCTAATGTTCTGGTTAGGTGCTGGAGTTGAATGGGAATTGGAATTTCTCCATAGAAAGTAGAGTGATTTTTTTTTTATTTTTCCAGACAAGTGATTATATTTTATACTTGACTCATATATTCCTGTGATTTTGCAACTTAAATGGAACACAGAAGTAGGTTGTTGTTGTTCAAGTAGTACACTGTCTTTCCCACATGCTATGTGTGGGAAATATGTAAATTGTAGTATATTTCTTGTCACACTGATTTTGGAAATTGACAAACGTTTTTGTCTCAATGATGGGCCTTGACTTTGTGAATACTGTATTGCTTCTATTTACCTTTGTGCTTCAGCTTTTGACCAAAAAGAAAAATAAAAAAAAAAAAAGAAAAGAAAACCCAGATTCTCGACATAGTATCTGCTCCTTTAGCCTGGGTCCTGGTATGACAACAACAATTGGAGAGCACCTGAATTCAACACACACCCAAAATGAAATCTCCAGATATGAGAAAAAGAGTTGAACATTTATTCTTGCAAGCTACCAAGATGCTAGGCATACTTCTATCAATAGCAAAACTGCTGAGTCCATCAGCCTTGGGTTCCATGGCCCTTTCTTTGAATTGAATCCCACAAGCTGAGTCTTGGTTATAAGTATATTCCAAGGAGAATTACTTTATATCAAAAATTCTGCATTCAATTTTAAATGTGACTTTTTAATTTTACTCAAGAAAATATATTGATAATTTTCAGGAATTATCCATCATTGAATTTGGAGATAATGTTCTTTCATGATTCCATTTTTACATGGATTCATTAATATCTTTTTATTCTGTCTTCTCAATGGGATTTTAAGAGAGAATGATTTGTAACTTATAAGTCCAGTAATCTCGACAAGGTCCTTCTAATAAGGTGATTTTAATCCCATTTGGTATTAAAATGGGGTTCTCTATTGGGGAGTGGCTAGATTAAGAGGAAATCTCTTGTCTATCAAGCCTAATTGTAATGATGTTTCTGTTAGAGAAGGGTAGGCAGTATTAAAATTCCTTGAGGGAATGCACAGGTGTTCTATAGGCTTCACTGGCCTACTAAACACCCCACAAGGATCCTCTTCATCCAAATGATTTTCTGATCTGGGTGCTCAGTGTCCAAGTGTTTTGGTATATAATGAAACTCAATGATTGTAGCCAAACATGATAGTGATTATTCACTAGTTAGGATTTCCAATTTGAATTGTTGAAATGACTTGCCACATAAAAGAAAGATCCTCGAGAAATTGATTCTGAATAGGGAGAGGCAAAAATATTATGCCAGGAAGGGGTAGGACTCAGATGTAAGTCCTCAAGGGGACCTACTTACTGATTTGGAGGAACAGTTATTTTTAGCTCTAATTCCAAGACATCAAGACTCCTATATAAAAATATACTGCTATTTTCAATGCTAATATTATTGGGATCACTTGCTCTAAGTTTTGGTTATTCATATTATTCTGATTGCATTTTTTTAAATTATAAAACTATCTACCAACAGTGTTTCCTAGATATTATATTGCTTGTAGTAATAATAAAGTTGCAAGCAGAAAAAATTGTCCCAAATTCAACAGGCATCATCTATATGAACAGTTTTATATTTTACTGAAATCAACGTTTTTATTACCACTTGTTACTGAAATCATTTATATATAATTTTATTTTAACATTTGTATTTATTCTCATTTTATTTGGAAGTCAGAGATATAGAAATGACTACATATATATATATATATAGAGAGAGAGAGAGAGAGAGAGAGAGAGAACGCTTCCATCATGTTTCTAATGCCTGCATGGCTGGGCCACATCCTAGCCAGGAGACCAAAATTGTCTGAAGTTTTCAGTTTGAATGCCAGAGGCCCAAGTACATGCCCAGTCACTTGCTGCCTCCCAGGTCTCTATTGGCAGTAAAGCTACTCCTGGTCCAGAGCTGAGATTTGAACACCAACACTCCACTGAGGCACACAGGCATCCCAAATGGGATCTTAACCACCGCACCAAATGCCTGCTCGTTCCTGTAAATATCACATTTATCATGCAACACTTGATAGCTTTTGTATTACCTATTTTTGCTGGTGGGTAGAAGGACCTTTGCATAGTTTTTGAATTTTTTTTGTTGTTGTTGTTAGTCACCAAACACAATACATTTTACTCAATGCAATTATATTTTACTTACTTTAATGGGAGTACAACAAATATGCTTGGTCAGGATCTCTTTATATTAAGAGTTTAATTTTTAATCACATTTTGCTTCATGTAAACAAAGTTTTATGTGGATAGGGAATTCTTCTTATCATAATTTCCAGCTTTACGATAACCTTTAGTCCTGGCAGGCTACTTTAAGACAGAGTCAAGTGAGTTTTTCTTACCTTGATTGGATTGCTTATCTGCTGAGTTTAAATGGGGCTCCCTCTTCCCCCACCTCCACTTGAGAGTCAGAAATCATTTCACAGTCAGACATTTGGCAGTTGAACAACAATTTTTTCTTGAGTCATGACTTGTTCGTAAGATGTTGGGAGGTGTCTACAGTTTTGAGTTGCCTTGTCCATGCCATGCCAGACAGTCATTTCATACTGCTGTCTGCAATGAACACTTGTGAACACAATGAACACTTGTGTTCCTGGCCTTACATTTTAAAATCAGGAATGTACAGCACAAACTCTTTTTTTTTTTCCTGTTCTTTGCGTATCAGTGACTTTTGGGGAAATTCGAGAAAGTCAAATGTATAGCTCAGGTCTTGACTAATTTAATGCATTATCATGATGTGATTATTAAATAAAGAAATGCATGATTATAGGAAGTGTACAAAAACAAACAACAAACATTTTCTCACAAAGTCACTTTTAAAGATGAATTGAAAGAGTCCTTGATCGTGGAAATGTTCAAATTTGAATGAAATATGTGATAAATTGAGGTTATGATATATTAACTGCCTATTCTTTAGGGGACACTTTCTTATATTGCTCTCTTTAAGGCCATTTTTACCTCTCTGGAGTTCTGCATGGGGAGACAGTTGCCCATAAAGGTTAAGCAACTTGTTAAGGCACAAAGTATGCATGAGACAGAGTGAGAATTTAATCCATTTTCTTCCTCCAAATATTGTGCTCATTCTAGCATGAACTACTGCTTGTCAAATGGTGTTATTGATTTTTACTGTGGTCTTTAGTCTGTCTGGGAGAAAATTCAGTTTGCTTTTAACTTGGGAAGTGGAAAAGATTCTAGTACTTTGCTTTTGGCATCTTAATAATTGTTGTTATTGAGCTCACACTATATGTGCAAGCCTGTCCTAATAAAACATTACATCCTTTCCTTTAAAAGGCATTCTGAGTGCCATTTCAAAAGAGAAAAAAAAAAAAACCTTAAAAAAATAGTTACCAGAAGAGATATCTATGATTGTTCTCTAAAATAATTAATTTTACTGATAATACAAAAAATAAAGTGTCCAAATACTCTTTTTTACTCTTATTTATTTTGTAAAGATTTTGTTTCGAAAGTTGGAGTGAAGAAGAAGGAAGAGAGAGAGAAGCAGGTATAGAGAGATAGAGGAAGAAAGAGAGAAAGAGAATCTTCTATCCTCTCGTTTATTCTTCCGATGCCCTAACACCTCAGGCCAGGGCAAAGCCAAGAATTCAATCTCTGTCTACCACATGGGTGGCAGGGACCCAGATAGTCCTGGCATGGTCTGCTGCTCTGAGGCTCATGAGCAGAAAGATGCATCAGAAACAAGGACTAGTCTATACTCAAAGCTGGTGCTTCCATAAGGAATGGAGGCATAAGCCATTGTACCACAATGCTTGCCCCAAGGCCAAATGTTTTCCGAACATCTTAGAGATCATAGGAGCTGCTATTTTGCTTCATAAACTGATCAATATATGGGAGGAAAAGGGCTAGATAAGCATACATTTGCCTGTACATATTGCTTTTACTCTCAGGGTGGTTCTCTCTCCAGTTACTTAAATAAAGTACATATATATTTAAACTTAAAAGTATCTCTAGAGAAACTATGGGATTGAAATCATCCAACTCAGACAGTTTAGGATCCAGGGTGGTCTGTAGGCTACACTGTTTCTATTTCTTTCCCCAGCCTTTGTGATATTAAGAGGCCCTTTTGTAATTTCAACATTCTGTCTCAAGTTTTGTGGTTATTTCTCCTTGCTTTAAGTTAAAACTGATTTTTATGCATATAAAAATTACTTCTGGTAACTCACCAAAGAAAATACTACCAACACAAAGCATTTATTTTCTTTAAAAAATGTATTAATATAAAAAGAAGAGATTTCAAGTGTTCCACAGGCACAGTTCCATGAGGACAATCACACTTCGCTCCCTCCCCTGCACCTTCATAAACCCTTCATCTCATCCTTCCCTTCACCACTTTGGCAAAGTCATAGGCTTAATCTACTTTTAACCATAATATTCAACAAGTAACAACTCAGAGTCTATTGTTTCAAAGGAGTGTAAACAAAGGGCTTTACCAACTCATATAACAAAATGTGTTACATTGCTATACATCTATACATTTTCTTGATGATAGTCATTTATCAATATTGAAAAATACATATCAGCTTACCCTTTAGGATTTTTAAAAATTTATTTTATTTTTATTGAAAAGTCAGATGTACAGAGAGGAGGAGAGACAAAGAGGAAGATCTTCCTTCCATTAATTCACTCCCCAAGTGACCGCAGTGGCCAGAGCTGAGCCAATCCAAAGACAGGAGCCAGGCCAGGACAAATGCCTGCCAAATTTGATTACATCTGAAGTGGAGAAGCGAGCATTCCACCACCAAAGCCCATTTCTTCCTCGGTCTTCCTTGTTTCAGTGAATGGCAATTGATTCTTCTAGTCCACAGGGCCGAAACATTGACATCCCTGTTGATGACTTGGTGCATCTTTCTGTTGTCTCAGTAATGTTGTCATCTCCAGCTGGACAAAAGATACGGAAAGCTATTTCCTTTGACCAGAGCTCTGCTCCTACCCATGTCCATGTCAACATCTCCCATCAAACACATGGTCTCCAGCCTCTGTGTCCACACTGGCCTTCCACCATCTATTTTATTCCCAACAGGCTGTTGAAGTTCAAGTTGCTGTATCTCCTGCTTCCAATCAAAAGCTTCCCTTTCCAGCAAATTTCTGCACAGGTTATAATGAGACGTAAATATATCCTTTCCTTAGGTAGTCTCCTCCTCCCTTTAAAACCACTCTCTTCACAATACCATCTACTAAGTCATATTGTCAGTTCTGGTCCCTCTTCTTTGGACTCATGAATTCCTTGGGGGCGGGGGATCTTTTGAATATGCTAGGCAGCTCCCTTCTCATTACAGTCGACTGATGCTGGGCCAGTCTTCTTGCAACTGTCCTTGTGTCTGGTTGACTCATGGTCTTCCAGTCTGTGCTCTGTTGCTGTTTTCTCAGTGATGCACTCTTTAACTGTCTCCCAGCATGTCCTATGCCCTGCTCTGTTCCATAATGTGAACATAGTACAGAAGATGTTGTCAGGCACAAGGTCTGTGTCAATTTAAAAAATTAACGGATGAATGGATAAATGAATAAAAGAATGCTGTAGGTAATTTCTAGTAATTATTCTGTCAGCTCACTAGAGCCTTGGAAAAGTGTCTCAGTTAAATGCCCTTTCTTATCAGGTTTACATATCTGTAAAATCATATTCCAGGAAGAGCTGGGTTTATTTTTTTTTTCAGATGTGCTTCATGGCAAATTAATGAACTTTCTGGCTTCTTAGTAATTTGAAGGCCAAAGAACCTTGTTCATGAGTTTGCCTTTCAGAAAGTGCTAAGGTCACCTTTGGATGTAATGTCATTTTGGGCTGTGTGGATCTGTTTTTTCTGTCCTTGAAAGAAAATTAGATGTAAGTATGTTCTTTGATAGGTATGGCTTAAAATGGTGCTGTGGCTAGTGGATGGGAGGGAGAGGATAGGAATCTGATTGACATTTCTGGTCACAGGTGATGTACCTTATAATTTACATTTTTAAAAAATAATATGGTTAGCTTTAATGAAAGGCACCTATATAAATCCGTTCTATATTACTCCAAGATTGCTCAAGAACTCCACTTAGACCATTTTTTTTTCACTGATGGGGCACTAATGTAAACAGTTAACTTATTTATAAAAATGAGCAATCTAATTGCGTCTTGACATCCTTGTATGCTCTAGATTTGCCTGTACTTGTCACAGGGCTGGAACCTGTGACAATTAATTAATCATAACTGATTTGAATAATTGCAAGCAAACTAAAGAGTGTGAATATTTACTCAAGAACGCCATGTAAATTCTTTGTATTTGAACACAGTATAAATTGTTTCATTAATTTTTTTCCCCGTTAGTGCAAGACTGCATTGGCTTTGTCCATTTTTTTAAGCATAAGTTCCTAGCAGGCAAGACTTTATTGAACCTTTTTCTGAACAGCAGTATCTGCAAGCAGATGCTTTAAAAAATGCCATTAGACAATGATCGTCCGTGTTTAATATTTATTGAGCACCTATAGGGACCTAGAGACCTTGGCCCAGGATGAAAAGCTTTGCAAAAGCCTGTACCTAATTAAGAAAAACATGGTCCCTGCTCCCAAGGAGCTTATCTGCTAAAGCAGACAACACTGAGGTGGGTGCACAGAGAAAATTAATTTTTTTTTTTTTACTTTGTGCAGAAAACAACTATGTTTATGAAATTGCAGGATTTATCTTCTTCTCCTGGAAACTTGTTTTCTTTGTGAGGGCGTCATGTTAAATGTCTGGCAGAGGATGAATGTTGAGGAGCCTGGAAAAAGCACAGAGGATGAGGCAATGAAGAAAAGGAGGATGATAACAGATGGTGTGGTGGTTAACTACATGGATAGAAGGAAGGAGCGGTTGGTGGGAAAAATAGAATGTCTTCAAGTGGTTGCTTTGTTTTCTAGATTTTCCAATAATTTTAACATATTATCATCATTATGATTAATTAATATTTAAATTCAGGTTTCAAAAGAAACCACAGAGGGATGAATCAGATGTTGATTTCTTTTCATTTGAGTGTGCTAAAAAACACAGCTGTGCAGAGGGCAGGGTTGGCACGGATTTAAAGCCTAGCACAGTTTATTAGGAATAGTTCATATTGAGTCCATTTATACTGCCAGAGATTAGAGAACTGGGAATAAACTGGGAAACAATTATTAACTGTAGTTTTGTGTAGACCTCTCACAAAAAATTTAGTATTTTCTTTTTACTTTTGTTTCATTTTTTAAATAGAATATAGTCAGCAAAGCCAGAATTGGTCGTGTGTTGAAGTAACATCAACTTGTATATCCTAAATCACTTTCTTGTATAGTAAACTTTTAAGCTGAAGTATAAGAACTGTAGTCACCAGCTGACACATTTCAAAAGCTATTTGTTGTTCCATGAATTTCCGTTTGGTGCTTAGCCATGGGGTAATTTCATTGCTTATTTCCCAATGCGGGATAGCAGTGAATCAGAAACAAAGAACCAAGAGTCAAAATCCAAAGGAAAACCTTGAAGTAGAGTTTTGAAGCAAGCCGACCACAGAGAATTTAAAACAGAGTTATTAATGACATGTTGGGACAAAGAAAATACCAAGCTAGAGATGATGGGCCAATCAAAACAATCTGGACTCTTGATTTTGAAGCTGATGATTTCTGGATAGGAGGAGTTATAGACTAAAACCATATTGCTACACACACACACACACACACACACACACACACAAACACATTGCACTCCAGTCTTACTCTGAATAATTAAAAAAAAATTCTTGTCAGGGGGAGGCTAGAATACACATTCAATAAACTATAAGATGACAAGGGTTTATTATTTCTCAACTCTATGAGATGATAGAAATCACTTCACTCTATACCTAGGTTCCTTTTTGACAGTCCCTTTGGAAAGGTTTTCCTAATTCTATTTGTTTCACTTTGGAATCTGATTCTAATTATTTCAAGACTTCACTCAAAATCCAACAATTATGATGTATTGCATTCATCCAAATAGTTGCGACCATTCTAATACTCCTAACTTTTTGTTTTTATATTTCTTAGCAATATTATTTTATCCCAATGTTAATCGTTATTATTTTTTCCTTTTACATTTTAAATGAAATAGAAGATCCATTCTGTGGCACTTACTCATCATTGAATAACTTAAAATGCTTAGCACAGACACCAGCACCTAATTAGACTGAGTAAATTTTGTCAGGATGCTTGTAAATGTGAATGGAAAAGGAACCAACCTGGCATAGCTGATTAAGCTGCCGATTACAATGCCAGCATTCCATATGAGTACTAGTTCCCATCTTCACAAGTTCCACTTCCTTTCCAGCTCCTTGCTAATGTACCTAGGAAAGGGGGATCTAGATGCTTGGATTCCTGCTACCCACATTGGTGACTTGGCTAGAATTCCAGATTCCTGGCTTCAGCAAAGTCCAACCCAAGCCATTGTGGACATTTGATGAACCAACCAGCAGATGGAAGATCTCTGTGTCTCTCCTTATACTATAACTGCCTTGCAAATAAATTAAGCATATGTATTGTATTATATTATATTATGCAATTAAATGTTAATGTAATACAATGATATTTAAATATTAAATATGTAATATCTAATATTTGATAGAAAATGTATGGTTTCAAATACCCACCTAGAAAACCACGTGCACCTCTAGCCATCCTTTTGTAACTGGGTTGGCAGCTGCCTTTTGTAGTTAAGATAGTACTATATATTTTTTTTTAAGGATTTATTTTTATTATTTTTTCATTGGAAAGACGGATATACAGAGAGGAGAGACAGAGAGGAAGATCTTCCATCCGATGATTCACTCCCCAAGTGAGCGCAACGGGCCGATACTATGCCGATCCGAAGCCAGGAGCCTCCTCCGGGTCTCCCACGCAGGTGCAGGGTCCCAAAGCTTTGGGCCGTCCTCTGCTGCCCTCCCAGGCCACAGGCAGGGAGCTGGAAGGGAAGCGGGGCTGCCGGGATTAGAACCGGCGCCCATATGGGATCCCGGGTGTGCAAGGCGAGGACCTTTAACCACTTGCGCCACCGCGCCGGGCCCGATAGTAATATATTTAACTACAGAACAGGACTTACAGGTTATCTCAGATAAATGATGCAGGGAGTCCAAAATGAACATATTTGTATACATTTTGAGGCTTACAGTATTTAATTGCATAAAATCACATCTTCCATCTTCTGGAACTAAGCCATTCCATAATGAAGATAGATATACCATGTGATTTGAACTTCAGGAGTTGCTTAGAAGTTTCCTTTCAATTCAACTTTCTCTTTTTTTAATGCCTTATTTTTATTGGGAAGGCAGATTTATAGAGCAGGGAGATACAGAATCAACCGCTGATGCACTCCCCAAGTAGCCGCAACAACCGGAGCTGAGCCAATCTGAAGCCAGGAACCAGGAGCTTCCTCCTAGTCCCGACACGGGTGGAGGATCGCAAGACTTTGGGCCATCCTCTACTGCTTTCCCAGGCCACAATCAGGGAGCTGGATGGGAAACAGGGCCGCCAGGAGATGAGCTGGCAGCCCTATGGAATTCTGGCACTTGCAGGGTAAGGATTTAGCCACTGAGCCATCAGACTGGACCCTGAATTTATCTCTTATCTTTTGATAAATCTACATCTGAATATAATTGCTCAGTCTCAGACAATGTTGGTGATAGGACCTTTAAATCATCTCAATATATTAGCTTTCAATTTATCTGATTACTAATAAATTTATGGAAAAGAAACAACACGTGAAACATCTTCCTGCAAAGCTTTCTACTGGATTAGGAAAGCTTAAGCCAGCTTGAAAAAAGAGATGTCTTGTGGGCATTGTAAGAGATGGGAAGTAAGAAAGTAGAGGCAGCAGCTTCTTGGGACTTGGAAGATGGGTGGAATTTTAGAAACTGAAGGGCAGAGGCATAGGAGATGGACTGTCACATTTGTGTTTGAAGCAAAAACACACCCATAAGTATCAGAATGATAGCCGCTTTCCCTGAATAAAGTTGGCGATATTTTTCAATGGAAGCTCATTATGAGCCATTTCTTCACAGACATTCCTTTGTATTGACAAGAACGGATACTTTGAACTAGATCTTTGACTCCACAGTAATACTATCTCCTAAAGAAAGAAAAATTATAGTTTTTCAAACTGAAGTCCATAAGTTTGGTGATAGCCTTTCTGGTCCTCCATCTTTGGAGAAGTGAAGATGTGGAGATGGTATACTTCTTGGAGAAGGAGTGGAGGTTGTTGGAAACAGCTAAAGCATAAAAACGCATTCTGTGTTGCCCTGGGATGTCTCTATTGAGTACTGGGCAGCACATGGCTGGAACTTGAGATTGAAGGTTTGGGGATTTAACCTGCCTCTGTGCATTAAAGCTTATAGAAAAGGTTCCCTGAGATGATTAGAAATTTTAGTAGGACAATGAAATGTCATTGACTGATAAGAGTTAAACGGAACTTGTACCAAAGGTCCTGGAAGTGGGAAAGAAAACATAGGATAGCTTGTAATGTGTACAAACGATAATGTATCCCCTTGCTGTGGTTTCGTGTGAGGTTGTCTCCCTCCTGCCCTGGTCTTCCTGAGACCATACCAGATTCCCGTGTCCAGAACCTGATCTGCAGACCCTGCTCTCCCTGCCGGCTGTCCCAGCCATTGACACATACAACAGGGTCTCTGGACCCGGATGTGTGTGGTCGTAGTCTTCCACAGATTCCAGTAGCCTGTGCATCTCACCTGGTGGATGCAGCCTCTGCTACAGACAGGGCTCCTCTGTGTTCTGCAATGAGATGAATTCTTGGACTACATCAGTGTTGGGGATTAGTGGAGGAGAATTAGATGGAGCCCATGCAAACGTCTTGCTATTCTCATAAAATAAAATCTTTGGAAGGGCCTTTTTACTAGAGTATTGTCCATAGCCCATAGAAGTAAAAACACTGATGATAATGGTAGTAATAAAATGATAATGTGAATAATAGTGTATTATATACTGGGTCAGGAGACCTGGATAGGGTTCCATACTTCTGGCTTTGCTCTGCACCTGGGTATTAGAAGCATTTTGAGAGGGAACCAGTAGATAGAAAATCTCTCTGTGTTAAATTCTGTCTCTTAAATAAAATGAGGGAAAATGTGTAGTTATATTAAAATTTGCTGTGAAAAATAAAACATTTATGGAGTTTTCTTGTTATGTCTAATGATCATAGCAGAACATGCTTCCTTTGTCTCTGTTCTTCAGGAACATCAGTGTATCAGAAGCAGGATGATTCAGTCTGGCCTGAGGGAGGACGTATCTATACAGACAATGATAGGAAATGTGTTTCCTGTGGTGGAACATATGCCAAAAATATGTGGCTAAATACCTAAGGAAGAAAATCTAGTGCTCCTTGCTTATATTCTTTGAAATGATGGAATGATTCTGAAATGTGCCTATTGCCCCCAAAGGCATCTAGAATTCTCCTGTTTTGATGATGGTAAGGAACAGAGTGGGATGAATGGGACTCTGATACACAGCTCAGGTGAAACCTTGTTCTAAGAGGTGACTTCCACTGTTTGAATCTGGGGAGGGTTGGGTAGGGCAAAATGGCTTGCAAGCGAATCATAGACCTAAAGGTATGCCGTGTTGTGCAAGCTCCCAATCCTGAACTCATCCTAAATCCATACTGAATTAGCAGGAGAAGCAGCTAGAGAGAGGATAGATCATTGTACATTACTTGCATAAGGTGGTTAAAGATCTGCAAATAACTTCATAAGGTTATATTTCTGAGAGAGAGAAAGAGAAGAAAATGACAACTATGCATTATTTTACCTGTTCCACAATTGGATTTAACAGTGTAACATTTGGTGAAAGACTAGGCATTCTTTTTTTTTTTAAGATTTATTTATTTTCATTGAAAAGTCAGATATACAGAGAGAAGGAGAGACAGAGAGGAAGATCTTCCATCCGATGGTTCAATCCCTAAGCGGCCGCAATGGAGCTGAGCCAATCAAAAGCCATGAGCCAGGAGCTTCTTCTAGGTCTCCCTAGTGGATGCAGGATCCCAAAGCTTTGGGCCATCCTCGATTGCTTTCCCAAGCCACAAGCAGGGAGCTGGATGGGTAGTTGGGTCACTGGGGTTAGAACTGACGCCCATATGGGATCCCTGCATGTTCAAGGCAAGGACTTTAACCTTTAGGCTATCTCACTGGGCCCCCTAGGCATTCTTATTTGTCTGATCTCCCTTCACCAGAATGGTATGTGGGCTGGGGAGTGTTGGAACAAACTTTAGCTTTACCAAGAGAAGATGCAGAGTTGACCCATTGTGTCTTGTATTCCCAACTGAAATGTGTGTTACTGGAGTAGATCTCTGCCTTATATTCCCTTTATCATCCCCTCCTTTCCTACACAAGAGTACCCAGTAACATTTTCTGCCTTTAAAAGGTACTGAGATTGATGTATTGATCTGCATATGTGACAAGCTGCAAGCTCTCAGTATGCATGACTCATATTTATAAATTGTTAGGAAAATACTGAGTAATTGCATTTTTTACGGAATAACATGAAGCTTGGCACTCTTGATTTAAAGACATTTATACAAAACTTTATTATGAAGACAGTCTTTATTGTGTGAGCAATCATGCACTACTCAAAGCCTCCAAGTTATAATAACAAGAACATTAACTTTACAGCATGGATATTAAAATATTTGAATTTGTTAATAAAGCAAAGTGGTAAACACTTTTGAATTTAACACTTTCCTTCTTAGTCTTTCCCACTGCATTCGACTAAGGCATCACTGCTGATGTTTGTCTCCGATTCTATCTTCTTAAATTCCTGTCTGTGTTCAGCAATGAAATGATCGTAACATAGATTAGCAGTGGAAACATTTACAGACTTATACTATGTAAGTTTTACAAGGTCTGCGAGCTCTCAAACGGAACCAAAAACGTAAAGCAGCAGATAGACGATAGAAGCTGAAATGCTAGATGGCACAAAGAATAGTAAACATTGGCAATGTGTTAACACCCAAGGGCTTAGTAGGAGGCAGTTGATTGGATGACATGCTATATGGAGATAAAACACTCATCTATCAATGTTTGAGCAGATTTTATTTGTCCTCAACTTTCTCCTCCTTGATTTCAAGAATAGTGTATCATGTGCCCGGCATGATGGCTCAATGGCTACATCCTTACCTTGCAAGTGTCAGGATCCCGTATGGGTACCAGTTTGTGTTCCAGCTGGTCCACTTCTCGTCCAGCTTCCTGGTTGACCTGAGAAAGCAGTAGAGGATGGCCCAAAGCCTTGGGATCCTGCACCCGCATGGAAGACCTGGAAGCAGCACATGGCTTCTAGCTCCTGGCTCCTGGCTTCAGATTGGCTCAGCTATTGTAGCTACTTGGGGAGTGAAACAGCAGATGGAAAATCTTGCCGTGTGTCTTTCCTTTTCTCTATAAATCTCATCTGCGTTTCTAATAAAAGTGAATAAACCTAAAATATATATAGCATTTCTTTAAAAAAAAGAATATTCATCTTTGTTGGAAGAATGTCATCTTCTGCCTTTAAGAAACAACATGAAGCCCAAAGTGGTCCTTTGGCACTGCTTTTTTTTTAAGTTCCTTTGACATATGTAGTATGTCAAAATGGTCTACTCCCAATTTCGTAATCTCTAAGATTTCCCATCAATTCTAAAATCTAAAAGAGTATCTTTTCAGTTCCCATTTGATTAGTAGCATATGGTATCATTCATGCCTGGGGATTTGATACAGATAGTGTATGTTAAGATAAATACAGGCTTTCAATTATGAGCATTTATTAGATGCTTTCAATTTTTGTAAGGCAATGTGTCAAGAATTTCTGACCAAGAGAAAATCTGGAGAAAAAAAGGGAACTAAATAAAAGAGCAATTGAGTGAAAAAGGGTTATGATCTTAAAGGATGAGAAGTTTTGTAAAATTGATTTTATTATTTAATTTACTGGTACATTCAGTTCCTTTTAGTACAGCATGAACCCAATTCTGATTAAGGTTCTTAATAATGCCCCTCCATGTAATACTTCTTGGTAAGAGTTGATTATTGGTCAGAGAACACTGTCCAAAGGGGTCATGATATCAAAATTACCCTTGTTGGAACATCAACAACTTCATAGTTTTATTGAAAAAAACCTAGTCACCTCAGTAAATTGTGGTACTTGGTGTATCAGAAGGGTGTTCCAGTGGACGGTGTCCATGAAAGATACAAAGCTTTGAGAAAGTCCTAGGAAGCTTCTATTAGGGCTGGCATCGTGGTGAGAGGGTTAACCCACCACTTGGATTCTTATTAGGGAATGCCATGATGACTCTAAACTCTTCCATTTCTGATCCAAATTCTTCCTGATGCTCTGGGGAGGCTGTAAGTTATGGCCAAGGGACCAAGGATGCTGCCACACCTGTGGGAGACCCAGCGGGAGATCTGGCTTCAGGCTTTCCTCTGGGTATTAATGATGCTTAGGGAGTGACTCAGCAGATGAAAGATATCACTGTTCTCTCGCTTTCATCATGACTTTCATATAAATCAATAAATCTTTTAAAAGAAACATTAAGTATTGTATTTTGAAAACCTTTTGAATTTCACTTTTGTGTTAAATGACTTTTAATATGGTTTTAAAATTTTTTGTCTTAACTATAAACAAAATAAAGCACATTTGACCACATAGAATATGAAAATAATTGGAATGAGATTTACTGTATTGGTTGCAATAATGTACATTAGAGCTAAATTGCAAGAATGTAAACTTCAATTCCATTAGTTTTTACCTGTGGAGATTTTCTGTTTAAGCCATTCTCCTTTCTTGTTTTTTGCTTTTATCAAGTGGATAACATCAATATTACCACCTAGCATTACTGCGAGGATGTGACTCACTTAGAAAATGCCTGATCCATGATAAGCACTCTCTGAACAGTTGGGTGTGAGGTGTACGGCCTGGCAGTAGAGCTGTGGAGACAATGCAATGGGGCAGAATCTGTGAGGCTTCAGTTATCCCTCTCCATCCTGCATTACCTCTTCAGGAACAGCTATCTGATATCTGGAAGAAATCCTGTGCTGTATCAACTACTACGGGATGTGACCAGGCTGTTTACAAGCTAACTAGATCTGGGGCACCTATACAAACATCTGTTCACACTTTCCCAACCCTTTCTATCTGTTTAACACTTCACTCCTGCTAATAGAGATCAATTTTATACCATGCCCATGTCCCTCTCTAACAGTACATGTATATCGTTCTTCTTTAGCTTTTTTCTTCCTATTCTGTAAATATGTCTCTCTACACTTATCTGAACTCTATGAATTTAAATGAAAGGGGTGTGTATTTAATTTGTCTTCGCTTCATCCCTTCCACCACCCGTACCTTTGTGACGTATTCCCTTGCTACTGTTTGTCAGGATCACAGACTTCTTAGTCTGTCATGTGCATCTTAATGTATTTAACCATGACAACTTCGGTGTCATTCAGAGAGAAAAAGTGAAGGTGATTAAGTTCAAGTTGATTTTATTTCTGCATTTCTAGAGTTGGAGAATTAATTATTATTTATATGTCTACATCTTGATTCTTTTTTTTTTTTAGATTTGGGAATTGGGCAAATCAGTGCAATCTCTGGGACAAGGTTTTTTGTTTGTTTTTTAATAAAATAAGATGATAGTTATTAGAACAGGCGACTGTTGTGACATTCATTGACCGGTGCTATATATTCTTCAGACTCTGTGATTCATTTGTAACATTTAAGTATACAGGTAATATAATTCGGTGACTTGGGAAGTGGACATGATTATCTCATAAATTAAGGAGAAATTTAAGTTTCAAGAGTGTTAATAAGGTGTTCTGTATGACATAATCAGAAAAGAGCCAACCTGGAGCTGGAAATGTGGTCTTTGAATGAAGAAAGCTACATTTTTTTTAATTTCTTGCTTTTCTCTATTCTCAAAAGAGTTAATAACTCTGACTCTATTTTGCCAACCAAGTAATTGATAAATATCAGATGTTCTCAGCATCCATTCTCAATTGTTGCAAACTGGAACTCTACTAATAGTAGGTCAGTACTGTGACCGACAGAGACAGTGGCAGTCAGTCCTATTACTTCTCTAAGCAAGAAGAGAAACATTGAGGTATTGCATTCCAAGGACACCAGAATTCCTTTGTAGCCTCTGCTACCAATAGTTTTTCCTACAGGCATCTTCACTGATAGACCAGTTGCCAACACAGATTTGTCCTTTTTGATGCTTGCTTGTGCTCTCTAACTGTGGGCTCATTTGATAAGGAGACTGACTCCACGCCACGTTTCATCCTTTGCTCCATGGGCACTGTTTTCGAATTTGGCTCACAATCTACCCCTTGAGGGGAGGAAGGAGGATGACAATAAAGGGAGAGTTATGGGTTGTGAAGCCGTGCCTGACAGGCTATCTTTCCTAGAATTAGCTGGAAAAGCAAAAACGGATGTTATTAGAGGGCAAGTGTCTGGCACTGCTGCTCTCCCTGGGCTCTGTTGTTGGTAAGACTCCTTAATGGCTGAGCTTGGAAGGACTACACAACAGCTGTGCCCCGAGATAGCATGCTCTGAGCACGATTAGAGTAATGGCTTCTTCATTTCTTGAGCAAGAGGAGAGCTGAGCAAATGCATCATGCTTTCAGCTCAGGCAGAGACAGAACAGAGAATGCCAGGCAGCCAGAAAATCGCTGTCTTTCCCATCCAGATATAATGGGGTGGCTTAATCCATGAAAATAGGAAAAAAGTCCTCTCTCTTATAAAGTTTTTTTTTTCATAATCCACACAAAGATCTTAAGAAAATCATAGGGGTCATTTTTGTATAGTGTCATTAAAAATTATAAAGTCTATTTTTTTTCTCTGAGCCTGCCACTGAATTGTTTTTGACTTTAGTAAAATCATTTTACCATATCTTGCCTCAGTTTTTCCGCTTGTAAATTGGAGATAAGACACCTATTCTTTCAACATCAGAGGCATTCTGTAAGAATTGAATATGGTGATCCAGCTGGAAGTGTTTTGAAGTGTAACATGCATAGCAGGTGTTTGACAGAAAGATACAGTATCTGATAATATTGAACAGAAAATATAGGGAAAACACTCGGAATGGTTCCACGGCTGTTTTATTGGGACTTTAAAGTAAGCTCTTGGAAATTGCACTTACTTAACTACGTCCGAAACCTTAATGGGTTTTTATTTCTTTTGATGTTAACTCTTCAGCTTTTCTTAAAAACTGTTAACTACAGACAATGCAAAATCAGACACATTCTTTTAGAGTTCAGAACTTTCCCAGTTTACAAGTAGGGAAATAGTAGATTCTACTTCATATTTGCCTCATTTGCCAGTTCGGTAAAATAATAATAATAATAAAGAAAAAATGCACTAAATTTGATACACACAGACATACACACCCCACACAAAATTTCAATGACAGTACAAAACCTACAAATCTGTGCTCTGAGCTCATGCAAGGATGAAGGGCCTATCCATGTTTGTTCTTCACTCTTGGTTTAGGACATCTAGATTATGCCTTACATGTAACCTCAGTCTAATTTTAGATGTCTTTTCCTGGATGTTCTTGTCCTGTACACAGACACCAGACTAAAGGGTATCATACTAACCTTGTTACCACATTATTTTAATGAGCTTGTTTTTTTTTTTTTACCATATTGAAATGATATTGAAAGATCACATTCCTTTAGTTTTTAAATATTCACATATTTTATACCTCTGACCACTTTGCTTTGTGATCATTTTGAAAGATTTATTGATTAAAATTAAGTTACAAAGTAACAGAGAAAAATAAAGACACCATGTAGTGCCCAAACTGTGAAGCCAGGAACTTTATCCAGTTCTCTCACTTGGGTAGCAGAGACCCAAACACTTGGGTCTGATTTTCCCTGGAAATTAATACTGAATTAGATCCCAAATGGAGCAGCCACTTTATGAAATAGCACACATAACGGGATGCTGAAGTTACATGAGAGGACTTTATATAGTATGTCACAATGCTGGTTCCATAATCATTAATTTTATAAGGGATTTTCAATAAGCTATTGAGTACCCAGATATTTAGTTATATATAACTATGAACGTTTTGTGAGGATTCTTTTTAGATAAGATTAGCATTTGAATTGCTGAATCAAAGAAAGAAAATTTCCTGTCTGTATATATAGATATGGGACCCTCATTCTATCATTGAGGGATTGAACAGAATGAAGAAAAGCTCACCCTGCTCTGAGACATAGAGAAGTCTTCTTACATGATGCCCTCCAACCTGGAACTTCAGCTTTTATAGTTGCCTTTGGACTCCTGTTGGCAATGACTTCCTGGGTCTTGAGGAGCTTGGGACTTGAACTTCATCATCAGGAATCTTGGGTCTCAGGATTAGGTCTCCAGCTTCCTGAGTGGCCGTGGAGATCTGAGAGTTAGCCAGCTTCCACAAGTGCACAAGCCACCTCTGTTCAGTAAGGCTCTTAGTTCTAGTTCTCTGTAAAACATCTGACTGGTTCTCTTTCTCTGGAGAAATGCTATAAAATTGATCACATTTTGAACTTGAACTTTCTGACGAGAAAAAGTTTGGTCCATTTCTCTGTAGCCCATTATTTTAAATATACTGGTTTTCCAAGTAAAGTTTAGCACATCTTGGAAGAGAAAGGAAAGAAGGAAAGAAGGAAGGGAGGAAGGAAGGGAGGGAGGGAGAGAGGGAGGAAGGAAACGAGGAAGGAAGGGAGGGAAGTGAGGGAGGGAGGGAGGAAAAGAGGAAGGGAGGAAGGAAGAGAGGAAGGAAGGAAGGGAAGGAGGGAAAAAGAAGGGAGGAAGGAAGGAAGATAAAAGAAAGGAAAGATACAAAAAGAATTGGAGAAATTGCTGTGTGTTATGGGTTGTCCTTAAGTAATTAATATAGAGAACTTTTATTTAAAATAAGACCATGCTTAAGACCACACCCTTTTCTTTCTGGACAGCTGTGATTTCTGTCATTTTTGGTCATTAATTCTTTTCTTGGATAATTTTCCGCTACTTTTCTAAGTTATGCTGCAAGATCGAGGACTTCACCTTAAACTTCAGCTTTCCTTCTCTTGCACATTTGCACTGGATCCTCTTTCCACATTGTGAGCAAGATCATATTTATCAAAGCTATACTAAAATTGATGCAGCACCCTTTGGCTGCTCCTCCAAACCCCTTGACCTCTCACCATTGTTTTTTCTAGTTGTCTTTTTTTCCTCTTTCCATTCTATATGGTTTATGTTCCAAAACTTATTTCTTTACGTCTCAAAGCCCTAAACATGCTTCAATTTCATTTATTCCTTTTCTATTACAGGTAAGTGATCCATTTGGGAGCGACAGGGTAGTGTCATATTAAAATGAACACCACATGGGAGTCAACCACGTGGTTAGGTGCTGCATTCTTAACCTGGAGTTGTATAATTTTGGTAAATCCTGAATCCTTCTGCTGAACATTACACTGCCTACTCTATTGGATTTAAGAAACAAATTTATAGGCTTTGGAGAATTAATTCTTAAGCTGTTAATATGGAAATGTATTACTCTTTTTTATTCTCTAATTATACGGTACTTGCTTTGAGATCCCACATACTTCACCTTTTATTTTTATAGTGAATAAAAAGTAATCATCTCATCCTTTTTAAGATTTATTTATTTTTATTGGAAAGTCAGATTTACAGGGAGGGAGAGACACAGAGAAGATCATTCCATCAACTGATTCACTCCCCGAGTAATCACAACAGCCAGAGCTGAACCAAACTAAAGCCAGGAGCCAGGAGCTTCTTCCAGGTCTCCCACACAGGAGTAGGATCCCAAGGCTTTGAGCCTTCCTTGACTGCTTTCCCAGGCCACAAGCTGGGAACTGGATGGAAAGTGGGGCTGCTGGGATTAAAACCAGTGCCCATATGGGATCTTAGTATGTGCAAGGTGAGGACTTTAGCTACTAGGCTATTGTGTTATGCCCACATCTCATATTTTTTTATGTTGAAGAATACATTTCTACATTGAATTCTTGAAACATACCTAATTTATTTATTAATATTATTATTAGTCTTCTGGTAGACAAAAAATGAATTATATAATTTCATTTTAAGTTGCAATGAAAATATGATAAGGAAGATAGAGGAAAGAATTTCCTGCCGAGGCAGGAAATGTCCAGTGATGCTTCCATTTGGCACTGTCTGTCCCTGACATCTTATTGAGACTAAAGTGGCCTCTGCTTAGAGGCCCTACATTGTCATGAAAAGTAAGCTATATTTATTTCTGAAGGATAAGGCATATATATTCTATCTACAGGACTTATATAAACTAATTTAGAGATACCAAGTTTAGGAAATAATTTCATAACTTTCCAAATCATAAAAATGAACGAATAATGAAGAATCTAAAGATCTGAGTTCTAAGCCTGACTTTATGTTGAAATTGCAGTGGACTATAATATTGTAATAATATATGAGAAATCAGTGTGGGGAGGTGACTTACGGAGTGTGAACGAGGAAATCCCAGAGTCTGTGGAACTGCATCATAAAATTTTTAAAAATATATGTACATAAATAACAAATAAAATCTGTTAGCAAAAAAATGAAAAAAGAAATTGCAGTGAGATTTGGGGTAAACATTAATTTCACATTCAGAGTCCTCATTTGTTTAAAAAAGAAAGATGGGGCCTGCCTTGTGATGTCGCAGGTAAGGCAATGGCTTTCTACCTCAGCATCTCATATGGGTACCAATTTCAGTCCTGTCTGCTCCACTTCTGGCCCAGTTTCCTCCTCGAGTGCCTAGGAGAGCAGCGGAGGAAGCCTAGGTACTTGAACCCTTGCTTTTCACTTATGTGGAAGACTTGAAATATGCTCCTGACTGCTAGCTTTGGGGTGTCTCAATCCTGCCATCACAGCTATTTATGGAATCAGCAGATGCTGGTTCTCTCTTTCTTTCTCTTTCTTTCTCTTTTGGTGGGTGCACTCTTTGTTCTTTATTACCTCCCCCTTGGGCTAAGGGCAAAGTGGGGCCCCCCACACACAGCAGGCTGGAGCAGCAAGAGAGTGGCACCAATGGGAAGCTGTGCAGGGCACGATGCCCTGGCACCTAGGCCTCTGGGGGCTTAGTTAAGTGGCAAGTCAGGGCCGCCTGTGGGGACTCCCAAACTCACAGAGGCCAGTAGGAGTAGACGAGGGCAAGGAGGAGGAAGATGGCCGCCAGGAGCAGCATGTTCTTCCTCTTCCTTCTCCTGGCTGGAGCCTTTGCTCATCAGGCTGGTTTTTCTTCTTCTCTAAAGACCTCCTGGCCTCTGGGCTCAGCTCGGCTCTCTCGAGCCTGCTGGTCATGACCTCCAGGTCGCAACAACACTGCGACAGCTTCTCCAGCTCATCCATCTCTAGCACCACGCCCACATTCTCCCACTTCTTTCTTCATCATCTATTTATTTATTTATTTATTTATTTTTTGGAGGGACCGATTCTTCATTTAAAAAAGACACTTATTGTCAATAATCAGTGTCAAAACATTGCTCTTTCTATCAGGTTCACACTGTCAGGGTAGCTGGTTATTATCTCTCTCCCTGGAACATAACTAAAATACAGTACAAGAAACATCAGGTTCATTGGACGCTTTGGGGCTTTGAAACTGTAATGAGTTAAGGACTTTTGGGCTGCCTAGAACATCCCACTGGCGGCACTTGATTTTCTAGACCATGTCATGTACAAGGCTTCTGCAAGAGGCTGAATGAGGTCAACACACAGTTCGTCATTTTCACAATTTCCAATGGTTAAATGCATGAACCCTGTCAAAACTCAATCTTTTCCTTAGTGACAGTAGTTCTCAACCCTGAGTGCACACTGGACACCCTGAAGATTCCAACTGCTAATAGCACCAGGTTCAGAATGATGCATTAAATCTGGATCCCTCAGATCCAGGGGGTAGCTCAGGCACTTGTATTTTGTGGTATTTATAGCCAGGCTTGAGATGTCTGCTTTACAGCAAGAGTCGATATAGGGTGCTGTTGACAATGATAATCTCTTCTAACACTTTCTCTGCCCAGCGGTTTCCACTCAGGATAACCCTGCAGTTCCATGGCTACATGCTGTTGGATCCAGAATTGTCAGTTGATCATGAGACTGACTGACTTTGTTTTACTTAACTGGTATCATTCCACAGGATCTCTCCAGGACTGTTCCTGCTGTTGTTTGACAGTCATCATGCAGGAATGGAGGGGCATTCTTTACCTTCTGTAGTAGAGTTACTCATTGAATTGCTAGTAGTGAGTGCTGGGCTTATTTTTTTTTTTTCTTTTTAAATCACTAATGATATTATTACCTATTGCTGTTTCTTCAATTCATTTAGATAGCAGTTGTACAAGAATATGTCAAAAGTTCACAAAAATGGAATGAAAAGCTTAGTTTATTTTCATGCAAACTTTTTTTGAAGTCTCTGTGTAATTTTGGATCATTTGCATTTTCCATGAAAATTTTGAAGACCTGTCAGGTAAATCTTTCTTCTAAGAGAAAGTGATGAAATATTTTAATTAGTAATAAGTAATGGTTTCTTAAATCATGCTCTGTATTGATATACAATAAATGTGCTTTAAGATACAAAAGTTGGTAAGTCTGCTCAGAGGTGCAGATTTCTGGATCTCCCAGCCAAGTGGTTGAGGCTGGGAGAATGCACACTGGGCCAGACTTCCTGTTAGGATCCTAGCTCCCTTTCCAACAGTGCTAAGCAGTGGGTGAATCCTGGGCTTGCGGGCAACCAGTGTGCCAAAGGCACTGAGCTTCACCCATTGCCCACCTGGCGGAGAGCTCTGGGGTTTTATGGGTATGGAATTACTGCCTAGGGACATCCATGGATAAGGCCACTGCATGTGTAGGTGAGGAATGAATCCTGAGGGACTCCCAATGACAGGGTCACTGTACTTGCAGGTAAGTGAGGGGACTGAGACGTGGTGGTTCAGAAGGGAGAGACTGAAAGAGCTGTATGGATCAGACTCATGCATGAGCACACATGGGAGACCTGAACTGGGCTTGTTAGAATGGAACGTTGCTGACCACCACATGCTAGTCCATATGAAAGCTGGTGCTGGGGCCTGTCTAACAGGACTAGATCCCAGAACCTGAATAAATGTTGGAACAGGTGACAGGTCACATTAGACAGGGTCATGACACTAACCAGCATGAGAGAGAAACAAGTCTGGACATAGATTCTGTTGTGGGTATGTGGGCCAAACACTGTGGAAATGCGAGTCCCATTGGTTAGCTTAGGGGTTGGGGTGGTGATGGGCTGAGCTAGGTGTGACCATGGAACCTACTAACACTCACAGGTATAGGGACCAATAATAGTCTGGGCAGGTTCAGGCTGCAGCACCTGCATGTGCATCCTAGAAGAGGGTGTGAGGCAGGCCTGGCCACAACGTTCACCAGCTCATACTAGGCCAAGATGGAGGGACAGGCTAAGCCTGGCAAGGGCCTAGCACCCACTGGCATGCATGAGATCTGGGTCTGGGACTGGGTCGAGTGAGGGAACTTGGGAACTCTCCTAGTGGGTCATAGCTCCCACTGGTGAGCATGTGGTCCAGACCTGGGGTTGGGGAAGCTGGGCAAGGTAACTCCAACTGTTGGCAAATGTGTGGGTTTGTTTTGGAAGAGATGGGCCAGGCAGGGTCAAGCAAACCTTAGCTCACTGGCAAGTGCAGAAACCAGGCTGGAAAGCATGTTATGCTGGGCTAGGCTATCACATGTACCAGTTTGCATGAGCCAGGGATGGGAGCAGACTGAGCAGGGCCAGGTTCTAGCACCTGCAAGTGAGAGTTGGGACTGGGGCCAGGCTGGGTCAGGTCAGGCTACAGCATCAAAATGCAAACGCCAAGACAGGGGAGGAACTACACCAAGCTGAGTCAGAGCAATCACTGGCACATGCAGTATCTATGACTGGGAATAGGCCTGGTTGGGGAGGTGAGAGGATGCCCTGGCTGGGTTGCTGTTCCCACTGGTGAGTGTGAGGGCCAGAGTGGGGGCTGCTAACTGATGTGGACATGGCCGTAGTGTTCCTCACAAGTAAGAATCCAGCACAAGTATGGACTGGATCTGGACTGTGCCAGACTGGGCTAGACTCCAGCACCTACTGGTACTCGTGAGAACCAGGGTAGGTATAGGATGGGCTAGACTAGGTCTCTGTCCCTGCTGAGCCATAGGTGAGCTGTATGTGTGTGGGGGCCAGGTTTGGCTGGGCTATAGCACCCAATACTAAAAACTGAAAGGGGTGAGAGCCAGTCAAGAAAGACTACACTGTTCCTGCTAGGACAGGAGGTAGACTAAGTAGGGCTGGCCCATGGACCTACCAGTGGGTTAGAGATCTAGTTTTGGGAGAGGTTTGGATGGAGAAGCTTTGTTGGGACACAGTCCCTGCAGGTAAATGTAAGAACCGCAATAGTGAGCAGGCCAGGTAATGGTATCCACTCGTGTGCTTTTGGCACAGCTCAGGGTCAAACAAGGCTGGGCAAATTCATATTACCCACTGGCAAATCTGAGCACCAGAATGGAGTGTGGTTCAGGCCAGGCCGGGCCACAACACAGGCCAGTCAGTTCACATGAGGGCCAGGACTGGGGACTGGCTGGGCTGGGCTAGGCTGTCGCCCCACTATCTTGAGCTAGAACTGGACTGCAGCACCCAGTGTCAAATGCTGAGGTGAGGTGGGCCATGCCAGACTGGGCTGCAGCACCCAACCAGAACATGTGAGACCCAGAAGGGGTGAAGCCAATAGAGGGCTTCATGGGGTGTTCCTATTGAACTACCACTCCCACTGGTGAGCATGAGAGTTGGAATGGGGCAGACCAAGCTGGGAAGAGCTATAACACCTATTGGCCTCAGGTGAGTTGGATAAGGGGAAAGCCAGACTGCACTGACAGTTCCTACTGTTGCATGCATAAGCCAGAGGGGGTGTGGGTTGATTGGGCTTTGCCACAACAATTGCTGGCATGGGTGGCAAATTTTGTCCAGTTAAACTGCAGAGCTAAGTGGAGAGTGCAAGATCTGGGAATGGGAGAGGCCCAGTTGGGAAATAGTGGTTACTTCCCTTATGGATTGCCACTCTGATTGGTGAGCATGAGAACCAGGACTGAGCCAGAAGGGTTAGACAGAGAGTGGTACCTGGCAGCACATGTGTTGGGCTGGATAATGAGGCTGATTGGATTAACTAGGCTTCAATGCCCATTGACATGTATGAGTGCCAAATGTGATATGGGACAGAGTGGACCTATCAGCTGTACCTCTTGGCAAACACAGGAACAAGGGCAGGGAGTGTGTCGCTCCAAGTAGCTTCAGTTCCCACTGGTTTGCATGTGGGCCCAGTGTGTGGTGGGCAGGATCAGGCTGGACTGCAACACCCATTGGTTGTGTAGCAGCTTGTGCATAAGCTGACTAGGATGATGGACTATGCAAACCATGTATTGGCAAATACACACAAGAATCAGATCTGGGATCCTCTCAGATGAAGTTTCTTTGGAGTTTCTGGGGATTCCTGCAGCTGAACTACTGGACTCATAATCTCAACCATGGAGAGAATTCCAGGTTCCATGGTCTGACTGTGGAGTGCATGTGTCAGAGCTGGGCCTCCTCAGCAGCTTAAACAGAGCAGTGGACAGCAAATCCAGGTGCACATGGTCATGCATTGGAGTCTGCAGAGGACACCTGGTACCATAACAAAGGACAGAAGAAATTGATTAACTACCTCAGCCAAGAGCTGGCAGTGAATATCTGGGTAAACAGAGACTCTTATATGAACTATATCAGCTAGTGGATTTTGGAGAGATTTCATCGTGCTTGGAGTGGTGAGATCGCAGTAATTCAAAACTGCTGAACTATCAAAACCTCTTGAGCAGGCCCCTCAGAGAGCATGCCCCACACTTAGGACCCTGAGATGGTGTCTGGTGGCTGCCCTCCATCCCAGGAAACAGAGACATTTGGGAGGCTGGATATGGCTTCTCTCTTTATCTCCTCCCTTCTCCCAGAAGCAGGAAGGAAAAAAATGAAATGTGAAAATAATGGTCTCACTCATGTTCCTGTAGTCCTTGACCCTTGTGAACCTTATTAACTATGTAAAAAAAAAATCATCTAAATAAATAAATAAATCTTTAAAAAAACATGCAAAAGTTGATTTTCCCATAGTGAATGATAAACTTCTCAGCTTATTCCATTTTATTCCATTCTGCTATTTGTTTCATCGTTCTAATTTCAGCATGGGTGATTTACTACCATATACTTCCTGGCTACCTTTTCCATTGAATCCATTTGATTTGTTGCAGTAAGAACTCCTACCTGGTCTCTCAGACCGGATGAATTTCTGATAGATTAGCCCTTCTGTTCTTTCCTGTTGGGATTGTATGATCATTATATGTATGAATATGAGCAGGTTCAATTCAGTTTTCATGTTCATAACAATCAAGGCCTTACGAGTAGTTGGTAGAACTTGGTAAACATTATCAATAAATATTTGATGAACTAAATGAAGTCAATGAACAGTGTGTCCAGTCCAATTCAAGGCAATCAGCAATAAAGCAGTGGGACCAGGAGTGCAAAATTTCTGCTTTCTTGCTGAGTTCACTAAATCCTCCATCCTGATTGTCTAAGTCTGGGAGATGCTAGTCTAGGACGCATCCAGGGGAAGCACTGTCTTCTGACCAAGTCAGGTAGGACAAGCTCACACATTTTCCCAGTACCCTAAACCCTTGCACAGTTTGGTTAAAAACCATGACTGTTGCTGTGACACGCAAGCAACAAATTAGCATGAATGCAATGGCTCAGTGAATAGAAGCAGACACTCACTCTTTAATGTGTAAATCCATTGAGCTATAATATCTGACTGTTTTAGCTAAAATTAAGTCCCTGACAAGCAAAAGGATGCCTGACAGGTGTACTGGTTCCTCCTGGGGGAGATGATAAAGTAGGGGATGGTGTGAGACATGTGAACTGGAGGAGGGGAAATTGACTTCTCTGGGGATTCATTTACAAGCTGTTTACTAAAAAATTTAACATCTGAACAGCCTGTGTTGAGTGGCATTATCTTCCCATTTTTGTGTTCAGCAGCTGGTCATTCTCCCTCCCTTTCATGCACCGCCCCCCCACCTCTGCTGATGTCTGACTTGGGTGGCAAATAATCAACTTCCCTCTGAAAGACCCGGTAAAAATCACTCATGCAAGGGATCCATCAGGCTGGCCTGCCGGCCACTCATTCCTTATGAATCATCTGGCAATTTTTTAGTTTGACAATTGCACCTCATATATTTTAATATTGGTTTTGAAAGAAGAAAGCGGGGAACTTCCATTTCTTTACAGCTCCCTGTAATTTCAACTTGCTCTTTACTTATGTATGAAGTCGACTTGGGTGGAAAGGTTAGAGGCAGATGAATTTCTCGTTTCAGAGTCTGGGAAAGGCCAATAAAATGTGCAATAATCTTAATGCTGAGGTTTCACAGAGCTGAAAGTATGTTTTATATTCATAGATGACACTCCTTGAAAATGGTGACAGGAACCTCCTATTTTTCAGGATTTTTTCTTTGACTTTTTTCCCTGCATCTTAACCATGGTTAAATGTTTCTAGGCAGCTGTAAACAATAAAACCAAACAGAAATAAGAATCCATGATGACTTTAAAGAATTCATCATTTGATGCTTTCAGATCCAATGAAAAAGGAGTATGTGTTTTTTTCAATCAGAAAAGAACTATTTTTTTTATCTCAGCAATTTGCCAGCTTTCTAAGAACTTTGCATTTCTTCATTTTGTTTGTGAATCAGTTTGCTTTTGATTGTTTGTTGGGTGTCTAAAGGGTTAGCTTTGAAGCTCCAGGAGGCATGATAAAGCATTAAATGCTGCTGCTATGACGATAATGAAATGGAGTTTGAATTACTCTTACTTTCCTTACTACTGAAATAAGGAGATCAGCGAAGAAGGGAAGAAAAGAAAATGAGCAGGAGTAGATAGTCTTTGCAGACACAACCTATTATGCCACTATTTTGTCACATGTCTACCCTGAACATCCTATCCTGTTCCAGTTTGTTCAGAAGTCTAGATTCTATTTAATACCAGCAATTGTGCTTGCCATTGTATTGTTATACAATTTTATCTTAACAGCATTCCTTGAATCATGAAATTCTGTGCTAATAAGGGGCTCCTATAGCATTAGGTGTGCTTTAAATTAGTCGACCAATTACGATCTTCCCTCAAATTTTAGGAAGTTAACCATACCATGAAACAAACAATTCCATTTAGAAGGAAAAAAAAAAAATTTCTCTACAATGTAAAAGGCAGCATTTATGCATGAAGGAATCTAGAAACTGTAGAGTAAATATTGCAATCACTTTAAAATCCTCCATCAAACTGACTGTTATTAATATTTTGGTCTACTCCCACATTCTCTTACATATGTAAATAATCTCATGTATAATTAGTGGGGGATGGATCATTACTGCAGGAACCAATGCAAATAGCCACGTAGCTACTACATTTGTTGGTCCTTCAGGCATAAATTGATCCCCGGCATGGCCTATTTATCCAAGAGCACCAAATGCATCAAAAAGTTTTGGAGTAAAGATCAGAAATGAGAGCAGGTGTTTAGGTGGGTTTTGGTGGGGAAGGGCAGGGTACAGGTGGAGGCTGAGACAAGTAATAGAACTTCCAGGGCACTGCTGTATAATCCCTCCTGGCAACCACAGCTTCCCACTTATCTTTAGCAAATTCCTTCAACACTCATCAATTGGTTTGGGTGCATGCATTTTTAAAATGGAAAGTTGGTAGCATTTCATATGGGCTAGGAAGCCTTAAGTGACAGTATTCATAAATATAGGTGCCAGAGCAGGAAGGCTTAAGAAGGAACAGAAGCAGTAGGCATTGTTTTTTCTTTCCACAAATCCTGATTGCAAGGTCAAAGTGAAGCTTCGGCTGGTTACTTGAAGGCCTGTCTGCACTGAGATGAGCCCTGAGTTGTAGTGGTCAGGCTGAAATGGGTTCCTACAATATTGCTCAGAGTTGACATTTTCCTTTTTCTCCTTCAGTTTTGTACAGTATTATTTCTCTTGTGACTACATGCTGTGTATAATGTCATTTACAAAATGTATCGTTTATAGCATACATTATGTGTGTGTGCGAAGATGGGAATCCCTAGTTGTGGTGTGGGGTTCAGGAGCATGGCAGGGTTCATGAAGACCCCCAGCTGGATTTAGTATAGGTTCTTGATTTCCCACATGAAAGAATACAACCCGATATCATTCTGTTTGTTATCTAATTTGTAAAACTTCTCAAGAACAGAAGCCTCATCTTACTTATTTTCACATCTTCAGTTCCCCAAACAACTTTGGCACACAGAAAGTACTTTAAAAATTCTCATTGTTTTGGTAAGTCTTGATAAATCAGTGTTGTACCCTATTTCTTATAGCATAATTTTACAAGTAAAATAATGCATTAAGCATGTACTATGCATTCCTATTTTTATCTGTAGAGAACAGTGTTAAAAAAAAAAAAGGAATAAAACCTGAGATAAATGTAGAGGGAACAGAAGGACAAGATTTATTGAAAGGCAAAAAGCAGTGGTGCCTAAATATAGCCAACCTCAAGGGAGAACTGGCCCACCCAGGCTGAAGTCCTTTTTTTTTAAGATTAATTTTTTTTTTTTTATTGGGAAAGCATATTTACAGAGAGCAGACAGTCTGACAGCAACAGCCAGAGCTAAGATGATCTGAAGTCAGGAGCCTAGAGCTTCTTCTGTATCTCCCACATGGGTACAGGCTCCCAAGGCTTTGGGTCATCCTGCTCTGCTTTCCCAGGCCAAAACAGGGAGCTGGGTGGTAGTGGAACAGCTGGAACATGAACTGATGCCCATATGGGATCCCAGTGGATGCAAGGGGAGGATTTAGCCACTAGGCTACCATGCAGAGAGAGCCCTGGTGTCCTTTTATAGGTTAGCAGTGGGCCTGACTGAAGATCAGACAGGATTTATTGTGAAGCTGCTGTGTACATGGTGATCTTCAGGAAGGTGCCATGACTTCGGGGGAAGGGAAGCTAACCTAAGAATTGAGGAGTGGCTGTGCTGAGTTCCTGCCACCTTGCATCAGCTTGGAAGTCGAGGGGATTTGGGTAGGGCACATGGCTTGCGTGCTGCCATTCCTCAGCTCTGTATTCCTTCCTGACTTCCTGCCTCACCCATATCACTAGCTAACTGTGTTTTAGCATAAAAATTTTTAAACGTTCATTCAGAGTTTTTTCTAACACACGTTTTCTAAAAAATATTTATGTATCCTTGTATGTATATACATTTGTGTATATCTATGTTACCGGCATGGTCATTTACCTACACTCCCATTTCAAAAATACAGTGAACATTCAGATATAAAATTAGATGAAATAAAAATTAAACTGTATGTTTAATTATAAGAAAATAATGCTATATGAATGCAAAATTAGGTTAAAGATTATATATATAATACAAATTATATATATAATATGTATATAAAGATTATATATATATATATATATTTGTATTTTTCTGAGAAGCAGAGAGACAAAGAAAGATAGAGACAGAAGGTTTAACTGCTGACTCACTCTCCAGATACTTACAAGAGGCCTTGGAGACAAAGCCAGGTGCTGCAAATAAAATATGATTCCCCCATAAGGTGGCAGAGACTCAGTTACTTGTGCCAACATTGTTGCCTACCAGGGGCTTTGCTAGCAAGAATCTGGAATCAAGATGTAGAGTGAGGCCAGAAACCAAGAACTCCACTACATGATGCAGTTAAGACCAGAGTCTTATCTGTGAAGACAAACATCTGTCCCAATGCTTATTTTTAATGTATATTATCAAGTTTCCAAAACAGATGTACTAGCAATGTCTAATCCCATTGACCATTTCTGGCAACACAGCACTGATTCCATGAATGGTGTTTTGTTCATTCATTCATCTACTTGCTGAAACATTTTTTTAGCTTTGGATTTCTTATATTCATTGTGGTAGCCATCCAGCTAAACTGAAAAACATTTTTTTAAAAGATTCTATTTATTTCGTGAAAGGCAGAGTTACAGAGATACAAGGAAAGACAGAGCTCTTCTGTCTGCTGTGGATTCCTTATATGGCTCTGATGGTCAGGGCTGGGCCAGGTCAAAGTCAGGAACCAGATTTCATCCAATTCTCCCACATGGATGGAAGTGGCTCAAAAATGTCAGTCATCATCTTCTGCCTTCCCAGGCATGTTAACAGGGTCCTGAATCAGAAGTAGAGCAGCTGGTTCTCCAACTGACAGTCATATAGGATGCCAGTTCAGTTCCATGCTAAAGAGCCTGTGAACGCAGCAAAAGATGACCCAAGTGCTTTGACCTCTGCAGCCGTGTGTGAGACTTGAAAAAAGCTCTAGCTCCTAGCTTCAAACTGGCCAAGCCTTGGCCGATGGAGCCATTTAGAGAGTGAACCAGTGGATGGAAGATCTCTGTCTGTCTACCTCTGTTTCTGTAACTCTACCTTTCAACTAAGCAAACAAACAAACAAACAAATAATGTTTGGAATGTTTGGGTAAATTCAGATAAGAACCATGGAAATTAGACGGAGAATATTCAGCACTGGAGAACAACAAGAGGTAGATGAAAAGGAATGTGTAGGAACTTCTGCTCCCCCCGCCCCCAAATGCATCTGTAGTTCACTGTGAAAAGGGAAATTTTCCACCAAAATCTAAGTGGGAGGATGAATTGGATGGATTTTTGGGATCACAGTGAAATCTGAGTGAACACAAATGTTTAATTCTTCTGAGGGAACCCTGAGACAGAGACTACAAGCTATGAACTCACTGCTGAATCCAGGGAAGGCTTTTAGACACAACTCATGGTGGGTCTTAGCAGAGATAACGTTAGTTGTGGGGTGATTTGGACTCCCTGGGGACTCGCACCTAATAGGTCAGGAACAAACGCGGGTTGGCTTCCTTGATGATGTTCTGTGTTCTGCTGCTGTGCATTCTTTTGTGACAGCATCTGAGGTGGAACATTGCAGAACACTGCACCAAGAGGCCTTTCAGTGGGTCATAAAAATGCTATAAAAGCATGAAAATTTCTGCCATGAAGAGAAGACTTACAATAAAACAGGGAGCCTCCTAAACTCAGAAGCTAAGAAAAGCTGAGAAATAAAAATGATTCTTCATATTCCAAGGTGTTTGCACTGCTACTACCAAGTATTATTTGCGTGGATCGTGAACTTGAGATCGTCTTAGAGCTTTCTAGGAGGGTGTGATCATCTTCCTTTCTCTGGAATTCATTCTCCTATTGAGACCCTGTGCAGCTTTTTCGGCTATATGGAGGAGTATGAATTTCTCTCTGCTTCTCCTTTTGAAGGAACCCACAAAGCCCCATTTCGTAGAAGTGTCACTTTTTATCACTTTCAGGCCTGGGGAAAATAATGTCATATTAAAAGCGTAGCTCCTAAGATGGTGATCAACTTAGCAATGTATAGAAACTCATTCGGAGTGTTCCTGAGAACCCAGCTTTCTTTATGACAACGGCACTTTTGCTTTCAATTCCAGTATTTGATTTTCCAGTAAAATTCCTGGATATCCATTAGCACTAGTAATTTGAAGTAGAGTGTCGAGGAAGAGTTCATTTTCCAGATGCCTTGTGTGCAGATTTGGTTGTACTGAGATACAATAAGTACAATTCATATTTCTGTTATAAAATTCTAAGCATACTTAAGCAATAGACATAAACACATTAAATAACATCCCAAGCCCTAGGAACCTCTGTCTGCCAGCTGAATGAGCCCTTCTATATGTCATCTTGATATAATGCATTCCCATTCATGCTGTTATTGGATGCAAAGTGTTTGAAAAGATGCTAGATTGAATTAAAACCTTATTACATCTGGGTTTGAGATTTTGAGATATGGCCTATTTTCCAAAGATACATTGTTCTGTTTTTAATCTCACAAATGTGTGCATGTGTTTATGCCTCTTCATTTCTATCATCGTATCTTACATTCATTGGTCATAGGGGATTCCTGAGTCTCATTTTAAGTGTAATCAAGATATAGAGATGATAAAGTAGTATTTCCTAGGTTTAATCAGAGAGAAATCAAGGGATAAGGGGAAAGAAAGCAAGAAAGGTAGAAAAGAGAAAGAAAAAGGGAAAAAGGAATGCTTAACATTTGACATAAGCATAAACTATCTACTGAATATTGGGCAACAGCCCACAATATGCTCATTTGTACCTCTTTAATTTCTAAATATGCATGCCATTTAAGTATATAATAGACTGTTTCTTAGATACTTCGCTTATTCAAGAAATTTTCACAGTACAGATTAGTCACAATGCATTAGTTTAGTTCCCACTTATGTCTATTTGGAAAACAATATGTAGTGTCATAGCAGAGAGAACAATTAGAGAAGCAGTTAAGAAACCAGTTAAGATAATGCTATCCTATGTTGGAGTGAATGGGCTTAATGCTTGTCTCTGACTCTTGACTCTAACTTCCTGCTAAAGCCGATGCTGGAAAACTTGGTGATAGCCCAAGTATTTGGGTCCATGCCACCCACGTGTGAGCTCGGGATCGCATTCTAGACTCCTAGCTTTGGCTTCACCGAATACTAACCGTTGTGTACATTTGGAATGTGGATCGTTGTGTGGGAACTGTATCTCCCAAGTAAATAAAGCTTGAAAAAGATGAGATCGTGGTGCAGTATGAGTCAAGCACAATTACATGACGTCATAGGATATTTGTATGAACCTTCTCTTTGAAAAGTCAGTGCACATCCTAATAGAAATTAGAGCATATGTCAGATTAATGAGCTCTGTTGTAAACTCCAAATGATCAAGTCGTATTATTTCCCTTATTTGAAATCTCATTCTCCTGCACTGAGGCTTTCAAGGGTGAAATAGAGAAGTTACATTGTACACCATATAGGAATGGCCCCCTCACTGCAGTGCAAGCATAACTAGAACAAAGAAGATAACAGGAAGCATTACTTTGGTTAATTGGGCACAATACAGAGTTGGTCCCAAAACTTCTATCTTGTCCAAGCCCCAGAGTTAATTGGACCCATTGGGACACATTCAGCTCATAAAATTTACAGAGAACATATGTGTAAACAAGAATGCCAAGGAGTTATTTATAATGAGGATGGTAGTACTGCCTGGAGTCTTTTCATGATTTCCAGCCAGTACTTGCCTGGTTTTATGTATAGATGTAAATATTGCTATTGATATTGATAAAAGGGGTGGATATGGATATTCAGAGACCAAATGAACACTGAGAAATTTGAGTAGTGAATTTTGTTGTAGAACCAAGAGAACTGGCTGGACGGAAGAGAAGATGGATAATAGTTGAAACAACTGTTTCCAAACGACAGTGATTACAGGTTTCCAGGCTCTTGGTTTAATCTCTGTAGAGTTACACTCTCCCATTAATATTTAAATTCACTGCATTAAGGTTCCACAAGTAACAGTCTGTTCCAAATGCTCCCCCCACCCACATCCTCTTTCTCTGCCTTTCCCTGTTTTATTCAAGGTTATTGGAGAACATCTTTGTTGCACTATATTCTGCCTACAGACCTGTAACTGTGTTTACTGATCTTTCTTACATAACCAGTTTGGTTAAATAGTCATCAACTGTTACCTCTTCTTTATAAAGGTGATTTCTAGTAATTGCCATCTCCTTTGTGTTTCTTATCTCATTTGCTAGATGATTGTGGTATCATTGTGTGACATTTCTTTACATTCAGTCTCTATTCTTGACCTCTGACCCTTTGCAATAATTGCACATGTTGATACATAATCAGTTTTCCCCAAAATAATAGAATTTACTGAGTTACAAATCTCTTTCATATCTTGACAATTTTCCATTTTCTGAAGTCCAGGTCTGTCAGCATTGATTTTGAAGTCCATTATCAAACTATCTGTTGAAAATCCTTTGTGATGTTGGCATTGTGACAGTGGATAAAGACTCTGCCTGTGATGGTGGCTTCACAAAATACCAGTTCAAATCTTGGCTGATCTACTTCCAATGCAAGTCCGTACAGATACACCTGGGAAAGCAGCAGATGATGGCCTAAGAGCACAACTCCTTGCACACAAGTCTGAGACTATGGTCAAATTCCAGGCCCCACCCACGGCATTAAGTTGGGGAATAAATCAATGGATGCAATATAGGTCTCTCTCCATCTCCCCCTAATCTTCTTCTCTTTCACTGTAGTTCTTTCTTTCAAATAAATAGAATAATATTGAAAAATAATCAGTTGCAAAATTCTGCAATAATAATAAATCCCCATTTTTTAAATCTTCTATCCAGCATATCATTTTGTTTTCCACTTTAGGCATTTGTTAGTTGATTTTGCTTTAAGCCACCATCTATCTAGCTCTACTCAATACATGAATCATAGTTGCAGTGTTACACTTAGTAATCCCACTAGTCATACTTCTTACATCATGTTCTGTGCACCTGTACTTGTTCCAAATTTGCATTTATGAATATCTGTTTCCTAAGTTACAATACAATTCCTAGGTGACTTACAAGCTAGTTAATTTATGCCAAGTAAACACAGCCAGAGTAACAGATACATTTTACTGACAGCTTGTCGTGAATATAGAGTCATGTCCCCTTATCCTTTGGGGGATGAATGTTCCAAGATCTCCAGGAAATATTTGAAACTGAGGGTAGGATATAAATCCCATAATACTGTGCTTTTTTCTTGTACATCAACCTGTACATCAACCTGTAATACATCAGGTTGTACATCAACCTGTAATAAAGTAGAACTTCAATTAGCAACAGTAAAAAGAAGTTAACAACAATAATAATGTAGAACAAGGTAATCATATGATACAAGTCATATAAATAAGCTTGCTCATTCTCTCTCCTCAAATGTCTCATTCTATTGAAGTCACCATTGTTGTGATAATATGGATGATGCAATGCCTACGAGACTGGATGAATTGAGGTGAGTGATACAGGTAGCATTGGACTACCATTGATGTCCACAGAGTGGGCTCATTAAGCCATTGTGAGCCTTGTTGATTTATGGCAATCTCAAAAAACAAAACCACAGATTAAGTGAGGAGCACTGTGCTCTTGAAAACTTTCTTCTGTTTGATAGCTGTGCCAAGTGGCAAAATCTCAGAGAACAAAGAGTAACTTAGCCATTTATGTCATTTTATATATACTAATTGTTAAGGTATTTGGGATGGCAAGAATAGCAAGAAGGGCCATTCTCTAAAAATACAAACCATCTTGAAAACTAATGGTGGCAAGAATTTCTTTTTCTTACTATGTCTTTGAAAGTTCAACAAAGATCACTTAACATTTGTGAAACTATGGTCCCAGTTTAATGGCTCAGTGGCTAAACCCTCACCTTGTAGGCACTGGGATCCCATACAGATGCCGGTTCTTATCTCGGCTGCTCCTCTTCCCATCCCGCTCCTTTTTTGTGGCCTGGAAAAGCAGTTGAGGATAGTCCAAAGCCTTGGGACCCTGCACCCATATGAGAGACCCAGAAAAAAACTCCTGGCTCCAGATCGGATCAGCCCTGGCCATTGCGGCCACTTGGGGAGTGAGCTAGCAGACAGAAGATCTTTTTCTCTCTTTTTCTCTCTATACATCTTCTTTTCCAATAAAAACAAATAAATTTTTGAAACAAAATTTTATGAGACTGTGCCTGCATCAAGTTGGAACTTGTGTGGGAATTGCCTCCTGCCTCTCAACCCAGTATTTGCTTTTCTTTTAGTTCTCTTGAGAGTTCCATCACAGTTGACCTTGCTAGGAGCTGCCTAAAGCACTCCACAATTGGACCAGCACTGTACTTAAAGATCATTTCCTCATCTCCTTCCCCTTCCCTGCCCTACTTAGCTACAGTCTGGGGACTAGATATTGGATAAGGCAAAATCTCATTATTTTTGCATTTCAACAACGTGACTTTTGAGCAACTTTTGTATTTCCTGTGTTTGTGAGATTTCTGGGAAGTATACAATTCAGTTAGTAACTTTAAGGAGTGAGACTTTGGTGCAGAACTATGATTTTTATACACATTCAGAAGAGCTGTAAATCTCAACTTCATCTAAAACCATGAGCTCCTGAACAAGTTATTTGAATGATCTGTTCCTGTATGCCCTTACTGTTAACAGGGAGCAAAAGAACTGACTCACGTGTTGTTATCAAACAAGCCTACTGCAGGGCTTAAGGTCACAGCTCTGAAAAAAACAACAGGAAACACTGTGTATGAATCATGGTTTACTAATGATGATTCTGCCTACATTCCTCACTAGTAGTGTGAGGAATAACCCTAGCACTTACAGGGTGGTGGTGAGGATCGAATGGATTTAAAATGCTTCAGTTACTATCTGCCATATGCTAAAAATGTAAGTACCAAACAAGTGTCAGACACTATCAGAGACAGTACTTAATGGCTTAGCATATGCGAAGTGCTTACCACAGTGTCTGGAAAGCCTGTGTGTGTGTGTGTGTGTGTGTGTGTGTGTGTGTGTGTGTCTCAAGTGCACACACACACCCTCTTCCAGCCCATACCCAACAGTCAGAATGTGAAAATTTATCAAGTCTTCTTTCCTTTCTTATAATGACCTTCATGGCTTTTTGTCTATGTTTGAGTCTTCAGATTTTGTTGGAAGCTCAGCTTCCAAGTCTTAGAAGTCTCAGATTTTGTGAGACCCAGAAAACAATTTAAACATTGAGGAGATGACTTCAGAATTATTAATAGAAAATTCTGTAGAAATGAAGAAAAAGAGAAAGCTGTCACAATAAATGACATTCAAGGGTACCTCAAAAAGTGTAATTAATACAGCTTGGGGGAACATTGTATAGTGCAGAGGGTTAAATTGTCTCCTGAGATGAAAGAATCTCAGATGAGCACCTATCCAAATCCTATCTGTTCCACTTCTTATTTGGATTCCTGCTCATATTCTTGAGAAAACAGAAAATAACCTGGTTACTTGGTAGACATAGTTGGTGTTCCAAGTTCTTGGCCTCAAGTCAGACCAGGTCATTAAGGCCATTTTGGGAGTATACCACGCAGATGGAAGACCTTTCTGTCTGTCTTCTTTCTTGATCTCTCTTTCAAATACATACATTTATTTTCCTTAAAGAAGGAAATAAAAAAAAATTTGGTGCAACACATTTTTGAAAGCTATGCATAGTTTTCCTAAAATACATATTCTGTATGCTTTGTAACGAGCCCTTTATCCATTGAATTCAAGTATTTTTACATTGAAATAACGATTGAGTTGTATTTCCACAAACCTTTAGAGTGCTTCCACATTGATTTCCTTATGAACAATAACTGTGCAAATAATGGGCTATCTTGTGACATTTAATATTTCTGTATCATGTATAGTAATAAAAATCAGAACAGGGAACTTTTCCCCTACTTTGGATTACTCATACACTACATACCAGTTTATTGTGAACCATTCGCTGTGCTTGTAATACTAGGAACTTATTCATTCAGTATACCTGTGGTTTGGCACGAGGAATGCAAACTTCACCTGCTTTCCGAGCCTCTAATGATTCCACTCTGTTCAGATTGAATTTCTGTTAGCTTTCACATCTGAGGAAGACTCTGAGGTACTTATCTTTCCATATCTGGCTTTTTACACTTTATGTAATGTCTTCCAGTTCCATGTGTTATGTTGCTAATCACAGGATTTCATATTTCATGGCTGAATACTATTTTATTGTAACTATTGAACATACCTTCATTATCCATTTCATCTGATGAGGGACATCTTGCTTGAATCACTGCTTTATGTTGTGAATCTGCTGAAGTAAATATGATGGAGAAAGTGTCTCTTTGATACAATGGTTTCATTTTATTTGTTTGTTTATGATTTATTTGCTTCTTTTGGAAAGACAGATTCACAGAAAAGAGGAAAGACAGAGAGCAAGCTCTTCCATCTGCTGATTCACTCCCCAAATGACTGCATCAGCAGGAACCAAACTGATCCAAAGCTGGGACCCTGGAGCTTCTTCCAGCTCTCCCACGTGGGTGCAGGGTCCCAAGGATCTAGGTACAATCAGGCAGCTGGATGGTAAGTGGGGCAGCCAGGACATGAATAAGTACCCATGTCGGATCCAGCCCATGAGCAAGGCAAGGATTTTAGCCACAGGGTCATTGAACTGCCCCCAAAGTATTTCATGCATTTAAATACATACCGAGTAGTGGAACTGTTGTAACAAATAGTAGTCATATTTTAGAGTTTTTTCCACAGCGGCTGCACTGATTTACATTCCCATCAGTGTGGGACAAGAATTTACCATTCTGAACATCCTTAGCAGAGTGAATTGTTCTCTGTGTTCCCCTAACAGCCATTCCCACAAGGCTGAAGCAAGACCTCATTATGATCTTGACTTGTATTTCCCTAATGGCTACTGATGTTGCACATTTATCATATATTTTCCAGTCACTTATATTTCTTCTTTTGAGCAATTTCTATTCAGGTCCTTTGCCCATTTCTCATCTAGATTGGTTGGAGTTTCTTGGTCATTGTTGGATTTTTTTTAGAGATTCTGGATATTAATCACTAATTACATAAGTGGACTAAATACTTCCTCCCATTATTCCATAGAATGTCCCTTCATTGTTTTCTTTGTTTGTGCAGAAGCTTTTACCTCGTTTTGTTTTTGTTTTCTCTTTTTGGGGGGATTTAACACAAATCATTGCCTACACCAGTGTCTTGAACTCTTTCCCATATGTTTCCTTTATTAAGTTATTCTTTCACTTCCTTAGTCTGTCTTGAGTTGATCTTTGTATACACTAAGAGGTAGGGTCCAATTTTAATTTTCTGCATGTGTATGGCCAATTTTTCCATCATGCTTTGTTGAAGAAAAAAATTATATTTTCTCCAGTGTGTGTTTAGTTGGCTTCATTTCTGGTTCTCTGTTCTGTTAATTTGTCAATATGTCCATTTTTTATGTAATATCATGCTACTGTGATTACTATAGCTTTGTAGTATATATTGAAATGGGTTCTGTGATACCTCCAGTTTTATTTTTTCCACTTAGGATCTCTTTGGTTTTCCTGTATTGTGTGGTTCCATACGAGTTTTAGGATTCTCCCCAAAGTATGTAAAGAATACCATTAGTGGTTTTATAGGCATTGCATTACTTCTATAGATTGAATTAAATGGTATAAACATTTTAGCAATACTAACTCTTCCAGTCTACAAACAAGGGATTTTTGTGAATATGTGTTTAATGATTTCTTCCATCATGGGTTTGATTCTTTTCACTGTAGAGATCTTTCACTTCCTTGATTCTGTAGCTTTTGTGAATGCTATTCCTAATGTCTGGTGCATGGGATCCACAATAGCAGATGATGCTATCAATAAATGATCTTTAGAGAAGAGATGTAAAAAGAAGAAAGCAAAGAAACTGACAGTTGATGTTGAATCCCACAAGTGTGTATTAGATATTTCTATGCACTAGACACAAAGGCTAACTACGCTGCAACAGACAAAATAAAATCCTGCTCTCAAAAACATGTTTACTTGTTTGAAGAACAGAACATTGTATGAGGAGTCAGAGAGAGAGAGAGAAAGATGGAGGGAGAAAGAGAGAAAGGGAGTGAGATGCAGAGAGACCAGAGAATTTGCTAGTTTACTTGCCAAATGGTCCCAACTGCTAAATCTGCACCAGGCTGAAGCATCAAGCCAGACATTACATACTGGACTCTAATATGGGTGTCAGTGAGCCAAGCATTTGAGTTATCTTCTGCTGCCTTTTAAGGAACATCAGCATGGACCTGGTTTGGAACACAAGCAGGCAGGACTCCAAGTAGCACTCTCGTTTGGATCATCTGTGTTACCAGCAGAGACATAACTCATTGTGCCACAACAAGCAGGATTTGTCTCCCGATTTCTTTTTCAAAATAATCATTATTGGTGTACAAAAGGTGGCTTTCTTCGTGCGCAAATTTGTATCCTGTAGTTTTATTGAATTGATTTATTAGTTCTTTCAGCTTTTTGTTGGAGTATTTAAGATTTGTCCTATTTGAAACCATGTTATCTGGGAAACAGGTAGCTTGACATCCTCTCCTGACTTTGATGTTCTTTATTTTTTCTTATTAATTACATTGCATTATGTGACACAGTTTTATAGGTACTGGGATTCCCCCCACCCCTCGCCAAACCCTCCCCTCATGGTGGATTCCTCCACCTTGTTGCATTACCATAGTTCAAGTTCAGTTGAGATTCTTTCATTGCAAGCATATACCAAGCATAGAGTCCAGTATCTTATTGCCAGGATAAGTTCAACGGCTTCTTGGGGAGACCATCTCTGATGTTCTTTATTTTTAGCTCGTCGCTAATTGCTGTTTTTAAGACTTTCAATATTGAACAGTGAGAGTGAGAAAGATGGTCATCCTTGTCATTTTTCTAAGATCTAACAGAAATACTTTCTGTTTTTTTTTCCTTTACTTATGATGATTTTGCTGTGGATGTCATATTTATTCCTTATAATTTTGAAACACATTGCCTGAATACATAATTTGCTAGGTGTTATTTTTTGAAGCATTTTTCATCATACTCATTTCCTATGAAATTTTTGAATTTCCCTTGTTCATGTCCCACTGAATCTTGAGTAAATGCATTCCCAAGTTGTGTCCATGAAGTTGGAGCCCCCACATGTTCATGGCCTTAGGCCACACAACTCAAAGAAAGTGAGATAGGCTTGGAGCTTAAGTAGAATTACTGGAGTAGTAGTCTTTGATAATTATATATGAAAAATATCACTTAATCTTAAAATCTGCAACCACAGCTAGTCCTGTAGACCCATATCTAGGACCTGTCTCAAAACTTGAAAGATAAGAACATATTCAATTGAAGTGTTCTGAAAGTAAACCATGTTAGTCTTATTTTAAATATCCTCTGTGTGAAGTAATTTTCTTAATAAAGTTTAAGAAGCCAAAGCCTGCTGCTTCAACATTTTAGGCATTTATTGGAGAAAGAAAGGCTTTACCTACTGGTTTACTTCCCAAATGATAGCAACAGCCAGGTCTGGACTAGGCTGTTGATTTGTTGAAGTCATTTGTTGATTGACTTCCAAGCCCATTAATGGAAAACTGAATTAAAAGTCGAGGCGGGGCTTAATCCCTTCAACCCATGATATGGGCCTCTCAAGTGGTTAATTCAGTTGCTGTACCACAGCATTCTCCCTCACTGTTATAAGTATTAGAAGAAATTCCCGTCATGTCCCTCTTTTTCAAAACTTCATCCTTCAACATATTTAAATCAGGCATCATTTGCAATTTACTGAAAATGCCTGTGTCAAAATCTCCTGTGACCCACTGTTAAACAGTCTTAATCTTAATCTAGTAAAACAATATATCACTTTGATTGCTTGTGATACTAGAATTTTTTGAAACCATCTAATTATAAATCTATAGGATACTATATGAATGGATATGTACAGATCGCCTCTAACAAGATCTGAGCACATGGCCATTAAAATCACATGTATCCAGTTACAGGATCCCAGCTCATTCCAGTCTTGTGCTGCCTGCTGAGATCTAAGTTCTTGTTGTGACATTTTTCTCATCAAGACATTGTAAAAAACATTTCCAGACCACATATGTCAGTTCCGTGAGAACTGACGTTTATTAAGTGTGTTAAGTGAACATCATGAGTGTAGCACCAAACATTAGCTATAAATCAAAATTAACAAAAGTGACATGAGTTCTCAGGAGGCAAAAGAATTCAGATCTTAAATAATATGGTTGTCAGGAATCACAATGAAAGATGCATTTCTTCCCAAATATACGCACAGATGAAATGCAGAGAAGTTAAGCTGTCAAAATAGACAAGAGAAAAGGAAGTCTGTTGCTTAGCTTTTTTGTTTTAAAGATTTATTTTTTTTATTATTTTTTTTTATTGGAAAGGCGGATATACAGAGAGGAGGAGAGACAGAGAGGAAGATCTTCTGTCCGATTCACTCCCCAAGTGAGCGCAAAGGCCAATACTATGCTGGTCCGAAGCCAGGAGCCTCTTCTGGGTCTCCCACGTGGGTACAGGGTCCCAAATCCTTGGGCCATCCTCGACTGCTTTCCCGGGCCACAGGCAGGGAGCTGGAAGGGAAGCGGGGCTGCTGGGATAGAACCGGCGCCCATATGGGATCCTGGGCTGCAAGGGGAGGACCTTAACCACTTGCGCCACTGCGCTGGGCCCTGCTTAGCTTTTGAAACAAGTTAATATTACAAGCTACTAAGGTTTCCTTGTCCAATGGGTTCATGTGGAAAATTCAGGTGCCCAAACATCCAGCTCATGAAAGAGAAAATCAAACAAGGTCTCAGGCCAAAGTACAGGCAAAGTGTTTTGCTTACTGCTGAAGACATTTTGTCACTGCCTTTTAAGAAGCATTTACATAATTGCTTAAGAAAATAATTTTAGGTCATCCTGACTTTTTCCATGGGAACAATTTTGCAGCATTGATGGGATAGTAAGCAATGATTAGGAAAGACAGGTAATTGAAGAAAAATTAAAAATGATTAAGCCTCAAGTTTATCATTATGAAGCTATGTTTGGGGCTACAAATTCAGTTCTTTTTGAAAACAATTTTTAAAATTTGTATTTTAAAATTTGAGTTTTATATTACAATTCTATAGAGATTGGTATTCCTCCCCCTGCAAATTTTTATACCCTGCCAGCTGACTTTCCCCATATTGTTACAATAGTATAGTCCTTATAAGGAGTTATAATTCCATCTGTCTGTTTTTAAGTGTGCCACGACATTGCTGGAACAGACAATGTCAGAAGTCCAGCATCCCATTGTAAAAAAAAAAAAAAATGTATTATTTTTAGTAGAAAAGCAGATATACGGAGAGAAGGAAAGACAGAGAGATCTTCCATCTGCTGAACACTCCCCGTGTGGCCTCAATGACCAGAGTTTAGTTGATCTGAAGCCATGAGCCAGGAGCTTCTTCCGAGTCTCCCACATGGGTGGAGGGTCCTAGGGCTTTGGGCCATCCTTGACTGCTTTCCCAGGCCACAAGCAGGGAGCTGAGTGGGAAGTGGAGCAGCTGGTACATGAACTGGTGCTCATATGTGATGCCAGTTCATGCAAGGTGATGATTTTAACCACTAGGCTATCATGTTGAGCTCCAGCTCTTTTTGAAATTTCCTTACCCAAGGTACTGTCAAAGTGAGCAAGGTAGGAATAACCTTGGCCTAGTACTTTGCCTTTTCTTCCTTTCTTCTAGTGCAATACAGTATCAAGAGTGTTGGTTTTCCTTTTGGTTAGTCTAGTGAAGACATTTGCTCATCCTCTTCCACACTGATGCTGTATGCTACAGGTTTTCATAATCTCTTAGTGAGGCTATTGATAATGCCTCCTGCCCAAAATCCATCCTTCTCACCATTTCTAAAGAGAAACTCATTTTATGTTGGTCATTTGCTTAGTAATGCCAACAAATCTTACAGGTGGTATTATCTCAATTCTCATCACTTTTATCTTCCACAATGTCCAGTCTTTCAGAATTATTACTTCTCTAATTTGCAATATTATAGGTACCTTTTTACCTCTCTGTCTATTCTATCTTCTGAAATCCACTCTCCAAGTTTCATTTTATCTTTAAATCTTTGCTATTAGACAAATCTATTGTTGTTTTAATTATTTCTTTTTACCTTCTTTAAAGACAGGAATCATCATATCAGTAGGTCTTTGTTGTCTCAACAGTAGCAGGTGTCTAATTCATACATATTTACTTTACAAATCAAAAGGTAATCAAACTGAAGCAAATATATTGTCTGGCCTGTAGGACATAATAAGCAGGCTTCTCCAGGAGGCTGAAGTAGATTAATAATAGTAATATTAATACCACCAACAATAATTGTGCTCCTACTTTCAGGAAATACAATGCCAGAAATCTCAAAAAAAATGAGAAGGAAAGCTGACATGGAAGAAGAGAATTGACCAACTCTAGCTGATAGATTATTGAGCTGTTTAGTGCAACTGATTGCTTTTCTGTGCAGAGGTACCATTTAGAGACATAGTACATTTTGCCTTAGTCTGTTTCAGCTGTATAAGGAGAAAGAGTTTATCTAGCGGCTTCCACTCTAATTGGACAAAAAAATCTTCTACATGGAACATTAATTCATTCATCCATTTCCTGGCACACCAGTTTAGGTATCACTGAATGCTTCAAAAGCAACCAGAATAGCCAGAGGTGGCTGTGCTATGACAGACACAAACACAAATGGCCATAGAGAAGTAAGAAAACTATGTCCGGGAAGATACGAGGTATGGCGTCAGAATTATCTGGCTCAGTCGGCCTCTTAAATTTTCTGATCTACTTTCTCCTTTTCATTATACCTTGGTCCTGCTCTGAGCTCACAGCCTCCATTTTTAAGAGAAAAAGAAAATGCTTTGTTTTTCCTCAAGAAGACTGATACAGGTTTAAACGACTGATCAGCCATGACCTCTGATAAGACTTCATGCAAATCCTATGCTAGCTGCTCTTGTAACTTCCTGAGGACATAGGGTATTTTCAACGTCCTCCTAATCACTCTGAAAAGACTCGGGTCACTTTCCCCACCATTGCATCTCTTGACTGGCCTGATAGTTTGGCTACTAAAATAATCAAACAAATTTCCCTGAGGGTTTTAGGACTGTAATAATTGTAATAATTGTTGAATAATTATTCCAATAATTTCCTATTGTCACTGCAGACCAAGAAAATATGGTGAGATCTTTCTCAGAAAACTCTAAACATCCTGCTCATTTTGCACATTTTTGCTGGCAACGATTGGATATCTTGTTTGGCATTCAGTGTTAATCAGCACATGAATGCATTGACAATTCCTCCTGCTTATCTGTCCACAGGCATGAAGAACCCAAAGTGGCCACATGATTGTGGCAGCCCCTACCTTATTGGAATATTGACTCTGTTCAAATCACAATTGCTTCTCTTTTTTGGAATGGGAAATTTTAACTAAGCAGAAGTCAGGTCTGTGAGAACAACAAATACATTTCTAGCCAGAGACCATTGGAATGATGGTAAAAGGCCAATGTTACCTCTTCTGGTTTCCAGACTCTTTGAGGATTCTGCCTAAGCCTTGGCCGTGGACTCAACACAGGAGATTGCTTAACCTTATAAAATTATCCCACGATACTACAAATACTAAGTAACAGGGTGAGACGTTTCTCTGCCTGGCCTCAGTACTTGAGTATTTCTACATCACGGCGATCCTTCAGTATCTCCTCTATCCTGAGGAACAAGAAAGCCTGGACTGAAAAATGAAAGGGCCAGTTTGAGTGCAAAACTAATCGCAGCTGCATTTTTGCATATGCCAGTCACTGAACAGTATATTTCAAATATACTCAAGTACAAAGACTATTGGAAATGATGCTAGTGAGCAATCTGATGCAAAGGGATGATATTATATATGTGATATATGTGTCTAAGATAGCCTCGCAAAGAAATCAGAATACACAGACACACAATTTTTACTTTGCACCATTTCAATATGCATAAATTTTAGTTAGCACAACTAATGGTTTACTTAGTAACAGTGCCCCTCGTATGTGACTTGAATTTTAGCTTCCATGGAATGTTAATTGTAAGTAATTGCATAAAAGACAAGTGCTGCTGTTAGCTCCTCCATTCACAAATCATAATACAACTAAAATATGTGCACCGTGACCAGTGATGAATCACAACACCTATATTAAAATCAGTGATTGGTCACTGCCCATCTTTATATATAGGCATGTGCGTGCCTCCTTCTCCCTCAGGACACGTATGGCATTTTACCAGTCTGGATACTAAAAGAAGAGAATTGGCTAATAAAGGTGAAATGGCAACAAAGGCATTAATAATGATGACACTAGAAGTGATATTCAAATAAAAAATAAGGAATATTACGGAAGAACATTGACACTGTTGCTTTTATTTAAGACTCCAGGCATGCCACCTGAGGACCTCAAAAATATTTATAAAACTATTACAATGAAGAGGATGATGATATCCTGGAGTGAGTGACACTGGCATGAAACATCACGTTATTGAAAAATTTGGAGTTGTTTCATGGCCCACCGAGTGCAAAATAAAATGATAGTTGCTGGTTCACATGTGGCAGTTCACCACGTATCATAATATGTTCTGGTATTTTGTTTATGATATAACAAGGTATTATAAATCAAGCAGTTTATGAGGGAAAAAAAATTCCCAATGTTTTCAAGTATTGTGTGTTATGTCTCAAAGTTCTGGCAAATGCAAAGCCTGAGATCTGGGTGTTGACACATGGATGTTTGTTGGGGTCCTGCTTCTTCACTAATGTTATTTTGTCTCTGTCTCCTTCATGGTAAAGGAAGTGTGGCAGCTCTTTGGGTCATGGTGAAGGAAGTGTGGCAACTCTCTGGTTCACGGTGGAGGAAGCATGGCATGTCTCTGATTACTTTCTCATTATGGCATGAGTCCTGTTCCATTGTCTTCTCCAAACAGGCTCTACCTCTTGATACCATCAGTCTGCAGGATGGGGTATTACGAAGAGAATTTTAAGGGGTTGACATTCAAGACCTCAGCACCAATGCATAGGGATAATGGATGCTTTGCTTTCTAAGCTGTGCCATGATAAAGCATAGGCAAGCCCTATTTGACAACTAAAGCAAATGAAAAACTTTTTATATTAGTTTCCCCAATGTTTTCAAGTATTGTGTGTTAATTTTTTCTCCTTTTCTATTATTTTTGTCATCTTGTGCATTTATAACTTACAATAGGATATTTTCTAATATTTTAGCAAAAAGAGTATAAAAACTGATGCATGAATTCTTGCTTTTCACGTTGATTATTTAGAGAACACACTTGATCCCAATACTTTGTGTACAATGAGGCCATCCTTATTTTGCATATACTGGAAGTTCTCCAAAAGTTTGTGGCACACATATATTCTGATTTTAAACCATGCATGGATTTCAGAAACTTTACATCAAAGTAACCTTATCTTTTGAATCCATTTTCCACAAGCTCTTTGAAGTAACATCATGAATATACATACAAATATATATAAAAAAAGAAAAGGTGGCAATGGATTATTTTAGTGGTAATCATGTTTGCCAAGTTGAATGAAGAGAAATTATGATAAGTGTGTACCTGATAGACAAGGTGGACATCTCAGTAAATACTGAAATCTTAGAGATGAATTTTCAAAGAAGGAATCTTGTTCCCCAGTAGTCAAAAAAGTGATGGGGATTGTGGTGATTGCTACAGAAAGATGACACAGCTTGTATATGGTGGGGTATGTTGAGTTGGGAGAATCGAGGATGTTTTGGCACTCTGGCGCAGTGGGCTAAGCTATGCCTGTGATGTTGATATCCCGTGTGAGTGCCAAGTTGAGTCTCCACAGTCCTACTTCAGTGCCTGCTCCCTGAGAATGCACCTAGGATGGTCCAAGCATTGGGCTCCTTGTTATCAATGAGGAAAATCTGGGTGGAGTCTTTGGTCCAGCCCTTTGATCATTGCAGGCATTTGGGGAATGAACCAACAGATGGAAGATCTTTTTCTGTTTCTTTTTATATTTCTGCCTTAGAAATGAATACATAAAATCTTAAAAATATAGATAAAGGGGATTGGTGCACTCAAGGGAGGGGAGAGGGAAACAGGCAGATCATGGGTAATGGACATCTCTCTGCTCTCTGATCAAACAAGTTTGATCCTTTAACTTTAGGTGATTGGCATCTCTGAGGAGATTTTCTGCAGAAGCATCGGAAAATGTCTTTAGGGCAGTTACTCTCAGGAGTTGGGAAAATGGCGGTGATAGGACCCTGCAGCATGTAGGGAGGGCTGTCAAAGACTGATTGATGGCCAGTATTGTGTTGCAGGTTAGAAATGAGGAGAAACTGACCAGATAGATGGGACATGCAATTTTTTTCCCACTGCCCTCCATCCTCCAACTGTGGGTTTCTCAAAATCAGACTTCTCCAACAAATCTCAGAGATTCTCCAGGTAAACACAAACAAACTGTGCTCAAAAACTAAACTAAAGGACTCAGCTAACTACCGAATGCCCAAGGACACCTGGGGCAGCAAGGAGCTGCACCATGCTGGATAAGTTGAATACCAACTCTTTCTTACTCCCACCAGCAATGAGTCCTTCCCTTATGTCTGCACAATTTGCTCAGCATAGCTTTGTTTTTTTGTAGGCCAATCAGAAAAAGAAAAACATAGAGTAAAACTTTCTCGAGTAAGATGTCTCATTAACAAAATGCTCTCTGTTCATTGAAAGCAGTCTCCTACACGTTTATTAACTGGGAAGTGCTAATGCAACATGGGATCTGGCAGTTTTACTTGGTAATAGAGTAAATTAGAAAATTGTCAAGTAAATATAGATCGTAAAGAGAAAGCAATAATTAATTTAAGTTTTAATGATATGCATGTTGTATAAGCAGTACAGGAATATATGCCACCAATGGCAGCTTTATTCATTTACCATAATATTAATTTTTAAAAATTTATTTTTCATTTTATTTGAAAGAGTAAGAGAGAGACAGAAGAGAGCACATTTGTCCATGGAGATACTCTGCTAGTGCCCACAACAAACATGTTTGGATGAGGCGGAAACTACAAGTTGTGAATTCAATGTAAATCTTCCATTTGCATAGTAGGAACCCCAACACTAATGCCATTTCTAGTTGTCTCTCAGGATATGTATAAATGCAGGAGAACAGAATATGTACATACGCAGGAGTAGAACCAGCACTTGGGACCATGGTTCTCTGATAAGGAATTCAGGTGTGCTATGTGGCATCTTAAGTGCTGCCTCAAGCACCCACCCAATACCTTCCCATTTGAAGCACTAGCACTGCTCTGCCAACAACTGTGTCATATTATTTTGCATATAAAATGGTAACAACAAAATATTTTCTTGATATTTAAGGGATTCTGGTTCCCAGGAATAATGATGGTTTTTGTTTATTTTTAGTTTTTGAAATAAGGAGGGTTCTGATTCAGATTTTTCAATTTGTACATACAGAAAATTCACCTATTTTTTGGGCTCCGTAAGTTGTCTCATTACATCGATGTAATTTTCTTCTTGAATCTAGAAGTCAATTCCTTCTCAAAATTGCAAAACTCCTTTGAATTATATTTTTTTAACCTTGGTGGATCTAAGTTTTATTCTCTGGGCAGAGACAGAAACTAATCATCAGCTGGCATTGTTATTTTAATCCCAGGGTACATCTTTTTCTCTAAGTGTGTCCACCAGCCTTCAACCAATGCTTTTGTTTCATCCACATTGACTATTATCAGTTCTGACCTTGGATAAGACTGTTCATTTCCAGAGAGCATGCCCTAATTTCTGTTCTTTGTGGAGACATTTTCTGTGGAAGTGGATAGCAGTTGGTGAATTCACCACGCACTTGGCATATCCTCTCACTCCTCATAATATTTGTGTCAAAATCAGCAATGAAAATCAATGATAACAATGTGCCTCTTTATGCTCTTTCTAAGGCTGGTGCATCTGGGCTCCTTGAATGGCATTCATTAGAGCCATGCACAAAGATAACAAATGCTAAAGCCAAAAGATTCTAGCCATTTTCTCTTTGACCGATTACTCCCTGGACCTTGTTCAAATGGAAACCAAAACACCATTGAATAGGTTGACTCACTTTTGAAGTTATGAAAATACTTGAAAAACTAAAAAGAAGATATCAAAGCCCTTTTATGGATGATGGAAAGAGGTAGTAATTCTGCCTTTATGGTATCAGTGTTATTACATGTCATTTTTGCCACACACTGCACAGCAAATGTGACAGCTGCCTCTAAACACTTGAATCGGTAGTGTATAAAACATTGGAAGTTAAGAGCACAGGTTTATAGTCAAAATTAATAGATTAAACTCATTAGATTAAATTCCTTACCTACAAAAAATGTAGGTTGCAAGAGATTTCTGAGTTTTCATAGCATTCAGTGTTGCCGCATGATTTTAATACTATTGGCAATATTACTTAGGAACTTCTCGCTATGTAATTGCCTAATGAATGATCTGTAAAGCACAGTGCATAGCAGTACTCTCACAGAGGAATGACAGCTACTGCTCTTCCAGTCTCAAAGAACACTGCACAACTTGATGACCCAGCAACAACCACAAGAAAGGAGTAGAATCTTTGAAAAAGCCACAAAACCAAGTTGAGGATGAGTCACGGAAATTACAATTTTTTTAAGGGGAGCAGTCGAAGTTCCTAGTGCAGTTACGGGTCATAGAGCTTATAGGTACTGCTCTTCTGCAATAACATGTATGTAAAACAAATCACATGGTTTCCATGTTCCATGCATGTTGGTGCACACAAGTAAATGCAGATAGAAGCATGAGTGTACATAATAGGCATTCATATGAGATTCAGCACAGCTTTAAATGATGTTAGGACAAACTCCATAAACTTGATCTTCTGCTAATCATAATTCTCTTTTGACATGTCTGAAGATGTACAGCACCACTGTGTTTAAAAATACAGATACGTAGGTTATTGATTGAGAGTCTGGGTTTTCTAATTATGCCTTAGGAACCAATGCAAATTCCTTAACAAATACAGTATTATTACTCTGAATATTAAATTTGTTATCAAAATAAACTTGTCTTTTTCAAGATTTATTTGTTTTACATGAAAGTCAGAATTACATAGAGAGGAGGAAAGAGAAAAACCTTCATCCACTGATTCATTCCCTAAATGTGCCATGGTCAGAGGTGGGTTGGTCTGAAGCCAAGGGTTTCTTCTGGGTCTCCCGTGTGGGTGCATGGGCCCAAGGACTTCAGCCAGCCGTGACTGCTTTCCCAGTGCATGAACAGGGAGCTGGATGGGGAGTAGAGCAGCCAGTAAATGAACCAGCAACCTTATGGGACGCTGGTGCCATGGGAAAATGTGTGTTTTATGCTATTGTGCTGGCCTCTTAAGTTCTTAACAATAGGTCACACATAGTTAATATTACTGTAATAATTACCCATTTGCTTATTGTTATTGACATCTTCCTTTTACATGAATTGATTTGTAAGGTGCTTAAGTAGAGAAATTTTTTGAAGATTTATTATATTTTGATTGGAAAGTCATATATACAGAGAAGAGGAGAGACAGAGAGGAAGATCTTCCATCGGATGTTTCACTCCCCAAGCGGCTGCAACGGCTGGGGCTTTGTCAAGCCAAAGCAAGGAGCCAAGAGGCCCTTCCAGGTCTCCTTAGTGGGTGCAGGGAGGCTTTGGGCCATCCTTTGCTGCTTCCCATCCAGCTATAAGCAGGGAGCTGCATGGAAAGTAGAGCAACTGGGATCTGAAACAGTACCTATGTGGGATCCTGGCGCTTGCAAGGTGAGAAGTTCAGCCAATAACTAATCAGCCCCAAGTAGAGACATTTAAAAAATAAAATGTTGTCTAACTAATTTTACTTTCACTGATAACAGCATGTCCGCATGCCCCTTATTGGCTACGCCCTGGCAAATGTCATTCTACTCTGCACTTGCTTGAAGACAGCATTCTTAGGTTTCAGGTTCATGTCTGAATTTGGCATTCTGTGCCTGATTTAGTTTCACTTAGCTCGATGTCCTCCAAATCTATGTATGAGGCCTCAAATTTATTTGTTTTAAGGATGATCAGCATGCCAGTATGTGTATTTAACATATTTTCTGTATTCACCCATTTGCTGATGGGGACTTAAGTTAATTGCGTGTCTTAACTATCGTGAATAATGTTGCAGTGAACTCGAAGTCCAGATAGTCTCTTTCACTGGCTGATTTCATTTCGTTTGAATATCTACTAGTGGTGGTATTGTTAGTTCACATGGGTGTTCTGTGCTTAATTTATGCACTTCTCAAGATATTTTTTAAAACTGAGTTTGGTGATAGCCTTGCAATATGAACTAAGGTTTTCTGTTAAATAATAAATTCACCTAAGATTTACTCATTGCTTATGCCTAGTTAGATATGTAATTTTCATTCTTATGGTTCGGGTATGATCCACCCTCAAGGCCATCATCAGCCTACCCAATTATTGAGTAACTCATGTATTGAAAAAAGAATGAGTTCATCAGCCATGAGCTGGAAGCTTATGAGTCAGTCGTTTATACCTTTGTTTTAAAAAGTTTAATTCTCATCCAATGTGTTAAATGTCTGTGGAAGAAAACATGGCTCATTCTTAGGAAGAGCCAAATTAAATGAACTAAAAAATAATCATAAAATAGAGAACTTTAGAATGTGTTAAAGTAAATTCTGACATGTTCCTTCAAGACTAAGGGGAGGAGTTAGTAATTTTCCATGGTATCTGCTTCGCAACTCGGATTTATGCTAAGGAATTGAAAATTAAAATTTATGTTAATATATGGAAGATTATTTTCTACTAGTTACAAAAAAATTTAGACCTGATGACTCAAAATGGTAAAAGCAAAATAAAACAGGACATATTGTATGTGTATATGTGAATATTTTTAGAAAAATGTACAAGTAATTAGACAAGTATTGGGGGACAGTTGGAAACAAAAATCATCAGTGTGTTGTCACAGATACAAATCTTCGTAATCCCAGTGTACGTCAATCTGTTCTGTCAGCTTGAATCAACTGAAAAAGCTAAAGCAATTCCTCAAGCTCAAAACTAAAGGTATCCCTAAAGTAAGAAAAAAAGAAAATTTGCACCTTGAAAGTACTGCATCAAAATTTATTCTGAAGATGTTGATGAGTAGAAATACCCTGGAAGTTTTAGAGAAAAATAATATTCCATTTATGCTTGATAAATCTTGTTACTTTATTTTTGACATATATGTTGACTCTATCCAGAAGTTTTACAATGGAGAGCTTTAATTCTTTGACCAATTCAGTTAGAATGCCAGGTTCTAAAGACGGTGAACATAAGAAGGGTTTATTTCTTGTCCTCTGTAAGCTGGGTGTGGAGAGATCTTCTGTGGGAGTAGGACTGAAGAGTGTGTGGGTAAGTCCTATGCTCTCTGTTGTCTGTTGTTTGCTGCCTTTGTGGTCAAGACAACCATTCCCAGAGAATCAACCAAACTGTTATGCTACTTAATGATTCATTGTAACTTACATTAGGATTGATGTAATTTTTATTAGGATGCTTCTCAGGGTCTCATTTTATGTAAGAATAGTGTATCTTTGACTGTAAAGCCAGATAAAAAAACATTTGATATATATAAATTGGCCAAGTTTAGGAAGCAGAGTCAAGCTTTGTACATAGTACAAGTTGTTCTAAACACGATACCATATAAATAGACTTTAAACATTCACAGGGCATTTTCTTTGACTTAACCAATTTCTTATTTAGAATGCTCTGAGACAGGTAATAACACTCCTTTATTCACGAAGAATTTGAAATCCAAGAACACTTTAGGTAGCTTCTTCAAATTCATACAGCTAAGAAGTGGCACAAGTTGACTCACCTATGATTATCAGACTGAATTCTCTGCTTTTTTTCAGCAGAATCTGAAGTTTTTACCCCAAAATGATAATATTCTTTTAATTCCATAATCCTGCCACAGATCTTAAAAATATATTTATTTACTTGAATTACAGTTACAAAGTTATAGAGTTGCAGATTTCCAAAGAGAAAAATCTTCCAAGCACTGGTGCACTTCTGAGATGGCTGTAATGGCTATAGCTGAGCCAGGCCAAATTTAGGAGCCAGGAGCTTCTTCAGGATCTTGCAGGTGGGTGGTCATGGCCCAAAGGCTTGGGCTGTTTTCCAATTTCATTTGCAAAGAATTGGATCAGAAATGAAGCAGATAGAACATGACCTGGCCTCCGTGTATGAGATACTGACATTGCAAGTGGTCATTTACCTATCAAGCCACAATGCCTGCCCCATGTCAAGGATTATTTCTAAAACATATATTGAGGTCGACCGGTGAATTAAGATTAGCTATATTTCTCCATATGAAAAGCTTACTGCTTGTTCCAAAGACTAGAATGAGGTTACATTATATACCTGTTTAATGTATTAAAAATCAAACAGATTCGCTTGAGGAAGAAAACAACAGAAACATTATCTAGTATTACAATTGGCTGATCCTTCTGGAATGAGCAAGGAAATAGATGCAGGAATCTGTTTTTCAGTCAAGGGCATTGCCCTCCTGCCTCTGGATCAGCATACCACAGTGAGCATCTTATATGCTGTCAAGTCTTTTGTCATATATTTTTAACGTGGGCTCTGTTTTAAGAATCTAAGCTTTTGTGACTCAACTCTACAATGGTCTCAGTGGTTTCCTGTGGCGGTGATTTAAATATGCTGCATAATATTAGTTCTACATGATGTTAATCAAGTAAATACAGAAGCTGAGTTTTATGCATAATTACGGGATTAACTATAGAATTGTTCATTTATATGTGCTATGTGAATTTGAGTGTGAGTCTTTTAAGTTGGTATGAGGACAAAGTCACCATAGAAGTTAAAAGCTTGCTTGAAACTTTCCAGGGAGAATGTTCTGGTATTTTGGGGGATGAACTCTAGGATGCCTTCACACTCAGTGATCTTTATATATGAATTGTATAATTAGATTTTTATGAGGATGATATGAAATCTCTAATGTTAACCTAGTAACATAGGAAGTTTTCAGATAGAAGCGAAGATGAATGATGAATGATGTATCCATAAAGTTCCATGTTTCCTACTGACTCAGGACTAAAGACTTAGAGAGACAGGAGTTTGGAAAAATGCCTGCAAGACTCTGGCCAAACAAAGCTAAAATACACCACATGGAACAATGGAAGAGATATTTAGTGTTTGTAGGAGGCAATCCTATTCCATACCCAACCTGAACCCAATGAGCAGTCCATGATTATAAATGGAAGACTCAGAAAGACTTCAGTTTTTCTGCAGCAATGCCTTTAAATCTCCACATGGACCAAATAGGAAGGGGATGCTCCCTGTAGAAACAGTGTTAGCGTCTAAGAGATAGGATAAACCAAAACTGCTTTCTGAGTCATGCACTTTCTCCTTTGGATGCCTTTTCTTTACTCATCTAGAAGCCTTACTGTTGCTATGACCTAGCAGAAATGAGCGTCCTGGGTGGTTGTTCTGTAGGGAAGTTTACAGAGGACCAGGCACTGCCATTAACCACTCGCAATGACTCCAAGCGGCATTATGGCTACACTGACTACGGAACCTGTGCAGGACTTCTCTGGATGTCCCAATTCACACATTAGTCATCATAGACATTTGTTGTAAGGAATTTTTTTTCCATGTGAGAATTTTTGGTACAACTTTAGACAATTATGATGGTAGTGAAGAATCCCAAGGAACAATTCCAGGCAACCGCAGAAAAGTAATGTAGGAATAGTCTTAAGGTCCACTCTGATCTCACCTCCATTCAGGATCTTCCTTTGGAAGGTGTCATAGTAATTAAGAGCATGTGACCCAAGTGTTCCAGCCCAGTCATTAGGCAAAAGCCATGCAGAGGGTCACACATGAGGTATCACCTCAACAGACACACTCCATCTCCAAGCAAAGGCTTTGATGTTTTAGTTGGAGACTTTCCAGACAGTGCAAGCATAACACAGAGTCATGTCACAGTTTTCTATTTGATATGGTTACATATCTTCATTTCATTGTTTCAAAATCAAAAGGATAGTTTGACATTTTGGTTTTAGAAGAATCAGGAGCTTAATTAAGATTCATCTTTCTTGAGAGAATGATTCAAGGCAATTCTAGGGTAATAATCAATTTTTGAAGGAAAGACAGAGAGAAGTACAACTGGGTAAAGAGAGTTCACACATTGCTTTCAAAAACACACAAATGCACAAAAACATATTTGCCACATACATACAACTTTCTTTTTCCTTGGGCTTTATGCCTTATCCTCAGTTTGAAAAGAAGTGAACTTTTGGGCTGCTACCAATGCAAATTAGCTGGTACAACCTTTTAAATTGACTGATAATTGTTTAACTGCCTGAAAAAATACCCCAGACAGCACTGTGAAACTCCCGGTAGATGTTCATCAGGCATGTTTGTTCACTCTTTTCTGCATTGCTAGGATTGGCTCTGCACAGGACTGGCTGGGTAAGGAAATTCCCTCTTGTACCCTGTCATGAGGACATCTACTAGGGGTGAGGGGCATTTAAGGAAGGCTGCCAACATGCTTGTCACAGTTTCATAAAAGCAAAATTCCATTAGGGTCAGTAGGGAGCATCCGGTCAAGTCCTCTCATTGTGCAAATGAGAAGCTATTTCCATTTAGGCCGTGACTAATTGGTGTCAGCAAGTCAAGAATGGGGTCATGGGTACACAGGTTTTGGTGAGATATTTTTAGCACTTGAGATTTCATGAGGCACCAAAATGCAATAATAGAACTCAAAAGCACACCACAAAAAAAAAAAAAAAATCAACCCCTCTTTCCATTAAAGGTGTTATCATGCATCGGCATATACATTCTATGAATATTACTAACAGTGCATCTACTTGATTCTTTTTAAAGGACTTTATGAGTGATACATGCCACAGATTTTTGATTTTTACTTTTATTTGGAAGAGAAGAAAAGAGAGGATGAGGATCCCTGGAGCTGGGCTTGGTGAAGCCAGGAATCAGAAACTCAGTTTAGGCCTCCTCCATGTGTGACAAGGACCAATCTACTTGAACCATCACCAATCTCTTGATGCCATCTAGGATGGGCAGTGTCAGGAAGCTGGAATCTGGACCCAAATTCAGATGCACCAATATGGGATGTGGACTGCCCCTTGCAGTGTCAAATGTCCTAACTGCTGTGTCAAATGTCTCTGTCTCCATTCTGTTTTTGTAGAGGTGGAAATTGTAATCTCCCCATACTTTCTCATAGTTCTTAGTTGACAGAGAGTTCTGGAATAGAAGACAGATTGACAAGGGAGAAAAAATTGGTTATATTGTTGCTTTTTATACATGGGTAGGGCCCAAAGGAATGGGTAAATCTCACAGGAATAGCTTTCAGATTGAACACATCTTCATTGGAAACAAAGGCACCAATATATGGTAGGAAACAACATAGGGAAATAATTAGGAAAAGCGCAAAAAACAGGGAAGTTTGTGATGCCGGCTTCACTCTTGCCTTCTCCATTGCGAATCAATTTCATTGCAACTGCTTTTTTCCTGGAGAATTTTTTTTTTTATGCCTCTCAGTTTTGATCCCCACAAGCTTTTAGTGCACACGGACTTTTTTTTCATAGTATGTGTTGGTATTGTCCTGTGTCTGTCTATACAGCACATATAAGTGCCTGCCTTGTAAAAATAAAACTCATTGTATATCCTGAGGTGAGAGAAACATATCCCCGGATTCTGCCTCTAGGTATGAGTACTGCCACTCAGGGAGGGCAGAGACGAACTCTGGCAGCTAACTAGGTCCAGGTTCATTTAGCTGTCCTTGGGGCCAGTGCTTTGGCACAGTGATGTGGCTGCTACTCGAGACACCAAGTTGCAACATTATCATTCCACGTGAGCACCACATCCAATCAAGATCCTGGGAAAGCAGTAGGAGGTGACTCAAGTGTTTGGGTCCTTGCAATGCACATGGAAGGTTCAGATGGAATTCCAGACTGGTGATTGTTCTGGCTCAGCTCTGGCTATTGTGATCCATTGAATAGAAGATTCTCTGTTTCTCTAATATTGCCTTTCAAAAAATATTGTTTAAAATACGTAATTAACTAATAAAATTTGTACAAAAATATTTCAAATAATTCCTGAAAATTTTAGTTAAAAGGTCAGTTTATTTTGCTGTAAAATATTTTGAAATTCAGTCATAGATATGCAATTTCCATAAACATTTTGAAGACTTCCCTCACATTTACAATTTTAAAAACACCAATAAAGATCTATCTTTCTAATTTCATTTGTAAAAACACCAATAAAAAATCTTTCTAATTTCATTTATAGAAACTCTGAAATTTTCTTAGACATATTTATGCTATAAAACATGATTTTGGTATATATATATATATGTATATATATATATATATATACACACACACACATATTTTTTTGGTAAAATAATTAAAGACAACTAATTCACATTGCCGCCCATTTATGTACTCCTCATTTCTGTGTGGGAACATTTAAGGTCTATTCTCCCAGCAATTGCAATTTTCGAGTACAGAATACATGGTTATTAGCTATAATCACCACACTGAACAATAGCTTCTCAGAGGACATTCATTGAGTCTAATGGAAGCTCTGCACCCTTTGTTCAACATCTGCTCAATCCAGCCCGACACCTTCTGCTATCTCAAGGTAATAAACACTCTATAATTGGCTTACAGGAGTTCAACGCTTTAGATTCTTTACATAACAGAGTTTAGGCAGTGTTTACCTTTCATTGTCTTACTTTGCATAATTTTATCCAGGTTGCAAGTGACTGGATTTCCTTCTTTTTAAAGGGCGTATAGTATGCCATTGTATTTATGTTCAACATTTTCTTATTTTTCTTTCAAACTTTTTGAAAAGGTTTACTAATTTATTTATTTGAATATCAGAGTTAGAGGGCACAGCAGGATGGCTCAATTGTCTGATCCTCAACTTGCAAGCACTGAGATCCCATATGGGCGCTAACTGATGTCCCAGTTGCTCCACTTCCCATCCAGCTCCCTGCTTATGGCCTGGGCAAGCAGTGGAGGATGGCCCAAAGCCTTGGGAATCTGTGCCCACGTGGGAGACTTGGGAGAAGCTCCTGGCTCCTGGCTTCAATTGGCTCAGCTCTGGCTGCTGGGGCCATATGGGGAATAAGCCATCAGATGAAATATCTTTCCTTCTCTGTCTCTCCGCTATGTAATTCCACTTTGTGATAAAAAGATAAATAAATCCTAAGAAACTCAGAGTTACAGAAAGAGAAGGAAAAAGAAAGAATCTTTGCTCTGTTGATACATGCTTCTTATGTCTGCAGTGATTACTGCAGGAGCCTCTACTGCTTCTCCCAGCCTGTCAGCAGGGAGCAGTCAGAACATGAACTGGCCCCATATGGGATGCTATTGTTCCAGGAAGGGGCATTACCCCAGCTATGACACAACGCTGCTCCCCCACATCTTTTTATTAATACATTTAGTTTCTGAGAAATATTTAAAGGTTATTCTTTATTTTTGCTGCATAAGCATGGGAGTACAGATAGATCTTGAATGCGCTGCTTGGATTTTCTTTTGATATATACCCAAAAGAAAAATCAGTGAGCTCATGGAATTTTTATAAGGATGAATTTAGGTTTTTATTTAGGAGGCAGAGTTACAGAGATCAGGAGAGAGAGAGAGAGCTCTTTTGTCTACTAGTTCACTCCTCAAAGGGTCTCAAAAGCTGGAGCTGAGTCAGTGTGAAGCCAGGAGCCAGGAGCTAGTGTGGGTACTAATACCTAAACATTTCTCCTGCTACTTTCCCAGGCCCTAAGCAAAGAGCTAGGCTAGAAGTGGACAAGCTAGGACATGAAGCGGCGCCCACATGTGATGCTTGCAAACATGTGGAGGATTAGTCTGATACTCCACTGCAGTGGCCCCTAATTCATGTTTTCATGAGTTCGTTGTGCACATTTTTTTTTTACTGGTTGGCTACATTTATTCTGAACTGTTCTGTTGAATGTTCTCTTTAATGGGACTGCTTCTTTACTTAAAAAGAATTTTTTTTTTCAATTTATGTGAAAGGCAGAATTACAAAGAGAGAGAGGGAGACAGAAAGACCTCTTCCATCCACTGGGTCAGTCCCCAAATACCTACAACATTCAGAGCTGGAATGGTCCAAAGACAGGAATCAGGAGCCTGTGCAGAGGCCCAGGCGCTTGGGATGTGTTCCACTGCTCTCCCAGACTCACCAGCAGGGAGCTGGATTGGAAGTCGAGTAACCAGGGTTGGAACAGGCAGCTATACAGGACACCAGGTCCCTGGGTAGCAGCTTGACCTTCTATGGCAGTGCTGGCCCCTGTGATATAAAAGCATGGTATGTTTGTATTTGGTATCATATGTGACCAGGGAGATAGATGAGCAAGGCCGTGAGACAAGGTAAATGTGATAGCATCTTCAGGATTTGAGGGTGCTCAGTAATAAAAACCTTTGCATGTGAAAGGGATCAGGCAGCTTTGGTCACTTCTTCAAGCCTGAACAAAGTGACATGTCCAGGTTTCTGTTTTAAGATGAATGTTCTAGATGTAGCAGAGAGGACATCGTGTAAAGGAAGAGAGAGTAGTGGTGGCAAAGCCACTTAGGAGGTTACTGAAGTAGTCTGTGATAAAGTTTGTATACAGTGATTCTGAGTTGGAGGTGCTTATAGAACTTCTTGGTTATTTTGAAGTGAATTTGAGAAAAACATGAGCACAGATAACCAATGAAAAAACATACTGTGTTTTCTGTATTGATTTATCTCAGAGACAGAAGGTGTACGGAGATTGAGAGAGCTCCCTTCTATTGCTTCAAAGCCTGTTCAGGAACAGGTTTGCCACTAACGGAAAAGGCAAGGGGTAGGAGCTGCAGAGACAGTGCCTCAGTACCCTGTGTTGTCTCAAGGCAGAGAAAGAGAGTGAGAGAGTGAGCGAGTCTTCCTGGTTGCTGGCCTGTCATGAATTCAGAGAGCGGTGTGCTTATGTGGCATTACCCGCAGATCGCAGATGAAGGGAAAAGTAATTTGATGACAGGTATGCAGAATTATGTTGGTAGAATATGTGTGGCTTCCCACTCATGGCCCTGACCTAGCTTCCTGCCTTTTATCATCACCCCTCAGAGACTTTCTAGCCTTCATTAAAGGGGTATTGAGGGATAGAGATCAACTATATATTCTGTATCTACTGCCTTATTTTTCAGGGGCCTAGACATTGCCTATCTTGATTTCAGATATCACTTTCTATCTGATCTAATGCCTCCATTTCAAGGTGGGAAATTTTTCAATTGCTGCCAATGGCTGTGTTCCCCTCATGACTACCATTACTTTGAGCAGTTTTCGAATTCAGCAACAGATTTATCAACAGTGTGAGCGAAACTTGGAAGATAAACTAACTGTAAGCTGTATGACCTTTAGAAGAGGAACGCATTTTATTGTTTACCAAAGGGTGAGTGTTGGTAGTGTCCCTATGCTAATTACAAAGCCATCTGACCTGAGCAAGAAGACTGTTAATGCCTCTTTGGGTGAACTTGCTATTGTTAGGTTAGAGGTGACAGGTTCCATTAGTCCCTGCTCATTTTTCTATCACTATGTTTTCAAACGTTTGTTGGTTGGACATGACTCCCTTAGCGTATCCATATTTGAACATTTGTAAAAGTTGGCCTGAAGTCTAGGTTGCTCAAAGTAATAGATCTTTAAAAATTACCTTCATGTGACAAAACAGGATCTCTTATTACAATAGAAGAACTCACAAAGGAGTTCTGCCAATAGCAGCTTCCTGAAAGAATTGAAAGACAGGTAAAACATGTCTGTCATATTGCAACAGGCCTGATATGACAAAAGCAAAGGCTTGACTTAGCTTTTTGGCCTTTAGAAAGATTTTTGATCAAATCACAAGAGTAGGCTGACTTACTTTCTGTGTGCAGTCTGTGAAGACTCAACAAGTTTAATCCTTGACACATGTACCCAGCTCAGGATGCTTGTCATTTCCCTGAGCTGTGTGCTCTGCAGCACCTGCTAGGGTCCCTTCCTTTTAGACTACAGGTGTTCTGAGAATCCTTCCTTCTTAGTCTTTAAAAAGGGAAAGCTCCTGGGGAGACAGGCTGTTCCTGACTTATGGGATCTAGCGCTAAGGGAATTTTAAATGTATTTCATCAAGAGTCTTTTGTACTAAATTAATAATATACTTTGATCTGAGCTACAGATCTTGAGTTTCTTATCAAATAGGATGTCAGAGGTATGTAGGTATGCCTCCCATTGTGCATCTCATATGGACTAAACTTTAGAACAGATTAATATGCTGTTCTTATTCTCAGGAGAACGGTAAACCGTGTGGATTGAGCCATGTTTCTGAGATTTCTTGACCAAACTTAGGTAGACTCTTTTTTTAAGGTTATCATCAGCCGTGTGTGTGTGTGTGTGTGTGTGTGTGTGTGTGTGATCAGCATGAAGATAAGAAATCCCTAGAGGAGCAACTTCCTGCTGACATATTTCCCCTAATGACAATATTCAGATCCTTGTACTCCAAATATTCTAGAAACTATATGCATAAAACTCCTCTTCTCAAATAGAATAAGTCATTTTTTAAGATTTATTTATTTTTATTGGAAAGGCGGATATACAGAGAGGAGGAGGGACAGAGAGGAAGATCTTCTGTCCAATGCTTCACTCCCCAGGTGACCGCAATGGCTGGAGCTGAGCCAATCTGAAGTCAGGAGCCAGGAACTTCCTCCAGTTCTCCCATGTGGTTGCAGTGTCCCAAGGCTTTGGGCCATTCTCTGCTACTTTCTCAGGCCACAAGCATGGGAAGCAGGGCCACTGGGATTAAAACCAGCGCCCTTGGGCCCGGCGCGGTGGCACAAGTGGTTAAAGGTCCTTGCCTTGCATGCCCGGGATCCCATATGGGCGCCGGTTCTAATCCCAGCAGCCCCGCTTCCCTTCCAGCTCCCTGCCTGTGGCCCGGGAAAGCAGTCGAGGACGGCCCAAAGCTTTGGGAACCTGCACCCGCGTGGGAGACCCAAAAGAGGCTCCTGGCTTCAGATCGGCATAGCACCGGCCATTGCGCTCACTTGGGGAGTGAATCATCGGACGGAAGATCTTCCTCTCTGTCTCTCCTCTCTGTATATCCGCCTTTCCAATAAAAAAAAAATAATAAAAATAAATCTTTAAAAAAAAAACCAGCGCCCTTATGGGATCCTGGTGCATTCAAGGCGATCCACTATGCTACCATGCAAGGCCCAAGTCATGTTTTTTTTTTTTTAAATCTTTTATGGAGAAGCAGTAGTATTCTCACTTGGGAACTAAAGTTCACCATTCCCCAATGTCTTTAGGATAACCTTGTTGTTTGGCCCATTCTATGTCTGACTTAGTCTAGGAAGGAATTTTAGTTATCACTGCAAGCTGTAGTTTCTAAACAGTAGTTTCTAAAACCTCCTAACTCTTTAGTTTCTTGGAAATTTCCCTGTTGTTCTCTTGTTCAGTACTGTGGATGTGTGTCAAGACATTTGAAAGCTTCATGTAAAGTGTTGGCTATCCACATAAATCCTGGACTTTGTATCATATTTCTATTTCCAGAAACATGCTGAACTATTTCTTTGTCTCTGGTGGTCTCCTCTCTTTCCTCTTATGAAAGAGCTCACTTTCCTGGGGATAAAAACTAACTAGTTCAAATCTGAGCTTTTGTTGGGTAAATTGTCTAGCCCTGTTGTAGACTCTGGGTTGATGGGATGTAGAAGGGAGCATTCTTTAGTTCACAACTCACCACAATAAGATAAACTGCAAGAAATGCCTCATCAATAGCCCCAAGGTCTCGGACTATATGATACTCCTGGTAACTTGAGCTCAACATAGGCAGAGAAAGATTGTTACATGGAGACTGATGTGGAACCTGGAGCTGGTGTCTGAATAAATCATCAAACAAGGGTTGAAGTCCCCATGGATCTTCTCGCTTTGCAGGATACTGACGCTGAGGAAGAAATGCAGTCTCATCTTTTAAGAAAACTTTGATAGTCACCTGGGATAGTCCATTCAAGGTATTTCCTGACTCCAAACTTGACGATCTATTATATCTCTCATTTTTGCAGGAATGTAATACAAACCAAGATTAAGCTATTAACAATGGATGTAGGAGCAGTTAGCTTTGGGAAAGTATGTAGAGTTGGTAACAAATGTATTTCGAGCAGAATTGGATAGTCTGATAAAATAAAACCAGTAAGCGATAAAAATGTCCTCAATGGAACACACTAAAATAACTCTTTGAGAGAGATTTACCATCAACTCTGCTAATAGTTCATTTGAGTTTTGAATGAGGTAAGGTCAAAATGCCTATCCCCGGTCCTTGCCTTTGACCTAGAGAAGCATTGTAAGTAGATAACAAATGTGGTGCACAAGGCTTTGGAGTTTATTTGCAAGGTGAGGAATACACCCACCCACCCACACACACACACACACACTCACACACACTCACACACACAGAGGGTTGTAGAGTGGGGCAAGAAGGGAAAAGGATGGGATTGGAAACCACAAAGAAGGTTGTTAGTGTCTGATCTTGTCTGCACAGATGGAAAGCCCTTCACAGTTATTGGCCTTTTATGAGGTTGGGAACAGGAGGGATTATGCAGTACCACTCCCCCACCCAGGGAACCAGTGGAGGGAAATGCATCCTGAAAAAGGTAGAATTGGGCCAATAGTAGACAGGTAGGATTACTCAGAGCAGGGAGGTGTGGCTTCCATCTCATGGCCCAAATCCAGCTTATCCTGTCTCAGCAGGACTAGTGCCTGAGTCTACAACAAAATCATTCTTCTTACCACATGTGAAAGGCATCTCTGTGACGTGAAGTGTTGACTGCTCAGATCCTCCTGGCTTTGCATTCTGTAATACAGGGATAGGCACACTGGACAAATTAACCCAGCTTACAGGTTAGCAGAAAATTATGTTTGTATGAGCATGAGAAAACCTCATTGTTTTTGGTCAACTTGTTGATGTCAGTGCCCAGATATCTAGTGAATCTGAGTAATAGTTCTCCAAGTTTGTACAAATGAACATTCTCACAAATAATACCACTTTTATAGCAGTCAAATTTCCTTCAGGAAACAGTAATTTCTGCTTCATCCTCATTCTTTTTTCTGTGACTACAATTTCTTAACATAATCAGCTTGGAGCTGATGCTGTGGTCCAACAACTTAAGCAGCTACCTGTGACATTGGCAACCCATATGGGCTAAATACTTGGACCCCTGCCATCCATGTGGGAGATCTTCCCTTCCCTTCCCTTCCCTTCCCTTCCCTTCCCTTCCCTTCCCTTCCCTTCCCTTCCCTTCCCTTCCCTTCCCTTCCCTTCCCTTCCCTTCCCTACCCCCCTTCCCTTCCCTTCCCTACCCCCCTTCCCTTCCCTTCCCTTCCCTTCCCTTCCCTTCCCTTCCCTTCCCTTCCCTTCCCTTCCCTTCCCTTCTCTTCCCTACCCCTCTTCCCTTCCCTACCCCTCTTCTCTTCCCTCCCCTCCCGTCCCCTCCCCTCCTCTCCCCTCTCCTTCACTCCAATCTCTTCAATTCCCTTTCCCTCTACCTTTCTAATAAATAATATTTTTTTAAAGTCAACTCACAATAATACCAAAAAGGCATGGTCGGGAGTGGCATATTCTGATAGTCTACAGTTTATTTTGCCAATACTGTTATTTGGCACCAAGATTGCAAACTAACCCCTCCCCGCTTTTTTACTTCTACACACAACACTGGAAAGTTTGCAGGAAACTGTGTCGTTACCAGTAGCTTCCATTTGTAAATGGGATGTGAGTCAAGTCTTGCTAACAGTATTCCTTTCTGAAAGTCCAACTAGTCTATTCACAGCTTCACTCACAGAAAAAGCTATTCTCTGTGACCTATGACCCCTTTAAGGCACAAGTATCCCCTCAGTAATAGGATGAAAAACTCTAGACCATTCAGACTACCTGTGCCTCTGACATGGCTCCATTATCTTCCTATTTTACAAAGCCAGGTAGGAGGATCATTGGAGGTGAACAGGAATCACAGACAAAGAAGAAGAATGCACAATACAAGAGAAGTCCAGTGACCAAGGGAATCGTTCTTATTTCTATCTCTTCTGAACTATAAACAAACGCTAAGTTACAAAGCAAAAAGAAAGAGGTACAGGAAGGCATGGAGTGTGCTTGAAGTCCAAACAGTCTGAACAACCACAAGGACACCAGCAGAAAGATATAAGTGTGACGGAAAGGGAGAAGCCGGAGGGAACAAGGCAGCTGGGGAGAGCATGAGCAAGCGATGATTGCCGCGGAAGTTCCTTTTACCCTCTGAGCGATGATTTCAGCCCTTTCCCTTTCAGGAGGGTTTGTCATCCTTAAAGTTCAGCTAAGCTGCAGCTCCAGGGTAACATTTGAAAAGCTTACACTGTGCCTCCAGTTGCAAGCAAAGGCACATTTATCAATTTTTTGAGCCATGCCATTCTCAGGAGGCGTCGGCTTTTTTAATTACTCAGCCAGGGTTCGTTGGACATAATTGAACAGCTCCCTGATTAGAGTGCACGGGCTGAGAACGGCAGGAGCCAGCTGTCATGTCTTCTGCACTTTGAGCAGGTTCCTCCTGCCTGCTCTTCCCCTGCTGGGGTGAATGGAGCTGAACTATTCACTCCTGCTCTCTGCATCAGGGAAGAAGGACAGGAAGTGCCTTTGACCCAACCAGTCAGCCAGAGGCAGGAAAACAGCCTGCCAGGAGTGTCTCATGGCAGAGCCAGATGTTAACCAAAGACCTGGATTTTCAAGGATTTCATTTAATATGAGAATCACACCTTCTTCCTGGCAGCTGCCAAGAGCTTTGCCTCCCTGAGGGAGACAGGCAGCTCTACTTGCCCAGCACCTCTCCCTGACTCCCTACTAACATCTTTGAATAGGACAGAAGCCATAAAAGGGAATCTTCCATCTAATGCTGCAAGACCTCAGGGCAGGAAGGGTTCAAGTGGAGGGGAAGAGAGCATTCTTGGGCTTTATTTTTTGCCTTTGCTTCCTTTATACTGGCAGCAACTAAGGTTTATCATCTTCTGAAATACAGTCGTCTCACAATGCCAGCAGCTGCTCCAGTGTGATTCTGAACTTTTCCAAACATTACAGGTAGAAACTTCTCAGTCCGCCCCCAAATTTTCCATTTGTGCCTATCATGTTTGCTAAAGCTATTCTCTGTCAAAACTCATAGTTTCTCATTGCCTTTATCTCATAAGATGATAGAATTCTAGGTTTGGTTGCAGTAAAGTTATTTATAATAGCTTTGCCTTAGTAGAATTTATTTATGACATAATAATCAAAGGATAAATTTACAGGCTTTCAGATAGCAGCAATCTGACCCTTGAAGCCAAATTATTTCTTTGAACCCCCATTCAGCCACTCTATAACAGTTGTAAAGGGGGCCTCAGTATGAGACTCTGGTTGGTAGTAGTGCTTTCTATACATAATAGATGTCTTGTTTAGAGACACCATAGTTTAATTGAATGTGCTCCTTAGTCTTCCCCCCCCCCCCAGGGTAGTATGCCCATATGAAACAAGATCTCAAAGCTAAGAATAAGTGTACTAATGAGAACATGATTTACTTAAAATGAAAGAGTGAGTATACATTCATGTATGAGCGTAGGAAATCTTATGTAGAGAGATGCTTGCCATAAGAGAGCAAGAGAGAGAGTGAGCGTTGCCCAGGAGCACATAAGACAGGGTCATAAAAAGAGGGTGCTCCCCTGTGCAGAGTTTCCCATTATGGTTTTGGAGGTCATTTGTAAAAGGAACAAAGACACAAGTTTGTGCTTTATGCCCTTGAGATAATAAATAGAAAATTTCCCTCCTGGGACTTTTACACTGAATTTCAGAGAATCAGTCTAGCCTACCTCCCAACCCCAGTCTCTGCAGTCCCTTACTGCCAGGGAGTCTCCACCCACCCTTCCATTTTCATGAAATATGTGAGGAGTGGCTTGAAAATCAGCCCTGAAGATACCTGCCATTTTAGACTTGAGTGTCATTTTAAATATCTGCTTCCCCTGGGTCTTAAGTTTCCTAACCTTTAGGTTTAGATGTTATTGTCCACCAATCCCTCGTAACCTCACAAACCCTGTACCCTCCAATCTGCCGTGACTTCATGGCACTGTACCTGGCCCTAGCCACTAATCCCTTGCCGCTCCTCCTCCTAATATGCCCGTACAACTGCATCTACCAATCCCTCGTGGCCCACCCACCCTTTATGGCCCTGCCCTGGCCGTAAAGGCATATTCCACATGCTCGCTACCCCATTTTTGCTCTGCTCTGTTGAGAGGTGTGAGCAAGATCACACCAGACACCAGACACATCTAAAGTTTATTAAGGAACTCCTGGTAACATTTCTGGGATGTGTGGATGACCATGGGTTCTCAAAAATCCCAGGAATGTGAGTGAGAATACTTATCAACAGACAATATCTCATTCCAGTGTGTGAGGAGTCAGGATAGTAGGCAGCTAGGGTTTTTCTGGTACCCGAGTTACTTTTTAAATAAAAAATTGTATTTTCTCCCCCATGCCTCAGTTTCACCAGGGCATGTGTCTCCCAAGACACAGGAGCAGAAATAACATATTAATTTACCACCTGAAGTGGCCCACTTAATCGCATCATCAGGCTACTGTCAAGAAGATAATGCCTGAATTATCAGTTTATCATTAGAAATAGAATAAGGAAGTTAACCAATCATACCCTTCTGAGACTTTTGGTCTCAGAACAAGGTGCTATTGAAAATGGAAGTATTTCCTTAGTCTTTGAAGAAACTCCCTTTAGATGAGGTTTAAGACATCATCTCCATCATTGACACAGGTTTACAGGGTTTTTTTTCCCTTCCTCCTGCCTGGGGTTTTTCCTTGGGAAAAATGGAACCCTCTTCTGCCAAAAGGGAAGGAGCCCTTTTTACTTTTTTTTTTCCTAAATCAATCCTGCTTTGCAAACTTGAGTTTCTCCACATGAAAATTCTTTTGTGTGAGACAAGAAATGAGGTTGCTGCCCAGTTTTGTGTCAAAACATCCTACAATACCAGGATGAGATCCTTTACAGCTAGAGCAGTAAGCTGATTGCTCCAGCTGTACCTGGAATTAAAAGGACCTGTTTGCTTGGCTCAGTTGTTTACTTCTAGGCAGAATACAGCTTTTACAGATTGGATAGTTTGAGTACACAATGCTTAAACTGATTAGGTGTCTGTGTTTCAAGCCACCACAGTTGATTGAATAGTTTGTATTGTGCACTAATGTCAGCTTGGTTGATTGGATGATTTACAACATGTAAATCCAGTGCTCTTTTAGTTGATCAGATGATAATTCCTTAAAAATCCCTGAACATGGCTGATCAGTGCTGTTTGGCCCTTCCACTTGCAGTGGTATGCCACAGGACACTAGTCAGTGCCAGCCAGTGAATAAAGACTCCTGAGCTTCCAAGTCTGCCTTCAACTTATTTCTGGGATGGAATAGGTCAACTTGCTACTAATAGCCAGAGCTGAGATGATCTGAAGTTTGGAGCAAAGAATCTTTTCTGGGTCACCCATGTGGGTTCAGTGTCCCAAGGGCTTGGGCCATCTCTGCTGCTTTCCCAAGCCGTACGAAAAGCATTGTACTGGCCCCAATTTTCTCATTTCTTGCTGGAACAATCCCTATCTCATTGTTTTCCAGATGCGTCAGATTGCATTTCCAAGTTCCTTTTCCTTTAGGGAAATCAACAAGAGAGTGAGGACTAAACCCACCTAGAGGTCAGAAGTGTAATCCTATCTAGCTTGCTCCTAATAAAAGTCCCTCAGAAGGGTGTGATATGCATTTTCTTTTTTTTTTTTTTCCATTCTCATAAGCTTCATTGATATTCTCATGATAAAACTAGAAACACAGGAATGGGATCTTTTTTAAATAAAAATAAATCTTTATTCTGCAGCTGGTATAGGAATAAGATTCTTATTCCAATAGAGGCTCCACTTAACTACCTAACAGTTAATATTTTTACCAATAAATACTATTTAGTTATACAATAGAGCTTTATACAATAAAACTAGAAATTAGGTGTAATTTTGGTATTTCGCCTTCCAAAAAGTAAAATATGGGAGAAGGAATATATGTATTTACAAAAGCCCTGCCCTCCGTTTTTTATTTCATCAGGTACCTGCCTACCTATTACCTGTATAACTCCTTATAGTGCCAGTTTTCCTAAAGACGGGATAAAGCTATCCCAGATCTATTTCAATATTATTTTATTGATTGATAAATTATCTCTTATACATGGCAGAAAACAGTAAAGTAAGCTCAAAGTATTTACTTCCGTCTAGCAGCTAATTAACTATGGAACAAAGTTTAACTCAGCTTGAAAATGAGAGCATAATTTACAGCAATTTGCTCTTTTGGAATTATGTTACTTGAACCACCTTGAAACTATTTTGCCAAAATAGGACAGATAAAACAAAATAAAAATTGATGGAATCATCAAATCAACATTTTGCCTTGTGGTATCAGCCCCCTCTTTTTGAAAGAAGCCCGATCTTATCCTATCATACCTTGATATAGGAGATATAACATATGGATTTTCTTCTTCCATCTAGGAAGGAACTTGATGAGTAGTTAGCAATTAAATGAAAAAAAGCTATTATGAAAACATAAAACAGAGTGTTGAAAACCCATACTGACTTAATGGAAAATATAAAGCCATACAATCCCTACTGTAGAATCCCTTGATGCTGTTCAGTGATCTTTGGTTTTTCTCATTTTTGTGTTTTGTTCAACAAATGATCACTGAGCAGCTATTGTGTCTGAATAGATATACTTCGTTTTCAAAGAGATTCAATGTAAACTACGGAAGATTATTTTCCTCTAATTCTGCCTTCTGCAGTGCTTATATTTGTTTGCAAGATATTTCTTTCTCTGTTCCAAATAAAGACCCTGTCCATCTCCTTAACTCCTTACCTCTATGTACAACTCTGAGACTCTTTTCTAATTAGCTCAAATGGCTGTCAGGTCCATCCAGAAACACAGGTAAAGATCAACCTTCCGCATGTCTACAAAATGTTCAACAGCTCTATTATTTCTCTACTCATATTATTCTGCATTTGGGATAAGCAAGAAAGTAGGGAAGATGAAGCTGGACCTTGTAATTAAAAAGGATATCTTTCTCAAATGTCATGAAACTATCAAGCTTACAATTTTTTTTTTCTTGGTGTAAGATGTATAATTTGCTACACTATTTTGTGTAAAGTAAAGTGATTTTAATTTTTTCCAATTAATGAGTTCCACCATATGTCTCACTATTACTAAAACACTGCCCAATATCTATGACTCTTAGAAAAGATTTATTTACTTACTTTGAAAGTCAGTTACAGAAAGAGAGAATTTCCATTCATTGGTTCATTCCCCCAGTGGATGCAATAGCTAGTGCCGGAGCAAGCTAAAGTGGGGGGCTCGGTATTACTTTTGTGTCTCCCATCTGGGTTGCAGGGATCCATCCACTTGGGCCATATCGTTTTCTCACGCCATTAGCGGGAGGAGTTGAGCATCTGGAGAAAGATCAATGCACATATGGGAAGTCTGTGATATGCAGGGGAGGGGAGTGATGTTCTTCACCTATTATGACAGAATGATGGTCCCCAATCAATGTCTCACCCTAATGCCTTCCACCACCACCACATCATCTAAGAACCTCAATGAGTTTTCTCCAGTTTATTGAGAAATATAGTGGAAGAAGATATATATGAACTTACATAGTCGTCCCTGTTTTTCAGTTCTTCTGCTATTTGTAATCTTTCAAAAATGAAATGAAACACTTTTGGAAAAATGAAATGGAATGCAGTATATATGTATTTTATATGTGTAATTATATGTAATTATATGTTTATATACTATAGATGTGTATGACATTAACTGGAACAAAGAAGACCAAAAGAAACAGGGAATTTTGTGGCTATTCGTGATAACAATAATGAAGAGATGGATAGTTATGAGGTGACATGTCTGTACAAAAAGAGGTTACAATCTCATAGTAATAAACTAGGTTGGGAAAATTCAACAAAGCCTGCTCCAGTTCTTATCTGGGTCTCCATATCTTGCGAAATAAAGGTATCATTTCTCTGTGAATAAGGGGAGGATATTTTTGGAATGAGGGTCTTAGGGTTGGGGAACTTGGATATATGTCTAACATCATTTGTGGATGATACAGAACAATCCATTTAAAGCTTAGCTTGCTATGGATGTATTGAATTTTGAGTCCATTCTGCACAAGACCCAATGATCTTGTAGCTCTTAAATACCCTCTGAACCAGACCTTCACCACTCCAGAAAGGTCAGACCAAATATCTGCCTATACTAGGTAAGAAGGAATTGAGGAGTATTTTAGTTTCTATCACCTATTTCAGGGAACTGTGCTGGGAGAAAGAAAAGGAGACTGATATGTTTATGAGGTTTTCTCAGTTTCATTCAGGTGAAAATATTCATCATGCCAACATGCCATATTTTGGGGCACCATGCTCTGAGCTATGACAAGTACAACATTTGTGACTCCAAGCATGGGAGTCTGTAGTGTGGAACTTTCCCTGACCATCCTACTTAAAAGTGTTCTTTTGTCCTCAGTGCAGTTTACTCTCGCCATTATGAGTTGGCAATCTATGGCTTGTGATCCAATTCTAGCTGTTGTTTTGTTTCTGCGTAATCTGTGAGAAGAAAAAAGCAAAAACAAAAAACAAAAAAATGCAAAAAACTATTTCACTTCATTTTTAAAAGATTACAAATAACAGAATAAGTGAAAAACAAGAAAGACTATGTGAGAATGTCCTTCTCTTTGATTCTCAACATCTCAAACATTTGCTGACTCTCTGAAAGTTTTCCACAGGTGATCTATGACAGTGGTGGCACAACTTTATTAGGTGCTTGGTGCCAGGGAAAGCAAGTTGTCAACAAGTGTATTGTTCATCTTATGAATTCCAGAAAGATTGATCTATTCATTGTTTAGTAGAACACATCAGCAGGTTGTTTATAAATCAAAACTCTTGAATAACTTACCTCAGTGTATCCTTCTGGTTGGGTTGACAAATGATAATTTATTTTGTCATGATTTTTTCTCAGTACTAATAACTCCTACCATATATTCTCATTGAAAAAACAATTAAGTCAAATCTTTTTTTTTTCTAAGATTTTTATTGGTAGACCTGGCATGCACTGGGATCCCAAGATTGGTTAATTTTGGCTACTCTACTTCCTGTCCTTGTGGTGTGGGAAAGCAGTCAAGCATGGCCCAAAGTCTTGGGACCCTGCACCAGTGGATGAAAGATCTTTCTCTCTGTCTCTCCTTCTCTCTGTATATCTGCATTTCCGATAAAAATAAATAAATATTAAAAAATTTTATTGGAAAAGCAGATCAGATTTATAGAGAAAAGGAGATATAGAAAGATCTTCCATCTTTTGGTTCACTCCCCAAGTGGCCACAATGGCCAGAACTGAGCTAATCTGAGGCCAAGAACCAGGAGTTTCTTTTAGATCTCTCATATGTGTACAAGGTCCCAAGGCTCTGGGCTATTTTCTACCACTTTCCCAGGCCACAAGCAGGAAACTGAATGGGAAATCGACCCCTGGGATATACACTGGTGCCCACATGAGTTCTCAGTAGGTGTAAGGCAAGGATTTTGCCACTTATCCATTGTTCTAGGTCAAAGCCAAATCTTAAAATATCGATGCATTAAAACTTATTCTTCCTGTTCTAAAACTATCACATTCTCTTGAAGTGATGGACTTCTTTAATTTCATAAGCAATAAACTTGGGTTTCTCTTGTCAACATATTTCTTCAGGTGATATTTTGGGGGGTAGTATAAAATGTTATTTTGAGACTTGTTAAAATAAGACAGAAGACATTATTCAGTACTGTGGTGACTGTTGGAATAAGCAAACACCACTGAGGAGGAAAGTGGAGTAAAACTGAATTCACAAAGACAACTCAAGATTAATAGGAAATGAGCACACTGAAGGGTCAGTGAATTTGATGCAAAAGACGACAACAACGTCGTTTCTCCTGTCACAAGGAAAAACAATATTCATGTGGACAACTCTAGTGTGTAAGACAAGATTTAAGAATGAGGGCTGTTAGGGCCCTGTGTGTAACCTAGTGGCTAAAGTCTGGTGCCTAGGTGATAAGCAGAGAGCTGGATTGGAATTGGAGCAGGCAGGACACAAAACCATTGGCCGTATGTGATGTTGGCATGCAGATGAATAATTAACTGGTTACGTTTCACTCTCTGCCTCTCCTCTCTCAAAATTTGCCTTTCAAAATAAAAAAAAAGTTTATAAATATTTTTGAAAAAGGAAGGTGCATATTAATAGGCCTAACACTGAAACATGAGTCAGACTATATAAGGAATTCTTATCAACCAGCAAGAATAGAAATTTCACGGGCCCGGCAGCATGACCTAGCGGCTAAAGTCCTCACCCTGAGCGCCCCGGGATCCCATATGGGCGCCAGTTCTAATCCCAGCAGCTCCACTTCCCAGCCAGCTCCCTGCCTGTGGCCTCGTAAAGCAGAGGACAGCCCAAAGCCTTGGGTTCCAGCACCTGCATAGGAGACCCAGAGCAGGTTCCTGGCTCCTGGCTTTGAATCGGCTCAGCACTGGCTGTTGCAATCACTTGGGGAGTGAATCATTGGACAGAAGATCTTCCTTCTCTTTCTTTCCTCCTCTATGTATATTTGCCTTTCCAATAAAAATAAATAAATCTTAAAAAAAAAAGAATAAGCATATCATATATATATATATATAAAAAAAAAGAATGAAATAAGCCCAGAAGGGGAGCCTAGTGGTTAAGGCTAAAGTCCTTGCCTTGGAAGCTCCAGAATTCCTTATGTGCACCGGTTTGTGTCCTGACCGCTCCAGTTCCCATCCTTCTCCCTACTTGTGGCTTGGAAAAGCAATCAAGCATGGGCCAAAGCCTTGGGACCCTGCACCTGTGTGGGAGACTGAGAAGAAGCTCCTGGCTCCAGGCTTCAGCTCAGCTCAGCTCTGGCTGTTGCAGCCATGTGGGGAGTGAATCATCGGATGGAAGATCTTGGTCTCTGTTTCTCCTCCTCTCTGTATGTATATCTGACTTTCCAATAAAAATAAATAAATTATTTTTGTTTGTTTGTTTGTTTTTGTTTTTTTTTGGAATGAAAACTCTTGCCATAGTGATAGGATGTTGTATCCAGGGAGCAAAAGACCTGAAGAAATGGTGGAAGTAGTGTGGTTTATGCACCATCTCAAGGTCTGGGGCTAAGGGCAGAGAGAAAAAACAAACAAAAAACCTCATTCCCAACAGGCAGCAATCAATGTTGTCCAAAAACAAAAGTATATCAGAGGGGTGGGACTGGTGGTGGCTTTCTCCTCCCATTTTGATGATAAGCTGAAAATTAAGGCACCATCTCTTTGACAACAAGCTAGAAATGGGATTAGTATGGATTATGTCCCCCTGCCGTTGTTATGATAACTCCCTTCCCTGTGGGCCTCAGTGCACATCTGGATGCCACAGGCTGGCTATAGAAGTCTTGAGAGACATCTCCAACTCCGGAGATGTAAGAACTGAGGGATTCTTCTGTTTTTCTTCTGATTTCAGTAGTCCATACGTTTGCTGTTTTGAAAATACCAGGCAGAGTCCTAGTTCTAGCTTGCTGATGATAAAGGATACTGAACAAAGACACCACCTTGGGGTGCCACCTTAGGTATTGAAATTCCTCTGAGCAGCAGAGTTTAAAGTGATGCCTGATTTTTTTTTTCTGCACCACCACTTGGACTGCTTATAAGCTAGAGGGTGGAGAGAACCTAAATGGACCCTCTTTGTATAGATTGTTTGGATTCACTCAGCTGCTGTACCATCCATACCTCTATGGACGACCGCAATACTGGCTTTCCGAATTTACTTGTGTCCTTCCATGTTCTGACTTGCCTTTACCCAAAGTCTCCTGACTTCAGCCTTGCAGCCATTGTCATAAATATCTAGCAAGAGATAGAAGCTCATTTTTTCTCTTTGGAGTATGTGATCTTTTGCTTCTTTGTCTTGTAATGTATCTCACTGTTATAAATAATGGGTTCAAGTGATTAATTAAGGCTCGTCTGTGCTATTGTAACTGATTTCAGTAATGAACTTTCATGTGTCTTACAAGGCTTTCTGTACTTCTTACTGTTATTGAATCTTGAAAGAAGTTAGGTATCTGCTGATTTATAATAATTAATTTAACTCTGATCAGATCCAGCCAATAGTGTTTGTTAAAATGCTCAGTTAAATATATTTTATTTTGATCAAATGATTCCTCAAGTTGTAAACCAGGTCCACTGGCACTTCCAGTAGGATTCCTGGAACTCTCAAAGAATGAGACTCAACATGAATGAGATGATGGTCATTTGAGTGAATAAAAATAGATAATGTGAAATATATTGTGAGGTTATAAAATTATGATAAATTTATGTTGTACTAATATCATTGCTTATATCTCAAACTGTATTATAAAGAGAAGCAAATCAGGCCTGGCACAGTAGACTAATGGCCAAAGTTCTTGCCTAGCATGCGTCAGGATCCCATATGGGCACCGGTTCTAATCCCAGTGACCTTGCTTCCAAAACAGCTCCCTACTTGTGGCCTGGAAAAGCAGCTGAGGATGGCCCAAAGCCTTGGGACCCTGCACCTATATGGGATACCTGGAAGATGCTACTGGCTCCAGGCTTCAGAGTGTTGATGATTTGGGCATTTAGGCTGCTTGGGGAGTAAATTAGCAAATGGGTCTTTCTCTCTGTCTCTCCTCCTCTATATACCTGAATTTCTAATAAGAAATTAAAATAAATCTTTAAAAAAAAAGCGAGAGAAGCAAATTCTGCATTCATGCTTGTATGTTCTACCAAAGTCAGTGAATATTCATATGTTTACATAACTCTTTGGTAAAGTTTCAAAAGTTGCCAGTGTCTATGTTTACTGGTCAAGACGTCTTCTGATTTTATAAAAGTATTCCAACTTGTGGGAAAACTGCATGTGCAGTTATCTACAGGAATAGCATTATGTGTAAGATATTTTGTCCTTCAGGAGAATGGCTAATTTTTAAAGGACGTGTGGCATAACCAATCGTATTATTTGCAGCATTTTCTAGATTCTACCATTGATACATTAAATTAAGATCTGACCCTATATCAAAGCAGCAATATTTTAACATCTTCTTTTAAATGATTTTCTTCTTATTGGTGACTAAATTTTCTAGCAGCTCCAGTTAAGTTATAGTTCTTACTCTGTTAAGTTGCTTCAAGGTATGAAGTAAACCAATGTACTAGCACTTAGCACTTAAGGTTTGTTTGGTTTTTTTTTTAAATTTTGGTAATAAACCAGATATACAGTTTAATCTTCGTGTTATCTTTCATTGAATTCTCCTTGTTTAAAAAGCAGCGAAAGTTGTATACTTGTTGGAAGCATTTGAGTGAACACTTTGTGTCAATAATAACTGATCTATACGATGCCTATTGCAAACAGATATTTAAGCCTTCTTGACATCCTTGACAGTCTTTTAAAAGCTCAAAAGTTTCAAGTTTGTGAACTTCGGTATTTCCAGTGAGGCTTCCTGGGAATGTCAAAGGATGTATCTCTTCTTTTGTAAACATGAACATTGATCAGGCTATTTAGATTAAAGATACTGTCAAGATATAAAGTGGTGCAAACTTTCAAATTATAATAACAAAACATTGAGATAACAAACTGTTGCTGATATGAATATCCAAGTGTCACAAGGGTTTAATGATCTTGTCATTAGCCATAGTTGCTATTTTATTGAAAAAGGCCCAGAAGCCTAAGAAGTACATTGTTTGTAAGATCCTACAGGTGATTTCACAGTGCTGTGTGAAATGAGTAATTTTCTCTGCTGATTGATTAATGTCTTATAATTCTATTCGTGTATACTTCATCTTCTAGGTTCTAACAGAACCCTATTGTATCCAGTGCAGATAAAGCTAAAGTTTAACAGTCAACTACAAGTTTGAATTGACAGTACCATATATTCCAGGTACAAAGAATAAGATGTAATTTTAAATGATTGGTAATTTCAAGACTCTTAGAAATTTTAAACTGCTATTACTAAAAATTGCTTTATTGTCCTGTAATGTGTGTTACCTAGTATGTATGTACATGTCTAAGTGGCAAGCTACTAACTGGTCAATTTTAATTGGCTTACAGATAAGAATGTTCATAAATGATGATTGTTTAATGATCCTTTTGGGTTCATCTGAATTAAATAAAGCCCTGATGTAATTGGGCCACAGAGAAATCCCCCACCTTCTTAAAATGTTTGAGGGACACTTTAGGTATACTCCATTAGATCTTAACTGTAGGAGAAAGGAGCTGGGAGTGAGGAAGGAAATATCATTATATTTTAAGACTTTTACCTATATTAAATCTGTTAAAATCTAAGTAAAATAAAAAAAAATGTATCAACAGCAAAAACTCACAGGTCCTATGTAAAGGTTTTATAAGCTTTTCTACCTCGCTCCTGTTTATTGGTGTTAAGGAAACATTACCCTCAGCAACACCATGGCATATCTGGATACGAGACATCGCTTCTGTGTGGTAGTGCATGTTGGAGTTAAGTCAGATAGATGACAGGCTGTATAACAAGTGCCTTACCAAGAGGTAGGATTAAGGAAGAATCCCTCAGTGTTTGATCGTAAAATATGGAAGATACAATCACTTTTTTCTTTTCTCCTCACCATTTCTGAGACGTCAGATCAGCATAAGTGGCAATTTTACTTCTTACTAGGGAAATGATTTCCCCAAGGGTAGTGAAAATCAGGGATTGAAACCAGTGGTGGTATCACTAGGCAGGTCTTTGTGATGACTTAGAGCCTTTATGAATGATGTTCTCCCCTTCACTCCAAGATGATACTGGGCCTCTGGTCCTGAAATTCTAAGGATTCCTTGTTAATCTCATAAGATCATGGCTTGAATTTTAAAGTTTCTCACAAAAGCAATAAAAAAAAATACCAAAAAAGATCAAGTAGATATGTTCAAATGTTATAGAAAATTTAAATATGTATTCCCTGAAGTCCAAAATTTTGTGCAACATTTAGGACTGGAATAAATTTTGGAAACAAAGCTTAAAAACCTCTAAGGCAAGTTGCTAGCAGAAATATTGGAGAAGTCCCTGCTGTGAAGCCACCCGAGGGAAGGAGCGGCCCTGAGAGAATGGCCCCTTTTCCTTCCTCTCAGATCTCTCTGTGTGTAGCAAAAAGTGCTGCTTTGTCAATACGACCGGAGATGGCTTTCGGGCTTTGGTTGAAAAGAAAGTTCATTGGCTCAAAAAGCAAGAACTAGAAAACAGGGGTTTTGTATCTGCTTTTTTATGGAGTTCTACTTTTTCTTGCTTGTAACTTTTCCAGCTATTTCCCAACATTTGATTAAGAAAAATATTTAAATATACAAAGAAATGGGAAGAATGGTGAAGTATCATGAAGTATTGTGAACTATTGTGAGGTAAATAAATAAAGGCTCTTTGTCTTACTTTTTAAAAAAGATTTATTTTTTAAATTTTTATTGGGAAGTCAGATAGAAGAGAAGAGGAGAAGAGATAGAGAGGAAGATCTTTTGTCCTATAATTCATTCACCAAGTGGCTGCAATGGCTGGAGGTGAGCTCGATCTGAAGCCAGGAGTTAGGGGCTTCTTCTGGGTCTCCCATGCAATTATACGGTCCCAAGGTTTTGGGTTGTCATTAACTGCTTTCCCAGGCCACAAGCAAAGAGCTGGGTGGGAAGTGGAGCTGTCAGGACTAGAACCTGTGGCTGTATCGGATCCCTGTGCATGCAAGGTGAGAACTTTAGCCTTTAGGCCACTGCTCTGGGCCCTGTCTTTTACTTTTAATCATTAATCATTTCTTGCTCTTATTGTGGTATTTAAATATGTGTATAACAATATAGCTTCACATTATAGCACAACATCCTATAAACTCCATCAGTTACATCATCTGTGTTGGAAACACATGAAATTTCCATTTAAAAATAAATGCAATTTAAAATGGAATTAAGTTAATGACTAAGGTTTCTTACATATTCCCTGATCTACTTTTTCTGCTTCTACTTCTGTAGCTGATGGTCAGCAGAACTCTAAAGAACATGTTCAAACTCTCTCTTAGGACACTTAAAAATGAAACAGCCTGACTCTGCTATGATAGTTAAGAACATTTATCTACTATTTTTCCTGTTCCACTGTATCTAAACAACAATAGTTTCTACTTTAAGCAATTATTTATAATGGTGTGCATGGCTGCAACACTCTCAAACTACTTTTTCTTGTTCTAACAAGGTAGCTTTAGGAAACATTTTTGAGTTCTCACTGTTGTAAGGAGAAGCCCAGTACTCTTCTATGACACTGAACTTCTTGTCGTCTTTCTGTAGCAGTGAAAGACACACTGCGAATACATAGAACCAGGTAATTTGCAGACATTTTCTAAAAACCAACGAACCAAAAAACAACAACAAAACATAAGATTCTTGTACCACTTCAAGACAAACAGTTGGCTGCTGATGATAAAATTTATGTTTCAAATGAAAATTAGAATTTTACAAAAATAGTATGTATCACCATGAATTAATAGCTTCAAATGGGTGGTGATATTCACACATGTGAAACTGATTATCATACAATTAAATGTGATAACATGTATATGGTATGCATACTGACCCAAGCCAACCTTGTCTAATTCATGGATATGCAGTCATGAGGCACTGAACAGCAAACCATACATTCTGAGCAATGCATCATTAGGCAGTATACTTGCATGGGCATCCTAGAATCTGATTACATAACCCACCTGGAATAACCAAATCTATTACCAGGCTGTATTCTGAAAATACAGGCATTCCATAAAATTTTGGAGAACCCATTTATGATATTGTCTGTTTCTAATACAAATGTGATGCATAAATCAACAGAAGATTAAATGAAGTGCATGAAAAAATGATGTAGTCATAGATTTGGTAACATGAGATATATGAATATTGTTGGTGGGTGTAACACAGCATGTAGCTTTATATTAATTAAAATAAATCTTTTCCTTATGTTTGATCGAAGAGAGCTTGATTATTATGTGTCACGATGAAGATTGTTAGGCCCTGTTGTATTCAGTTTCTCAATTTTTTCTTTAGATTAGGGAAATAATTCCTTTGTGATTTTATTAAACACATTTTTAAGCCCTATTTCTCTTTCTGCACCTTCTGGAACTTTAATAACTCTTACATTTGGCCTGGTAATAGTGTCTCCTAATTCTTGAATGCTGTTTTTAGCTTGGCCCAGCTGTGCTTTCAGCTCTTTCATTGTTTCCCCATTGTGACTAGAAGCATCTTCCAATACTGAGATTCTTTATTCTGCCTCCTTCATTCTGTTATTGAGACTTTCCACTGAAGTTTTCATTTGTTCTGTTGCATTCTTCATTCCCAAATATTTGGCTTGATTTTGTTTCAGTGTTGCTATTTCCCGTGTGACGTATTCCTCAAATCCCTTCAACTCCTGTATGTGCTTCTTGTTGTTGTTAAGAAGCTTTGTAACAAATTTCGTGAATTCTGTATCCACCATTTTTTTGATGTATTCCTCAGTTAACTGAGGTTGGCAAAGGCTTTTACTCCTTTGCAGGGGAGCCTTTAGGAATATTCATTGTGCCTCTATGTCTTATTTTGCTCTTGGTCATTGCAATTCTGGGTAGCAGGTTCTTCTCTGTAGGGCAGGTTTATAAGCTGTATCACCTACAGGTCTACGATTCAATTTTACTTCTTGCGGTTGGCATACAGTTGTCTGTGCCACTTCCTGCAGCGAGTTTCATGGCTTGGCTCTTATGTTAGACTTCCACTACAGTATTTGTAGCTCCAGCTCCTGCCTCACCACTCTTAACTTTCTGTGATCTTGAGCTTTGTCTGCACAAACTTTCTCACCTCCAGCCACCTCTGCTGGCTCTTACTTCTGGGGCTACCCAGATCCATTTTGGGTGAGATGTTAAGGATGATTACGTTGAGCCACAAATGAGTTCACTCCTAGCTTAGCACATGTATGGTTCTGTCCCACTTCACCTTTGCCTCCCCACACAAAATGGCACCTGATTCAGCTCTGATAAAAATCAGCTCACATACACAGCAATGGCAATCAGACTCACAGCTGACCTCTCATAGGAAACTCTACAGGCCAGAAGAGAATGGAGTGACATACTCCAGATTCTGAAAATTTAAAAATTTTCAGCCCAGAATAATGTACCCAGCAAAGCTTTCCTTTGTCTTTCAATGTGAGATAGAATTCTTCCACAGCAAAGAAAAGGTAAAAGGATACAACTCTTTCAGACCTGCCCTACAAATGATACTTAACGATGTTCTCTTGACAAAGAGAATAGCACCCTCCAAAACCAAAGGCAAATGTGACAAACATCCTAATGTAATAACAACATAAGACTGAATCAACCAATTAGCAACCCATTGTTAAAATGAGAGGACCAAATTGCCACTTATTTATAGTAATGATGAATGTAAATGGCTTAAACCCATCAACCAAACATCACAGATTAGTAGACTGGATTACAAACAAAGGAAAACCCATCTATCTTACCAGCAGGAGACAGTTTTCACCAACAAAGATCAGTGGAAACTATATCTCATGGATTTGATGGTTTTGCTTTTATTTTCTTGTCCTCAAATAGTTTTATCTTCTCATATTTGATTTTTCAATGACTCATAGATCATAAAGTTGCAGCATTTTCTTCAAGATGGTTTTTGACACGAACGGGAGCCCATATGGGATCCTGGTACATGCAAGGCTAGGACTTTAGCTGCTTAGGCTTTCATGCTGGGCCCCTCAAATTTATCTTAATTGATATTCTTATACAGGTGGCACCATTTGCAACAGCTATAAAGTCTTAGAAATTCCATGGTCAGTGAAATGATTCCAATAACATGAAGTCAGATGACAAAACACCAGGATATTTGGCAGGATGTGTTATGTCTGCTTGGGGATGGCTCGAGGAAACGCTGAGGACATATCCTAAGCAAGCCTGTCAGGTGAACAGTTCTGCCATCCTGATGCTATGGCTCTGCCATGCAGGTTCCTGTCTTCTTTGGACGCACATGGCTCATGAGGAAACACTGCTTGTCGCCTTCTTCCTGTCGTGGTTGTAGTTTCCAGCAAGTGATTTATTTAGTCCCTGTGTTGTTTGTGAGCAGTATGGTCTTCTTTACTCACTCTTAATGCGTAAAGTGCTCTAAAAACCTTGCCGTCATCAAAGTAAAAGAAGCAGCTCAGTGCCTCACTCTCCGGCATTGCCACGGGGCTCAATATTCTATAGATCACGTAATAATTTCATTTAGCAGCACAATAAAAGTCAAATTAGTTTCCCTGAGACAGTTATGTATGATAATCTGGATTACTGTGGCCTCCTACTGACTGTGTTAGCATTGTAATGTTATTTCTCCTTCTGGAATTCTGCTGGATTTCTTCCTTTCGCTTTATATTTATTGAATCATTATGAAAACTGAGTCCTTAAAGTCTTGAAGAAATGGATTTATAAAAAAAAATTAATGTGCAGCGATAATGATCTTAGCTTCCAATGCATCACTTTTCTCTCTGTTAAAGTAGTTACTTTAACGGCTGGATTTGCAAAGCAGTTGGGAATGTGTTTCTGTGAGTTTGCAGCTGAAAACTAATAGCTGAGCCTCACGTCTCCACCTGTTAAGGCCAGCATCTGCCAGAGGCTTTCTCATCTCTGGCACAGTGATCTTTCAGGTAGGGTGCCAATGTAGAGTTCATCATTCCGTCTGCATGTTAGAGTGTTGCTCGTAATTCCCAGTCACCTAGCTGCATTCTTCTCATTAAAAAGAGTACATTATGCAAGTGTACATACTCACATGCATACATGCAATATACAAATAAGCCTCGTCAAGTGATTTTGAAAAACAGAATTAAAACACCACTTTATTTGGATACAAAGACTTGGAATCCATATATCTTTTTTTCCCCCATTTATCTGTATTTTCCATCAACTGTTTCAGTACCCTTTGTCTGCACACATTTCTGAAATTTCTGCACCCAAATAAACATATTGATTCTACTTCTCATGAGCTTTTGGAAGTTTCCTCATGTGTGTACATATTTGTACAATTAAACATAAATACATAATGTAATCATTGGCTATAACATGGTATATTCTATATGACAAACAAAATATGGAAGTACTTTTTATAGGATTAATCAGTTGCTTTTCAATGTCTCCAAAGCACTCAGCCCATACCTTTTATTTAGCCCTTTTGATAATAGGTAACTGGCTATCTTCCCAAATGCCCTTCCTTTTGAAGATGGATACTGCCTGCCATGGCAGTTATGACTGGAGAGGTTGACAAAGAGAACACTGCACCTTAAAGAAAACGATCAGTCCTATGGGGTTTCAGCACTCATCTATAAACGATCAATGCACACTCAGTCAAAATTTAGTTGCACAGCAGGCCATGCTCTCTGTCCACCTCAGCCTTCATCCAGGGGCTCTGTATGTGCTGGACCACCCTCCCCTCCCCTCACTATGTGTGTGCAGCATTTTTCACCCTATTTCATGCAGCTCTCTTACTCCAGTTAAGCAGGCTGTACAGCTCCAGGATTCTGGTATTAGGGCTTTGCTGTATGGCCAACCTAGCAAAGCCACACAGCAGAAGAATGCTGTTTCAGAGCTGGGGGTGTTTATTCTGTATTAGGAAACCATTGAGAGTGTACCATTACTTAGAGAGAAAAGTAAAGAAGTTAAATACACCCTGTGTTTGCAACTCTAGAGAGGTTATAGCATGAATGGCAGGATGTGGAAAGTGATGAAGGGCGGAGTAAAATGGGAAAGAAGAAAAGAGGTGAGGGAACGCAGGTTGGCAAGAGGACTGGGAAAGCAGGGGACAACAGAACAAACATATATAGAAAGAAACTTCACTGTAGGCCACATTTAAGACTTCAACTTCTTGGAAGACTCAGCTGCCCAGCATGCAGACTCAGTGGAACATGACCACACCTCACCACCACTCAACCCTGTTGTCCTCCTTTCTACATAATTTGCCAATTAAATGTATTTATTCCAGTGTAGAGAGGAGCATTTTTAACAACAAAGGTGTTTAAAATCACAGCAAGGAATGAATAATATCCTACATACTAAATGATTCACTACATACAAAAAGCAAGAAGATGCCAACTGTATACAGTTAAAGACATTAATGTCGAATCTTGACTACTAAAAACACTGTAAATTCTATAGTCAAGAACAATCTCAAAAAATGCTCTTTGCTTTTATCCATCCCAGGCCTTGTTTCGATTCTCTGTCATCTGTTAATTACCTGTGCTGTTCCTGATTTTTTTCTTTTTTGCCAAAATGCATCATTTCCTTGATTGTGGCTTTTAAAATAAGTGCTAGTATTCTCAGTCTATCTGAAGTTGCCGATAAAAAGAAAAAAAAAAAACAACTCAGAATTTCGAGACAGATATTTTGCATCAATCTTAGATTCATAGCCCTCTTCATCTCTCTTCTGATTTCCATTTTATGTTAGAGCTGTGTTTCTTTCAATTGCTTCACTACAGAGTAACTGGTGCAGGTGCTAGTTGCCCTTAAATGACGAGTCTTTCTGCTGGACTCTGTGATGCGGTACTTGCAAAGATTACATACATTTCCCTGTCCTTTTGTAGGAGAAATAATTTCCAACCTGAGTATTAAGTGAAAAAGCCTGTTCCTTCGGTTAAAGTCAATGACAGTGCAACTTACCCCGCTCGGCTATGAATTACTTCTCCTCTTCTTTCACATTTTCGCTCCACCTGCAGCAAGTAGCTCTCTTTACATTTTCATGCCTCTAAAGGGTACACTAGCTTTTCATGACATAACGGTTAGTTCATGTAGAGTTATGATGCCAGGTGCAATCCCTTTGGACTTGTAAAGGAAATTCAGTTTCTCAGAGGTCACAAACTGTACCATTATTTACTATTAAGGTGCCATTAATTACCACTAATGCCTATCGACAGTGGGTCCTGAAAATTTAATAAATCTCTATGGCAAATCCCAGAGTGGAGAAAATATCATCTGTGCTTATTCTTCCAAATACTGCAATTCTCTATTATTTAAAATATAACAGTACCACTTGAATTTCTGGACATGGTACATTTAAATAAAAGAGACTTCTAGGTACTTTAATACAAAAATAATGTGTTTGCTCTTAAAAAGTGTAGAATCAGATTTCCGTATTTCTGACTTATTTTCAAGGACTTTGGCTTGTGAATATAAAACATAGTATATAATGGCAAAAACTAAAAGAAAAATAGAAAAGGAAGGAAGAAGGAGGGCACCTTGGCAGGGGGCTGGATAGGACGGGAAGTATCCTTATGCTTTTAAGTTTGTATTATGAGACATGAAATTTGTTAATCTTACTAAATTCAATTAAAATGTAAAGATAAATGCCTTCAATAGGGAAACATTGAATTCCTGAAAGAAACATTTGGGTTATCAAAAATGAATTGTTCTAACTCTAAAATGTGAAGTAGTATTATCTATACAAAGCCATTCATGATATTCCATTGTTAGAAAATCTAGGACTAAGAATTTTTTTATATGGGGGAGAAGTACTGGATTTACTGGGTTAAACTACTGCTTGCAATTACAGCATTCCATACTGCAGTGCCAAATCTAGTTCTGCCTATTTTGATTCTGATCCAGCTTCCTGCTAATGGAGCCAGGAAAGAAGCTGAGGATGACCCCAGAACTTCAGTTCCTGCCATCCACCTAGGAAACCTGTCCAGAGTTCATGGCTCCTGGCTTTGGCTTGGCCCATCCCTGGCTCTTGCAATCATCTGACAGTGAACAAGTGCACAGTAAATCTCTCCCTCACCTCCCTTCTCCTTTTCTGCCTGTCTCTCTTCCTTTTAAATGAAATGTTTGTCAATATTTATTTCTTAGAAAGGCAAGGTGACACACACACAAGGAGAGACAGAGAAAGAGAGAGAGAGAGAGAGAGAGAGGGGTTTGCTGGTTTCCTTTCCAAATAGCCACAAATGCCAGGACTAAGCCTTGCCAAACTCAAGAGCCAGGCTGTCTTGGACCTAACTACTTTGGTCATATTTTGCTGCTTTTCCGGGGTATTAGCAGAAAACTTGATTGGAAGCGCAGCCATCAGGACCTGAACAGGTGTCCATATAGATGTTGGAGTTACAAGTTACAGATGGTGGTTTTACCCATCGCCCTACAATGCTAGCCCTTAAAATAATTTTTGTTTTTTACAGAGAAAGTTTTATTTATTATTTTCATTCCCATACCTGATGTACCTTTTGCCTGAGGTTGTCACACTTACTAGGAAGAGATTCAGTGCCAGAAGAAAGTTATGCTGTTTTATAATAAATTTTTACATAATCTCCTTCCCTTGTCTTCTCATCCTCTCTTACAATTAACCTTCACTCTTAGATATTAGATCATGCTCCAGGTCAGATGATCTACATTTGCGTAGCTTTGGAAGTAAAAGGATCTGATTGGTACAATCCAAGATGACTGTTAAATTGAGTAGCTCAGGGACAGAATGGAAGTAGAGCTGGACTAGAAAGTATAGCAGAAGTCAGAGTAACAGAACCAGAAGATTTTTAGAAGTGTGTTGAAACAACAAATACGCTCTGCCGACGTACGGAGAGCAGCAACCAGAGAATGAGCAGCAGATTGTCACCCAGAGAGGCAGACGCAAGAGTAGAGGCATGGTAACAGGGAGAGACAGCATTCTACAGGGAGCACTGGAGTTTAGAAGAGAAAAATATCCAATCACTGACCTTGCAGCAGAGTTTCACAAGCAGGCCCGACTACTCCATTGAACTTTGTGAGTGCATGCAACCAGGCCAAGACTCTCTTCAACATAGCCCAGACTCTACTCTTTGAAGAGACTTACACAGCTTCTAACACCAATCTGAAAAATTGTTGCAGGCCAAGTACATTGAGCTAAATTTTCACACATCAGAGACTTTTGATCTCTCTTATCCTATAATAAAAGTTAGCGATATTAAGAGTGAAAATTTCAAATACATGCAAAACTAACATTCACATCATATAAAGAAGTATGAAATTAGATTTTATAGTAGATATTTCCAAAGTTGGCACCTTAATCAGAATACATGGTGCCTGAAGGAGAATTGTCAATTTTACTGATAGAAGAAAGGCCCAGAAATCAGTCATTAAAGGAAAACAAATGTGAGCATACAATGTCAACGTGTAGACTTAAACTGACTTACAGATACAAACTCATTCATATAGAGTAACCTGACATCAAACTGTAATTTTTATTGATCTAACGTCCTGAAAACAAAACATATCTAAGTCGTCATCTAACCTGTGGATCTACTTGCTCAAATTTCCTGATCCGGAGGAAATGAGGTGAAAGTGTCTGATATACTCTGTCTTAAATCTCCTAAGGTGAAGACTCATAAGGATAACTATACCGAGTCCAATGTAATATGCAGTTGAGTGGCAGGTATAGACCAACCCCAGTTAGACATTGTGGAACACAGTTGGATGAAATGCCAGCTTTCCTGGAACAAGCTCATCATCTGCATGAAGAGACAGAACAATAAATAATCATCTGTGATCCAAAGGCACAATAGAAGGCTGAACACGGTGCTGTGAAATAATGAAACATTGCCTACAGAGGCAAAAGGATACAGCAGAGGAGCCCGCAGGGAATTAGTAACCCTGGAGACCTTGGAAAAGGAAGGAGCTTTCCTCCATGAGCATAGGGTGAAGGAAGGAGAGGAAGGTCTCAGATTTGGGGATCGGTATATGAGCAAGGCACAAGGTGTAAGGCACATTCCCAGGAACACAGACCATCCTAGACAGGTCATAGCAGAGGCTGGAAAAGATATCCTGTGCCCGAGTTTCAGTGCTTTTCATCATGAGTGTCGCATGGGTTGGTGGAGGGTGGGGCGGGGATGGGCAGTGTGTATACAAGGTAGGCAAGGGATGCAGAGTTGAAAGGCTTGCTGTTAAATCTTAACTCTCGAATGTAACAGTGTGGTTTCTGCCATGCTTCCATATCAGTGTCCTAATTTGCAAATTGAGAATGAAGAAAAAGTGTCCGACTTCATGATAAGGTTTTAAGAATCATGTGAACTAAAGAATATAAGACCCCAAATAGCACCCGCAATCTACAAGCCAGTATTACTTCGTAGTGAAGAGCTTGGAAGACAAGATGAAAAAGATGGTGGTTGGCCTTGACTCTGTGTCAGGCAGACTGGGAAATCCATGGAACCTTGAGAATAGTCTTAAACTTCTCACTACCTATAACTGAAAGTAATTGTTAAATATCACAATTTGGTTCTTAATGCTTAAGAGTTATAGGAATCCGTGTGGATTAGTCAAAAAATTAGATATGCTTACTGCCTGAGAGAAAATGAAAGCAAAATAGAACAGTTTGTTTTAGATTTAAGAAGCAGATGGCTGATGTTTAGGTGGGAGTGGTAGAAAGCTTGGCGTGTGTATGTGTGTGTATGTTGTATATACCAAAGTGTTTCAAAAATCAAGGAAAATGCATTATATGAAAATACTATACAGACATTTCAAATTGTTTTTGCATCGAAATAAAAACCATTTAATTCCATTTTCATAACCTTTTTAAGTGCTTTCACAGTACCTTTAAAAATATAGCTTTTAACTTCCAAAAAGACAGGTGTTTGTCGTAGCTGCTAAGTTGATACACTAGCTTTGACTGCTTCCATTCTTCCAAGTGCAATTTCTATAATCAGGCAGAGCCAGAAATCTCTCTAAGTGCAGTCAGAAGCAAATCTACTGACTCTGAACATTAAAAATGCATTTAGACTATCAGGCTGTTTGCCTTTCCAGCTGATTCTACATGGCAGAAGTCACAATGTGGTAGAGTAGGAGAGGCCACAGGGTGAACGATCCACCCAGAAGGATACGTGGAACAAGCCCAACTGGCATTGTAGGATGTCTAGTTCTTTCTTAAGCTGTTTAAAAGTAACTTATTTGAATACTCACCAATTCTTCTTGGTGAAGAGTATTGTTTCCCAGATGTGAAAAAAGAAGTTGAAGATAAGTGAACTGGTTGGCCCCAAATCCCACAGTATGAAAATAACAGGATTTCTTCGGTACTGTTTACTTTTGTGCACACATTCTCTAGCATCTCACTGTATCTCAACAAAGAGGATTGTTATTTGGTAGCAGTAGACAGAGGTCTATCTCATGGTAAACCAGCCTTAGAAGTAGATTCTATAAAAAGGGGTAGACCAAATTGTATCACTGCACCTTCCTAGTCACAATAGTCAATTCTATGGTTAATTTTCATCTGCTTAAGGGAAGTCTTTATAGAAGCATTTTTCGGTTGATGGGTAGGTTGTCCTTGGTTTTCTCCAAATTGAGAAAAAAAGGCAAGCCATGGGCAAATATGGCATTCAGCTTTAATTTGAACCAAATCATGTTCTTCTGCTTGTCTCTGCTGTCATCAGAAGGGTGAAGACTGTGTTGAAGCTCACAGACACTTGGTAGCTGTCTGCTCTGACATCTTCTGAATTCTTTATGTTCCAGTTCTGGGTGATCCAGATTTTTGTTTCTGCTAACTCTGTCCCAAGCAATGCTCAGTATGCAAAATTCCCTATCAAAAAATAATTAAGCTGGAGACCCCGCGTGATAGCCAAATGATTAAATCCTTGCCTCGCATGCGTGCCAGTTTCTGTCCTGGCTGCTCCTCATCACATCTAGCTCCGTGCTTGTCACCTGGGAAGGCAGCCCAGGATGGCCCTAAGCCTTGGAAGCCTGCACCTGTGTGGGAGACCTGGAAGAGGCTGCTGGCCTTGGATTAGCTCAGCTCTGGATGTTGGGGATACTTGGGGAGTGAACCAAGGGGCAGAAAATGTTTCTCTCTGTATCTCCTTCTCTGTAAATCTGCCTTTCTAATAAAAATAAATAAATCTTTTAAAAAGTAGTTAAGCTAGAACATACAGAAGTTAGTAAATGTTTGAGGTACGTGCAAATGTGGGGAGATAACCAGGCAGTGCAGGATTGAAGGGATAAGGCCTGTGGAATTCCATGATTGGGTAGCACCTGTGTTGGATTATTTTTCTTCATTTCCAAGTTCTGAAGCTGATAAAACTCTTGGGCTGAGTGAGATCAGGAATTTTATGGAGAGGGGAGGAGATAAGGGGCAGTAAATGGAAGGAAGTCATCTCTTCTTTTCTTAAATCTTCTACCTTAGTTTCTGAGTCTGATCTGTAAATTTCCGTATGTGATTAATTGTATGTTAGCCTCTGTGTCCTCAAGCTTTCCTGGTGGAATCATTATCTTGCTATTCAACGAAGTTTGTTTGAGCCTGCTGGGAAATCTAGCCTTTCCTTTTTCTATGAGAATGCAGGCTCTGATTTGTTTGTTTTTATGGGGGTGATGTGGTGTGAATAGGCACACATCTAATGATACCTCAGTGGGCTGGAAATCTTGCATCCCTGATATATATATATTTTGTCTCTTGACCTGTCAGCGAAAAATGTCCACTATCCTATGATAAGCTTGCATCTAATTCAGAACCAATAAAGGCCAATGATTATGTGCGTATTAAATTCCTTGTGGAGTTGCAGTGGTAAGCCCAGATGGCTTTACGAACGCTAAAACACCACCCTCTATCTTGTAGAAGAGATGAGAGAAGGAGGCTCCATTATGTTCCTGACCAAGCTCAGGGATGCTGTTAAGGCTTTTTCCTCTTTATATCTAGAAAGCCCAATGGCACACTCCTGATGGGTATTTTTCCATGTTGGGTAGCCCACAACCACATGTGAATGCATCCTTTCTTTCTGATTGTTCAATAAATCCTGAGCCTAACTGTGTGCATTGCTATGCCTCTGTTTGGAATGCTTATCTCTGTGAGAGGAGGATGTTTATATCCACATGTAGAGGAATGAGAGATTACTTGTGTTCTCTTTACCATTTTTTTGCTCTCATCTTGTGCAAAAAATTCTCCAAATTTGTTCCATTTTCCTTTTTCATATCCAATAGCTCTTCTCAAAGACGTATTAAAAGTACTTCAAGGGTCCGGCGCGGTGGCGCAAGTGGTTAAGGTCCTCGCCTTGCACACCCAGGATCCCATATGGGCGGGCGCCAGTTCTATCCCGGCAGCCCTGCTTCCCTTCCAGCTCCCTGCCTGTGGCCCGGGAAAGCATTAGAGGACAGCCCAAAGCTTTGGGACCCTGCACTCACATGGGAGACCCGGAAGAGGCTCCTGGCTTTGGATCGGCATAGCATCGGCTGTTGCGCTCACTTGGGGAGTGAATCATCGGACGGAAGATCTTCCTCTCTGTCTCTCCTCTCTGTATATCTGCCTTTCCAATAAAAAAATAATAATAAAAATAATTCTTTAAAAAAATACTTCAAGAGAAATGTCACTCACCTAAAGTGATGATGTATTGCAGACTTTTTGCTAAAGATTAAGAGCAATGAATGGGAATACATGGAATCATAGTAGAGTCAGGAATCTGAAATTGACCATCGTGTTTTAGACATCCTCACCACCATTTCCCAGTCGCCTCAGCATATCAGATACCTGCTCCCTTTGTTGCATTGCCACCTGTGGCTTTAGGTCACTGATTTTCCTGTCTTCTCCTCTCTTTGTACTTAGGCATTGCCACTTTGTCTATCTAAGTCATAGCAAGACAACTGATTTCTATCTCTTGTTTTATTATGCACAATATTTAGTGTGACCTTGGCTTTAATCTTCATGTATATTCTGAAATATAAAGTCAAAAAGACTCATCAAATCTTTTTTGTAAGCAAAAGAGCTCTCCTCTCAAACTTATTTTCTTAAATATTGGAGTCTAGGAGCTGTGGCACAGTGAGTGAATCAATTACATATGTTTACCATTACCATCATTCCATATCAGAACCTGCCTGCTCCACATCTAATCCTGGTTCCTGCTAAAGCTCTTGGGAAGACAGTGGAATATGGTCCATGAGCTTCAGCTCCTGACACCCACGAGGGAGACCTGGATGGAGTTACAGGATCCTGAGGTCAGGCTAGCCCTGCCCCATGTCCTGGCTCTTGCAGCCACTTTGGAAGTGAAACGTGGATGGCAGATTTGACCGTGTCTTCCTTTAATCTTGCCACTCTTTCTCTTTCTCTTTCTCTTTCTCTTTCTCTTTCTCTTTCTCTTTCTCTTTCTCTTTCTCTTTCTCTTTCTCTTTCTCTTTCTCTTTCTCTTTCTCTTTCTCTTTCTCTTTCTTTCTTTCTCTTTTTCTCTCTTCCTTTTTTCTTTCTTTCCATCTCTTCCTTCTTTCCTTCCTTTCTTCCTCTCTCTTTCTTCCTGTTTGCTTTTTTTTTTTTTTATTGGAAAGGTAGGTATATAGAGAGAGGGAGAAACAGAGAAAAAGATCTTCAGTCCACTGGTTCATTTTTCAAGTGGCCTCAACAGCTGAAGCTGAGCCATTCCAAATCAGGAGCCAGGAGCCATGACAGGAACTGGCACCCATATGGGATCCTGGCACATGCAAGGCAAGGACTTGAGCCATTATGTATTGTTCCAAGGTCTGTCACCGTAGCTTTCAAATAAATAAATAAAACTTTTAAAAATCATGTTTACAAATTTTGGTGTAACATGGATTTGGAAAACATTCAGTAAAAACACTTTGTAGGCAAGGGTAACATGATGATTTAATATACATGAACAGAAAATATTTCCCACTTTGTTTTAGTCTTTCAAAAGCAAAACTCAGAAAACATTGAAATCATCTGAGAAAATGTATTGACAGATGCTTCACTCTTGTTTTCAGAGCCCAATGTTCAGAGCTACTTCAGAATTTTGTGTTGTAAGCAATTGTGCTCTATGTGCTTTGTCCAATTAAACATTTTCTTGGAGTTTAGACATAGCATGGGCTCAGAAATGATTCCTAAATGCATTTACTACAAATAAATATGTGGAGGCATGAACAAGATGAAAAGAAAGACTAAGTTAGTAGTAGCACTGAGTATGCTTTCAGAAACGAAGAACCACCTAGAGGACTATGAGGAGGGCTTCTGTTTTGACCTAGAAAAAGAGATATCTCAACCAGGTAGTTGAAAATGCTGGACAAATATCGAACATTGACATATATATATCCAAGCCTGTCAGCTCTTTAGGTCAACAGAATGGCTGGAAGGAACAAGTGTTTCATATGTCCTGTAAATACCTCAGAACTCATCCTGCCAAGTGCATCACGTCTCGGAGCTCAAGAGAGTCCTGCCTCATGGAATGCTTTAATTTGGGAAGAGTTTGGCTAGTCAGAAGAGCAACTTGTCCAAAAGTACATTCCATAAAATCACGAAATATTGCTATGCTGAACATGTATATACCTGTAACCTAATATTATTTACTTGATACTCTAGTATTATAAATCTGTGTTGGAGAGACTGGCACATGGCTAGGCTAAGGGTTCTTTTAGCTATTGATCTGTGCACAGTAAAGAATAAGTGGTGCCACTGGAAATTTGATTTTTGTGCAATGGAAATGTGTTGAATCATTGATTGTAGTTATACACCATGTGTTTCAGGAACATTTATAAAGCTGTGGGGCTAAATCAAATCAGACTTAACGAATGTAGAGAAAATATTTGCAGGAAGCATCGGGGGTCGTTAAAAATATGACTTGAAAGAATAGTGTTTAGTGCCTTGACTAATGCTGTTCAGGCCATAAATATGTTTAATACCACTTGGAGTGTACTTATATTAATTGAATTCCAAGAAATTAAATGCAAAATGAATATTTTTAGTAATGCGATATATAGCAAGGAAACAAAGTGGTTTATGTACTCTGGTGTGAATGAGTAGCTTAAGAAATCCCAAATACTGGGCAAATGGAAATGGCCCCTTACACATGCATTTATTCCCATTAATCTTGGGAGGACACAAGATAACTTGAAAGATGTTGAAGCCAGTATATTTTAAAGTTGCTTAATATAAATTATAATAAGAGGATGGCAGATAAATGCTGAGATACAGAAATCTAGAAATGCATGTGATTCTTACATGATTGACGATAAGCATTAGAGTTTAGAGCTAGAAAAGGAGAAGCACTTAATATCAGGATGCAGATACTGATGATGTAAATTAAGAAGCCCTCATATTTTAGTTTGGACACACTTCTCACTTTCCTCCTCTCTGTGGTTCTTTCAAATAAATAAATCTTTAGAGGAAGAAGTGGGGAAGGGTAAGCACCATGCTGTAGCCAGTGAAGCTGCAGTTTGCAATCCTGGTATGCCATTTGTTGTGCTGTCAAGTTCAGGTTGCTCAGCTCTGCATGCAGCTCCCTGCTCATGTGCCTGGGAAGGCGGTGATGCCACTATTGCTTGGGTTTGCCCCTTGTGCAGGAGACCTAAGTGGAGTTTCTTTCTCCCAGGCTGTTATAGCTCCTTAGGGAGCAAGCAGTGGATGGTAGCTTTTCTCTCTCTCTCTCCATGTGAACTTTTCCCAGTGTCACTCAGTCTTTTCAAACACTAGATAAATAAATCTCTCAAATAATGTAGTGGGGAAATTGTAATGAATGTAACTTGTGAGGAATATTCTGTTCTTTACCTCTGATAATTTCTTAGCAACAAGGAATGTCATAAAGTATGACAGTGTATTCCAAAATTCCACATGGCTTAGAGTCACAGTGTTACATAATGTACCTCTTTGGATCATCTCACTTGGTCAATAATGTAGGAAATATCTATGAGATGTCCATTACTAGAGAGTAAAGCATGAGACTTTGAATCAAGAAATCCAGTTTATACTTCATTTTTCCATTACTAGATGTATATCCTTAGGCTAGCCATTTAATTTCCCTGGTGCATTGACTAAATAGTAATAATAATTCCACTTTATTATGTGCCAATATTCTGCTAAATATACTTTTTGTATCATTAATAACTCTTTGAAATAAATATACTATCATTGATGCAGAGAAAGGGTCGAAGTTTATAGATGTTATGAAAATTGCCCAAGGTTACAAACCTTATAAATAAAAGAAATACAATTTTAATGGAGACTTGTCCATTCTGAAACTTTTGTTCTTACTAAGTGATCCTGCCTTCCTATGGAAGGGCTCTATACTAATGGCTAAGAGCATACACTGAGGCCCAGGATATCTGTGCAACAGTGTGGTTATTGGCACTTCCAAGTGCGGTAATTTTGGTACATGGCTGACTCTTATGTGTCCTGATGTTTCTGTCTTCAAAATGGAAATCAGAGCACTTCAAAAACTTTGTGGAAAAATGGACTTAAAAGGTAAATATTGGGCCAAATTTAGAAATGCATGCAGCCAATTTTACAATATGATTATTCCATGAAAACTTTTCAAACACATGGATTTAAAATGTATGTCATCCATTTTCCATGAACATTTCATTTGAAAGGCAAGTAACAAGAAAAGGAGGACAGAAAGGAAGCAGAGAATGAGAGAGAGGGAGAGAGGAAGGAAGGGAAAGAGAAAGAGAGAGAAGATGTTTTATCCATTGGCTCACTCTCCAAATGGTCTCAACTGCCAAACCAGACCAGGTTGAAACCAGGAGCCAGGAGCTTCACCCAGGCCCCTCATGGGAGGCGCATAAGACCCTTGTACCTCTTCGTATTCTTCTGCTTTCCCAGGCAGATTAGGGTAAAGCTGAGTATCAAGCAGAAGAGTCAGGACATGAACTGCTACCTATATGAGATGCTATTGCAGGGGACAACTTCACTGGCTATACCACAATGCCGGCCCCTGTGAGCCTTTTTTCTGCATTGTGCCTTTTTTTTTTTTGCTGTTTCTTTGTATCCTGGAGAGGCTATATTAATACTTTATGAGAGCTTATTTATATTTATAAAGTTTCAAAGTGAAGCTTCAAAGTTCTGCCTCTTATTTTGAGTTTGGGGTTCTTCCTTGGTATGAAAATTGCTTCCTGAAATGCTGACAAGCTAATTGTGCTCCTCTATATGGGTAACAGTTTTTACAGAAAATCAACAAATTAATAGTTTAATATGTGTCATTTTTGAGGTCTGGTTCTAAGCTAAAATTTGCAGTACACGGAAACAATCTAATCATAGAAGCTCAACACATTGTGTGATCATAGTGTGTCTGAGATAAGGTCAAATCAAATGAAGTGTTTCTGAACTTGCCTAAGGTCACTACGTGAAGTGGAGACAGAATCTGGAAATCGTGATGTTAGAGTCCGGGCTAAAGCCACCCGGATGTCAGGGTGCGAGCTAGTCAACCCCCAGAGAACAACAAAGAGTCTCATTGGTAATGCAAACAGGAAACACAGTTTATTGTGCCAACATGCTGGGGCCCGACCGCACTTGAGGCACACAGGCCAGCCGAGCAGGGCGGTCGGACCCCCAACAGCCCATACAGAAGCTTATATAGGCCCTTTTGGGCTGGGAATACATCAAAAGTAACAACCTTAGACATGTTCATTTTTATGGCCTTCAGGCACAGGCAGCCTGTTCTGTTCCCATACCTATTATCTGTATGGCTCATTCCATTCTCACACCCTTATCTTCCTCCTGTTCCTGGGACCGGAGAAGAATTGTGCCCTTGCCCCCCTGCACCTGGGTTCACAAAGTTGCAGGTCAGCAAAGAACAGATTAATCACTAAAGCGGAATCCTCCCAAGCTCCAGGCGCCTCCTGGCCTAGCAAAGTAGCAGTTTTCTCTACACAAAGGAACCACACACTGCCCAACAATAGCATTTTAGCCACACTCTAACAGTGACTAGCTGGAAGTCTAATAAATCGCAAAAATCCTACTGAGTAACGTGCGTCATAAATACTGTGAGCGGAAAAGAAAAACAAGGACTGCACATATATTTACTGAATGTTAGTGTGTTAGCAGAGATGGCTGGAAAAAAAGTACTTGTCTCACCATCAGAAAAGAATTTCAAACACAAGACAGAGGGTAGCGACAAGCAAAGCACCAAAGTTAAGGAGGGGGCATGTCAGACAGGTGGGAAGGGCAATGAGCCAGCAGAAACAGAGTGTCCAATCTGCCTCTCTACTCAGGTAGATGAGGGGATGGGGTCTACTTCTTTCCACAGTCTTCCCTCTTATTCTGGGATATTGCTGAGCAAAGGTCTTTCTGGGTCTGAAATTCATGGAATTTTTTCCAAGGTATTACTCAGTTTTATTAGCTTAGGTAGCCCCCAAATAGTCGCCACCTTGGTGCTGGGCCAGGAGATTTTCCAGGGGTATCTCTAGCGAAGAAGGCATGGAGTACCTAAAAAGGTATCCTGATGCAGAGAGGACTTTAAGCACAGAAGTACGAATGCTGCCTGCAAGGCTCACTTCTATAGCTGGTTCTTCCAAGAACTCCTTGTAGCTTTTCTCTGGCTGCTTTCATACACCTAGACTATTGTCTTCATTCCTACCTAATACATGCATCCCAAGAATTGCCTTTCTGTTGTACACAACATAACCTCAGAGTGCTTTAGTTTATCCCCTTTTTGAACTAGTGGAATAGCAAGCTTTGTTGGAAGTTGGATTCAGGAAATAGGCACTGGCCCTGCCCTGATTTCTCTTGTAACTGGAGAATGCTCACCTATTCCAATGAAACACTCAGCCATAAACTTTCTTTGACCAGGAGGAATCGTAAGCTAGTACTGCACCAAAGACATGAACTATGTTTCTGCATGAGAGTCAGCTATTTCATGCATTCACCCTCACCATGAAAACAGTGTGACTTTGCAGTCCACTTGTTCCAAGGCTCCTGGAGACATTTTGAGCAGAGCTGCCTATTATGACTTTGAATCACCTCAACTGAAAGGCCAACCAGCAGAATTACAGCTGGAACTAAAGCAACCCCAGTTCACCCAAAGAATAAGTGATTAGTCTTGGGGGGCATTCTGCTGTGTATCAATGGCTAAAAGGTAAAATTGTGTTGGTCAAAATCACAGTTTAGCGAATAGAGAATTCTTGCTTTGGTATTACTTACAATCCAGTGAGAAAATCTGGTGTTTTAAACAGAGATTGATAATACAGGTCATGAACTTCAGACAGTCTGATCTCTTAGAATTGCCACATCAGAAAGATTAGCAGAAAATGGAATGTAGAGACAACATTTACAATGGTGTGGAAGCTGCGTGTCTCTGACACTAGCATTGCTGCTTTAACATATGTTAAGTAGCACTAAATTGGGGATGGCAAACTATGTGGGACAATTGCCATCACTCTTAAACTCAGGATCAATGACATGAGTGTCAAAATAATAATGACACTCTTTTTTGTAGTGCCTGGAAGAAGACCCGGAATCCTAGTGAAAGCAGTGTGCTAGGAACTGACAGCCCATTGATTAGAGTTGGCACATGAGCTCAAATCTGTTTCACTTCAGCCTGGCAGAAAAATCTGTGGGGGAAATGTTAATTTCTTCCCTTTATAAGCTTATAAGGCAGTGGATAGCATTTTTTAATTTCATGTTCTTTTGTTTTACTAATATAAGAAGAACAGATTTTATACATTGCATTGGTTCAGTTCCAAGAAGGCAATCATACTTTCTTTGCTCCTCAGATACCCCTCCCTTTCTGTGACAGTATTTGCAGATTTATAATCTTCATTCATTCCATACTCACTGCCTTACTTCACCACTAATTACATTATTCAACAAGTGAAAACTAAAGAACCACATGACAACATTTCCACTGGAGTATAAACATGGACTAAAAAGCATCAATCCTATTGCCATGTCATTCCTGCACTTTTTTGCATATATTCTATATTAGTTTTCACGTATCAGAGAAAATGTATTTGTCTTTTTGAAAAATGGCTTATTTCACTAAACATAATAGTCTTTTATGCTTTTCAATGAAGCTTAAATGAAAACAAGAACAACTTTAGCTATTTCTTTGGCAAAGGTGAGATGAGAATAAACCCCTAAGGAAGTACTTCCCACACAACTCAGAAGAGCAGCTTCTGAGCTTCTGCCTGAGATAGTGTTTCCCTGGCTGGAGACAGTTGGGTCCAATCATCCCCCTTGTCTTTGGTTTTCTTTGGGGGTTTTCAGTTGCCAGTGGATAACCAACATTGCCATGGCCTGATGATTCTTCTCACCAGCAGGTCCTACAGGACCCCGGGTTACATAACAAGCTCTTCCCCTCACTTTATGCAGGGATCCTACGAACTTTCTCAAATACCCTCCCATTTGAAGATTAGAGGTGGTGCTGTATAACCCTAGATCATATTTATTCCCTGTAAGAGGTTGGTGGCTCCTCTCTCTTCTTTCAAAATGTCCTTCCCTTTTGAATATCACACAACGAACTGTTCTAATGTCTATAGTTTTCTCTTGTAATTTATTTCATCCATTAATTTAGTGTCTTTCTCTTTAATGTCAAGTCATCATGTCCTTCTCCTGGGATCTTAAATGTTCAACATTACCTTATATGGTTAAACTTTACACCATATTATTGTCGGAAATTCAACGCAAAAGTATGGCAGTGACTTAATTTCTTGTCTCACAAGAAAGAATTTTCAGGTGAACAATTTCAGTGAGTAAAGCAAGATGTTTTTTAAGATGGGGTGAAAGAGAAGTCTGCCATAGTGACAGGAGGGAGCTCCCAGGGAGAGAAAATGCAAGAAAATAGTTGAAGTGGTATCTTTTATGCACCATCTTGTGCGAGACAGGTGAACTAAGAGGCCGTGAGGGTCTCTGGTTTCTGGTGAAATTGCCTTCTGAAATGTAAACTCTTCTTTCCCCCCATTTTTTTTTTACCCTTCCAAGATCACATTCTCCCCAGATTTGTCCCTCCTCTCCTTTTGAGAGAGAGAAAGAGACAGAATCACAGTATCACTTCTCACCAGATGAAAAGGCCAAGTGATTTTCTGCACTACCATGGTGGTTCTAGTTGTGAATGAAGGGTTATGCCAGAAAGAAGGCTTAGGGATGGCCAAGTATCACTGATGAGAAAGGAAGGGGAGAGAGAGAACAGAGCCACTTTTATTTTGAGCACAGATACTAGACAATGGGAGAGTATGGCTGGGATTAATACAGGGACAGCCTGGTACAAGGCTGTTGTATCCCTGGTGAGCCAGCCTACCTTTTAGATAAGGACCTTGTCCCTCCTGGGCCTTGGACCTAAGGATGACAACCTGTGGATACTGGAGATTTGCAGGAATCCAGGTGCTGGAGGAGGGCTTCCTCTGAAAAGGAAGGTGGTGGAGGGAAGCTACAAGCAGACATCATCTTGCTGAGCTGTGCGGAAGGAAGCCTGAGTGTGCCTGGTATGTGTGATGCAGCTGGGGTTTGAACACGCTGTAGGTGTGTCAGTAACAGTGAGGACAACTATAATAACGAACACGTGGACCCATCCCGGCGGCCGGGAAAATGATTGTGTAACCAATGGCAGAATCCCTTTGGATTTATAATCAAGATGGTTCTATGACTTTTTGTCTTTGACTAGTCACAGATAATTGTGAATTCTGGTTTTACAAACCCAAGTCATTTTACATTTGCTTTTCCAAAAATGTATTAAATTGGAATGTTTAACCTTTTATAAACAAGAAGATATACTCAAAAAAAAAAATTCTCACTACTTGGGGCTGTGGTACAGCCCAGACAATAGAAAATGGCAACTGTAAGGCTACATATTCTGAAACAGTTCTGGGACATGTCCATAACCTGACCTTTGCAGTAACCTTGGGTTCTCGGAAAGTCCTGAGGGGAGTGGGAGTACTCACCCTAAGAAAGTGTCTCGTTCCAGGATGAGATCTTCCTTTGCTTTTACAGTTCAGACAGTAAGCTAATTGCCTCGAACTGTTTCCTGTGCATGTTTTGGGGAGAACCTATTTGCCTGCTAGTGTTTGCCATCATGTGGGAAGTGGCTCTTACGGACTGGATATATTCAAGTTCATGGTGCTTGAACTGGGCATCTGTGTTCCACTGCGCTTGGGTGATCAGTTCACATCATGTGCCAATGATTTTTTTTTAATTGTAAAGTCAGATATAAAGGAGAGGAGAGACAGAGAGGAGGAAAATCTTCCATCCAATGATTCACTCTCCAAGTAGCCAAAACAGCCGGAGCTATGCCAATTCGAAGACAGGAGCCCAGAGCCTCTTCTGGATCCCAAGGCTTAGGGCTGTCCTGACTGCTTTCCCAGGCCACAAGCAGGAAGCCGGATGGGAAGCAGGGCTGCCGGAATTAAAACTAGTGCCCATTTGGGATCCCTGAGCATGCAAGGCGAGCATTTTGGCCTCTAGTCTATCATGCCAGGCCCATGTGCCAGTGCTCTTAGTTGATTGGATGATCATTGCTTAAGAACCCCTGAATATGGCTGATTTGGGCTGTCCCCCTGTTCTTTTTCCAAAAAAGCTCAATAGGTTCTTTCCTCGGCTTAATAGAGAAATAAAAAGCTGGGAATTCATTGCAGAGAAGTTTTATTTCCAAAGTGACCGATTGAATGTGGAAATAAGGAAAGGGAAAGCACCTCTGAGAGAGAGCCAGTGAGGGGGTGCCTCTTGAAAGGAAAGGGAGAGACACCATAGGTCTGAGGAAGCATCTTAGGGTTTAAAGCATTCCTTGACCCCTCCTTGTTGGGAGGGAACCTACAGATAATAGGTTCCCCATTGGTGAACTCTTAACCAGTTAGGAAATGGCTGGTCAGTTCTTGTGCCACCTGCGTGAAGGTGTGGACAGGATTTCAACAGACTTGGATAGTCTCACCGCCCCTGTGTGTTGGAATGGGATATCCTACCGTTGGTACTAGCTGGTGAATGTGGAGCTTCTAGAAGCTTTTCTTCCCTTAGAGCCCCTCATGTCACTATGGCAGGAGACCTCTCTTTAATTCTTTTTAAATAAATCTTGCTTTGCACACTGAAATTGTCTGCATGAAATGTCATCTTTCATGTGAGATAAGAACCCAAGTTGCTGTGCCTTTCGCTTTAAATTTCCCACAACAATTTCAGGGAGATCCTCAAAAAGAAAAAGAAAAAGGGGGCAGGTTGTGGAGGGAGCCATTCACAATGGGCAGCAATGTCTAACACCTTATTCAGAACAAAAAGGACATCAGAGGGGTGTGACTGGTGTCTTCCTCTTTCCCTTCAGACACCATCTCTCAGACAGTGACTCAGAGATGGGGTTGTGTAGGCCACGTCTACTTGCTTTTGTCATGATAACAACGCTAAGTGATGGGAATTGATACTCTGATTTTGTCTCTTTTCTCTCCCTAAAGGGATTGGGAGAATGTACCCTTGGAAGGGTAAAGAATGGGGAGAAGAAAGATTTTATGTTTCAAAAGGTAATTTCACTAGGGACCAGAGACCCTAACTGCCTGTTGGCCCATCTGACTCCTCACAGTATGGATGGTTCGCCTTTGTTTCTGTTAACCCAGTTTTCCTTTGGCATATTGTTTATTCTGGGAAAACATGTCTGGCTTTGATCTTACAAAGTTAACTGTCTCCTATCCTGCTTAGCTACTCCTCTCAGTGACCTATTTTGCCCTTCATTCACAGTGGAGCTTTTAAGGTGTTAAACCTTTCTACTCTATCTCCTCCCAAATTTCTTCTCCATTTATTCACTACAGGGTCAGTTAATTCAACGGTATCTTAAAAATACCCTACATTCTGTTGATCACTTTTTGTTGTTGTTGTGGCTCTAATGATTTGTTTCAGTCTCAGAGATTTTAAAATATACTTCTTTATAAATAATACCCATACTATTCCAGACAGCTATGGCTGGTAATGGAAGAAGAGGATAGAGAAATGCAAGTAGTGGTGCTGGGGATGTAACACTTACTTCCCGGTTAACAGGATGCATTGGATTCTGTTACCAGTATAACTCTAAAAGACATCAGGTACAGGCAGTCCTATCCCACACATAATGGTCCTTTCATGGACTCTAATTAAAAAACACATCTCAAATGCATTCATTTTTGTTAGCATTTCCTTGTTATTATCCTTTTCAAAGTTCCAGTTGGCTATTGTCTGGATGATGGCAGAGGCCTCTAATGACCTTCCCACATTAAGCCCTGCTCGGTTCCCATTTATTCTCTGCGCTGTTTTTCAGCATGAACCTTTTAGCAGTAGGAGAATTTTGATTTTTCTCTTTCTTTTTAAATGTCTTTTACTGCTTTCCATTACTCCTAGGATGCAAACATAAGTTCTTGAATTATTCTCTGTTAACTTGCTCATCTATTGCTACAGGTTCTTGCTGAGCCTCATGAACCCTTAGGTTTTGTGTTTAACCTGAGATGCCCTTCTATAATATGCAAATATGCCATTCTTTCTCCTTTCAGGACATTTGAAAATGTTTTTCTCTCTTTCTCAAAATTCTTCTTTGCAATAATTTTGAGTCAGCTTCAACCTAGGTCTTGCCATCCTCAGAATGACATTTATAGATTCACAGCATATGGGTGTAATTTTTTTTTTTTTTTAAGAAAACATTTATTTACTTAAAGGAAGAGAGAGAGAGGAAGAGTTTACATATGCTTGTTCACTCCCCAAATGGGCACAGCAGCTGGCCTAGGTTGAAGCCAGCACCAGCAAGGTCTTCCACATGTTGGTCAAAATCGAAGTGTTCGATGCATTTTTCCCTGTTTCCCAGGTACATTCTCAAGAAGTTGAATCTAAAGCAGTCTCTAGGAATCAATACTGGACTTCATATGGGATTTCAGCATACTAAGTAGTGACTTACCCTATTATTTCACAATACCTTTTAAATTTTTACTAATAATCCCTTATATATGTGCTACAGAATGCTTCGCAAACTTTTATTATAATCAATTTTTAATTGTTATGTCTACTAAACAGAAGCTCATGCCATAGTAAGGAGTCTTATTTATCCCATATCTTCAATAATTAGCATAATATTTACAACTTGATAAGAGAAATAGCCGCCAAATAAACAATTTCATGCCTATAGGTTTGGTTACTTACAATGCAATAGACCCTATTGTGCAGTACCTTCCAGGACTTCTGGGTCTAAGGTCAAGGGAAATTTCAGTATTAAGGAAGTAAGGAAGATGATTTGAGGGTAAATGCTTGAGAGACTTGAGCCTCACCATAATTGCTGTAGGCAGTAAGGACCATTCACCCCTCAACATGTACCTTTTCTGAGGTGCTTTCACCTCTGTGACCTCATCTCTGCTTATTGTCAACTCTCCAGCAAGGAGGGTAAGAATAGAGAACAATTACCTCCGCTGAATCATTTTGATTTATCATCCGCAATTACACTGGCAGCTAAATGGCAACGACTTAGGGAAGGTTTGATGTAAACAGAGCAAAGAAACCCTGCTTTTTGCTAAGAATGCATATTCCGTTACACTTAACAAGAAAGCATTCATTACTATCAGACTCAAGAGAGGTGACAAGAATTCATACTGAAGGTCTAAGGTTAGATTTTGGTGGGCTATTTGTGTTACCCTTTTATGGTAACAGACAGCTAAAAGAGCATCAGACACACGTGTGTTTGTTAAGAAAGAGCTGGAGAACAAAGAACTTCCACTGTTCCAAATCCAAATAAAAATGTGGTATTTTGACACCTAAATACATAGAGAAAGTTGCTCCTTTTTTTTTTTTTAAATAATATAGTCAATTCAGGAAAAATGATGTTCAACACTTAGAGTAAAAATGTCTCTCTCTGTGAAACAATAAGACCTCGAGGACTGAATACTAATTCACTAATCAAAGCACATGTTTTAAACAACTTTTATGTGAGCAATGTTGTAGATTAAAAATAAATTGTCTTATGATCAAATGGTTATTGACTATTGTCATTTATTGAGGCAAGTCACCAATAATACAGGGAGAGAATGGCAAGTGCAACATTACTTAATAGCTCATGGATGTGGGATCTAGCACTGTGGCATATAGGGGGCTAAACTGCCACCTGTTGTATTAGCATCCAGTAAGGGCACCAGTTCCTGCCCTGGCTGTCTTGCTTGGATCCAGCTCTCAGCTGAAGTTCTTGGGAAACCAGCAGGAGGTTGCCGCCATACTTGAAGCCCTGCTGCTTAAGTGAGACCTAGATGACACTCTGGGCTCCTAGCTTCAGTCTTGCTACAGCCATGCTCTTGAGGTCCTCTGAGATGTCAATCAGTGGCTGGGCTAATGCTTTCTCTCTTTTTAATGCGCTGCCTGGCCCACTCTGTAACTCTACCTTTCAAGTAAATGCACACACATACTTAATTGGAAAGGCAGATATACAGAGTGATGGAGATACAAAGAGCAAGCTCTTCCACCTGCTGATTCACTCCCCAAATGGCCACAACTGCTGGCACTGATCTGATCTGAAGCCAGGAGCCAGGAGCTTCCTCTGAGTCCCTCCTGCAGGTACAGGGTCCCAAACCTTGGGCTGTTTTTTACTGCTTTTCTAGGCTTCAGGCAGGGAGCTGAAAGGGAAGTGAAGCAGTCGGGATAAAAACAGGTACCCATATGGAATCCCATCGCATGCAAAGCGAAGACTTTAGCCACTAAGCTACCACACAGGGATCAGTAAAGAAATATTAGCATGGATTTAATGGATACTTTATTTAGTGTAAAACATGAAAATTTATGTAAAGGATCTTTAAAAATCTTACGAAAATGTGTATCATGAGACACTATGCAAAAATTAAACGTCATCACACATTGTGAAACAAAGTTTTTTGAATCCTAATTTTATGAACTGTTAGAAGTATCCTCATATATACTGTATAATGAAAACAATTTTATAAGCATCCCAGATGTTATCAAGATCTGTGTATCATGCTTGGTGCTGGTGATTTATGTAAGACCTGCCCTTACCAGAACTATGAACATGGCATACTGACTTCAACAAAAGAACTAGATTCTTTCTTTTAATCAAGATGTCTCTCTGTGTTCAGTGATGGTGTTACGGATGTAGTTATGTCTCACACACAGAAATTGGCTAAAAAGGCCAATGACTAAACAAAATGGCAAAATAAGGAGAAAATAAAGGGGTAAGACTTGTTATGGGGCCCAGCGCAGTAGCCTAGTGGCTGAAGTCCTTGCTTTGCAACTGACAGAATTCCCAGGGTTCTAATCCCAGAACCTCCACTTCCCATCCAGCTCCCTGTTTGTGGCCTGGGAAAGCAGTTGAGGACAGCCCATAGCCTTGGGACTCTAGCCACATGGGAGACCCAGAAGAGGCCCTGGGCTCCTGGCTTCAGATTGGCACAGCTCTGGCCTTTGCTGCCACCTGGGGAGTGAATCACTGAATGCAAGATCTTCCTCTCTGACTCTCTTCCTCTTTGTACATCAGACTTTGCAATAAAAATTAAAAAAAATAAATTAAGACTTGTTCTGAAATCCTCTGTCACTGTCATGTTCAATGACATTCTTCAGTGTGTTTTCCCATGGAAGAAGTGTGAATTGTGGGAATATGCACGTTATACAATCTTCTGTTACATTTCTGGTGCACTCTGGAGCTCAAGAAGATTGTGGTTTGATAGAGTAGTGACCTGGGAGAAGAGGTAAACAGTTAATATATGTAGCTTATATTTAAAATATAATGTTAATGACAAACAGTAATTATTGAGTACTTAGCGTTTGCCACGTATTGTATTGAACAGACTTTATTTGTTTTCCATTATACTGTTTGGTTGGTATAGGGCTTCTCCCCTTCCTCCCTTTCCTTCGTCCCCTCTCTTCCACCCCCATGTTCCCATGTATCTCAGCATACTATAGTCCTATAGTCATAGTTCCAACATTCTGCTATTAACGCATGTCATGACATTGCAGGTGCAGGTAATGGTAGAGAACCTAGCGTCTGGTTGTCCAGGTCTATTTAACAGTGTCATTGGGGCATCTTGTCATATTCAGGAGATGGATACTGCAGTGCTTCTTTGTGTTCTGGCACTCTAGTCTCCCTGAAGCCATCCACTTCTGTATATGTATAAGTGCATGTATATGTGTGTAGCTAGACTTCCACATATGATTCCACTTATCGTTTACAACATGACTGAGACAAGTGGTATTATCATTCCAACTCAGGAAATGAAAACGTTTTCCGGAACTGAGGTGTTAAATAACTTGGGGGAAAGTCACCCAGATGTTGAAACTTAATTCCAGAAATCTTGTTCTTTAATAATGTCACTGTTCTGCTGCCCAGAAGTCAATAAGAAAGGATTAATTCTCTGTCAGTCAAGTCCTCGACATACCAATGAGACTGAATAATCCTTTACCGTGCAACTTTATACAGAAAAAAAAAGAAGAGATTGACAGGCTTTCAAAAGTAATTATAACCTGCCAATGGTTTTGGATCATCTCGTAACCTTATACCCGATTTGTTTGATAGGGCCTGAAGAAAGAAAACAAAATCAAAATGTCCCTCTTTAAAGTATCTTCCTTATGAAAGTGCTTTGCTAAATGTTTGCGATATTTCCTTGCGAGAGTCTTTTACAAAAAAGATGTTCCTTGAACGTGGACTACGTACCAAGCACCTTAAGAGTGCCAGGACAGAGGCATACACTTCCATATGATGCTAAGTGTTAAGAAGTAAGCACAGAGGGTTGAAACAGAAAATTCCTAAATGGACCCATTGTAATGAAAGCCAAAGAAGTTATGTTGAGGGTTACAGAAAGGAGAACAGAAGGCAGATTTGAAAGGCAGATTTATAGAAACAGGGAGAGAGAGAGGGAAAGAGAAAGACAGAGAGATCTTCCTTCTTGTGGTTCACACCCCAAACAGCCCAAACTGCCAGAGATAAGTTGATCTAAAACTGGGAGCCAGGAACTTCTTCTGGGTCTTGCAAGTGACTGCAGGGACCTGAGACCTTGAGTCATCTTCCAGTATCTTCCCAGGCCACAAACAGGGGGCTGGATTGGAAGTGGAGTTTCTGGGACATGAACCATCTACTCATATGGAAGATTAGCTTGCAACACCACTATGCCCAGACGTTCTGAGATGACAAATCCTGTGCCTATGCGAAGGCATTAGAGAAGACTTGTGGGGCTCATGCCGTGAGAGATGGGGTTCATGGTCCAGTGCTCAGTGTTTGACAGAGATGAGTGAATACATGCTATTTTTCCCTGATTTGAAAGGAAAGCCGATGACTCTGTATGGGAGTGACACTATTTAATTAACTCCTTCAGTCGATCTCTTTTGTTAGAAGAGATTGGATGAGTCATGTCATCAGTGAGCTCTCTAAAGCAGTGGCCCATGTAAGACATGCTGGTGATGTGACTAAGATGATAATTTTGAAAACAGAGGAAACAGATGATACTGAGTTATACCGTGTACATGTAACAGTCAGGATATGAATGTGGATTGAATAGAAGACAAGGAGAGAGAAAATAATCAAAGATGACTCCTTAGTTTCTGGATTTAACCCTCTTGAGGATGCTTAGATGGAGAGTTCAGAAATAGGAACTGTTTCTGGAGCTAGGCAGAGGTGGGGGCAAGAGTGACAAAAGAAGACTGATTATCATTCAACTTTGCTTTAATTGAGGTCCATGTTGGGGTGCAGTAGGTTTGGTCACTGCCTAAAATGCTGCAGTTCTATACTGGGCACTGGCTTAAGTCTACCTCTCATCCAGTTGCCTGCTAATGTGCATACAGAAGCAGCAGAATTTGTCCCAGGTGCTTGGGACCCTAAATTGACATGGAAGACCCAGATGAAGGTTCTAGCTCCTGGCTTCTACCTGACCTGGCCCAGGCCATTGTGGTCATTTTGGGAGTGTGATAGCAGATGGAAGTTCTCTCCCTCTCTCATCTTTATAACTCTACCTTTCTTTCTTTCTTTCTTTCCTTCTTTCTTTGATTTATTTATTTTTTTTATTACAAAGTCAGATATACAGAGAGGAAGATTTTGCTTCTGATGATTCACTCCCCAAATGAGTGCAATGGTCGGTGCTGCGCAAATCCGAAGCTGGGAACCAGGAGCTTCTTCTGGGTCTTCCACACAGGGTACAGGCTCCCAAAGCCTTGGGCCGTCCTCGACTGCCCTCCCAGGCCACAAGCAGGGAGCTGGATGGGAAGTGGAGCTGCTGAGATTAGAACCAGTGCCCATATGGGATCCCAGTGCGTTCAAGGCGAGGACTTTAGCTGCCAGGTCACGCCGCCAGGCCCTAATTCTATCTTTCAAATGAATAAAACAAACCTTTAAAAACATTTAAGTGTTTAATAAAAATTCGTGTTGTCTATAGGAATCTGAAAGTTAATGGCTACTGGGTGCACAAACGCAAAGGAGAATTCAATGATAGAAATATACACTTTACAAAAATCAGCATTAATGCAAGTAGGCATTTTAAATCCATGAAAGCAAAATAGCTTATCTAGACACATATCAACCCTGTGTGGGTTGTGCATTCAGTGGTAAGATGCAAGGATCTGAGATATACAAGAAATTTAAGAAAGAATAACCCTAGAGGCAAGAAGAAAACAAATAGAGGATGTTGTCATGGAAGCCAAGATAGATATGTATCAGGAAAAAGAGGATGTGTTCAAGCTTATTGAATGCAGGTCAAATAGAATAAACACAAATAATTTGTACATTTGATTTAGAACCATGGTTGTCATCAGTGACCTTGACAAAGGCAGTTTCAGTGAAGTGGTGAGACTAAAACTAGATTACAGAAGGTCAGAGAGTAATGGAATCAGGGCATGATTTCAAGAAACCCCACCATAATCCAATGCACTGAGTCTGAAAATTTTAACTGTCTTACATGCAGAGTGCCATTATTTCAAAATTAATGAAATGGCCAGTGCTGCTAGCGCACTGAGAGTTCAGAGGTCTTGGCTGTGAGAACCCCACTCAACCAAATCCTTGCTGCAATTTGCCACTGAATAGCTGTTGTCCACTCACGTCCAGATAGTGACAGGGGTGATTCTGGACCCAGTGGCTATCTGACTCCCCCCGTGTTTGTCAAGTCCTCCAGTGTTAGACTGATTGAAATGGTTCTGAGAACACCAAGGCTGCGATGGTCATCCCCATCATTTCCTGTCCTAGATCTCTCTCCCATTTTCCATTCCGAAGAAGAGAACTTAAGTTTGCCCTTTTGTGAATCTGCAGGTTTTTGGTCAGAGAATGAAAATAAATTGCTCATTGCTTTACATCAGCATCTGAATTATACTTTTTATTATATATAAAAACATCTTACTATAAAGGAGATGAAAAGAGCATGATAGCTGGAGGTGGAGTCAAAAGTGTTTTGTCTTAATTTGGAGCTAGTTGAGTACGTGAGCTATTAATGGAAAAAAGTCCAGTTGTAGCTAGTCCTTCCACAGGAAGACAAAACTGCTGACAGCAAGAACTGGCTGTGTATGCCAAGGTCAGAGCCTCCTCATCTGGGTTTAGTGTCGCTGATCTGGCAAGGGCAGAATGGGGATCTGGGAAAAGGGGGCCATGCAAGAAATTAAAACAAGGGCTCAGGCTCATGTAATAGCACAGATTCCATTTGCTGAGAAGTGAAATAAAAACTTGTTTTAGGAAACAGGGCATGAGTTCAGAGGCTTCTGCACATCGAAAAAAAATCAGCCATAGGTCTCCGTGATGAACCTTCGGGGCTACCAGTTCTGAAACCTGAGTAGGAGGCAGCTTTCAGAGAACTGCATCCTGAGGCAGCACTGAGTCAACAGCCACTGATTCAGTTTACTATCAAAGGGGTAGACACTACAGGGAATTGCTGAGATATAATTCACACCATTAGATGGAACACTGCATTTGATCATGTCTGTTTCTTCATCTGTCTTGACTGCAGGAAAATCTGTCTAATTAATGAGATATCCCTCTGTCATAGCATACCCAACATTTCTTAAAATGTAACTCACTGTTTCCTAACTTAAAAAAATAAAATGCTTTTTTAAAGTATCTATTCATTCTATTTTTATTTCATGTGAACTTTCAAATATTCACATTTTAACTTCCCATTTCAAAATATATTTTGTCTTTTTTTTCACATGCACATTACCAGAGACAAATAAAGTATGGAAGAATACCGATTTTGTAATCCTATGTTCAGATTTAAATCTTTGGTCCATTACTGACCATTTTTATGTTATTTTTCAACTTAAATGTGAATGCCAATTTAATTGTCATTAACTGGTAATATTGATTCTTTAATCTTTCCAAAAGGTAAAATTACATGGTATATGTAAAATGTCTAGTGGAATCTAATAAATATCAGTTTCTTCTTTATTTTGCAGTTTAATCATCATAAAAGAGGAACTCAGGGAGCAATGTTGCCTGTACTGTTGTGTTCTTTGTTTTCATTGTTCTTTCCAGAATGGCAATGAGTTCATATTCCTAAGATTTCTTTCTTTTTTTTATTCTTGTTACTCTTTTTTTTTTTCCATTTTATTTTATTTCACAGTTTCATAAGGTTCTGGGATTCCCCCAACCTCTCCTCATGCCCTCCCCCCATGGTGGATTCCTCCACCTTGTTGCAGGAATACACTTCAACTCAAATCATGATTCTTTTATTGCTAGAATGTACCATGCATAGAGTCCAGCTTCTTATTGTCCATATAAATTCAATAGTTTCTTGGGAAGACCATCTCTGATCTGAAAGCAGAGCTGGCAGAATATCATCTGGTCCAATGCAATGCCACAACATAATAAAAATTTGCAACATTATGGAGTTACTTGACATGGTATTGAGTGACCCATATGTTAGAAAATGCAAGTTCTTAACCACATCCTGTGACTACTTCATTGGCATTTCAATTTTGGTTCATACACAACCGACTGCTATACACCTTAAAATGGCTATAGGGTACTATTCAGCTGTCTCGTGTATATTAACATTTTTATATTTAGCAGTTTATACTGTTGAAGCATAATTTTTACTGACTTGGCGAATCTTAGGATAGTCCAAACTGACTTATAACTCTAGCAAAACATATTTCAACAGTTAAGGCACAGAACAGTTTTAGGAAGGGTGTGCAGAGAAATCTTCAATATCTTAGTGAGGAGTAACTAATCTTTGTGTCCTAACTGGTAAGGTATATGTGAGTCCAAGCTGACCATTTCCTGTCTGGTTCTAAGCTTTCCTTATTGGTCTCTGTCTATCTAATCCAATTGTGGGGGAGGGGGCGGGCTCCAGAGCGACCCTGATGGTCATTGCAAGAGGATGAGGATCCAAAATTGGAACTAATTAAGGACCAGAGAAAGCTCCTCTGCTGAGTCCTGGAGGAAGTTTACTGTTCTGTGTTGGACGTCTGCTCGAGGCTCCCCGCTATTGCTCCAATGACATTAGATTCTGTGAGGAAGGATCTAGGCATCTTCCATCCCGTGTGGTAGATCCGAAAGGGGGTGGGTGACCTCAGAGTTCTTGGCCTACAAGGGCACTCCAATTCCCTGTGGTCTCCTTGGCAGTTGGGATATAGTCCTTGGTGCCCATACTGATAGTCCTTGGTGAGGATCCGGGATTCTTCAGGGTTGGGATATAAGCCTCCTCCTGTCCCCCTGCTCCATTCTGGGGTCTTCCCCTGCTCTGTGCATATGACCTCCTGTTAAGAGGTTGATTCACCCTGTATGCCTTTGTAGTTTTACTATTATCTAATGCTGATTCGAGTCTGTTACCTATAAGTTACCTGTTATATTCTTGATAGGTTATACTTCACGTCTTCCTCACACATTCTAAGGAGATGGAAGATTTCTCTGCTCTCCTGCCCCATTTCTGAGTAGCAGTGATCTTAAAATATATTAGGTTTTACAATTCTTTGATGTAGATCATAAGCAGTCTGACTCCCATTGATAGTTGGTTCATTGGTTACATCACAATATCTTATTGCATGTTTGAGGTTGAAATCATTTCTAAGATTTGAAATATTCCTATGATTTCTTTAGTGAACGCCTCACAGACTCATTTTTATCAATATTATTATTAGCTTACATTCTCTCATGGAAATTGTGAAATCTAGCCAAAGTTGACCATTTATTGCCCCTTAATAATGCTTCTTTGGACCTGCCTTATGTGCTTCTGGAGTCTCTTGCCCTAACAAAGCTCTGTCAGTCAAGACCCAAGTCAGGATCATTTGTTCACAGCGTCTTCTGAAATCCCTCAGGCTTGTCATTCAAAATCAGTACTTACTAATCTTTCCTATTTAGCAATTATTGTATAAAATGATTTCCAACAGTGTTTTCTTTTTGGTCTTTTTAGTGCTTGGCTTCTCTCAGAGCTATGATATCTAGGATCAGGTCTGACTGAGGTTTTGGATGGAGTACCACTAGTTAATACCCATCACTTGATGAAGTATCTAAAGAACGTGTCCCTGGAATTCCACAGATATCTGCTGCTTTCTCACATGCAAACAGCTCTCACAGTCTGTTTTACTTGCCTAACATCCCTTCTCTGATGCTCGTTTGCAAGTCACTTTCTCTTTCATGAGTAAGTTCTAAAATAGTGCGGAAGAAAAGAGAAAACAGTGTGAAGTCTAGAGGACTATTCCACTATTGACCCACATGTATTTCAGGTAAAAAAAAAAACATTAAGTATTTTTATAAAATTATGCCGTTTTATAAAGGAGTTTTATTCAATTTCAAGTTCAGCTTTAAAGTCAATAAAATGGTTTTAGAAGCCTCTACCTAATATCAGTGCCACAGAGAAAAAAGGCAAGAAAACAGGAGGGCTGATATTTTCCTGGACAATTTTTGTAGGCATCAATTTAATTCAGGCATTTCTTCATTCACTTGCATGTTTATTAAACTTTCTCCTTCACCTGTTCATTGACTTGCATGTTTGTTAAACACAAAGTGTCAAGTATCTTTTCTAAGTAAAAAGATAAGAAAATAATTTCCTGCAGACTCGAAAAGACACATATTGAACAGGTTATGAACACGTGTAAAATGGAAGTGATGGCAAGATGTGGGAGACCGGTACACAGAGCTATGATAGCCTTCACAGAGAGATAACATCCTAGCAAGGAACTAACAGACAGCTCTGTTAGGCAAAGTGAGGGAAGACCCAAGCGAAAATGGGACATGTTCTAGACAGAAGAAATAGCTCATTCCAAGATCTGTGTGATAGAGGTGCTCAAACATCAAAGGGCAAGGGAAGCCCGGAACCACTGACACCTTTGGGGCCCCTTCTCATTACATTAAGATCCTGAAGCAGTGTGTAACTGTGTGCATCACAAAAGGTAGTAACACAAATTAGCTTCTGTTTTTAGAAGGCTGTTCCAGCTGCAAACATCACAAATGGAGATAAATATTTGGGGTAAATGATTTAGGGCACTGCTGCCGTAGTTGGGCAAAAACTGAAAGTAACGTGGTGGTAGATTTGCACTGAGGATAGAAAAAGGAATGTGTAATATTTTGGTAGTGAATTGATAAGGAAAAATTATCAAAGAAGACTGATTTTGGAATTGCATAGCTTGTCAGGAATGGGGAACATCCAGCCCACAGCCTATATGACGTCAGGAAAATTGTTTGTTCTGCTCCTATAAAGGAACCCACAGCTAGAACTTCAAATTCAATAAAGCTACAGCCGGCTGGCTTTTAAATTAATAATTTTGTATGATTCGTGATTGATATTATAAATATCTAAATGGTTCTTGGGAGAAAAAATTACCCATTGAATGCTATCACTAAAACAGAAATTTCACTTTGAAAAGCTTATAAAATTTTGTGAAGTTAAAAAGTAAGTTTATTTGATGCAAAATCTTTTTGAGTTTTTGGGTTATACATAATTTTTCGTTCGTTTATTGAAGTGACTGACATCTTATAGTGGTAGGGAACCATGTGTACTGTTTTGAGTGTACACAGTACAGATGCTTGTGATACATCCAAGTAAAAGATGCCAGATGTGCAGTTGGATGTACTTATGTAGCAATTGACATGTTCCAGATTTCACTCCCACAGGATTGAATATATCAACTCCAGTGGTATCTGAATACAAGGGTAGGGATTAACCAGATCTCCAGTTATAAGGTTTCTTTGTTAGATAAAAGGGAATGTCATGATCCACTTAAATAGCAGAAAGTTAAACTTGTAACTATTTCTATGAGAGAGGAACCGTGGGAGAGGATAATGGGGAGGAAAGAAGAGGAGGTAGAGTCAGAACCCTATACCTACCAAACTGTATTATGGAAAATAAGAATAACAATAGGGCCCGGCGGCATGGCCTAGTGGCTGAAGTCCTCACCTTGAACACCCCGGGATCCCATATGGGCACCGGTTTTAATCCCGGCAGCTCCACTTCCCATCCAGCTCCCTGCTTGTGGCCTGGGAAAGCAGTCGAGGACAGCCCAAGGCTTTGGGACCCTGCACCCGTGTGGGAGACCCAGAAGAAGTTCCTGGATCCTGGCTTTGGATCGGCATAGAGCATCGGCCGTTGTGCTCACTTGGGGAGTAAATCATCGGATGGAAGATCTTCCTGTATGTCTCTCCTCCTCTCTGTATGTCTGACTTTCCAATAAATAAATACATCTTTAAAAAAAAGAATAACAATAAAAAGAACTATAAAATATGCTAAAAGATAAAGGCAAATACATGTATCTATAAGAAGGAAGTCTGGAGTGAAACGACACTGGGAAAGAGCTTTGAGGAATGCCAATGTTTGTTGCCTCAGAAATTCATATAGGTAAATCAAGAGACCAAAAAGGCAGTGATGAAAAATATCAAGACAAAAAAGCAGCATAGTTTTGGCTCCCACATCTCAGTAAAATAATGCTTAAAAAAGAACAAAATGGTCATCAGTACCTAATGCTAGCATAAAGTAAAGCAAGGCAAGGTTGATAAACATCTGCCGACTATAGTAACACACAGCCAAGGATGTTATTTCTAATAGCTCTTTCAGGTTACATTCGATCTTTATAGTATAAGCGATGCAAGAAAAGTGTGAAACAGCAGTATGTTAGAATAGGTAGTTCTATTGAAAAAGTACAAATTAAAACTGAGAGGGGCGGAGGAGAAGAGAGAATAAAAGAGGTAGAACTTGAGCATTTACTTTTTTTTCTTGGAAAAGGAAAGATTTTGGATATGTAAAACAAAAGTGAAAGTAAGTGTATCAAAGCAAGGACCACAAAAAAAGTAGAAAGGATCTATTATTATGAGAAATGGAGAGTAATTGTGAACAATGCAATTGTTTTTGAGAACTTAATTGGAAGGATTTTCTAGAAGTCTTTTCTAGAAGAATGGCAGAAAAGTTAGGTGTATGTGCTTGATACCTCAAAAATAACTCTTGTTTGTTTTTTTTTAATGGATTACATCTTACTGGTAAATAGAAAGCTAAGGAAACCACAGGTTGAGATGGTAGAAGGTTTTAAGTACTCTTGGATGGTGATGGAGAAAGTTGACAAGAGAAATGCAGTAGGAGTTTAGAGTAGTACTGAAGCACTGTTCAACATTGTGTCAGTTGCAATGGATATCATCTCTGTTGTTTGCCCAATATCAGCATGAATAATCAACTATCCAAAGATAGACAAGCAGATAGTGAAGAGACAAGTTGCTGTTTTAGCTATGAGTAAGTTTAACTGTGAGTAATATAAAAAACAAACCCAAACAACAAGCACATGATAATGAAAACAGTAAGCATAGGAGAAAGAAATATCCTCTCTCTAAATATCCAATAACTGTGACTCTGTCACACTGCACCACATCCTGTGCAGTTCATCTATCATGTAAGGCTTTCTTTCCATATTCACTGGAAGAGGTGAGAGGGATTCTGCACTTCACTTGTTATATCTTCATTGTAACAAGCTGGAGGAATGAAGACTGAGTAGAGCTAAAGACAGCTTATAAAAGTCCACACCACATCAGGTACTCACCATTAACTAAAGGAATTGTTGCAAAAATTTTACATTTGCTCCTGATGCTGGCATGATGAGGTATCATTAAATCCTGTTACTAACAATGGGAGACTGGATCTTAGAGGAAACTAGAAGTCCTGGAAGAAAAAATTGGAAAGTAGGTCTTAGTAACAGTTGCAGAAGGAGGTAAGTTGATAAAGACAAGGCTATGGTGGAACTGAGATGTTAAAATTGGACTGTGGAATGTGGGATGGTTGTGAATCCTGAAATAGCGAAGTATAGGAGTGACTGCCATTAGAAATGACGTGAAGAACTGAGGTATGCATTTGGACGAATCAGGGAAATGTGCTATTAAGATTATACTGATGGGTTCATGATCTGGAGGCAACAATTATTAGCACAGGATAACTCTAGAACCATCTCTCATTTAAGAATACTAATAATATGCTGCCACTACCTTCCTGGTCACAGAGAAATTATTCCCCCAAAGTTTGGCAGCTATCAGTTAAGATAAAGGGAATAGAAAACTATAGATTGAGAATTGTTTGCTAGTCAATGAGCTGCAATTTTATCAAAGGAAAGTTTGGGAAATACAGAAGGATGGGGAAGATTTCAGACGAGATAGGGCACATTCAGGTTGCAGAGAGTGGGAGGAGATTTCACAGAAATATGGAGGTAATTGTGGCGGAGGACACCGATGGAGATGGTGGTGAGAACAGGGAGGACAGTAAGAAGGAAATGCTTTCTCTGTGGTTGCCTTGCCACGGAGGGACCATGAACCTAGTGGCCAGTGGGTGTCTCTGTTGAGGTGATCATAGGCCCAGATGTCGAGAGGCAAAGTTACCATGTACTTATGGGACCAGTTGCAGAGAGCTTCCTAGCTCAAGGCTTGCTGGTGGCTTAGCCTGGACAGTGGCAGTTCAAAACTTAAGAGACCATACTCATGTGACAGATGCATTGGAACCACTCTCCACAAAAACATTTATTATAAATATAAATTAAATTTGAACCATCACCAAAATAATTTGTAATTATTTAATGAAACCCAGATTAGCTCAATGAACTTTAAGAGACCAACACTATATCTTTCTGAACAAATCCTTTAATTTATAAGAAATGGCAAATATGTTAAAGGGATCGCACACGTTAAAATAAAAAGTATTTAAATTTTGTGCCATGTGTATTATACTTGATTCTTTTGCATAGCCTGTGAATGAAAGATATTTACATTTCAGTTATTGTATTCTGAATAGAATTTAACTTAAGTAATTACTGAGTTTCTATGTAGCAGATCTCAGATTATTTAGCATAGCCTATGGTTTATTTAATTTACAACTTTTACTGAGGAAGGCAATACCCAGTGGGTCCTCTTGGTTATCATGAATGACTGAAAGAAGCTGTTTCAAAGAATTATCAAAATTGATGGCTGGAGACAAAGTGTGGAAGTCACTGCCTGACTCTCATTTTACTAGATAACGGTGTGTTGGAGCAGAAGTTTTTTCTGCAATCCCCTAGCTGGTTTCCTGAAGGAGGAGAATTGTAAGTGAGAGTGGCAGTCTCCCTAGCACTTTCCACTATCACCTTGTTTTCCTGCAGCTCGTGGTACAGAAGGATTTACAGCAAGTGGGAGACATTCAGGGTTAGTATAAATAGGTGGTAATTTGTTCCTGTCATTTTAGCAATGGGTGGCTCATTGATTTAGTCTTCTGTAGTTACTTTACTGGGATAATCTTCACGTTTGCTTGAAACTCGCTGAAGGGAGTGGCACAAATGACTGCAAACAAAGAACCATGTACCGACCAAAATAGGTAGAATTTAATTGCAGACCTGTGGATGACACAGCTTAGAAACCTGCCTTAAGAAGAATCTGCTAACCAGAAGTGCAATGATCAAGAGCAAAAGAAGAGACAGAAACACAATGAATATTACTGAAGACTTCATTGCAAAGGAGCAAAAGCCTTTACCAACTTCAGAGTTAACTGAGGAAGACATTGAAAAAATTGGAGATAGAAAATTCAAAACACTTGCTGTAAAACTTCTTATCAACAATGAGAAGCACATATAGGAATTTAAGGAATATTTCACACAGGAAATAGCAACACTGAAACAAAATCAGACCGAATTATTGGAAATGAAGGATGCAAAATAGGGCAAATTAGAAATTCAATGGAAAGTGTCCATAATAGAATGAAGAAAGCAGAAGAACCAATCTTAGAATTGGAAGATATGTCTTGTCACAATGGGGGAACAATGGAAAAGCTGGAAGCAGAGCTGGGTCAAGCTAAAAAAAGTATTCAAGAATTAGGAGATACTATTAGGACAAATTGAAGAGTTATGGGACTTCCAGAAGGTACTGAAAGAGAAGCTGGGTTTAAAAATGTATTTAATCAAATAATAATGGTAAAGTCCCCTAATTTGGAGAAAGAATTGGGAAACAATGTCCAGGAGGGGCGATCTTTACCATGACACATGATAATCAAGCTCTCTTCAATCAAACATAAGGATAAGATCCTTAAATGTGCTCATGAAAAGAATCAATTGACATATAGAATAATGGCAATTAAATTCACAGCTAATCTGTCACAGGAAACTCTACAGGCCAGAAGAGAATTGAGCAATATATTCCAGATTCTAAAAGCAAAAAAATGTTGGCCCAAAATAATATGCCCAACGAAGCTTTCCTTTGTCTTTGAAAATGAAATAAAATTGTTCCATGGTAAAGAAAAGTTAAGAGTACACCTCTTTCAAACCTGCCCTACAAGTGATACTTAAAGATGTTCTCTTGACAGAGAAGAGGAATAGCACCCACCAAAACCAAAGGCATTTTTAAAATGCATCATTTATTCTCAGTACGAAGTTAGTGAGTTCAGAAAAGCAAGAAAAAGTTACCTTTTTTGTGACTGCGTTAGCACAAAACACATTAATTATATTCGTGTAAGCAGGAATAAGAGGTGTCTTGAAATTCCAAACAAGATGATTTCTCAATGACAAGAGGTGAGCCAATTAAAATCAGATACCGGAAAGAAACGGTTGGCAAGTGCTTTATGATGGACATTTTTGAGAGAGCTGCAGGGAAAATGATGCATGTGTATCATTTGTTTCGATCTAAATAAGACTAGAAGAGAAAAAGACCTGACAAGAATACTGCATAAACGGAGTCACAAAGTAGCACAATATATTGTTACATTGCTCCGGGATACAGGTGTGAATTTCCAGATGGTGCGTTCCCATTGTTCCCATATTCCTGTGGATTCATCATTAGGTTAGTCATTCAGCCATGCATTTCACCACCTCTTTGCATGGTTTTATTAGGGGACTATGGTTGAAATAGTCAGCATGTTCTCTACCAAAGCCTTGATTTTAAGAAACTTCTATTAATTAGGGTTTTACATTCTGAAAAATTAGTAGCTGATTTTTAGAATTCAAGAGCATACTAAACCTTTCCATCATTAATTTAAATAACGGTAATGGTTTGAGTGGTTCCATTATAAAGATATTTTAAAGGGTTAATATTCCTTTGTATATTGTTTACATTAGTGAAGGCATGTCTGTCATTGCATGGTACTATTCCGTCACCCTACTGGATTTCTGAAACTTCAAATGCTAAAACCACCTTGTTTAGAGGTAGTGAGCAGAGAGTTCAGAGCTGATTTACCTTGCTTGGAATTCTAGATCTGTTATCAATTTCTTCTGCTTAGGTTTCTTTGGACGCTTCTCCACCTCTGTGTCTTCAACTATAAAATCATGACGACAATTATGAAAGTATCTACGCCTGCAATTTAGAGTTGGACATTTAGTGTTGCTGTTAAGATGTCTGTTCAGACACTGCATCCCAGACTCGAATGCTTGGGTCCAAGCTCCAGCTTCCTGCCAACACACACCGTCTAGGAAATAACAAATGATAACTCAAGCACTTGTGTTTTTGCTATCCACATGGAAAACTGGGATTAACTTCATGGCTCCCAGCAATGGAGGATTTTAGGGAGTGGAAAAATGGCCAGGCTTCCCCTTGCTATCTCTCTCTTTCCTCTCTTCTTCATTCTCTCTCTCTCTCTCTCTCTCTCTCTCTCTCTCAAACTAAATAAGGCAAGAAAGAAACCTTTGTTCTTTGTAAAAGCTTTTTGAATACAATCTAGTGCATAAAAACACCATGTACTTGTCTTTGCTAGTCTGAACATTTTATTGTTATTAGTACAGGCTTCCATACTCTTACTTACCACACAGTATTAATAACAGAATCTTCCAGCCAACACACTGCTTGAAAATTCTCTCAGTTGGGAAGGTAGAAAATTGAGTGGAACAAATATGTGGATACCGGGCGTTGTGATATATTTATTTGAAACTAAGGCAAACACTATTTATGGAATATAGAAATGCATATTAAAAGGGCACATTTGGGAGAAGGAGGTGTTAGTACTGCCTTGGCCAGGACAACAACCCCTGTAGAAACTACAGCAAACTTTACAGTTACTTGTTTCACTCTTGTATCCTTTAATAGCAGAGGTCAGTAAAGCTTTTCCATAAAAGTCAAGAGATTATATACACTCACTTTTGTTGGCCCTGAGGTGTCTCCTCTCATCTTTGGAATGTGCTGTGAAAAAGGCCATAAATGGCACTTGGGCAAATAGGTGTGCCTGCATGCCAATAAAAGTTGTTTAACAACAGTAGGTAAGGAGGTATTTGGCCCATGGGATATAGTTTGTTGACCACTGATTTATACCACCACAGATACTGACTCTAGTTTTGGGTAATTCCATTGCTTGGGTTTGTTAAGACATGGTGCACAGTAAATGGCCACTAATATATGCACCTCTGCATTCTTCATTGCTGTTAAGTTTCTTGAACCATTGTCTGTGGAGGTCAATCCATGAGTCCCAGCTGGAGGTTTGACAGCTTACTCATTCCCTTCTTTTTTCTCTTCTAGTTCTGCCCTCCATCTTGCTAGACTCTTGTTAATTTGGCACCGTGATGAGAATGAACGCTGCTCACTGGATACCACATGGATGAGTGAGTACACACATCCTAAGGCCTTTGGGTGGGATCAGCCAAGGGGGTTGCAGATTCAGGGCTGATCTTTCCTTGTCTCTCCTGCCAACTTCCTGCAATCACCTCTCAAGGTATGTAATGTTATAAGTACTGTTCTCTCCTTGGTTCCAGGAATTACTTGGTCAAAGCCGGGGTTTGTAAATACTCAGCCTTTGGATACTAAATTCTGCCACTGACTCTCCTACCACTATGCATTTAGAGGCAGAGCTTTTGTTAAATAATTATCTGAATCATTCTAATTTGAGTGTGCCATAGGATGTTGTGGAGAACTTGGTTGATGGACATTCTGATTTATAGTCAATCATGCAAGAGAAGAACTGACATCGCAGGCTTGACACCAAAATCTTCTTTAAAAATATTTACTATTTTATTTAAACAGCAGAACTACAAAGGAAGAAAAGGAGAAAGGGCAAGAAGGATGGAGGGAAAGGAAGAGGGGAGGGAAGGAGTGGGGAAAAAGGAGAGAGAAGAGGGGAACAGAATGGAAGGGAAGGGGAGAGGAGGGGAGGGTTAGGAGGGGAGGGGAAAGGGAACATAAGAGAAGATATCTTTCATCTCCCGGTTCATTCCCCAAATAGTCACAACCACAGCAGCCCGGTCTGTGCCAACTCAAAGCCAGGAGCCTGGAAATCTACCATGGTGTACAACATGGGTTCCAGATGCCAAGTGCTTATGCCACCTCCCATGGTATACATTGATATTAATATGCATCTGAAGCAGAGAAGTCTCAGTACTCAAACCTGCACTCTAATATGGGTGACTGAGGATGTAGCCTCTGCTAGTCCCAGTACTTATTTTCTAACTGATCCTCCTGTGACTTAATGTGTACAACAAGGGAATTCATTGATAATGGCATAATTGTGTGAGTCACACAGTATCCTCGGAAAGATATTTCAAGTTATTGAGGAACTGAAGAATTTAAGAGAATGCTACCGTGATTGTAAAGATCTGAAGATTCTGTGTCCCTAGAGATACAATAGTTATTCAAGACTTAACACATACACACAAAAACCCAAACTTCAGAGGTAGTGTGAAGGGTAAGTTTCATGGGTGCAGGTAGAGAGCAGAGCACAATGGGGACACTGGGATGCAAGGGTGAGAACCTCAGATCCAAGGTCACATATTCACTGAGACTGGGTCCCTGAGTTGCCCTACAGTCTGTGTTTCTGTCTTCCCTTGTATGTGACACTGAGCTACAGATGAGCCCTGATTCATTATGGTTTGACCATTAACTTCACTATTTTTGGTAATTCAAAAGCTACACACATTGAGTGAAAAATTTGCTTTCCATTTTGATCTCTTTCTGGGTTGGTAGTGGGTGACAGATTTCTTTTATGTGATGCTCAATCCTGATTGGAAACAACCAGTCCTGCATATTACTCTTTGTTGCTGAACTATACTGTTTAGTAGGTCCAATCTAGTCTATACATTGCCACTCAATAATTTCAATTTGTGATTAAATAAATGGGAAATGACACGTGTGCAAGTGTATGCTTGTTATTGAAGTATCTTGCTGAGATCTTATACTGGTTCATTTGAAAGGATTCCAGGCTAGTCTGTAATAGCCAGCAGATACGATGCCAGCTCTTTCCAGTATACCACTTTACAGTGTTGAAACATACGTTTTGCTATCCCCAAGAACTGGTTGGAATCCTATAATATTCCCATACCCAAGAGCTCAATAACACACCACTATTACTTGTGGTTCTGATAAATTAGAACCAACAGGAGATGGTTCTAATCATTGTTAGGAATGGCATATGTGATTATGGAGGCTGAGAAGTCCCGTAGTACTTGTATAAGCAGAGAGGCCAGAAAAGCTAGTGATCAAATTACAGCGTGAATAGAAAACCCAGAAATAGCGGTAGATGTGGCACTGACTTTTAAGTTGCTGCTTGTGAAGCCCACATCCCAGATCTCAGCACCAGCTGGATACCTAATAGCTCCATTTCCAGTCCAACTCCCTACTACTGCATTAGAACATGTAGTGGAAGATGGTCAAATGGTATTAGAGGCTTTTGGTGTACTGCTATTGTGGTCGGTTGGGGTGTGTGTGTGTGTGACTTTACCTAACAAATAAATAAGTCAATCTTAAACAAGCAAACAAATACAAATCACAAGGCCCAGAAACCAGGATACCAAAGATGTGTGTCAGGATAGAAGAGGAATGACTCAGCTGCAGCAGGAACCTCAAGGGGCAGATTGCTGCCTTCTCTACCATTTGTCCTGTGTTCCCTCTTGGCCCCCAGCAAACTTCTTGCCACTCACAGTGGGAAGAGCCATCCACTGTACTGTGTCCATAGATTCAAGTGCGCAACTCATCCTCGTCCAGAAGCACATTCACAGATACGCACAGCAATCATATTTCATTTGAGCAAGCCTTGGGCCACTCAGTAAACACAGAATCTGCCATCATTCCCTGTTTTATGCATTTTTGCTTTCTACTTGAGACATATTGTTGCAAGGATCCATAATAAACATTTTTCTGCAATAAACATTTTTTTCATGAATTTTTAGAAGAACTCTCATATGGATGGATTTCAAGTTAATTAATTTTGCATCCAAATATTTTTATCTATACTTTGATGTTCTACAAACTTGTACTTTTAGTAGTCTTTTTTCCTCTGTGTTGGGCCTTTTGGAACAAGTGCATTGTCTTAGGCTCCCCAGCTGTATTGGCCCAAGCCAATCGCTATAACTAGGGAAGCATCCTGAAACGCACAACCCACGTACATACTGATCAGCAGGTTCTGTAATTAACTGAATCCTGTCCATCCTAAATGCTTTCCCATTTTGTCTTCTATTTTGAGGCTTTCTCTCTGAAAATACACTATGCTTCTTGATCTTGAAAAATCCATATTTTCATACATACGTGCACATACGCACACAGGGAATGCCAAATACTGTTTGATTTCAGGTGCATGTGGTTAAACGCTGCAAAACAAAACTGAAGTATGAGTGAATTAGAGAAAGCTTTACTGGGAGTCAAAATAGAGGGCCCATCATTGTTTCAATCACTGCAAGAAAAAAAAAAAAGGGAGCAGAGCAATAACAGAGTGAGCAAAATGCCCACTAAGGGGTGGCCGGTTAAATTCATCTTCAATAATTCAGTTAGAAAGGAGTAGCAGAATAAAGCCTATGAAATCTGAAAATGTCAAGAAGAGAGACCTATTAAATGACTTTCCAACTGTTACCCAAGGTCAGAAGAAACATTAGCTTGAAACCATGAAATTCTGGCTCTTGTTTTTAAATCTAAACAGCATGATGATATGCCTTTTCTTCGAGGTAAAGTCTGGATTTTTCAGAGGCATGAAAGAAGCAAACCCAGAAATCAACACATTTAATCCAGATTACCTCGGCTTTATCTGTTAAAAGGCATTCATTTAGGAGAAGTGGCAGGGGGTGTGAATTATTCAATGCCCATATCCTTCCCAACTTTAAGGATTCTTTTTTTTTAAAAGCTAGGTATCAAGACCATTAATAATTGATAATGCATTTGTAAACCCTTAGCAAATGAACAGTCAAGGGACACATTAATAAAACATCTTTAAAAATCTCCCTCTCTGGGCTGATTTTCATCCTGTTGTCCCAAAGCAGTGTAAGTGTGGCTGCTCAGTTTCCAACTAAAAGTGCTCCCAGCACATCCAGCAAGGTGAGCCAGAGGGCAAAGGGCAGTACCGTGTAAGGATCCAGGCCATTTTCACAGTCAGCTCACAGTGCCATCTGACTTAAAGCTTAGGATCATTCCTGAAATACATAAACCCTTAGCCCAAATTTTTTTCTCCTGCCTGGTCACTAAAAATATAAACTTTTAGATAGACCTTTTGACATTTCTATTTGCAAAGCAAAACATCCAGGATCCTAGGGGAATGGGTGGTGAGGCACTTAGAAAGGGCTGATGAAAATGTTCACCTTAAGGTCATTGTTCGCATTCACTCCGGCTAAAGGGGCAGGCAAGGTCACTGAACATCACAGTTTAGGGGCAGTTAAGTGACTTGGCTCTTCTTACCGGATAATACAAAAGATAAAAATGTCTTTTCCTGACATGGCATTTTTCTTCACAACAATGATGAGTACTGCAGGCACAAGCAGCAGCTGGCCATTACTATCAACCTATCTTTGCCCTTGGGCAGAGCAGGGGTTGTCAAAAAATCGTAGCGGAAATAGGGTTCATAGCCCTGTGTTAGCATTTTGGATCAAGAGGGCACTTGCTGCATCCTTTGGAGACATGCCCCCATCTGGGGTGTGCCTGGAAATTCCCCATTGAATTCCTTCATTGGGCCTTTCCCCCATGTTAAGGTACAGGTGCTCCTTTGAGGAATGGTGGGAAATTCATTTTTGTTAGTAATAGCCCCCAAAATATTTACTGAACCCAAGCCACATCCATGATCTCTGAGGCACTGAGTGTACAATCATAAAAAAAGATGCTATTGGACTCAATCTGTGCTTTCACTTTGTAGAGGTGAAGTTCATTGGTAACAAAGATGTTTCTTTCCCCTGGATATCAAAAGCAAAATTTCTGAGTATCAAGGTTGAAGATGGTTTTATCCGAGTCCTGAATTATTATACCAAGAGCTAGGGTATCAGCTACTGTCTGGACTCCTACATCTTTCATCTACTTTATTTCACACTTCATCAACCTGTAATCCTGCTTTCTAGTTCTGTTCTGCTCAAGCCAACAGTAGGGAAGGCATGAGCTTCTTATCTGGAGGAATGCAGTTGAGATGGAGAATTCGTATATCCCACTATGCATGAATTTCTGTGTCTTTGGTTCATCTTTTAAAAATACAACTTCATTAAAGATGTGTCAAAATATTCAGAAAGAGGAAAAAGCCCTTTGCCAGTATAATTTCTCCAGTTGATCTTTTTCATTTGTGCTGGGGTTAGGGTATGGGTTAGAGCTAGCATTGCCCTAGACTTTCCTGACTTACAAAATGAAAGTTTCTAAAGGGCACACTCATTTTTGTTCCAGAAAGTCTTTTTCACTGTTTCAGGATATTTAAAGCATTTATTTATTTAGTTGAAAGGCACAGTTATACACACACATTCAGAGAGAGAGAGAGAGAAATTCTATTTGCTAGTTCATTCCACAAATAGCCTCAGTGGTTACCAGTGGTTATAGGTGGGCCATACTGAAGTCAGAAATCAGGAACTTCTTCCAGATCTCCTATGTGATTGGTAGGGGCCCAAGTAGTTGGGAAATCATCTGCTCTTTAAGGTACATTACAGAGAGTTGAACTGCCAAGGCATTAACTGTCACCTGTTGGGGAATGCGGGCCTAGCAAGTAGGGGCTTGTCCTGGCTACGCTACAACACCGACTTCCTCTGCTTCATTTAATTACCCATTCATTTATCATCCACAAAGCTCAGTGCTCAATGTTGTAATGCTATTACTCCATTCTGTCCTGGAGTAATGCATCATGCTCACAACTGATATTTGTTTTGTCCTTCTTGCTTCAATATAACCCTGACTCACACAGCATCCAAAATTATCTATAGTGCTGAATGTTAGCCTGTGGAACCCTGCTCCTTTTCCACATTCACACATTACCAAATAGCTTCTCCTATGCTACCCATCCCTTAGGATGGGAAGGACATGCACCCACTCATGCTCGCTCCCTCTCTCTCTCTCACACATGTCTTTTTTATTTTCCTTTGTTGTACCATCTCAGCTCATAATTCTCTGGGGGAGATTCTCTCTCTCTCTCTTTTCTCAAAAACATTTTCATCAAAATACTTGCATATTTGGTCTTTTCATTGAAGGCTCAGCTTTGTGACAGTTCAGATGATGCGCTCTCCACCTACTCCTATGTAAGCTACCCATGCCCTATCACTTTCTACTATACCACTGTTTTATTTTTCTGGAAATGGTTATGGTATGTTACTGAGTTTATTTCTATCATTTCCACCCTTACATTCAATTAAAAATAAATCTGAGAACAGGACCATCATGAATAAATGTTAACTTTTACATGATGGTAAGGTTAAAATATAAACTCTTGGGATCAGTGCCACTGTTTAGTACCACAGACTTCCATCTGTGGTGCCAGTATCCTACATTGGTGCCAGTTAATGGCCCAGCCAATCCATGTCCAAATCCAGAATCCTGCTTGTGGTCTGCGAAAGTGACAGAGGATAGCCAGGGACCTTGGGCACCTGTACCCAAGTGGGAGACCCAGAGAAAGCTTCTAACTCCTTGCCTTGAATCAGCTCATCTCTGGCCATTTTGGCCATTTGGGTAGTAAACCAGCAGAAGGAAGATCTCTCTGTATCTCTCCTCCTAGTGTGAATGTATTTCCTAAGATTCTATGACATGGAAGTGAGAATGCAGCCCAGGATAAATGGCTGCTTCCTTCCAGAGAATTCCCTGGTTTACTTCATAAGAGGGAAGAAATCCTCCTTGTTCAAGCAAAGAAACCCAAGGCACTTTTATTCTTTGTATGTTTAAAAAATGAAATCAATCACTTATTTTAAGAATTATATCTTTCTTTAAAAGGAAATCAGCACCCAAAGCTTATATGTATAAGTATATTTATATTGAGCACTGAACTACCAATGAAAACCCAATGTTTACTTCCCAGGGAGAGGAGATAGTCTGTTAAGCAGTATTAATCTCAAATAAGCTTAAATCAGGTGTTTATTCTGCTCCATTATTAATTCCTCCATGATCGTATACACATTTTGAAAATACTAACAAGTAACCAAGATAAAGAAATGATAGTTGTGCCTGCAGTTATAAGACACATGGAAATTATTCCTTTAAAAAATATTTATTTCTTTTTATTGGACAGTCAGATGTACAGAGAGGAGGAGAGACAGAGAGGAAGCTCTTCCATTCGATGATTCACTCCCCAAGTGGCCACAACTGCCGGAGCTGCACCAATTCACATGAGTGCAGGATCCCAAGGCTCTGGGCCATCCTTGACTGATTTCCTAGGCCACAAGCAGGGAGCTGGATAGGAAGCGGGGCTGCTGGGATTAGAACCAGCGCCCAAATGGGATCCCGGCATGTGCGAAGCAAGGGCTTTAGCCACTAGGCTATCATGCCAGGCCCCTCCAGAGTTATTCTTTGGCACACATAAAATTACCAAAAGAAAACAAAAGATATTTCACTCACATGATATTTAAGTCCTACCAGGATCCCTATCACTCATTCTGAGTCCCTCATGTAGTTTTCTTTTTTTTTTTTCTCCTGTAATAATCTTGTTCTTCGTGCAGCAACACAGTGCTCTGCCACAGCCTGTTACATCCCTGTAGACAATGGGCTGTGTCCATCCCTATAAGCGCAAAGGATATAATACAAAGCTCCTGAGGTATAGCGTGCATTGCAGAGCCCAAGGAAGTGGTTTTGGTTGTGACACAGCCCTAATTACCTATGAGCACCGTCAGATAAATAGCCCAGGTAGACCCCCTACTGCCACTGTGCTTCTTTGTTGGCAAGAAGCAGAGTGCACTCTGCCATTAAAAGAAATGAGGAGACCATTACTGCCTCTTAGATTCCTCACCATTTCTGCCTTTTAGTTTTCTCACCAAGAATGTCAGCAGAGACACAAAGAACAGTGGCACTGAAGATTTCATCAGCTATCTGACAAGAAGATATTTAATTAACACTGGTACCTGTCTCCCCTGCACGAAGCAAACAAATCAAGGAGCTTTGCAAGAATAATTAGAATAATTAATTCAAGATGTAGAAGCAGTGTCAGATTAAACACACACACACAGACACACACACACACAGATCAATCACACACTCTCAACAAAAATAGAAGTAGTAAGAATCACAAGTGCTTAATTATCCTACTGTGGGAGATGGCAGATCCAAGCTAATACTGCCATGAAGTCAAATTTTTAGGGTCGGGACTCAGCTGGTCTGCTTCCTTTACTGCATGTACGGTAGCTCCCAGGTCCAAGCATCCAGTATGTTACTGTGGCTTATGCTTCTTACCTTTGGGAGCACGTATGCTAGGTGTTAGTTCTGTGGAGGTAAAGTATGGAGATAATGAATATGAATATGATTTGGAGTGAAATATGGTGATAATTGAATATGATTTGGCTTCCAGAATCATTTAAGTATTCAAATCTCAGTCATAAGCTAATGGTACTTACTAGGGTAGAACCTGTTTAAAAAAAAAAACAGTTTTGGTGTTTAGAGGTGTGGGGCCTCCATAAGTCAGTGGTAAGGGAGTTAAGAAGAAAATGAGATTGTTGCTAGTACAAGCCTGATTTGATTGTGGCTTGTCTGCCTTCCCTTTCTCACCCCGGACCCTTCCCTCTGCATACAATCCACCATGGCCATCCACCATCCTTACAAGTGAGTAAACTCACAGGGCCACCGAAATCTTGCAGTTGAATTTCCAAGTTGTGAGCTAAGTAAACTTTCTCTCTTTTCAAAGTTACTTTCATTAGGTAGTTTGTTGCAGTTGTGAAAATCTACCAAACACAATGGGCTTGTAACCTTAAGAAACACCTGTTTTTTGCTGTCATTAATCAAATAAGAGATAACTTATTTGATGAATGTGGAAGAAATATCTGAGGATGCTCAGTCCTGCCTCTCTGTATCTTCATTTTTTGATAGATTCTGTCAACAAAAACTTTAATTTGTGACTACACAGACCCCCATATAAGAAGCTTTTACTTTTCATGTCTCTCCTATTATAAGGCTGAAAATGAAGATCATCTTATCACAGATATTAAAGTATATTCTTCAGATTTTCAAATTCTCATTTTTTAGCAACAAAAAATACTATTTTGTTTTCTCTCTGATGTCTTTCCATTATTGTAGGATTTTGACAAGATGGATGTACTTGTTGGTACTGCAAGCACCTCTTTCATCTTGTAGAAGAAAGTTTTAGATATAACAAAGATAATTTCAGTGGTTTTCAGCTTTCTTTTGATATATTAATAGACTTGTAATACCTGTTTGACTTACGGCAAATCAAGATGAAATTAAAAGGAATGGTCATACAATCCAAAATCATTTCTTTTAATATGCACTCATTTGAAGTTATAAAAATTGGAGAACTGTCTTAGAGGAGAATATTCTAATAAACTAATGTGATTCAAGAAGCTCTAGAAACGTTTAGAATAAATGGTAGTTAAAGAACAAGCTGTCATTTTGTTTCTTGTAGGCTCCATCTGATATATATACTTCAGTAATAGTTTAGGCAACTTTATAATTTTCCAAAGCAAAAACACAATTGCCAGGCATTTTGTAGTAGGAGTCATTGGCTTCTCTTGTTAAACATTTTTTTTAAGTTTTTAATAGAAGAGCTATCAGTTTACTTATTCAACAGTCAAGAGTTACCAAACAACCAGAGGGAGGAAGGAAGGGAAGGAGAGAGGGAGAGAGAGAGGGAGGGAGGAGAAAAGAGAGAGACAGAGAGACAGACAGACATTGCATCTGCTAGTTCATTCTCCCAGATAGCTCCAATAGCTGATGTTGGGTCCAGTCAAAGTCAGGAGCCAGGACCTGCATCCAGTTCTCCCAGGTGGGTAGAAGGTATATAAATGCTTGGGGTCATCTTTTTTTTTTTTTCTGCTTTTTTTTTAGCACATCACCAGGGAGTTGTCTTAGAAGTGCAGCAGTCAGGTCATAAACTGGTAGCTTTGTTCACTATATTGTAACCCTTGTCCCATTTATTAAGCTTTAATGATTGCTTTCCCTGCACTGAAGATGACCTACTCATTGTGCCCGAGTTCTCTTCTCTGGTTGTCCTCCCTCAAAGCTCTTTAGTCTCACTGGCTTTGTCAGTCCTTCATGTCTGAACAAGTTTGCCCTTTGCCTTCTTTCCAATAAACTTGACAATGTCCAGGTTTTCTCAAACTTGGACACTTCTTTTTCTTTGTATTCATGACATGCAATGACGATGATAACCTCTTCCCAGAAAGGCTGTGTCCAGGAGCTCTAGATGAGAACCTAGAATTCCCACAAGTTTGGAAGAATTCATTTCTAACTCTTATTATGTACTGAAGTACTTGAAAAATGTTGTAACTCCCTTTTCAATGCCAAAATACATATTAATTGCACTATTCTTTATAAATACAAAATGCTAGAAATAACCCAATTGCTAGGCTGGGAAAGGGATTAAATAAAACAAAGCGTATCTGCATAATGGAAAACTTTAATGGAGCAATTTATTGGATTTCTTGTTAAGTGAGAAAAATTGAAGTATATACTGCTATCTACATTAATTTATGTAGGAAATGATTTAAGAATATATGCATCCCTAGTAATTTATACAACATCAAGTACAGGAAGTATAGATGAAAACTAATGAAATCAGTTACGTAAAGCGGGAAGATACGATTGGGGTAAAGTGGGACAGAGAAGAGTACAAAAGAAGCCAAGCCAGAGATGTGGAGGCTTCTTGAAACAGCAGGTTGTCTTTGCGTGCAGCACCACCACGCCAGCTGCTCTGCTGTGGACCTAGCTCCATCCCCACATACAGAAGACAGCCCAGGTACCAGGGACCCTACCAACCACCCGGGATAAGCGGATGGAGTGCCCGGTGGCGCCTGACTTCAGCCTGGTCCAGCCCCAGCTATTGCAGGCATTTGGGGAAGCAACTAGCAGATGAAACACTCTGTCTTGCTCTTTTTCTCACTCTTTGTCTCTCTTCCTTTCAAGTAAGCGAAATACATTTTGAAAGAAATCTAGGGAGCCACACTTCTCCGAGCGTCACATATATTGTGGTTCAGACTTACAGAATACATTCATTCATTCATGAATGAAAAAAAAAAAACAATTGCCAGGGAACTCAAAATGAACTACAAAATACAATAAGTAAATATTACTGTAACACAAATAAGGGATTCCAAATGAATTAACATAAATGAAAAGAGAAAATGGCTAATTTAAACAACTTTTGATTATGTATCCTGTAAGATTAAAGAGAAGAGGAACTGTAGGACAATATAGTCTCTTACTGAATGAATTTGGTTTTCACAGTTAGCATTAGCAACTAAGAGACAAATTAATGTGTCTGTATACCAGTACTGAACAAATACCTAAACGTGGTTATGTTCTACTCTGTGATAGGATTTGCTCAGAGAAATATATCTTAGGTGATTTTGTCATTGTGCAAAATTTAGAGTGCATTTACACAAACTAAGGTGGTGACAAGGACATGATTAAGAGAAATAATGCTATGGGACGTGATTTGTCATCAATGAAAGAATCATCAGGTTGTTCATGAATGTGTACTAGGACTACCCAGTAAAAACGAATTTTTCCCTTTTGGAGAAAAGGAGTTAAACCAAGAAAAGAGAGATATTAAATATTGCCATATAGTATTTAGTTGAAATTCTTACTTTGGACCATAGGAATCAGTATATATATTTAGTATACTTATAAATGAATAGACAGATGGTGTGTGTGTGTGTGTGTGTGTGTGTGTGTGTGTGTGTGCGCCTTCTACCCCTGCCTGTTAAGAGTCTCTAGAAACAGTGTTATCTTATTGGCATTAGCACATCTAACACACATACATTAATTTCTAAATGTGGTTCTCCAATGTGAGAAACCAGGGCTGCTTAGACAAATATGTGATTCTGGGATTGGACAGAAAAAAAATATTACAAATTAATTCCAGAATATTTAGTGGTACCAGAAATTAAATAAATACCTCAAAAAAGATGGGAACATGTACAAATAGCTCAGGGGATGATTTGACATAACCCCCAATGGTTACATCTAGTGTAATTAAAGCAAAAAAATGAATAATGATAATAATGGAATTATAGCCCAGAGAGTACAATAAATATACATGAGTCCACAATGTTGTAAGTAAATGTTGAATAAATTAATAAATAGCAACAGTTCTTCCTTATAAGTAGAATTTCAATTAACTTGTACGAATAATGGAAGAAACAAAACTCACCATTGAGTGGTTAGCCCAGCAACAAGTATGTGAGGTAAATGATTAAAATTAGTGGGCAGAAGTACAATGAGAAAAAGGACATTTGTATAGTCACAGGATATCTCACTAGAAGACATTCATTACCAAGGGAAAATGGTCACTTTAGTGAAGGAAATCTGGCAAGCTTATCTTCAGCAAGTGATTCAAATTAATGTCATGCTGGGAGGACATTTGGCCAAGTGCATAAGGTGCCAAGTGTGATGACTGCATTTCACGTTGGAGGACGTGGGTTTGACTCCCTGCTTTGGCCCCAAACATAGACCTTGTGAAACAGTAGTGAGAGTTCTATCATATGGGTGACTGCCGTCTGCAGAGAGACTTGGTTTGAGTCCCTAGCTTGTGCTTAAACCCTAGTTCAGCTCCAGCACTCATGCGAGAAGTGAGCCATATTCTGGGATGTCCTTCTCTCTCCTTCTCTCTCCCTGCCTCCCAAACATATTTTAAAAATTCATAGTACCAATGGCAAGACAAACCAACATCACATACATCCTATTATGCTGCACTGAGAACTTACCACTTGTATGGTATTCTTGTCCAAAATGTGAAACTCATTCTAGTCATGATAAAAACAGACAAATCCAAATGAAGGAAGAATCTAAAACGTAACTTACCAGTATGATTAAAGATATCAAGGTTGAATACCAGAAGTAAGATTGCCCCATATTGAAAGTCATCAACTCTACTTGAAACTAAACGTGATTCTGAATCATGAATCAGATCCCAGATTAGAAGAATAAAATCAATGGGAAACTGATAGATGTGAATCACATATTAGTTATTGATTTCTGAATGTGAACTTTATCAATGTTAATTTCTTGGTTGTGATAATTGTATTTTGACTGTGTGAGTTGTTAGGTACCAGGGACAGATGAAAGAAAGAACTATACTACTTTTGCAACTCTGTCTTTACATAAACTTACTCAAAATAAAACTTAAAGGGATGATATAGTGAATTTCTTTATTAACACTATTTGAAAGCTTGAGTTACACAGAGGGAGATCCAGAAAGTAAGATATCATTTACTCACGGCTGCACTCCTTAGGTGTCCTCAACAGCCAGTACTGGGCCAGGCCAAAGCCAGGAACCTGGAACATCCTGTGGGTCTTCCAGAAGCCTAAGCACTTGGGCCATTCTCTGCTGCTTTTCCTAGGCCATATTAGCAGGCAAGTATATTGGAAGTGGAGCAGCTGGAATCCAAACCAGCACTTGCATGGGATGCCAACATTGCAGGCAGTAGTTTTACCCGTTAAACCACATGTCAACCCTCATGTTGAGTTTTAAGCCTAATATTTGAAAGGTAAATGGACCAAGAGAGACAGAGAAGCAGAAATCTGCCCTTGCCCATTTGCTAATGTACTTCTCAACTGCCTTAAGTAGCCCAGAGTCTGGCTGAATTTGGAAACCTTCAATTTAATCCAGACCCTTCACTGGTGCGGTGGGGGACACAGCAAGTTTAGGCACCACCTGTGCGTTAGCTGACAGCCATAATCCTGAGAGGAAGGCCTCAGAGGCCCTCTGCCACGGGAGGGAGCAGGCTTCTGAGGCAGTCTTACCTGCTATGACGATTGCTTTCCACTGCTGTGTGGTCATTGTAATACTCATCTCATAAACAAACTGACACAGAAAAGAAAGTTTATGCATGAAGGATAATGCATGACTGAGATGCTAGAAACAAATACATTTATTTACTTCGGGGAAAATTTCCCATTATTGGAAAAAAACTGCTGCTTTCATGACTGCTTTTTTTTTAAAGATTTATTTTTATTTTTTTTTTTTATTGGAAAGGCAGATATACAGAGAGGAGAGACAGAGAGGAAGATCTTCCGTCCGATGATTCACTCCCTAAGTGAGCGCAATGGCCGATGCTATGCTGGTCTGAAGCCAGGAGCCTCTTCCGGGTCTCCCACATGGGTGCAGGGTCCCAAAGCTTTGGGCTGTCCTCTACTGCTTTCCCGGGCCACAGGCAGGGAGCTGGAAGGGAAGCGGGGCTGCCGGGATAGAACTGGCGCCCATATGGGATCCCGGGCGTGCAAGGCAAGCCTTAACCACTGCGCCACCGCGCTGGGCCCTCATGACTGCTTTTTATTCACAGAATTGAATGGACAGAACATCATTTTCTGACATTTTTAACCTCATGGCCCAACATGCAACAGACAAAAGTTATAAAAGATGTCTGTTTTATAGAGTACACAATGGCCAAGAATACATATTTGCAAACTCATGCAGATTTAAAATTGGCTGGTCAAATTCATCAAAAAAGATTAATGTCTTAAATCTTCATGTTTTATGATAGTTGAAAAATTTCTTTTGTGAAAAGACAGGGTGTGGCTACTTTGAGCAGTTGACATACTTCAGGAATTTACTTACTATCTATTATACCCTGTGTTAAGAGCTTTATAAACACTATTATATTTCATCTTCCCAACCCTTTATGGGTTAGAAACTAGTACAGTTTCCATGATCAGAGGAGAGTCTGTGGTGGGGTAGGCACCCTGCAGAATGGAAAATTTGATTTAAAGCGTTCAGAGGCCCATCACGGTGACCTAGCAGCTAAAAGTTCTCATATTGAATGCACCGGGATCCCATATGGGTGCTGGTTCTAATCCAAGCAGCCCACTTCCCATCCAGCTCTCTGCTTGTGGCCTGGAAAAGCAGTCAAGAATGGCCCAAAGCCTTGGGACCCTGCACCCACATGGGAGAACAAGAGGAAGTTCCTGGCTCCTGGCTTCAGATTGGCACAGCACCAGCCCTTACAGTCACTTTGGGAGTGAACCATTGGAGGGAAGATCCTCCCCTCTGTCTCTCCTACTCTCTGTATGTCTGATTTTGCAATAAAAATAAAGCAAATCTTTAATTTAAGCATTCCTTCTAACCACAAAGCCCACACTCTTCCTAACTGCATGAAATGTTCAGTGTAAGTGCAGAATAAGTTCCTCTGATTGCAGTATGCTTCCTCCTTTTCTTCCTGTGGAAACTTGGCGTGCTTCCCATATGTAATTATAACTGCTGCTTCCTTGCAAAGGTCAGCCAGTGCCCCTCAATGTGGATTTCCTCCATCACACACCAGGCATGCATATCTCTTTCAGCTCTGTCATTTGTTGCAATAGATTTCCAATATTTTCCATTATGTGCTTTCTTGAGAAGATCAAATCGGAAGTGAGGACAATACAGGGTTAATGCAATGATGTTGGTTTAATTATTCATTATAAAATGTCTTCTTTTAGCTGTAGTCTTAGATGATTTTATTTATTTGATGACGGCAAGAGAGCAAACTGATAAAGGGAGCAAGACCTGCCTAATCATCAGCATTTTAATCTCAGATGGAAAAAGCGCATTCCCTGTCAATGGCTGTTAGGAAACTTATGGCAGAGGAAAGGAAGTAAATAAGGAAGAAATAAATCGAAAGAAGAGGGAGGGAGGGAGCAATGGATACAGGGAGGGGAGAGGGAGAAAGTGGGGAAGGCAGAAAGAAAGGAAGGAAGGAAGAAAAAAGAAAGGAGGAAAAGTAAAAGAAAAAACAAAAGGAACTAAAAGGACCAGCACAGTAGCCTAGTATCTATGGTCCTCACCTTGCAAGCACTGGGATCCCATATGGGCAATGGTTGGTATCCGGCTGTTCTACTTCTCTTCCAGCTTTCTGTTTGTGGCCTGGGAGGGCAGTCAAGGATGACTCAGATCCTCAGGAGCCTACACCCACATGGGAGAACTGGAGGGGGACCCTGGCTCCTGACTTCAGATCAGCTCAGTTCTGGCCATTGCAGTCACTTGTGGAGTGAATCAATGGACAGAAGATCTTCCTCTCTGTCTCTCCTTCTCTGTAAATTTGACTTTCCAATAAAAACAGATAAACCTTTAAAAAAATAAAAGAGGAAAGGAAAGGGAAATGGCAACCTTTTTTTCTTTTGCCATTTGTCAGGAATGTTTGCATTTCCCCCTTAAAATGACAGCTTGAACCGTAAGGTGGAAATGCCTGGTTGATGTTACCCTTTGTTTTCTACTCTGCTTTTTGCTTCTCTGCATTATATATATTTAACTCTTGCCAACCCTCCCTCTCGCCTGTCTCAAAAAAGGCTGCATAATGCCATGATTAGAACCACTAAACTCAAAACAAGGGTGTATCTTAATTGAAAGCAAGCAACAGTCAAGCCAAAGGAAGGCAGAGTAATAAATGTGTGGGGTTGTCTTTTACCTAATGCAAACCAGGTTTGCTCTGTACTTTATTAAATAGCTATTGTGGGGAAGGTGACGGTTAATTTTTCTTAAACAAGCAATATTTATCAAACTTGACTTGTTGACGTCATGGAAAGAGACATCAAGTTTTTGTGTGTTTGTACATGTGTGCCTCACACCCCACCCCCGCGAGTGGAGATAACACTTCCTTGAGCCATCCCCTTTTGTCTCTTGAACAGGTAAGAAAGAAAGCTAGGCAATATGCAAAGATCAAGACAGACAAACTCAAGAGGTTTGTGAGCATTATATTTGAGATAGTGTTCTTTATGAAACTATTAAGGATTAGATGGCATAAAAGCACCAGGTTCTCATTATGTTTCTCCCCTTCACTAGCTGGTATTATATTCATGCTAATATCATCAGGCCAGTTTAAGTGCTTCTTAGTCTTTAGTTCCATAAGTGTCTTCTTACTGAGAAACACTAACAATCAAAACAGTCCCCTGTGTAAAAGCATCTGTTTATTACCCATGTTTAAAAAAAAAAAATAGAATGAAGGTTGTTTAATGGCCATAGACAGCACTTCACAGCAGCAGTATAAATGTCCACTGTGAAAACAGCCATCTGAGCAGCCTCTTTAAGACTGCCTTACCTGCCCTGCTTTGCCTGTTAGGCTCACCTCACAGCCTTGCGAAGATGGACTGGGGACAGCCAATAGCCTACATCGTAACTTGAGAGATTAATAGTTGAGCAGTATGATTTCATTCCTGGAGTTAGTACTAGAAAATGTGAGAAGAAGTCAGAAAATTATTCGTGGAAATTTAAGTGGGCAAGCACAGAGGCATATCTGAGTAGTAGAATAGTAGAGACCTAGAGTAAATCCTAAGATCTCCAAGCACAATGACCTTGCTTGTCCTGTGTTCTGTACTTTTCCTTGGCCCGTAGTTTTGTCCTTTGGCTGGATTCTCTTGGGCCTGAGCCTTATCGCTGTGATCCTTGTTTAGTTATTCCTATGTCTGCATCTAAATATACTCTCCATCATCGGAAATAGCAATAATGAGTTGATTGTTGTCCAGACATCACTTGTATTGACAATTTCATCTACAGCAACAAAAGTGATCTGAACCCGAACAAGCTGCATCTCACATGTACCCACTCTTTGTTGAAGTTCTTAATCTAACATTGAGTCCATTGGAAGACCAGAGTTAACGACAGGTTGGCCCAACCTTATTTACCTACATCTTTTTCACTAATGGTTGTTAGAATATATGCATTTCCTAAAGATTCTACAGCAAATTACCAAAATTTGGTGACTAAAAAGAACAGAAATCTGTGCTTCCATAGTGTTGGAGGCCTCAAGTCCAAAATCAGTGCTGGTAGTCTTCACTCAGGGAAAGCTTCTGCTAGTTGAAAGTTGATGTGCTGAAGAACAGTAAGGAATGTGGAGACACAGCCTCCCGCCTCAAGACAACAGTGAAGGGCTACCCTGGCACCAGACGGTTATGGGACCAGCAGTTCAGTCAATATGAGAACATCCTCTTATCTGCACCAGGACCTCTTTCCTTTCAGAATATGCATGAGGCCCATAGCCTGTCCTGGATAATCACTCAGTGTCTTCTTTGTGAATTGCTCTTGACAGCTACACTGTCCAGCAGGGCTATCATCAACCATGTGTGGCTAATTAATCCTTGATTAAATAAAACTGAATAAAAAATTCAGTTCATCTTCTACTCTGCACACTGGTCCCATTTCATGTTCTCATGACCAGCACACAAACACAGCATTTTCACCACCACAGCTATTTCTATTGGAGAGTGTCTCTGTCTCTTCAGTCTGCCATAACAGAATAGCATAGATTGGATGGCTTAAACAACAGAAGTGTGTGTCTCCTAGGAAGGCTGTGATGTCCAAGGTCATGGTGTTAGTAAGTTACTGGTGAGAAATCTTTCTTTGACTTGAAGATGACTCCTTCTTGCTGTGTCTTCACATAGAAGAGAAAATAAACTCATACATTTTACTAATCCCATAGCACTAATCCCATAAAGAAAGCCCTGTTCTTGGCTCTCAGCCCTCATGTAAGCCTAATTGTCTCACAATTAATTCATTTCATATTGCTATCACATTGAGATTTGGGGCATGAATAAATGGATTTGGGGAGGTACATGGCAAACAGCTCTGCTTTAGGGCTCAGAGAAGGTTAATTCTATTTCTCAGCCTTTCTCACCCTCTAATTTAATCGAAATGTCCCTACAGTCTAGTTATTTCTTCTGTGCATTTGCAGTTATGTCCTAAACCCTATGGTTACCTCCACGTCTGAGTACCAGAGCTCATTGTATTTTCACAGAGAAGAGTATGGCTCTACTGCATACCCAAATGGCTTTAACTCTCAAGTCCTCCATTACAGGGAATGTGATTGGAGGAAGAATGGAGAATTTGGAACCAAGGTGCTCTTGTTCTCCTTTTCAAACAGTTTGTTTCTGAGGTCCTTCTAAATGTCCTGCAGAAAAAGAATGCTAATGTCCATGACCTGGCAAAGAGTGTATAGCTGCTGGCTTCTCATCTGTGCAGTGTTCACTGAAGCACCTTCTGTGATGGGCATCCTTCTCAATTCTCACAGGGTAACGTCTGTGAAAGGCAAGTGATGGGAGTCTCAGAAAGCTCTTAGCAGGTGGAGGGGAAAGGATTCAATGGAAGGGCAAAAAGCTGCATGTACAGTAGAACCCCTTACCCATGGTTTGGTTACCTGTGATCATCCATGATTCAATAATGTTTTAAATTCCAGAAAGAAGTGTTGCCCACATTTTTAAATGTTTTGTGTGATGAACTTGTGCACACACACTCTGTCTCATCTAGGACGTCCCTTTGTCCTCAGTACTGACAGTTTACACACTACCTACCTGAGATCTTCCTGAACTCGTGATGCAAGGTCGTTGACACAGCTGATCCTCCAGGGATAGATCTTCAGAAACTCAATAGTAGCTTAAGGCTCCCTTCCAATGTCCACAACACGCACAGCACCTCCTCCTAACATGGACACTTTTAAAGTCTCATATCATCACTATAAGAAGAATGAGTATAGCACATTAAATCCCTTAGAGAGAAGTAGATACAGAGACCATATTAACATAGCTTTTTATTACAGTGTATTGCTACAATCATCCTATTATGAATTACTGTTGTTAATATCTTACTGTACCTAATTTCTAAGTTAAACTTTATCACATGAATGTACAAATATCTACAGTAAGATACACACCTTGTATAGGGTTTGACCCAGGCAGCTATTGAAGTGTTAGAATGTATTCTATATGGAAAAGGGGAACCACTTTATGGACACATATATGGGAACTGGTTTGGAGATAACAAAGAATACATCAGGTTGCTTTTAACAATGAAACTTTCTATTTATCTCAGAGGAAACTGGAAAGTAAGAGATCAAGAAATATTAAGTTCTAGATTTTAATCTTGACTGTTACATAATATTTAGAATTTAGATGATTTTCTAAGTTTCTTTGAGGTACATTGATTTATCTCTCTTAAACAGAGTCAGTATATATTTTTGAGAATTAAGTGAAAAATATTAAAATATCAGTTGACCTCTTAGTATAATATAGGGTGGCAACAGGTTTATTTTCTTTCTCTACATCCTATTCCGTAGGCTATGTACTAAAGAACTTTTTAATCTTTTTCATTGGATGTTTCTTTCACTTACCTTTGTTTACACTTATCCAACTATATAAATTGTTAGTTGTATATTTAGACGGGATTAAAACAGTACACAAAGATTGCTTTGACTTTTGGCTCTGAAGTTAGATGAAGGTAGATCCTGGCTCCCTTCATGGTTCAATTCATAACCGTTGGTGAAACATAGACTGTTTAGGTCTCAGTTTCTACATCTGAAGGGTCAAGATCACAGTTCCATGTGGTCTCTTTGGCTTGTACAGTGCAAGCACTTTAGTTCAGTGTCTGACAATTAAGGATGGAAGTGGAGATAGAAAGAACAGCATTTGATAGTCACAGTGAATTTTAAAGGGAAGCTCTTTTCCAGATATCAACTTAATTTAATCCCATTTCTATTGCCAACACAGAAAAGCCATGAACACATTTGGATGGACACCGGGTTGGGAAATCTGTTCCTGGGTCTACTGTTATCACTCTCTATTTTGTCCATGTGTGTCCTTAGATTTTAAAAAAATATTCACTTATTTATTTTAAATGCAGAATTACAGAGAGAGAGTTGGGTAGATGGGGAGAGAGAAAGGAAGAGAGAGAGAAATCTCCCATTCACTAATTCATTTCTGAAAGGCTATGGCTGGGACAGGCTAAAACCAGGAACCAGAAACTTCTGGATCTCCTCCCTGGAGGTGCAGGGGCCCAAGTGCTTGGGTCATCTAGGTAAATTAGCAGGGACCTGGATTGGAAGTGGAACAGCCAGGACTTTAACAGGCATCTGTGTGAGATGTCAGAACTGAAGGACATAGCTTAACCCATTGTACCATAGTGATGCCCTCCGACCCCTACATATGGACACAGGGTATGTCCTTTATGTCTCTTCTCTGGCCCTTTTCTCTCTCCTTTCTCCCTTCCCTATTGGCCCTTGTATTTTATAATACTATAGTCCTTCAGCTGCAGTTGCAGTTTTCAACACAACTCAACTCATAACAGGGGCAACGATTATTCTGTAAAGCTTTTCATTACTCTCATGAAATGCCTGAGTCTGTCTACTCAATTGAGAAGAAGAATTTGTTTTCACTTATACTTCTGGAGGTGCAACATCTTGGAGCTTCATCTCATAGTTTAATTACATTTCCACCCTCTCAATACAATTAACATATGGCTGTGGACATAAATTTCTGCTTTTTTTTTTTTTTTTTTTTTGAGGACAACGCACCTTTAAAACCATAGCAATTGGGGCATATATTTTGATATCGGCCCTTCGCACCAGTATGAATTTCCTCCCATTCAGGCTAATTCTTTTAATGTAATCTTCCTTTTTTCTTCTCTAAGTAGAGAATAATGATGCTTGTTGGACCTGTTTGTTGTAGAAAAGAGAAGATTTTTTTTGTGTGTGGTTTGTAGTAAGTATCTGTAAAATTAGTGCCAGTATACTTTCTTCAACAGTATCCAAAGAAGAAATTTAACTAGCACTAATTATAAATAATTTTGAGAAATAATTTTGAGAAATTGTTTATAGGTGGTTTCATTAAGGCAGAATGTTATAAAAAGAAAAAAATGTGGCTGCCAATCCCCTTAAAATCTTCAAATAAATATTACTCCTTATAGGAATGAACATACATAATCATTTATGCACTGTAATACATCCTGACTATAAATATTAGCATGAAAAGATTATTCAGTTTAGAGGATGCTTTTATTTTTCAGTTTTATTCAAAGTGAAATTCTCTGAAAACTATAGAGACTCATTAAGACCTTAAAACAAAAAGGGAAACACCCCAAACCTTGTTGACTCATGGTTCAAGAACAAAACAACAGCCATAAAAATCCCAGCAAACTTAGTTTGGGATTCAGACCGTTCATGTTGCCTGTTACTTTTTTTTAGTTCACAATTTAGCTCTATCTAAGTTCCCTATAATTATTGCAGTTCTTTGGGTTAGGAAAGAATGGGTGGTTCTTCTATTATAGCATGATTATTTATTTGCTCTGTTACTTAGAGAGACATGTGGGTGTAGCAGTGAATTGAAATCAAAATGACAATTTAAAACGTCTCCTTTGTGGTTGATTCATCTCCGACTTCCAATGAACTGTGACAAGCACTGCCAACTCATTCGTGCCTCCCACACTTGCCGATGTCCTCACAAGAGATGAATGCTCTCACCTTCAACTGGATGCTTATAAATTGGTTCTCTATCATTGTTAAGTGAGAAGGTAGGGACACAATACAACTTAAGATAAGAGCAAGCTTGTACTAAATGCCTGAATGAAGCTAGGATGCTTAAAGCCCTATCTTGTTTTTCTGCAAGATGTCTGTGCACTCACTGTACATACATTTTCTTCTAGCAAAAAAATCATTGGCGAAAGGCATCACATTGCAGAAAGTAAACAGCGCAATTGAAAGAAAGCAATCCTGCCTGGGGTCCTGATATCTGTTTTGTCCCCTTGGGATTCAAGAGGAATGTTAACGCAGTTGACTGTTAGACCAGTGAGAGGTTGGACTCATTGCTGTAAAACAAGTCCAAATGTTTGCAATCAGGATATTTTAAAAATACAAGAACTAATTTTTAACCATGCTTAAGTTATTAGGTTATGTAAGTCAATTCAAGATATAGTTGTGTATCACACAGTGATAGATTTTTAAACATCGTTTTATTTATTTGAAAGGCTGAATGGCAGAGAGTGAAAGAGAGACAGTAATGGCTACATCTGCTGGTGCAATCCAGGAGCCAGGAATTCCTTTTGAATTTCCCATGTGGGTGGCAGAGACCTAAATATTCAGACTATCTTCTGTTGCCTGAGAGGCTTAAGAACAAGGGATTGAATTAGAAGTGCAACAGTTGGGACTCAAATAAGTGCTCTTATAACAAATGCTGGCACTGCAGCTGGTGGCTTAAGACATTCTATCACAACATGGGACCTACAATGAAATTTTGGCTAAATAAAATGAGATGCATTTATGAAAGTTATAGGATTGCAGTGTATAGTATTTTTACTGAACTTTTCAATCTTTAGAAATGTTTAGTGCACAAACACTAATAGCATACTGTGTAGGCTGAGCTTGGAAGCAATAAAGCATATCGTAGACTCAGGTGTGTAGCAGGCTTTACAATCTAGTCTTCTGTATTCTGTGACATCAGCTGACAAAATGATGAAATTACCTTAAAACCTTCAGGATGCAACACTGTTGTTAACCAACACGTGACTATATTATCTATCTATCTATCTATCTATCTATCTATCTATCTATCTATCTATCTATCAATATCTGTTTTTATCTACTCCATCATTGGCATTTACTCGATCTCTAAGCTAATTTGTATCTTGTTCAATAATTCCTTTTTGACTTATATATTCATATGTGCTTTGATTTTGGAATAGCCATCACCTCCTTAGGTTTCTCCTGCTCTGAATAACAATCTGTTACCTAAGACTTTTATAACTTATCTCTGCCTGGACTTCATTATCATTAACCACACTCATCATTGCCCTTACAATAAGTGGATGTCCAGTCCTAAAATCCCATCAGGTGCTCATCAGTGAGCCACATTATTAAATATTAAAATGAAATGCCTATCAGTTATAGTTCACATACAATAAAAGGTATATAATGATAGAGCTTGTGTTAAGGTACAGTGTATTGACCTCCTGCTTAACAATTCTGGCATTTTATGAGTGCCGTTTTGAATTCCAGCTGTTTCACATACAATCCCGCTTCCTGCTCATGTGCCATAAAATGCAGCAGAAGACAACCAAAGAACTTGGGCCCTTGTTGATTATGCGGGAGAACTAGACGCATTTCCACTCTCCTGGTTTCAAACCAGCCCAGTATCAGATATCATGGACATTTGAGGACATTTGAAGTAGCAGATGGAAGATCTCTTTCTACTACCCCCATAACTCTTTCATTAATATAAGTAAATCTTTTGACAGATTTATTATTTTGGGGCCCCAGTGTAATGGCTCAATGGCTAATCCTTACCTTGTAAATGACAGGATGCCATACGGGCAACAATTTATACCCCAGGTGCTACAGTTCCCATCCAACTTCCTGATTGTGGCCTGGGATAGCATTAGAGGATGGTCCAAAGCATTAGGAATCTGCACCCAGCATGAGAAGCACAGAAGTTCCTGGCTCTTGGCTTCAGATGGGCTCAGCTCTGGCTGTTGTGGCCATTTGGTGAGTGAAACATCAGATAGAAGATCTTTGATCTTTGTCTCTCCTCCTTGTAAATCTGATCTTTCTTTAAAAAAAAAAAGATTAATTTTAATTCAAAGGTAGATTTTACAGAGAAGGAAAAATAGAGAAGATATTCAATCTGCCACTTTCCAAATGGCCAGAGCTGGCCTGACCCAGTGCTGGAGGCCAGGAGTTTCTTCTGAGTCACCCATATGGGTTCAGGGTTCCAGGGACTTGGGCCGTACTCCACACTTTCCCAGGTTATAAGCAGGGAGCTGGATTGGAAGTTGAGCAGCTGGGACATGAGCTGGAACATGCCCATATGGGATGCCTATGATGTGGGGTGGAAGGTTAGCTTGCTGTACCACACTGCCCCCATATCTCTCCCTTCCTTCCTTCCTTCCTTCCTACCTTTCTTCCCTCCCTCCCCTCCTTTTCTTTCTAACAAAATATCGTGAGAAATCATCATTGCTTTTGCAAAATTCTTCCCTTTCTGATTATACATGCCCATAGATCATCTAATGAGAAAGATGACCTCCCAGAATCTAAAAAATGCTCTCAATAGGAAGACAGTAAAGATAGAGATCGTTGATGGCTCAGATAGACATGTTTGTCTATTACAACCTGGAAACTGGGAAAAGGGTGGGCCATGAAATAAAGCAACGGGGTATATTTTTCAAGGACCATCCAAATTGTAAGAAAAAGTTTCAAATTAATTTTGAGAGTAATTGGAAGTTATTGGAAGAATTTTAGGAGAGCAAACAGTATTAGTCAGTTAATTATATTTATTTTCTGAAATAATTTATTTATATAAAGAACAAATGATATGTATTTTACAGACAGAAGGAGATGCAGATAGAAAGATCTTCCATCCATTGTTTCACTCCTCAAGTTGCTGCACCTGCCAGAGCTGAACTACTCCAAAACTAGGAGCCTTGAGCTTCTTTTGGGTCTCTCACAGGGGTGCAGGGTCCTAAGGCTTTGAGCTATCCTTTACTACTTTCCTAGCCCACAAGCAGGGAGCTGAATGGGAAGTAGAGCAACTGGTACATGAACCAGCACCCACATGGTGTCCTGGCACATGCAAGGACTTGAGCCACTAGGCTACTGCTGGCCCCTCATGTATACAATTTTAAATTCGTAATAATGCTTCCCAACACCTCTCCTCTTTCCTTCCTTTCCTATTTTTCCTTCTTAACTTTTGTGCTGATATTCAATTTACAAGCTCAGGCCTTTTTCTTTTAAGATTTATTTATTTTTATTGAAAAGGCAGACTTAAAGAGAGGAGGAGAGATGGAAAGATGCTGGTTCACTCCCCAAGTGACTACAGTGACCAGAGCTGAGCTGATTTGAAGCCAGTAGCTTCTTCTGGGTCTCCCACCTGGGTGCAGGGCACCAAGGCTTTGGGCTCTCCCAGGGGACAAGTTGGGAGCTGGATGGGAAATGGAGCATCTGGGATACAAACCAGCACCTGTGTGAGCTACCGGTGCTTTCAGCTGAAGATTAACCATGCGAGCCATCACACCAGGCTCATGAGCCCAGGCTTAATCCTCCATTAAATGAAGAAGTCCACAAATAGAAAGTAGAAAAATTACTGTATCTTAAGAGAATAGACAAGAGGTACAAACATTAGTGAATTCTCAAGATGTCTGTTTCTCTGTTGTACACTTTTATTGTTACTGTTGTTGTTGTTCTAAATTAGCTACACATTGAAGCAGGAACAGTAGTTGTCTTTGGGGTCTGGATTATTTCACTAATGTTTCATTATGTTTCAAAAAGTGTTTTGTCAAGCTCAAGACTGATGATCAGAATCAGGTGTTCTGGCACCATGGGCCAAGCCACTGCTTACGATGGTGTCAGCCCATTTCAGAATGTCAGGCTGAGTCTCAGCTCTTCCGTTTCTGAGTAAATAAGAAGCAGTATCTGATAGCTCAAGCACTCCAGTTCCTGCAGCCCATGTGCAAGTCCCAGATGGAGCTCCTAGCTTCAGACTAGCTGGCTGCTACTACTTCTCATGGGAGTGAAGCAGCAGGTGAAAATTCTCTCTCTCTCTCCTTATTTCTCCTTTCTGCTCTTAGTCTTTCCTTGCAAAAAGAAGATGATGCTTAAATAACCTAAGGGTTTCTTGGGCAAGAAGAAAAAAATATTCATCAGTATTTTTGAACATTTTTAAATCTTTAAATCAGAAAACAAAATATAAGATTGGCATTTTAAGTTTTTTTTCATAACTTTCTGAAAAAGTTATTGTTGCTGGGAGAGATCTGTAGAAAAATCTAAGTTCTATAGATTACACACTTTTATATCCCTGAAAACTTGATGTCTTACATTACTTTGGATTATAACGATTCATCCAGAAGATTCCATCTAGTTTCCCAGTTCCAGAACCCTGCTTCTTTATTAACTTACCTGACTTAGTAGGTTGTATCTGATGACGTGATGATATTTTTATAGATAAAATTTTACTTCTTTGGTAATGTCGCGGGGCCTTCTCTTCCATCAGCTACACTTTCAGAATCTCCTCTTCCTGGTGATTCTTGCCTGTACTGGCATTCTCCCCACCTTAGCTTCCCTCATCCTACTGGATTCTAACAGCACTAAGCCAAATGCCATTTGGTGTTGCTATGGTTTTATCCACCTGCTTATATCAATGTGTATCATCCAATACAGGTTAGAGAACACCATCAAAGTGAAAAATGAGAGAACGATCGCAAAGCAGACAACACTTGACACGTAGGCTGCCTGAGTGTTCAAGTCCCTGGATACTCTGACAGAGAGTAGCCATTTGCTGTGATCCTTCAGCCATCCAGTTCTTGCGTCTTGCCCAGTTGTTCCTCAGCACTGGTGTTTGATCTGTCTCCTAAGTGGTTTGACTTTGTCCACAGAACATCAACTGTAACAAGAAAACCAAAAGACAGCTGTCTGTAAGGTTCTTTTCCAGGTGAAGTTACATTATTGCTTTGAAAATCCTCCCATGCCTTTCTAATTTACATCTCCTTTATGTTCTTCTTGATTTTTCTTCACTGTTTTTTTTCTGTGCTTTATTAATCTTCATTAACATAAGAAGACTTCAAAGAGAAAGATTTAGAGAAAATTTTCATCTCAGCTTTCTGACCTATGATATTTCTGACTCTTTTCCAAAGCCCATCCTAGGCACTTTCTGCAAGACTACAAATTCGATATAGTGCAATTAGCTGTTTCCCTGTCTTTTTTTTTTTTCCTTATTCTCTTTCTCTCCTCTCTCTCTTTTTGAGAAGAGCACCAGATATAAATCTAGAGGCCCCTCACCATCAGTGCTGCCATTTTTGTCCTTCTGTCTAATTGCTATTGACCATAGAAAAGTAGTTTTTGATTGAAGCACAATGTAAAGTAATATTGATCACAGTAAATGAACTTTTCTCTCATCGCTGAGTCAATTAAGCAAAAGAAAAAAAATCTAGAGTTGCATCTCATGTCACAATGTCCAGTTTTCATGTCAGAGACTTGTAGCCCCGGCATGTTGGCCTTCGTGAGGATATTTATAATAAATCTTTTCTTTTGTTTAATATAAAAATCCTATTGCCCTGAGCTAAAAGATAGTAAAAAATACTTCTGAATTCCTGCTGTTCAAATAGAACGGACCAAAATTAGAACAAAACCAGATTTTCTTTTTAATCCTTCATCTAAGAAACTTTTTCGCATGCATTTTTATCAAAGCACTATACATTGCATTCTAGGTTAACAATCAAGAAATCCATATCAAGGGCTATCAGCAGTTTGCAGCTGCTGTCACAGGAGGAGTCCGGACTCTGATCTTGGAAGATGTCTGATAATGATAGCACTGGGGGCTTAGGATGCACCTTTGTAGAAATCATTTTGCCAGCTGTCACGGCAGATGCTTTGGCTACCGAGGACTCTAGCAACCGTGCAAGAGCCATGATATGTGGAGGCAAAGTGAAGAAATGAAATGTTCAGGCCCCCAGGACAGGCAGAACCCTGCAGCTGGGCACCCAGTGCAGCTGAAGGGAAGGATCCTGAAGGTGTGCAGTGCTGCTGAGATTCCAGAGTGGGTGTCTAAAAGTTTGCAGCCTGAGATCTGTTGTGTTAGATTAACTCTAGGAATTCATGCTGGTCTTTGATCTCAGGGCCTTGTTTCTATCCCTGCGGTGAAAAAAAGGAGAAGGTAAGCTGGTTCAGACATATCATTAATACACCTTATTCCATACATTTTTTATTGGAGTTTTCATTGTAATCTCTGCTGTGAAAATAAATAAATAAATAAATAAATGGATTGGAGTGCTTAATACTCCTTAACATTTGAGTGCTTAAGCACTGAAAATCTGTGTATCACTATTAACTCACATTCATAACTCACTATTAAAAATACATTGTACTTTATATTAAAACAACATATAGTTTCATGTTACCCCAAGCTACCTTATGCAATGGGGGGGGGCAAGTTGTTGTCATTGTTATATATTTGATTTAGAAGTAGAAATTAAAGCCTATGCAATTTAACTAATTTGTACAAATTGTGAAAGCAACAGTTACTTGCCTCACACATCTGGAGATGTTTTCCTCTAAGAAATATTAATAAATGATGGCTGAGAGTGCTTCTTTTCTTTTCTTTTTAAAGATTTCTTTTATTTTTATTGCAAAGTCAGACATACAGAGAGGAGAGACAGAGAGGAAGATCTTCTGTCCAATGATTCACTCCCCAAGTGATTGCAACAGCTGGTGCTACACAGATCCAATCTGAAGCCAGGAGTCAGGAACTTCCTCCAGTTCCCCCACAAGGGTACAGGGTCCCAAGGCTTTGGGTCATCCTTGACTGCTTTCCCAAGCTACAAGCGGGGAGCTGGATGGGAAGCGGGGCTGCTGGGATTAGAACCAGAGCCCATATGGGATCCTGGTGCATTCAAGGCAAGGACTTTAGCCACTAGGCCAATGTACCAGGTCTTTTTTTTTTTTTTTATATGACATGTGTTCAAAATGTATTTCAGGGAAAACCTTCACCCAACCCTATGCCGATCATTCTGATATTCTTAATCCCCTACGTAGTGCTCATTTTAATTTTGAATTTTGTTGATGATCTTTATACCCGTGGTATTAGAGTTTCAGTTCATTTAAAGTTCTAGTTTGTTTATGAGTTCTAACTCACATAATATAGTCTTCATGATTCATACTGGCTTTAATATTTCTTCCCATGACTACACTGGCCAGCTATGCTTTAGGGGAAACCAAAACAAAGCCTTAAGATGTCTGTTTTAATAATCTGTTCGATGAGTTTTTGTCTCTTGGTTGCCAGGTCAAGTGTATTAAAGATGCTCATTGCAGAATTTGATTGCTACTAATTCACTATTAAATAATAATTGGTATAATCATATTATCCTACTTTATAAATCAACACTTACCCCTACCCTTTTCCAAATATAATTCTTGTCACATTTCTAATTTAAGATTGGGTAAAACCTTCACTAAGATAATACATCATGTAATCTTCAGCATATGAACAAAATTGATTTAAATAAGAAATTTCCCACTTACTTTGCCTACATCTGTAACCCTCTTATGAATATTAAATCAGAGCCATTTAAAAATAGGCGGTACTATCATCCTTATCTCTAAGTGGCTGCCTCCTGTGGATGGTTAAGCAGGTTGTGTACTGTGCATGCACATTTAATTACCCTGCACTCAGACTGACAACAATAATTATTCCATCCAAACATGGAGAGCTTTTCTCCTACACTATAGGGACATTATTAAACAAGAGAACCTAAGTATCTGCTTGCATAAAATAAACAAGCAAATAAGAAAACACACCAGTTAGCTATCTCATCTGAGTAAAGCAAAATGAATCCCATGTGCGAGCATGTCAAAGGCTCTTTTCAGGCAATGTGATCGGGAAGGGCATCTCTGAAGATGTGACATGTCAGCTGGAATCTGAATCATGGGAAGGAGCCTGCCATCAATGGCTTGGAAGGAGCAATCCGAGCCAAGGGAGAAGGTGGGCTCAAGGACATGTGAAGGGGCGCACATGGCTGGAGTGTCAGGGGAGAGGGAAGGTGGAACTAGATGAAGGCAGGGAAGGAGGACAGAGAGCAGATGGTGCAGTTTCTGAGTAGGGTGAAGGATGCAGATGTGTTTTAACTGCAGTGGGAAGGGGTGAGAGTGTTTTCACCTGTGGAGCCGCATGATCTGAGAAGGGCTGTCCAAAAGCTACTTCTGAGTTCACAGTGTCAAACAGGGGACAGAGCCTCAGAGAGACCAGCTGGGAGCCATGTGTGTTTTCCAATGGAGGAATGTTTTGTAGTTAGGGTTGGTAGGATATGCTACTCAAACTGCAGATCTTTTACCAGTGAGAAGGGAAGGCTTTAAACACACCCCATTGCAGTTTTATCTTGCACAACTGAGAACACAGTGTTGCTTTTTGCTGAAATGGAAAGTTTGTTGAAGAAGCAAGCTTGTGTTGAGAGGGTGGAATAAAAAAAATATTTTCTGAATACAGTCTGTTTAAGATGGCTTTTAAAGATGCAAGTGAGACATGAGAATGCTGTTGGATATACTTGTTTTGGAATGAATGGCATTTTGGTACTACAACTGGAAATTTTTCATTTAAGTACTGGGTACTTAAACATTAAATAAAACTTGGGCCATGTGCAGTAGCCTAGTGACTAGATCCTCACATACCATGCACTGAGATCCTACATTGGCACCATTTCTAATCCCAGCAGCCCTGCTTCCCATCCAGCTCCCTGCTTGTGGCCTGGGAAAGCAGTCACGGACGGACTGAAACCTTGGGATCCTATATCCATGTGGGAGACCCTAAAGAGGTTCCTGGCTCCTGGCTTCAGTCTGGCTCCGCTCTAGCCATTGCAGCTGCTTTAGGAGTGAATCATCGGACGGAAGATCTTCCTCTATGTCTCTCCTTCTCTTGGTATATCTGCCTTTCCAATAAAAATAAAACAAATCTTTTTTAAAAAGAGGGGGCTGAATGAAAACCCAGTTTATTAAGGGGAGGAAGATTAATTGTTTGATTTTAGTAAAAGCGATGTACTTGCACAAGATCTTGGACAATACACTTTAAAATTTTTTTTCCAAAGCCATTGGAAAATAAGAAAACAGTCCAATCATATTTACCTAACAGAACTAATTCCCTTGAAGGATAGATTATAGGAGGGAAATATTGGAGTTGACAAACAGTTGTGTAAGTTTTCTACCAAGGCTTCAATAAAGGAACACACATGTTGTGACTTAACTAACTGTATTTGTCATCTCCGGGTTCTGTAGGCCAAAAGCCTGGGGATAATTCCTGGGTCTGCTGCTCAGGTTTCCGAGAGTAAAAGGAAGGCATGGCTTGAACATGTTTTTATCTAAGGTGCTGTGGTTTGGACATGAGTTTGGAGACCCACCACAAGCCCAGATGCTTGTTTAAAAGCGTGGCTCTGAAGCTGGGACTGTTGGGAACATGTGAAAGCTTCAGGAGGCAGAATCTAGAGGAGGCACGTGAGGATGTGCTCTAGGAAAACTCATGATCACAAAACAGCTACACTGAGGTTGCTATAAACTCGGAAGACAAGAATGTTGATACCAAATGAGGATCGTTTTAGATATTGGACTGAACTCCACCCTTGTTGTACTGTGGCAAAGAGCCTATCTGGGTTGTGTCCGTTTTCCTGAGACTTCGTGGGAAGTAATGGTGAACATGAGGGACTGTTTTATTTGAAGAATATTTCAAAACAAGAGGTCATGCAGGTGCAGCATGAGTATTAGTGGCCACCTTTTTGCAAGTTATGCAGTGAGAATAAGGAGCAAAAAGAGACATGTGGAAGGATTTGGAAAATTGAGAGCCTCAGAAGAAAGTTACAGATGTCTGTGTACAGGGCTAGAAACCATCAGGGCGATTGAAGAGAGTGTGTACAAGCCCTTGGGATCCCACAAGGTGCACAGCGTTTTAGAGGATGGACTTGAAACTTCAGGATTCAATGTCTTTGTCCAGCTTGATCTTGATCTTGTCGTGGCAGGTCCAACATCCGTTCTATGTCCCTATCTACCTCTTCCAAGTGGAATGATTTCCCTTGTCACTCCTGATATTGGACTTCGTAAATATTTAATTTGTTTTTGATTTGATAGTGGCTCGTAGTAGGAGGAGTTTTCCTTGAGTCTCATAGGAACCTTTAGACTGTTGGTTTAATATGAGGTAGAGATAAATGTATGGAGTTATCGGGAGTGAGTGTGTTTTATAAGCTGGCCATTGTGTATGGCTTGAATAGTACTTCGGGCCCATGTGTTAGAGATTTGGTCCTTCCAGATCGTAGCATCTTTGAGAAGGGGTGGGACCATTAGGAAGTGGAACCTGGGGGCAGTTTCTTGGGTCATAGGCCATCTACCATCCAGAGGCAGTTCTCACGCTTGGCTTGTTATTATCATCCTGCCACCAAAGTAATTCAAACAATCTAAAGAAACAAATAAGCAATCATAATCAAATGTCCAGTCTCCAACAAAAACAAATGACAGGATTTGGAAAAACGTGAGGAAGTGGGAACCCCCTCTCCATACAAGGAAAGAAAAGGTGTGCCACAGAAACTAGATTTTAGAGCAAAGAATTTCAATACCAGACATTTTAATAAACTCAAGGAACTAGAGGATACTGTCATTGAAGAAATAGGGATGTTTGATAAAGGGGGGAAGGCAAAATAATGCAGGGTTAAGAAAATGAGTGCGGGGCCTGGCATGATAGTGTAGTGGCTAAAGTCCTCGCCTTGAATGCATCAGGATCCCATATGGGCGCTGGTTCTAATCCCAGCAGATCCACTTCCCATCAGGCTCTCTGCTTGTGGCCTGGGAAAGCAGTCAAGGACAGCCCAAAGCCTTGGGTTCCAACACCTGCAAGGGAGACCCGGAAGAGGTTCCTGGCTCCTGACTTTGGATTGGCTCAGCTCCAACTGTTGCGGCTACTTGGGGAGTGAATCATTGGATGGAAGATCTTCCTCTCTGTCTCTCCTCCTCTCTGTATATCTGCCTTTCCAATAAAAATAAATAAATCTCTAGAAAAAAGAGAAGAAAATGAGTGTGAAAAGGAACTTGAATCCACAAAGGGAAATGAAAAACATTAGGAATGAATAGTGAGATTACTATCTCAAACTATAGATATGTGAGTATTCTCATTCCTTTTTTAGCCTTGCTAAAAGGCATACAATTATATTGGGTAATAAGTGTAATGTACAGGTATGTTGGATTTGCAACTTTATTAAATGTGATATGCATAACTGTAGTAGCACAGAGAATGGAAAATGAATAGAACCATAAAGGAGTAGCATCTATAACTACTATTAGAATTAAAGGGAGTTTAAACCTGAAGTCAATTCTAATTACTTAAGATATATGTAGAAAACTGTAGTCAGTATAAAACTAAATTTTAAGATAAAGCCAAAATTTACTGAAATTTATTAAATTTGCTACAAATAAATAAATGGAAACAAAAGTTTAAACAGAAGGGAAGGCACAAAAAAGACATAAAATATATGTAAAAACATTTACAATGGCGAATAAAAATTAAACAATTTGAAAATTAGGGCAAATGGATGAAATAAATTTTGTAGATAGATGTATTGTTTTAAAGAAAGAAATAATTCTTTCTACAGGAAATGCTTTATATTCAAAGATAAAGCAGACTAAATGTAAAAGGTTTAAAATATTATGCATAGAGTAGTGTCGCTAGTATGAACTAAAATGTGCCATAAATTTAAAAATCTTACTACTGATATAGATGAAAATTTTATAATGAAAAATAAAATTGATGAAAATTTGAAAATGAAAAGCATGCATTCACCTAATAGCAAAGCATTAGAATATAGGAAGCAAAAGTCTTAGAGACTGATGGGAGATTTAACTTACTGATTTACTACCAATACAATTGAAGACTTAATGACTCATTTCATTAATGGATAAAATAATAGGCACATGATCAACAGGGGAAAAGCAGATTTCAAAACCAACGTAAATCAGCTTGACATACTCACACATCTAGATCCCTGAACACAACAAGAATACACTCTTGGGCCCGGCGCAGTGGCGCAAGTGGTTAAGGTCCTCGCCTTGCACGCCCGGGATCCCATATGGGCGCCGGTTCTATCCCAGCAGCCCCACTTCCCTTCCAGCTCCCTGCCTGTGGAATGGGAAAGCAGTCGAGGACGGCCCAAAGCTTTGGGACCCTGCACCCGAATGGGAGACCTGGAAGAGGCTCCTGGCTTCGGATCGGCATAGTATCGGCCATTGCGCTCAGTTGAAGAGTGAATCATCGGACGGAAGATCTTCCTCTCTGTCTCTCCTCTCTGTATATCTGCCTTTCCAATTAAAAAATAGTAAAAATAAATCTTAAAAAAAAAAAAGAATACACTCTTTTCAAGTACACATTGAAAATTTCAGAATAGAATTATGGGAGGCTCATGAAATAGATATCAACAGCTTTTAAAGAATAAATTACTACAAAGCATGTGTCCCATTGACAATGGAATAAAATTAGAATCAGTAATCAGAAAAAAATAACTTAGAAACTCACAACACATGAACATTAAATAACAGACTTTCTTTGAGTCCAAAAAAAAATGAGGAAAAAAAAGTCATGAAATATTTGAGTGAAAATTCAGGGGATTTTTGATGAAATTATTGGGATTAAGCTAAAGTAGTGTGTAAATATTTATCATTACAGATGCCTTTTTTAAGAAAAAGGGAATACTTAAAATTAATAACTTTGCCTTTCATGATAAGCCTGTTCAAAAAAGACAGAATCACATGTTTTTTTCAGAAATAAGTTAGTCTTCATGCAACGTGCAAAATAATTATATATATATATAATCAAATAACAGTTTCATACATGATGAGTAACAATTTCATTTACAGTGCCATGGAACACCAAATGTTTTGTAATTAATTAAATCAACATTTATATTATGAAAACTGCAAAGCATTCTAGAAAAAATTGAAAAAACTAGAAAAAAATATTAGAAACAGGATTTAAAATTGTTAAAATGGCAGTAGTTTTCCTATGAAATTACAGACACAATCCATTCTCTGCCAGTTTAAGTGAGGAGTAGTGGAAGCTTCTCAGACTTCTGTGTGTTTCTATACACCAGTAAGCGCCGAGTTGTTCCCTTTACGTGAATGAAGCTGGTAAATGAAAAACAAATCTTAAAAGGGTGATATCGAGTTTGTGTTTATTCCCATGAATATTTACCTGTAATATGTGAAAGCATACGGAACATATTTTTAAGATAACAGTCCTTAAAAATAGCAAGACAGTTATGCTTTCCTGCAGGAATTCCTGTTTGCATGATGTTGTTTAGAATCTACTGTCTGCTCTGATGATCTGTGTGTTTAACGCATTCCACAGTGTCAGTCAGCGGACTGGGAGCCATTAGTGAACTGTGGCCCGGAGTACAACCGATTCTTCTTCCTCAGGCATTTACTTACTTAAAATAGTTACACAAAGAGAGAGGGACAGACAGAGAGAATGTTCCATTCGCTGATGACTCCCTCAAAGGGCATGATGCTCGGAGCTGGGCCAGGCTAAAGCCAAGAGACAAAGCACTTTGCTCAGGTCTCCAGATGGGATGCTGGAACCACATACAAGCATCACCTCACTCTGCTCCTAGACTTCTGTGGGTATAACCTCGCAACTCGTCAGGCCTTGTTTCTTTCCTCAACACTCCCAAGTGACTCATTCATATGTGATTTGGAAACTATGGACCAGGATTTTACTGATTTAGATTATTTTAAAAATTTTGGCCAATACAATTGTGTTGTCAACACCAACCTGAAATTCTTTCAACCTTTGTTTGTGAAAATAGCTTAGAAAGCCTCTGCTTCCTTTTAGCTTCATTTGTTTTAAATGTGTGCATACAAACTTTTCTTCCTATATCACTTTAAAAGAGTAATATATATATATATATCTTATGCGCATCATACTATTTAGAGAACTTTGCTTCACTAATGACTGTATGTATGAATTTCTTATTTTTTGATTGTCTAAGATTTGGTCTATATGGGAGTTTCTTGTCCTGCCACATGTCATCCTTCCCCTCACTCACCACTCTGGCTCATCAACCAGTGAATAGGAGGAACACTTAGCATCCGATATGCCCCCTGCTCTTAGGAAACCGAACCAGCAAAAGGCTCGTCACTTACCCAACCTCACGTGACAGAATTCAGACATTCTGACATGAGAGTTTTGCTGGTGTTTGTGATTGTGCATAATACCTCCCCCAGTCATCTCTGCCCCATCTTTTGTTCTAGCATTTTCCAGGAGTTCTGTGACATTCATCTTGCTTGGTTCCTAATCTACACACTGAACCAAGGATCTTCTCTGTGTCCAAGGTGCCAGATGACTTGTCTCATTAGACCAGCATACTCACAGATGCCCATGATCCCTGACTCATAATGAAGTCAGTTATGACTTTGTGAGGTTGATAAAGCGACATGAACTCACTAGAAAGAATGCTTTGTTGAATTTTGAACTTTTCCTGGGTTAAGGATATAGCATCCCTTGAGATGCTATAGCTTCATGATTTAACAGTGGCAGGATTTTTGTATCTAAAAGTATCTCCATTTCTTTGATGTTATCCAACATTTTAGCCCATGTCTATTTAAGGCAGTTTCTTTTGATCCTTTACCTTTTTCAGTGTTATTGGATGTAATGTTTCCTTTTTTGTTTCCTATTGTTATTTTTAGCTCTTTCTCTTTTTTTCTTTTTTGCTTATCCCTGAAAAACACCAAATTCTTGTTCTCTCAGTCTTCTGTATATTATTTCTTGGTTTTAAATGTGTTTATTTGTGTCCTGAGTTTCTCACCTTCTGCTATTTTTGTTGTGGTTTATTCTTGCCTAAAACCTCAAGAAGCATCATGATGGTTATTAATTTGCAACCTTTCTCTTTTTTAATATAAGCACTTAATGCTGTAAACTTCCTTCTTAATATTCTTTTTGTTGTATGGACATTTTATATTTACTTTTACTTGTTTTTCAAGAATTTTTAAATTTCCTTTTAATTTATTTAGTGACCCATTGATTATTTAGTAGCATGCTGTTTAATTTCCATTCCTTGGAAAATGTTCTATTGTTCATCTTGTTAAAACATAGTTTTATTCCATGGTGGTCTGGGAAGCTATTTGGTATCATTTCAGTCATTTTAAATTAACTGAGAATTGATTTTTGGAGTAGTATATGGTTTATCCTAGAAAATGTTCCACATGTCAATGAGAGAAATGTGTTTTCTCCAGCTCTTTGAATGAAATGTCTTGTAAATAACTGTTAAATCCATTTGCTCACCACTGTGGTTCAGTTACGATGCACCATTGTTGATTTTCTGTCTTGATGATCTGTCCATTGATGACAGTGTGGTTTTGAATTTCCTGTTTTTGCACTGGGGTCTTTCACTTCCTTTAGGCCTGATAGTATTTGTTGTCTATATCTGGGTGGTTATATGCAGGATATATGTATTTACATGAGCGAACATCATGCTCTCTTCTTACTGAATTGGCCCTTTTATCAATATGTGCTGTCCTTTTTTCTCTTCTTACAGATCTTTTTTAAAAATTTGAAGTCTGATGTATGTATCAATACTGCTGCTCATTTTTGGTTTTCATTGCCTGGTGTATCTTTTCCCAGCCCTTTTCTTTGTTTATTTGGAAAGTAAGCTTCTTTTCAACAGCATATAGTTGGGTCTTTGCTTATTTAGTCAAATCTTTTGGCTGTAGGATTTAATTAATTTGCATTCAGGGTTAGTATAAGTAGATAAGAGCTATCACCTGCCATTTGTTGATTGACTATTGATTGTACCCGTCGTGTTAATGAATTTTCTAGTGTCGTAAGTTTTCATGATGTTTACTTTTAATGTAAGATTATCTTCAAAATGTATAATCTTGATCTGGTGAAGGTAAATTATCTCAGGTTTTGCTTATCTTGGTAATACCTTGTTTTCCCTCATGTATGAATGATAGACTCACCTGTTATAGTTTTCTTAGTTCAAAACTTTTTAAGTCTTAATTTTTAAAAAATTTTATTTCTCATGGTTAAATTTCTATAGGCTCAGGACTTTCCCTTCCATCCCTCCTCCCTCCATGCTTCTTACTGTATTCTGTATATTATTACCATAGCATATTATTGCTTCAGCAACAGTAACCAGTCAATCATGAAGCCATTTAAAAGTGTATCATGACACTGTGGATATAGACCATGGTAGAAAGTCCAGCATCCTATTGTCAAAATATAAGTATTGGGTGTCATCTTTTCATTCAGGAGTAGAGAAGCATACTGCAGCATATCTTCATTTATTGGTATGCTAATCTTCATTACAAACTTACCCTAGGTGAAAATATGTATATACATGTTTATATGTGTATCTTGTGTTTTGCATGAAGATTGCCTTATATCAGAAAGAACATATAATATTTGTGTTTTGAAATTGATTGTTTTTCTTTTCAGTTGTTAAGTGTATTATCTCATCCTCTTTTGCCTTTAGAGTTTCTGCTGAGAAGACTGATAATAGTCTAGTTGATTTTTCTTCTTATGTAACTTTTGCTGTTACTGTCTTTAGGATTCCCTTCTTGTCCTTAATTTTTGGCAATTTGACTACATCACGCCTTGGAGGAGACCTGTATTAGTTAAATTGGCTTGGATTCTTTTAGGCTTCTACCATCTGGAAGTCCTTGTCATTTTTAAGACTTGAGAGAAATGTTCAATTACTATCTTATTTAATAAGTTCTCAATGCCTTTTCTCATGTCTTTTGGGAATCAATACAATACAATTATTTTTTTTCCCTTAATACCATCTGTTTGATTTTGAGGGGAATATGGGTTTTCTAGGGTGTCTGTCTTTAGCACTAGAGAGTTCAGTATCAGTTACACTAGGAAGTCCAATAGGCAGCATCGAATTCTTCTGTTGAAGAACCAAATAAGGGCTGTACCTTCATCCCACTGATAAGCCTGAGTGATGTTGGAGTTTGTGGCACATGTGGCACCCATGGCTGTAGCTCCATGACTGTGTGAAGCAAAAGGTGGGACCGGATCCCAGGTACCTGGATTTGAGCTGTAGATATCTCAAGCAACAACTTAACCCTTAATACTAAGGGTTGGGCAAATAAATAATGTCTCACTGATAAAACAAAATGCACTGACGTATAGAGAGGGTAAATTTAGGTGAAAAAAGACTTCACACTTATTCACGCTGAGACTGAAAAGTTGAAGAATCAGACTTAGAATAGGTGGGGTAAATGTTAGTGTTTGTTGAATTTCACCTTCAGATAGTAGCTGCAAATATGGAAGTGGATTATATAGCCAAGGAAGAATATGTAGAGTATGAGGAAAAGAGCAGAAATGAAGTATGTAACTATGAGAAATGTGACGTATAAGGGGTCAGAAGATATCTGCTCATTCTTGAGACTTATGAGAAATTATTTTCCCCCAATGACTGTATTATTAACCCATGGTGGGTTGAAAACCTTCTACTCTCACATGCAGTTGTGAGAGACACATGCAGTTGTGAGATTGTGACACAATCTGTAAACCGCAATTATTGCCTTCTTCTCCAGCTGGGTTCAGAGAGGGCTATGTCCAAAAGTGTTCTTGCTCTAATTGATGACTTGCTTTATGTCACTCAGCCCTGACATAAGTGAAACACCGTATCCATCTTCAAAAATTAAAAATCTGATGCATTTTGGCTTTGTTAAACTTTAAACATGGTTTTAATGTATGACTGGGGAGACTTCATGTGTTTAGCTCCGTTTTCTTAGAACTTCTTCATAATATGATGCTTCTTAAAAATATGAAGATTGATAATGTGGCAAGTGGCTTTGTTTGCTATATGATATTGCTGATAACTACAAGTGTATTAAAACTGACACTCAAAACACAAGCTCTTAATCTTCATTTGAGTTCTTCCACTTGTTCCATACGTGTAAGTTAGGTGGAGAAATGTGAAGTGTTGTGTGATTCTCTAGGGGACCTTAATGAGCATGGGACTCCTTGGATGACTCCGCCCACACCCAGCGCTTTGAGGTTACTTTCTCTCAGTGGTTTGCACAAAGACTATGCATTAATATGAGCCTTTCAGTCTTAATTGTTTTTTATGTTCTTATCTGCTATTACTTTCTAGAACAAATTATACCTTATTTTGTGTGTATGCTTTCAGTGGTTAATATAAACTCTTCTTTGCTGGAGGAAGCTTGGTGTATGCTTTTCATGTATGCTGCGTTTTTGGCATAATGCTTTGCTACAGGTTAAGACACTCAATAAAACTTTTGATTTCTCAGTTGATATGTTGATCCTTTATACCACTATCATGAAACAGTGACAGGCAAAGCAGAAATATTGAGGATGGCTTTTTTTTGTTGCATATTATTATAATGATCAAATAAAGCTTAAAAAGGGAGACTACCTTAGTGGCATATTACCATTATGAACTGTGTTTTCTTGCCTCCTGCCTCAGAGTTCCATCAAAACAAAGAGAATGAATGAACAACTGTGCATATACAGTGAATTATCTGGACATATACAAATGACTTGATATTTTGCTTTGGGTCTATACTGACAGACAACCAAGCAGGATAGTCAGGAACTTTGTATATAACTGAAAGAAGACAAGAAGGATATCTTTTTCTGCATAATATAGTACCATGTTAGATAGTATTGATTTTGTTTAAACCCTCCCTCTTTGTCACTAGGAATAGGAGTAAGCTTTTTTGTAACTATTTAATGTCATAGAGCCTTGAGATGTGTACCTCAAACACATGCTAAAGTTCTCCAACCAGATCTTAATACCTATTATTCGATTTCTATCCCAGACTCTTGTTCTCACTCTCACTTTCTCTCTCATGCACATACAAACAAACATATTTTAACACACAAAAATTATGGGATATGATGCTATATGTCAATATGTGTATATCTTGTCTAATATACACATCACTTGTCTATCTCTGTAAACATTTACCATTTATTTATGATAAAGAACAATCAAAATCCTTTCTTCCCTCTTCTGAAAACATATAATTCATAATCACTTTCTAGGATAATGTATATTTTTGTATGTATGCAAATATATGGGTGGACACTGATGTGGAACAGGAACTGAAATGGAAGGATACAGGGTGATTCCAAGGATTGGGACGTTGTGCAGTGCCCCAAAGGTACACCCAGTTGGTAGAATGAGAAGAGACCACAGCCAGTCGGGTGGGAGGCAGTGCTCCACATTGTTGATATGTCTGACAAAGTCGCAGTGGTGCAAGGCTCATCTACAGTACACACCAAAGGTCATGAGCAAATAGGTGTCAGCACTAAGGCTGCTTGAGCCAGGAGTACTAGGGCACTGTAGAGTAGGCGGTTCCTTATAATTTACCACTTCGTTTGGGTCATGGAGGAAGGCTATAATGGAAGAAAATCACTTTGTTGATAGTAAACCTTACAACTCTGTCTTGTCTTCCAAGTATTCTGACATTCATGTCATATGAATATAAAAAAAAAGTTCACAGCGACTTTCCTTTGATACTTAAATGCTAAACCCCACATTTCGAGAGGTTAGGTAATGAAGCTAAATTGTGCGTGTAGATCATCAGAGGCAGTCAGACTGCTAGACATTTGCGGAGATACAGGTGTCCCTGACACGACTTTCCTAATATTGCAATAGTTACCTTAATGCACAAACTCCTAATTACAATTTTAAAAATACTTTTTATCACCCTGTCAGTGCTATTGAAAGCAATATTGAATGCCTTTGTCAGAAGTTTTTTTTTTTTAAGTCTTTGCCAAAACGCAGTATATATTTCCTTTCACACCTGTCAACTACCTTAGCTCTTTATGCTTTGAATGGTTCTTTGATGCTTTGCATGTGTTGCATTAATATGTGTCACTTACCCAGCTCTTTTATCCTTTTCATCTCTATCATCTTGGTCCCTCTGTGGGCTGAACTTCAGATTATTTTCCCTTTTATTTCTCTCACTCTACAGCTTCTCTCTGATGTTTTTCCCACAGTACTGTAATAATCTGTAATGTATTTACTGTTCTTTGCAGAGCCTTTTTTGTTTCCATGTTCATTTATTTTCCAATAATCTTTATTAGATCTTTTACTTTGTAGTTTTTTTTCAATTACTTCTAATCCTCTTTTATGCAAATCCTATGTTTTATTTAAATCTCAGAGTCTGCTTCATCTCTGATCTTCCTTTGACAATTTTATTAGAGTTTTCTCCCATGACTTTTGTTTCCTTTATTTGGTCATGAAGTCTCTGAAATATGATATTCTCACCTCGTTTTGCTATAATGAATCTGTCTCTTTTCCTTTGGCCTCATGATTTTAAGTCATTCCTTCTCTTAGTTCATCTCTTTACCTCTCTGACCTCACTTTGGGTTTGTTCTCCAATTGAACTGGCTGCATAGAAAGGCTTATCTATTTATTTATTTATTATTTTTCCGTGATACATTTTTCCAAGTATAGGAAATCCCCACTTGCCCTATTTTTTATCCCTCCACATTTTTCCCATCTCCTCACCTGCATATTATTATAGCACTGTAGTCCTTTACACACAGTTACAAGTTCAACATATTTAAGTGAATCATGGAATTGTAGGTATAGCCAAAGATAGAACATGTAGTGTCACTTTGTCAAGGCATATTGAACTGGGAGTCCTTTTATTCAGGAGTAGAGATGCTTACTGAGACATATCTTCACTTCCAAGTACTCTAGTCTCTATTATACAGTTCATCTAGGAGAATATCAATTGTTCTACCAGCATTTGTCGAAGAGACTAAACTTTATCCCTGGGTTGCCTACTGAGTTCCTGGCAGGTCTTACCTTCTCTTGGTCCATTGAAAACTAATGTTTAATTTCTGACTCAGACACTAGGTCTATTCTTAAAGTAACTCAACCATTTTTCTGATTTTGTATGAGATAACTGGGGGTAGGGGAATGCTAAAAAATAGATCAAAACAGATGACCGCCGGTTATATTCTGCTTTTTTAAAAAAATGTCTGTGTTCAAGGTGTGGTTTCTTTTCTTCAGGTAGGTAAAGCAAATGTGATCTTCTTTAATTTAAAGTAATTCATCTTTTCCTATAATAGGGTGGTCTCTGAACACGGCATAACTATTTACCAGAATTTGTAGGTTTTCTCCAATTAGGACATTGCTATTTTATTCAGCATTTGCAAAGTGTCAATTTGGTATCATGTTCTTTAGGATCTGACACCCAGCAGGGACTGCTTGCTGCTCCAGGGTCCAAGGGCTGGGAAGCTGACCCACTTCAGCTGGATATAAGTACTAATTAGGAAAGCCAAGGGCAGTATATTGCTGGTAGTGATGGAACGGTCACTGCACCCAGAATGTCAAGCAAAGCATCTTTCATGAGTCTGATATTTAGAGCTCCTGGCTTAGTTGTGGACTTTGGACTCTTGGTGTACATATTAATTCCCTCTTTCTGAGTTTTCTCATCCACTCATCCATGGGATGAATTGCTTCCATTCAGGGAAATCTAGAATTCCCTTCAGCTTCTTCTACCTTGTCACTTTGTTTCAGATTCCACCTTTAAACTTTTATCTCTTTTGATTTTAAGGTTTTTAGATTTTCACAGATTGCTGCTGGAAATGCATGCCTTAAGGGAGGAACAACACATTAGGCTGTGTGTTTTCAGTCCATATACTTGAGGAAGCTTTAATGACAGTCAAAAGGACAGGCTAATAGGAAATAAGAAGTACAGGATGACCCAGAACTACAAGGTCTTACAGAGAGAGAGAGATACAGAATGACAGAGGAATCAATAAATGATATCAAGAACAACTAATGATATCAAGTGCTAATTTCTTTAACTCACTCCTTGTCAATCCATCTGCCAAAACAGGGATATGAACCAGGATGTAAAGGGATGAAAATAATTGAACAGGATGTAATGGGGTGTGGGTGATTAAGGACACAGTAAAACTTCCTAGTCGTAGGCTTTAGAGGGAAGAAGACTTCGTTATGGTCACTGAAACACTAGGATCCCTTAAGACAGCACTTTGCCTTGTTTGGATTCCTGTCAAAGAATGTTTGGCACCTCTCACGTACACCAGACATGCTGTTATGTTCCAGCCACATTAAGACCAAGCCATCAATTCTCCTAGAGCATGTTTCTCTACAGACTGCACTAGCACTTGGGATTTACTTTTAAAAAAAATTCTGCTACTGAATTTAGAATTTGTTTTGATGATTGTCTGTAACTGCTAGGTCCCTACCTCTAATTCCTGGTGTGCCATTAGTCAAGCCGTCCCAAGCACAATTTCCCCTTAAAAACTTGGAGCCAGGTCACTAAGAAAGATGTCAATTGGCTACCTCCTTCTCTATCATTACAATAATCTTTCTCTTTCTTTTGACCTCAAACTTCCTTCTTATTGTTTCTGTTCAGCATGTTGACAAGGCCTGCATTTTAGGAAGCAGATACAGTCTTGCCATATGCATGTTGCCTGTGAGAACACTGAAGTTCAGTGATAACAAAGCGATACACGAGCAGCCTGGTGTAGGGGAATGACAGTGGGATTGCAGAAAGCCACAGCTCATGCATGCTGCTCTGTTATTGCTTATTGTGGTTATTATTTGCAGTAGTACCTAGAGTTCTTAGAAAACAAAGCATATCCTACATATTATTACATTCAGTCTTCAAAAGAAGCTATTATTTTTAATCCCCGGTTTTTGGAATAAAACTGCCATTGGAATGTTCAGTCATCTAATAACATGTGGCTGCTATATCCCAGGGACCAATAAAAAATTGTGTATTTACATATGAGAAGAATGTTTTAGGGAAGGGGAGTAGGCAATAAAATGAAAAGCAAGTATTTTCGATTTTATAACAAAGGTTTGATTCCTATCACGTGGTGGCATACCTACCAGAAACACCCCCTTTCCTTCCACTCATGATCATTTGTTGTCACATGACTCATTTCTGATAACCTGCTTTAGAAATTGGTTATGCTAGCTGCCTTTTTTTCTCTTTTTCTAAGAAAAATATATTCCTTTGACTAGTCTTCCTTTGTGTGGGCAAACTATTACCAACACGGCTCTTTACATTTAAATTGTCTTTGATCTTAAAGCCAGATTAAACTTTGTTTTCAATGTTATCTAGTCAAACGTTTAGCAGTTTTTTTTGTTTTGTTTTTTTTTTTTTTACAGATTTATTTATTTTATTGGAAAGTCAGATATACAGAGAGGAGGAGAGACAGAGAGGAAGATCTTCTGTCCGATGATTCACTCCCCAAGTGAGTGCAATGGCCGATGCTGTGCCTATCTGAAGCCAGGATCCAGGAACTTCTTCTGGGTATCCCACACGGGTGTAGGGTCCCAAAGCTTTGGGCCGTCCTCCACTGCTTTCCCAGGCTACAAGCAGGGAGCTGGATGCGAAGTGGAGCTATTGGGATTAGAACCGGTGCCCATATGGGATCCCGGGGCGTGTACAAGGTGAGGACTTTACCTGCTAGGCCACTGCGCTGGGCCCTAGTAAACAATTTTTTAATAATTACAGAAATCGCATCATGGAAAAATAATAATAATAATATAAAAAAAATTCAAGGGGGAACATGAAATCAGAATGGTAAATGTAGCAGTTATGTTTCAACAGCATTTGGCTCTTCAAGCTCAAACACATGTTTAAAACTCAAGTCCTAAAAGAAAGTAAAAAAGAAAGACCGGAAAATCTAGATTACTTAGACACTTGTTGTTTATCAATTCAGCCACCTTAGCATCTCCTAAGCCAAATTTTTAGGTTTGTTTGCTTTCAACATCATTAGATGAAGTTAGATAAATCCTCACCCCTGATCGATTTTCTGTAATTTTAAAACAAAGGAGTTGTACCAAATGGCTTTTAGGTGACCTTCAGTTCCCAAATAACATGTTTCTTACCATGCCAAAAACCCCATTAATTTGTCTGAAATACACAGAGAGTCGGTGGTATGCCAAATATTTTGTAAGGCATTGTAAATACAATCATTAATTAGCCCTCCAGTTAGGGAGGTGACAGTCTGCTGGAGAGCTTTTGGAAATAGCATAATGTTGTGTACAAAGGTGCTTTAAAAGGCTCACGAAAAAAAAAATGGAATAAACAACTGAGCTTGTTTTGCTGCAGAAGGAGTTGAAGGCTGTGCAGTTTTATAGTTTTACATAACATCTTCTTGCCACGGAGTTTTTTTGGAGACTTCTCAAAAAACATGGGTTTCAGTGATTTGGGAACCAAAATGAATTCATCTCTTAGGTCTACTTCTCATACCCTTTTTGGTGTTCCCTCACATACACTCTCGCATTTTGTTTTTGTTTTTGTGTGTGTGTGTGTGTGTGTGTGCTCTGTTTTACCTACGCCAATAAATCTTCTCTTTGTCCTTCTCCCCGTATCTCACTCCACATCAGCAGCTATTCCTCTGTTCTTTTCCTCTGTGTGCGGGCGCATTCTCAAGCACACATCTTACAAGCTTCTCTGGTTTCCCCTTCCATCTAGAAAAGCACTGGTGGAGGTGGATTTAATCAAACAGATTGACTAGGTATTCAATCTCCTGCTGTGATTTAAAGGGAAATGCTTTTTGAATTCTACTTTTTGTGATTTTTATAACATCTAAGGAAAATATGAACATATTAGAGATGTTGGGTTGGGAGAGGATTGGTTAGGGGAAAGCTAATAGGTAATAGACACAAATGGGATGTTTTTTCATGTGATGGGCATAGCCATTCGAGCTCTTCTGGATACTCCTCGCATACTTTTGAACATTTTGGTGTGAGAATAATTTGGGACATAGTAGTCAACTAGCTCCTGACTCCGTTAATGCCTTGATATTTGTAGAGTAAGTGCACTCGTTTTTCCTTTTAGCTTCCTTCACACACTCTCCTAGCTGTATTAACTCAGCCAAAGGCATGCGATCAGATTGCTACATCCTTAACCTCTTGCTATAGAATCTTATGGTTTAGGGTGTATCATTATTCCTAAAATTTTAGGGGCCACCTGTGCTCCTGAACTTCACATTTCTATATCAAACTGTTTGCGTAGCATCATGAATTGGTACATTGAAAAGCCAGGCTTCCTTGTGCGTTCGTATGTATCTGTCACTCATCTTTCCTGCCTCCTCATCAGTCCTTGAGTCTACTTGCTTGAAGCAAATATCTAGAAGTCGATAACCTATCTTCACCTCTACCCACCTTGATCCCGATCACTTCACATCTGCCATGGACCAAAGTAGACAGCTCACTATGAGATTGGTGTGCCTAGAAGCTATTATTGTTATTATAATGAGGAAATCTATTAAAAGCATATCATTTATTAGACTATGTTATCACTTAACAAGAACCCCCTAATGTTTTCCGTAGCTCCTGGAGCAAAAGATGAACTCTTTACCATGGCCTTCAAGAGTCCCTCAACACCTCTTGCGCCTCGTCTCTGGGTCACTCTGTCTGATTTCCTTTATTTTGACCTTCATGATCTTTTACTGTCTTTCTCATACTATGTGATTTCATTGTGATTTTATGAGTCAGGTTGGTCAGGCCATACAGTCATTGGCTATTCAGTCCATAATACAAGTGCCATTGTGAAGGCATTTTTTCAGAGGTGACTAATATGTACAATCAGCTGACTTTCCATCTCTAAAGTGTCGCTGACATAATCAGTTCAAAGGCTCCAAGGGCAGAGCTAATGTTTCCCTGAGGAAGAAGTTCAGTTGGTAAACTGACATGTAAATTCCTGACAGTTTCTGATGGCCTGCTCTGCACATTCCAGATTTCCCTAGCCAGCCCCTACAAGGTGTAAGCCCATGTCTTGACCCAACAAATTTCTATCTATTAATGTGTTAAGGAGAATCTTAAAAGTGATATCAAAATAAACCAATAAATAACTACAAATCAACAAGGGAAAAGTAAAGCCTGGACTATTTCCACTTTATATTATTTCCTTATGTATTACCATGGATGAGGTTACTCATTTCTCAAAACACTTGATTAACTTTAAGAAGTTGCAAGTAAAAGAAATATGTATTTTAAATGGCTGGTATACATGGTATATATGCTGACACATATCTAAAAATCATTCAAACTGCACATTGAATATTTGTACATGTAATATAACATGAAGATTATTTCCCTCTAGCTACTTAGTTTGCTATGTTAGAAAATATCTTGTTAAAGTAAAAATTCTGATCTTCTAAAGAACTTAACCAAGTAAGGCAATTTTGCTCTCCAATTCTAAGTTAAACATTACTGATTTCTTACTGTAGCGGCCTATTATTGCCTCTGTGCAAAATATTATCCTACAAACATGAGAAGAATCCCTGCCGTAGCCCTGAGAGATGCTGCTGTCCGCAGTGCGCCGGCTTTCAGCATCCGTTGAGAACTGGAAGCAGTACTTTTGAGCATCTCTTAAGTCCTCCTCCTTTTGCCATTGAACAGCCTTCTACTTGAGCTTGAGGTTAAGCTGCTGTTGCCTGCACCGTCAAATGCCAGAAAGCACAGGAAGCCTCTAGAGCCCTTGAGTCTAGAATAAAGCTCTTCGTGTTTCTGATAGGTTTCCCTCTTTCCTGGAGATTACTTCCTTTTCTCTGGCTCTGTGGGGGCCAGCTCAAGGTCGCAGTTCAGTGTGCTGTGTGCAAATGCCAGGGTGAATGAGGAGAACAAGGAGTGGTGAACAAGACAGACGAGACTCCTAAGCAGTGACTTTAATTGCTTTTTGCCTGTCAAAACAGACTTGTGTAGAAGCACAGATAGGGCAGAAAGGAACCAAATGCCCCATGTTACTGAGACTTAGCGTAGCAGCTGCTTATAATGAAATCTTTCATGACCTGATTTACTTCAGATTCCTCCATGAACTCCCCAAGTTATAACTTCATGTTGCTTAAATGTTTATTAAGGTTTTATCATGATAACAACTAGCATTTATATGGTACCTATAACACCAATGAGTCTCTAGGTAGTTCCACAATGATACACACACTAATATATAAACTAATTAGAGAGACTCCTCTGTTGCAGTCATATCTAGAGAAGGAATAAAAATGCACCGTAAATGTGTCAAATTTAATACAGTGGGCAAGAAGAGTCATAAATTTGACATAATACCAATCCGCATAGTAGACTGCCTGAACAACATGTAATGGCCTCTTTCCATGGATGAGAAAGGACTTGTTAGGAAGTCTCTAGTGGCAGCCATAGCAGGCTCTATGGAGGAAACACTGGAGGGATAGTGGAGTCAGGTCATGCGGCCCTGGACCTCTTTTTGTTGCACACGGTAGTCACTTGGTGGCCTGGGAGCAGTGACTTCCAACAGGCCTGGTTCTGCTTTTCTGTGTTGAACTTGACGAGGCCACTGCATTGAGAAGCATCAGCTAGTTACTTAATTTTCCTCCTCTCCAGAATGAATTCAATAATCCCCATTCTTGGAGCTATGGCAAAAACAGAGGGTCAATAAATAGCTAGCAGGGACCCGGCGTGGTGGCACAAGTGGTTAAGGTCCTCGCCTTGCACGCCCGGGATCCCATATGGGCACCAGTTCTATCCCGGTAGCCCCACTTCCCTTCCAGCTCCCTGCCTGTGGCCCGGGAAAGCAGTCAAGGACGGCCCAGAGCTTTGGGACCCTGCACCCACGTGGGAGACCCGGAAGAGGCTCCTGGCTTCAGATCGGCATAGCATCAGCTGTTGCGCTCACTTGGGGAGGGAATCATCGGACGGAAGATCTTCCTCTCTGTCTCTCCTCTCTGTATATCCGTCTTTCCAATAAAAATAAAATAAATCTTTTAAAAAAATAAAATAAAAATAAATAGCCAGCAGAAGTATTCTAACCCTGCCCTCTAACCTTTACAATAAATCCTTCTCTGACTCTGCTGAGGCCATTGTATCCTAAGTACTCTTCTATCTTATAATCTATACATATGCTCCCCCTGTTCGTTTTTGTAGGTCTGTTTTGTACATTATATTTTGAATTCCCTGAGGCTGAGGACTTTGCTTTAGACTAGTGCAGTGCATGCTGCACAGTAAGTCATTTCAAAATCTTGAACCAAGGAAATTATTTTATGCTTTAATTATTTTAAATGATTTACTTGGTTAATTAGTCATTTTTCAGAAGTGAACAAATTCAGATCACAGAATACTTAAGTCATTGGATCTATTAGAAGAATTAATGGGCATACAAAGTTAGCTTAAAAGATATCCCTGTGGATAATCAGGCCCAAGGGAGAACGCAGATGGTCAGGCATCCCACTGTGGTGATGAAATGTCATCGTTTGGCTAGTCACTTAAGATGCTGCTCCTGCTGACCTGATGCACAGGAACTTTGGAATTCCCACTTAGCAGGGAAGATCACATCAGAGTCCAAGATCAAATTGTTTTCAGGATCTCATTCCTAAGCTGAGCCTAGCCCCACCAGCTTTGAAAGTAGAATATATTACGTGTCAGATATGAAGTTGAGGTTTCTCACGCTATCACTCCAAAATCGCATTCTTATCTTCCCGATTTTATAGATGAAAAAATTCAACAAATATCCCAATCTTACATGAGTGACAGGTTACTATAATCCAAAACCAATCTGGCAAGTGTCCGTGCCCAGGTGTGTTCTTTCCTCAATGTCTTGTTGCTACCTCAGGTTAAGCTCTGGCAAACGCAGCTTACAAAGTTGACACTTTGTGTAGATGAAAATAACTCTGAAATGGGATACAGTATTATCCACCCAATAAAGGAATGTTATTATATTTTTTACACAATGCAGTAGACTTCAGTGGGACTATAGAACTCATTCAATAACGGCTAACAAAAGGAACATGCTGGGAACAAAGGTATCCATCACCTCCTCAATTATGTGCCCAGATATATCCAGAGTGTTGGTCATTTTGGCTTCAAATGGGGTGAAGTTAAAGGAAAAGATGGAAGAACCAAAGTGAAACAGATAATGTTAGCCAAATGTGGCTATCGTGTGCCTATGTAGACACGTGAAAAAAAATTGCAAGATGTTATAAGAATATACAACAGAGTTAAAAATTGCTGAGTAGTGGAGTAGAATTAATGGAGGAACTGTTCATTTCTCTTGAACATGGAAGCTTGCCATCTACTAACTGGTGCATGAACTGGGAATGGTCTGTTCACTTCTTGAAAGAAAGCTCTCCATTTTAGAGATTCCAAGTAGGACAGAGAGTGAAAAATAACACATCTTAAAGATCATTGCTGGGGTGAGTGTTGTGGCACATCAGGCTAAACTGCTGTTTGGAATACCTGCCTCACATATCAGACTGCCTGGTGCAGATCCCGCTTCCACTTCTCATCCAGGTTTCTGCTAATGTGCATTTGAATGGAGCAGATGATGGCTCAAGTGCTTGAGTACCTATTACCTATATGGTCAATCCTGCAAAACGTTCCAGGCTCCAGCCCTGGCTGTCGAGGTCATTTGGGAAGTGAACCTGGGATTGAAAAATCGGTTTCTTTCCTTCACTCTCCTCTTTCTCATGCTCCCTTCCCCCTATATTTCATATAAAGAAAGAAGTCTTTTATGGCAACCATGAAGTCCTGCATCTTCCATCTCCACTCCAGCTCCCTGCTAATGTGCCTGGGAGAGCACCTGAGGATAACTCAGTTTTCTGGGATCCTGCACCCACAGTGGGAGACTCAGATGAGCTTCCTGGCTCCTGGCTTTGACCTGACCCAACATTGGCCATTGCAACTTTTTGGCAAGTGAACCAGCGCATTTTCAGTTAGTAGTATGTTCACTTTTACAGGCTCATGGAAGTTTTATTTAAACATTAGTAGTATTTGTCTCTCCTTGGATACATTTGATGTATTTATAAAACACTATCAAACATTAGTCACACATCTAAAATTCAATTCCTGACATTAACTCACATATTGTTCATTAACTCAAGTATCCACAGAAAGGAAAGTAGGACAAAGTAACTTGAGAAATATTTCATAGTGATGTAATCATTTATTGACCGTAACACAAAGTCTTTTCAGTAAATTTAAAAAAAATTAAAGATACTCTTGACAACGAGAATAGTGAAATGATAAAGCCAACAACAATTGTAGCTCTGATTGGCTGATATCAACTCTTGTTTGGGAATATGTGTTTCTGAATTGGAGAAGTAACCTTGTAAAGGAAACACACACATTTCACAGTTCAAAAAACTGAAACTGATGTTTAGAACAGGTGTGCATGATACGTGATTTAAGATGATATCTTTTCCAGTATCGATAACCGGTTATCCGATTCTTTAATAACAATGAAATACGCAATATTTAAATTAAAAATAAATACTATGCAGAATTAACCCAGACCTCAAAATTGAGGGCTCAGATCTACAGGAATCCTCAGTTTGGTACCAGCTCCAGTAGACTGTGAAAGCCACCCACAATTCAGCAAGACCAATTATCAGTTGTGTTCTCTTTACATCCCTTCATGTTCCATGAGTCACTAGAATAGTGTACAAAATTCTGGAAGGGGTTTTACTTAGTATTCCTGGTGTTTTTACGAAGGATACAAATTGGGAGAGGTACCCAGGCCAAGATTTGCAGAAAGTAATCATGCAGGTGGAACTCCCCTATGTGGTCACTGACTGTGAAGCTAACCTGAACACAGTGTGTGAAGGGGGATTTTTATGAAGGCTTCGTTATGATGGCAACACTGCTTGCATCACTGGCCTTTGGTGACTGAACTCAATCTTCATTCCCTGTGTGCTCTCCAGTAGTCTGAAAGTAGAACTGAAAATTGCAAGCGTTCACATCAAGGCTTCATCTTTCTGGCTACCAGCTCCTGTGCAGAACTCTCCAGCAGCACATCAAAAGTCACTTCCTTAGCGTGAACCCAGACATGGTGGAAACGAGCTTTCTATGATTGATCAAGATACTTCTGTTGTTCCCAAAATTACAGAATTTTTAGGCGCAATGGGCAAAAAAAAAAAAAAAAAAAAAAAAGGATGAAGACCGAATACGTTTTTCTCCATTTGTGAAAGCAAGACTCTCTAGCAAAATATTTCTTCAACACGTTCTCTCAACTTGCCAAATTAATATTGGAAGGCCTGAATAAGCATTTTTTTTTACACAAAAGTATCCTTTTGTGGCTATTTAAATAGAAAAGATTTTGCAAACTTGTTGGAATAAGCTCATTAATCACCAAAAGCAAGTCTACACAAACAGCAAATTATTCTGAATCTCAGTGGCTTCAAACAACATTTATCTTACAATTGGTGTGGGTCAAGAATGCAGTGCAATGTAGCTGGGTGCTTTAGTCAGCAGCTGCTGCAGGCTGTGGTCAGGCTGTGAGGTAGAACTGTTGGCATCTCATATCCACTAGAAGGAGAGGAGCCTTTCTCAGGGTCACTCACGTGAGTGTTGCATTTGGGCTACTTGTCCTCAGTTTTCATTGGCTACTGACTGAAGGTCATGTCCAGCTATTGATGTGAGAACTCCTGAGCAGGCAGCTTACAACATTGTAGCTTTCTTCATTACAGGAGGCAACCTCAAAGAGCCAGAGTGAGTGGATCAGCATGTGTAAGTGATAGTCTTCTATTGTTTCAGAAACAAAGAGACACATAGATACAGAGATTGCTAGTATTTGCTATTTAGCTGCACGTTACCTGTAGAACTTGGGGCTGAACAAGACAAAACCCAGAGTCTCTAATTCATTCTGGGTCACCTGTGGGAGTGTTAGGGACCACCTATTTGGATCATTATCTGCCATCTCCTGGAACACACATTAGCAGAATCAAGAACAGAGCTGGGACACACATCCAAACATTTACATGATGTAAATAAATGTCTCAAGCAGTCTTACCCATTGTGTCATTGCCACCCTCAGTCATAGTCTTGTATATAACTTAGTCTTGAAAGTGCTATCTCATTATCTTTGCCATATTTTCTTTGACTCTTCAAAAGTCAGTAGATTGAGTCCATATTTGCTACCTTGAAGTAGATATGTTTGGATGCCACTTTAGGGACCCTGCACTCAATGAGGGAGACCAGGAGGAGGCTTCTGGCTCCTGGTTTCAGATCAGCTCAGTCCTGGCCATTGCAGTCATGTAGGAATGAATCAATGGATGAAAGATCTTTCCCTCTGTCTCTCCTTCTTTCTGTAAATTTGATCTGTCTTCCCAATAAAAATAAAAACGTCTAAAAAACTATCACACCACTGAGTGTGCTCCTGGTAACTTTGTAGAGCTGGATGCACCTTCAATATTTTCAGAGACAGACACTGAGAGCGTGTTGGGTGGGAGATGGCAGTCATGCAAACCTAAGGATCCAACCTGGCTTTCCTGCTTCCATACACGTTGCTGAGCTGGCATTTATAGGCAAATAGTGCCTAGACATGCAGACTGGCTCCCTCCCATTTGCAATCTATTCTTGTTCTACCAGGGGAGTGCTGTTAGTCCTCTGTCTTTGCTAAAGAACTCTCCTCTCCTCTCTGGGAAATCATTCTCTGCTACTAAAGAGCTTTGACAAGGACACACAAGAGTGGCATGACAGGAAGAGGACACCTGCCAAGCCAGTGGGATCAGTAGGATGAACCTTGATGATCACTGCGATGACAGATGTCACAGCTAGATCAGAGCAGGTCAGACAATGTGTAGAATGCGTTGTCTTCTTCCATCAGTCCGTGTGTACATACTTCAAAACTTCTGAAGAACAAACACAATTTTAGATTTAAAAAAAAATAAATCTCCAGTTGACTTCAAGTAAGTAAAACACCTCAAGCCCTCCACAAGCTTCAAATCAGATCATATAGTTGTCCTTTCCAATCAGACATGTTTGTATTGTAGAGGACATGTGCCCAGACTAAGACTTGCCATTTCATAACCCTTTTTCAGAGGAATGGAATTCTCTTTACTTTAGTCTAAGGATTTAGGACATTTTCCAGTATTTGATGGGCATGATCTCACCTCTAAGGTTAGAAAATAAAAATGTCAGAGCTTTCCATTTCATCCACATAACCAAATGTCTTCCAGGTGATGTAATTACATGCATTTCTGCCTGAATTTGACTTTTGCCTCTCAGTCAACCTAACCTAGGCCTGGGAGATGAGAGCAAGAGTGGAGTGTAAGTTGGGTAACCTGACATTGATTCTCTTTAGTATATTTGGGAGCAATTCTACAAGGTCCCTCCCAAGTTTTTTTTTTTTTTTCTCCATTAGGGATTCAGCATAGTAATTACATCTAGAACTCTAAAAAGAGAACAAGAAAAGAAAAATCATAGAGGAAGATAATCCTGCAGGGTAATAAATTAATTGTCATGTTTCTCAAAGGTCTTTTAAGATTTTCAAAGAACTATTTTCCCTTGCCAAAGCCATGGGGCAATCTAGGAATCTAGGAATTTCTTAAAGATCCTTCATTCGGTGAAGTAGTCTTTACTTGGATTATGTCTCTATGCCAGCCCAGCCACTCAAGGGCCTTGCCAGCAGGCAGTGAAACAAGATGAACCACTGAAGTTTTGAACTTCATACTGATCAGGGAGCACTTAGGAATGGCAACGATGATGATGACTATAAATAGACAAACATCTTTTCCTAGGTACCTGACCAAGGTGATTTTTTTTCACACATACAAATATATATTCACGTGTTTGCAATGTAGTGAGACATATTATTTTATCTTCACTCAAAATTGGTTAATGAGTCTCTTCTGATTCATGATGTAAGGATAGATTGAGAGACCTCTCAACTTCGAATGATTTTATCCGACAAATTAAAGAAACAACTTGAGATACTTTTAATTCATTTTTCTGAATGAAATAATTTTTCAAAATTATCTTTAAAAAAAAACTTTCCCTTTTTTAGTCTGATGAAAACCTGGAGGGAAAGAAAATTGAGTAACAGTTGAAGCTAGCATGGGCCTATGGCCTAGTTGTTAGGATACTACTTGCAATGTCCATTCTATATTTGTGGTTTCCTGAATTCAAGTCCCAACTCTGTGCCTTGTTTTAGTTTCCTCCTAATATACATACCCTGAGAGGCAGCAATTGATGGTTCAAGTACTTGAATTTCAGCTACTAACAGAGCATGAATTCCTGACACCTGAATTGTCCTTGGTCCAGCCCCATTTGTTGTGATCATTCTCAAATGTTTTCCATGTGTGGATTCAGGACATAAGAAGATAAAATGGAAATTTAAGGTACAAAGAGAGAAGAAAGCAATACCATGAAGAAAGGTTTTCTTCTCCATCTGCGTAGCATGAGAGGTTCCCATCTCCCTTGTTGCTCACAAGCTAGTTGCTTTTGAAGTCATCAGGGCTCGTTCCAGCCACAGCTGCACTCATTTTCAGGGCCCCAGCCTAGAGGCCATCTCCTAGATGAAGAATTCATTTTGCTAAGTCAACTCCCCTCCTCGGTCACTGTTTGGCCAGCAGATATGAATGTGGTGCAACGCAAAATTCTAAGTTATGTATCTCAGCATGTCCCTTTGTCAGCAGCAAGAAGCCAGAGGAAATCAGAAGAGTTTCTAAATTACTCCAAGTCTGATGTTAATAGATTAGAATAGAGAGAGTCAAGATCCTAATTACCAGTGGAATACGTGATGGTCTTTAACAACACAAGACATTGTCCAAGTAAAATATGAAAAACAGTGCTGTGCTGTTGTTTCTGCAAAAATCCAGGCTTCCCAACTAAGACAATAAGCTTAGGAGTCTGTAGAATTTTTTTTTTTTTTATGTATTGCTAACAGAATCACAATGTAGCAGACATAGGTAAGATCCTCTTGTCCAGTGGTTGTATTTATTTTAAGTAATAAAATTCTTTCTTGATTTTTTCCAGCATTCAACAAGTACTAGTGTAGTATCTAGCTTTAGAGAGGTATTATTTTAAAATTCGCTTTTCTGTTTGAAAAATAGGCAGAAACTTTCATCTGCTAACTCACTCTCCACACCCATATTTGTGGAACAACCAAAACTGAGCAATGCTGTGGACAGGAGCTGGGATTTCAAACCAGGTCTCTCACATGGATGGCAGGGACCCAGCTAGTTGAATCATCATTGCTGCCTTCTAATGTCTGTACTGGCAAGTACTTGGAATAAAGAGTGAAAGTCAAAGATCAAATCTGGGTGCTTCAATGTAAAATGTGGAATATGCACCTGGCATCTTAAGCACTAGACCAAACAGCTGCTGTTCCTCATTAAAGGCCTCATTGGAGATGATGAATATGTAGCAGGAAAAAGTAGGCATAGGGCCCGACACCATGGCACAGTGGTTAAGGTCCTCACCTTGCATGCCTGGGATCCCATATGGGTGCTGGTTCTAATCCTGGCAGCCCTGCTTCCCTTCCAGCTCCCTGCCTGTGACCCGGGAAAGCAGTCAAGGACGGCCCAGAGCTTTGGGACCCTGCACCCGTGTGGGAGACCCGGAAGAGGCTCCTGACTTTGGATCGGCATAGCATCGGCTGTTGCACTCACTTGGAGAGTGAATCATTGGAAGATCTTCCTCTCTGTCTCTCCTCTCTGTATATCCACCTTTCCGATAAAAAAAAAATAAATCTTAAAAAAAAAGTAGGCATATAAGTTTCCAACCAACAGAAGCAAGATAGTGGTCTAGGCTGTGGACAGGTGTAAACAGATGGAGGCTCATTAGCCAGGTTGAAGCAGAGAGGCAGATTCCCGGGTGAAGCAGAGAGGCTGGAAATAGAAGAGGACAGGTCGATGGCAAAGAGGTACCTGGAAATCAATGGACATGAGGAAACAGAGGACATGACAGAGTGGTGTTACGGAGACCAGAAAACCCAGTGGCTGACAGTGAGTGGTGACCTGAGCTCCACCAGGGATCAGAGTGGGAGGGGAAGTTCGCTGGGAGCTAAGGATTTCAACACAGTCAAAGAATTGCCCATTCTGTTGATTAGTTTGATCTGGGCACACCAGAAATACAGCAAACCCCAAGTTAGTGGTCCAGGAACAGAATGTATTTTAGAGCCCAGACCTCTACCAGCGCCGTATCAGGCACATTTTTTTTTTTTTTTTTTTTTTTGTGGCGAAGGCAGTGGGACTAGAGAGGGACAACAGCAAGCCTGTAGATGCACTAAGCTGGAAGTGAACTCATTTCCAGGTTATTGCATTGCGCTTGTCCCACAGGAAAAACAGTACTTACATGACATCCTACACGTTCCAAATACAATAGGTCTAATGGCCAAGAAACCTGGAAATCCACCAGTGCCATGTCAGGCACCATTTTGTACAGTGTGACAAAGGATGTGAAACTGGAGGGACAACAGTGTGCTGTGCATGCCACTAAGCTGGGAGTGAATTCACTTCTTCCTCAATGCATTGCACTGGTTCCACAGGGTAAATGTACCAGCATGGCATCCTAAGTGTTCCAAACAAAATGAGTCCTGTTGTCCCATGGATCTATAGCTATCAGGTTCCCCGCAAGATCAGCATTGCCAACAACCCAATGATTTATGATACCTGGGAACTGCTCAAACCAGAAGTTGGAAACAGGCTGTACAAGCAATGGATGCTGCCACAGCATGGAATCAAAGGAGATGGAGAGTGATGAGACTGGAGCTGGGGCTTTGGAAATCATGGTGGATGTCTAGCACAAGAGCCAGGGGTTGAAACTCACTGGAGGGAGTGGCACAAACAACTGCAAATAAAGAACTGGGTATCAAATGCAAGCAATGAAATTGATCTGTAGACCAATGGGTGATACAACCTCAAATCTACGCTAAGGAAAAGAATCTGCTAACCAGAAGTGCAATAGCCAAGAGCAAAAGAAGACACAAAGACACAATAAGTATTACTGATGGCTCCCCCTCAAAGGAGCAAAAGCCTTTGTCAACCTCAGAGTTAACGGAGGAAGACATCAAGAAAATAGGGGATAAAGAATCTGAAAAACTTGCCATAAAGCTTCTTATGCAGGAATTCCAGGAATTTAATGAATATGTCACACAGGAAATATCCTTACTGAAAAAAAATCAAGCTGAATTATTGGAAATGAAGGAAACAGTGCAGCAAATAGAAAATTCAGTGGAAAGCAGCAATAATAGAATGAATCTCAGAGTCTGAAAATATTTTTTTTTTTTGGCCACAATGGGGAAATAATCAAAACACTGGAAGTGGAGCTGAGATATGCTAAAAATTTTGAAAAATTAAGAGACACTATTAAAAAGACAAATATAAGAGTTGTGAGAGTTCTGGAAGGAACAGAAAGAGAAGCTGGGTTTAAAAAACTGCATTTAATGAAATAATAAATTAAACCTTCCCTAATTTGGAGGATGAATTGGGAAACAACATACAGGTGGGGCACACAATTCCCAATTGAGTTGACCAAAAGTGATTTTGACCATGACACATGACAATCAAGCTTTCATCACTTGTATATAAGGAAAAGATCCTTAAATGAGAAAGAGTCAATTAACATTTAGAGGAACTCCAATTCACAGCTGATCTCTCAGAGGAAACTCTACAGACCAGAAGAGAACAGAGAGACATACAATTGTCATCCCATGTATATTGGATTAAAAAAAAAAAAACAAACTAGTGTAGTCTTACAAGAGGGAGAGGCCAAGCTGGAGTTAGTGATGGGCTGAATTTTAAATTAATTGATCAGGGTAGGCCTCATTCAAATGAAAATATTGCTTAAGACTAAAGTGTAGAAACTAGTCCTTGGATGTGCGAGCAGTAGAGCATTCCAGGTGTCAGAAGGCCCCAAGACAGGAGTGAGGTTAACTTGTCAGAAGAGCAGCCTGTATGGTAATAGAAATGGGAACAGCAGCAGCTGGAACCAAACCTTTTTCCCAGCTAAAATGTGACCTATTATGCATCAATTACATCTTTTATTTTGAGTGAGATGAAGAAATACTGGTGAAGAGTTTGGGGCAAAGCAAGGGATTCAATTGGCTTATATTTCACAAATCGGGTTGCTCTGGAGAGAATAGCCTTGCTCAAAGCTATGCAAGGAAGAAGGGGTCAGACCCATTGAGAGACTACAATGATGGGCCCCCAAGGAGATGATAAGATGTGGATGATTCTGGATGCATTTGATGAGTGAATTGATGTGACATACTGAAACGTTTGTTATGCCTTGTGGGGCAAAAAAAAAAAAAAAAAAAGAAAGAAAGAAAAAAACTAAGATGAATTCCAAGTTTCCATGAGTGAGCAATTAGACATGGCTAGTTGCCATCAATTGAAAATCAGAAAACTCTGTTGAAACAGATTTGGGGTGAAAATGTTTCCGATTTAGATGTGGCAATCTGTTAGACATGTAGATGGAGGTGTGCAATTTTTTTTAGTGGAATTGTATGAAGTTTTTTGAACTAAAATCCATGAAACAGAAGGCACTGAGGTCGGAAAGGAGAGGAGCTCATGACGAAAGCCCTCCTTGAGACTTCAACTCCTTTCTTCCAGGGCTCAGGGCTCCAGTCCAGATACCTTCCCACCAGATCTTGAAACTCCACAGTTGACTTCATAATCCTCAGTTATGCATGTAGAAATTCATGTCCTGACAACTGTTCCAGCATCTGTCAACCATGTCACAATTTTACTTCATATCTCAAGAACTAATTTATCAAATCCAAACTCCTTTTTGAGTTTCAGCAGAGTCTTTAAATGTCTTGGGCTCGCACAATAGCATAGTAGCTAAAAACTCACCTTGCAATCTCCAGGATCCTATATGAGCACTGATTCATGTCCTGGTTGCTCCATTTCTAACCCAGCTCCCTGCTGGTGGTCTGGGAAAGCAGTAGAAATTAGTCCAAAGCCTTGGGACCCTGCATCCATATAGGAGACCTGGAAGAAGCTCCAGGCTCCTGGCTTCAGATCAGTTCTATTGTAGCTATTGTGGCCATTTGGGGAGTAAACCAGCAGATGGAAGTTCTTTTTCTCTGTATCTCCTTCTCTCTTTAAATCTGCCTTTCCAAATAAATAAATAAATATTTAATATTAAAGATGTGTCTGAATGAGAATAACACAAAGCAGTAAATAAATAGTATAAACAATAAGAAAGAAACTGTCAAAATGCAAACATATAACTACTGTCACAACAATTTCCTGGAAACTACAAATGTTAAGAGCAAGAAATAAAGATTTTAATTTCCCAGTGAAGGAGAGTCGTTTTCAAGACAGAGATTGCTGATTTGATGCTGAGTCTTACGCATGCTTACTTGCACTTAGGTGCTGGCATGTGTCTTGGTTTTGTTTTTTTCTTAGTTTCCTATATTTCTGCAAGGACAATAAAATTTTATCATAGGAAATTTCACCTGTAGTGTTATCTAAACCAGGGACTTCTACTGAAGGAGTGTATGGGAAAAAGCACATTGTCAGAAAATACCTTGTTGTATCTGTGGATGCATTTCTTGTCATCCTACCCATCACCTTCCTCTGGTAGGTCCAAATTATCTTCTCTTTGAAGAGGCAGCAGCTATTCTTCTCTTGGCAGACAGTTGGCTGCTCAGGGGCCAAGTTTATTCTTAATGAGAGAATAAGGGATTCTGCATTCCCCAGAGAATTCAAAAGGGCACATCTCACATTTTCCAGCCATTAAAAGGCCTTCCAATCTCTTTTACTCAATCACCACCACTGTCATTTCTTATGGAGTTCAACTTAATTATCTTAGCTGGAGAAGACTCCAGCTAGCACTGGTTGCATGCCAGCGTTGTGTCAGGTAGTGTTGGGGTTGTGCCTCCTAGAAACACTTCCAGCCCACCATGTTCTGGAAACAGGCAAAGGTTTACGTATGGGATATTTTGAGAGTATAGAAAGAAATCTTTTCACCTGGGTGAGGGGTAATTGGAAGCAAAGCATCAGGAAAGTTTACAAGAGAAGACAGAGTAAAGCTGGAGTCTGAGAGTCAAAGACTCGGACAGAAGCACCTGTCAGGTGAAAAAAGAAGTGTGAGTAAAGGTGGCACGGTATGAAACGATATCTCTAGAGAAAAGAAGTACTGGGATTGTCAGCAAGTAACTGGAAAAGAGATTGAATGACTCAGACAGCATCTCCATGTCACGCAATGGAGCTTCCATCTCATCCTTAGTGACTTTTATGCAAGAGAGTGACACAACCATCTCATTGCAGAGACTTTGCATCTCAGGGCAGAGGTCATGCTGAATTTTCTACAAGACTGACTGAAGCCTAGAAGCATGAATAGAATACTGTTATAATTGTGGTGAGAGAAATTATGGTTCTGAGGTAGGCAGAAAGGAGGGCAGATTGAAAGGCAGCTGAAGATTCGAGATGTGTGACCTCACTACACAAAATGGCTATAAAAACCCAATAATCCTGGCCCTGCGGCACAACCTCCATTCATTTGAAAAGAGCTGTATTAATGTTGCTGAAGTAAAGCACCCTAGTAAAATGTAAAATATGGGTACCCACCTCAGACTGCATTCCGGCATCACTGTGACGGGTAGTAAAAACCATCCTCAGCCAGCCACTAAGTCAGACTCCACAGACATTCCTAACAGCAATAATAAAAACAATACAGCCCTCCAGAAAGTTAGAAAATGCATTTGAACACACAGATTATGACTAGTGCCACAAACTTCTCATCAGCCTCCCCGCATTGGATGTGTCCAAGTGCTCATGTGTTGTGTCCATAACAGCATTGTGACGGTGAGGAAGTGAGTTTGCGCTTAAGCTTTTACCCTGAGGTTTGCTGGCTGGGATCTTCATATTTATCAAAATACACACTGGAGTTTGTCTTGATGTCTAGCTTCATGTACTTGATTTTTGTTTTTATATATATTGCTGTACCCGAAAATGTCAAATAAAATCATTATTCACAAGCATGAGTTGTCACACTCAGCCACAGTCCCATGTCAGCTCAAGGACGGGTCATGCCTCACATTTCTGCCCTGACATTGATTTAGCATTGCAAGAACTAAGAATTTAGTTGCAAGAATTTAACATTCCGTCACATTGCTATCTTTTCAAGGAATTCTTCTAAGAGTTTTACTCCTTTGAAGACTCCAACCAGTGGCATGTTCCATTCAGTGGAGTCCTCTTCTAATTCCATTTGCTAATTCCATTTGTATGTCACAGTTTTTAAGTCAATACTATCTTACACATTTTTATTTTTTTTACAGATTTATTTATTTATTGGAAAGTCAAATATACAGAGAGGAGGAGAGACAGAGAGAAAGATCTTCCGTCCGATGATTCACTCCCCAAGTGAGCGCAATGGCCGATGCTATGCCTATCTGAAGCCAGGATCCAGGAACTTTTCCCGGGTCTCTCACATGGGTGCAGGGTCCCAAAGCCTTGGGCCGTCCTCGACTGCTTTCCCAGGCCACAAGCAGGGAACTGGATGGGAAGTGGAGCTGCCGGGATTAGAACCAGTGCCCATATGGGATCCCAGTGCGTTCAAGGTGAGGACTTTAGCTGCTAGGCCACGCTGCCGGGCCCCCACATTCTTGTTTTAACTTACTGAAACGCTCTCTCTCTCTCTTTAACTTTTATTCATTTTTATTAGAAAGATATACAGAGAGGAGTAGAGGCAGAAAGGAATATCTTCCATCTGCTGATGAATGGCTGGAACTGAGCCAGTCTGAAGCCAGGAACCAGGAGCCTCTTCCAGGTCTCCCACACTGGTGCAGGGTCCCAAGGCTTTGTGCCATCCACAACTGCTTTCCCAGGCCACAAGCAGGGAGCTGTATGAGAAGCTGGGCTGCTGGGATTAGAACTGGCTCCCATGTGGGATCCTGGCGCGTGCAAGGCGAGGACTTTAGCCACTAGTCTACTGCGCTGGGCCATGAAGCTCTCTTGATTTGGAATTGTTTATCCTTGTTTCTTTCTTTTCTTTTTTTTTTTTTTTTTTTTTTACCATCTGTCAACTTAATAATCTCTTACGGAGCAGTCCTTTTCTGTAGTTGGTTTTACCCAGTAATTTTATGTTAATGTTATTCTGGCCATTCCATGCAACAGGGAAATGTAGGTTTCTTCTTCTTCTTTTTTTTTTTTTCCACAGAAATTTTGGTCCCTTAAAATCTATGCTCCAGTATTTTAATTTCTTTGTAGTTTGAACTTTCATACCTCTGTGTTAGATGCTGATCTAAATCAAAGACCAAAACAGGAAGGTATCCAGAACAGATATGAAGTTTGTTTGCTAGTGAGTGAGATGAGAATGAGACTGTAAATTAAGAGGAATATGAAACAAACATTTGTGTGGTGATCATTAATTACTGGTGGAGGACAAGCAGATGAGGTCAAGAGGAAGGTTTGTGAGAAAAGAGTACTCAAACAGAAATGAGTGGAGTAATTCAAGTAAAGGGAAGGGAGGGAAGTGGTTCTAGTGCAGTCCTTGGGCTCAATATGCAGAAAAGATCTGTCCAGGACATAGTCTGACTGTGATCATTGCTAGGATGGCTGGAACTTGGCAAATGAAATAAGATGAGACAAAGAAAGACAGGGTTTTGATCACATAGGATCATATAATGAGATCTTGGGATTTTACTGCAGGTACATGGAAAACCTACAAAGAGTCTTAATTTTAAAAGGGAGGGGAGCCACTAAATCAGTCTTTTATTTTCGGAAAATTACATCTCAGTTCTTCTTGCAGAATAAACATAGCAGTGAGAAATTTAGGCGGACTGGTGAAAAGACCAGTTGGCAAGCTGTTCTGTGAGTCCAGTCATGGATTAGCTTGTCAGAGAGCAGTCACCGTCCAGGACCTCCTCAGTGCAAATGCTGGAGAACAGTTCATGTGCTCATACAAGTCCTGCTCACTGGAGCTTTTGCAAAAGGTAGCAACTGCTTTCCCTTCCTTTTCTTGTGCTTTTCTTCCAGTTACTTAATACGGATTATTTTTGGACTTTGAGTCTATTCTACTTAAATAACATGAAATAATATATAATAATGTAATAACCTGTTGCTCTGGTATACAACTTGTCTTCCAGTAATTCTATGACTCTGGCAATAGCTTTTGGCATAAGCAATTTTTTCAGTGTCTGCTTTTATTACTAAATTCTCCTCACTTTATCCACAACTTAACATTCCTTTTCAAACTTATTGTAAAACTTAACATCAGAGATGTAGGGCTTTCCCCACCCTGCGCGCGCACGCGCACACACACACACTCACACACACTCACACACACACACACACACTCACACACACACACACTCACACACACTCACACACACACGCACACTCACACACACATCAATAAACAGCTAAAAAATAACCAATACATATATATATATATATATAAACAAAACAGGCAAATCAAAGTTTAGAGGTAATATCAGCTTTTTAAAGAGAAAAGTAAAATTGCGAAAAAGGAAATCTGGTGGACCAAACCACAGAACCAGCAATAGAAACTCTGGTATGAAGTCCTGACTCGTGGGTTAGCATTTTTCTAATTATCACATATTGAAATTTTTTTGTATCCTCTTTTTATTTTCTTTCCAAGATACTGTCACTGTTTCGACCATTATGGTTGCTATTGCAGAATTTCTGTAAGATAAGCAAAGCAATCTCCAACATATTGGTTAATGTTCCAAGCTAATAGCTTTTCCCATTATCAATTGAATTGGAACAATAATTTTCTCACTCCAGGCTCAGAGTTTTATTTGTACAGCCATATTTGCCCATGAAAAAGGTTCATTCAGCTGATGAGATTGGCTTATAAATTCACCTGTCATCTACTATTATTTAAACTAAAGGAAAACCATCCTGCTTCTATTCACTCCTCTTACTGCATGCATTGACAGAAATAACATTCTCCTCATCAGAATTCTATCACAGAAATTTAAAGTCATGTATTAGGAACTTAATAGACTGTTTTTTTTTTTTTGTTTTCCTTTTCCTCCTGGAAATTCAGCTCATTCCCCACAGAATAATTTAATGTGCTTTGTTGATATTTGACAATTGACCTTTGTTCTGATGTTAAAATTTCATGCTTTTACTATGTATAATCAACCTGCAGTTTGCTATTTCAATCGAAGAACTGCGTGAAGGCAAACATTTTCTTTATCTTTAGGACATTTTGTAAGTATTATTATTATCAGTGTATAAAAAACTACAAAGATTCATTTAGATAGATAGATAGATAGATAGATAGATAGATAGATAGATAGATAGATAGATAGTCAGATAGCTGAGATAGTGTCCTTGCTGCTTAGGAACAGGGGTTTGCATTTGCAGCAACGATGTTTAGGACAGCGTGCATCTAGCTGTGGCCCATGCCCACTGACAGCTACAGGAAGAGATGACACGGCTCAGTGTTGCTCCTGAATGTAAGCTGGCAAGGGGACCCGAGTAACTTTGCCTGATACTCGGGTTTAAATGCATTTAAATTCTCCTGTGATAACCATGGCATGAAAAGTCATTCACACAAGTGATTTTTGTTGCTGGTGATTTCCAGCAGCCCAAGCTGCAGTTGAGGTGCTAGATTGTAAGTTGCTTGCAAACCAATCCCAGTCCTATACTCATTCCACTGTTAGACCAGGGCTGATGAAAAAAGTGTTTAATACATTGATCATAGTAGTTCATTTTTTGTTTGTTTGTTTTTCTGAGAATTTTTCTTGAGAATAAACACTTTCTCAGATCAAAATCATCATCGGGTTATAGGGATGATTTCGTTAGAATTCAATGAAGCATGCATAAGGATCAAGAATGAAGATAGCAGAATTGATTACCCAGTAGTCACCACACCGCCGATGTTCCTCCAAGTCCCCTTATTGGTGTCTGTTGCTGTTACCAAAAGGGATTCCGATCAAAACCACAGTGATGGGTGTTGACAAGCTCAGTGTCTCTTGTTCTCGTGCCCTCTGAGCTAACGACAAAAGCCAGTTTTCTTAGATATATGTGTGGAAGACAGGATAGGCTTTTGTGGAGTGAAAAAAAAAACATGAATTTTTGAACATAAGCGAGGTGCAGATATTGAATCTTATTAAGATAAATAAGAATAATTCCTTTCATATGTCCATAGACAAATGTTAGCTATGGTTATTGTTTTTGCAGCTTTCTCTATTTATTTTCGTCTGAAAGTGAGAAAATAAGAGAGAAGAGATAGCACAGAAGATCTTCTGTTCGATAATTCACTCCCCAATTGGCCACAATGGCTGGGACTATGCCGGTCTGAAGCCAGGAGCCTGGAGCTTCTTCCTAGTCTCCCACACGGGTGTAGTGTTCCAGGGCTTTGGGTAGTCCTTGACTGATTTCTCAGTCTACAAGCAGGGAACTGAATGGGAACTGGGAACAGCGAGATGCGAACTAGCATCCATATGGGTTCCTGGCACGTGCAAGGCCAGGATTTAGACATTAGGCTACTGCACCAGGCCCAGATATGTTTATTTTTAAAATGTAGTTATAGAAGCTAATTGCTTTACTGATTGTTATCCAGATATTCACCTTGCTAGAATTATGGGACTGTGAGTGAATTACATTCTGCTACAGTTTATTTTCTTACAATCTTGTTATTTTTGTTCTTACCTTTTTGTACCAATTGTTATCCTTTCTTCTGGTTCTTTGGTCTTCCTGAGATTTTACATGTTCTTAGATAATAAATTGTGTAGACTTTTATTAAATAAGTATACTATGCAAAGATAAAGAATGAATGCTGTGATAAATACACTTTGCTGCTTATTTAAAAATTCCAAAGCACGTGAATTTAGCATTAAGATGCCCAAACTGGAGAATACAAGCAGGTGATTAAAACTGCAGTTTTGTTCTTTCCAAGGCTGTGTTTTAAGGACAAAGGGATATAGCCAAAGTTCTAAGCTAGATGTGATTCTTCTGAATCAAATGTAAAAAGCAAGTATATTCTTTTTATCTAAAAGAACATAGATGATATACAATCTGTTCTAGTCTTAAAGGACTCTTCACATCACCTACAATCAATGAGCATCCTTTACCTGAAGGACAGCTGTCAACAGGCCATGGCCTCCTTGCCCATTACCACTGACTGCTGTGTCTGTGAGATAGACACTGATCTGGAACGTCTGAGGATCATAAGATAGAATATTAGGTTTACCTTGTTTTATTATAAAACAGTCCCCACTGAGTGGATGAACAAGAGCTAGAAACCATAGATTTGGGCAAGCAAACGGTGTTTCGGCTTGCGTTCTTCCTTTTCTTTTCCCACGTTGCAATAAATCTGTTCACTGGTGATTTGTTCCTCAGGAAGCCTGACCTACCGACCAGGGCATCAGCCAACAGTTCTCTGTCTGTAGCATTGCCTTACATTCCAACTGAAAAATACCCTTGCCTTTGCAGGAAGGGTGGGTCCCAGACACACATTTCTTACCATAAGTCATTATCACTTGCAAAGTTTAAAATGAAATGGAATGCTGGTTTGAGTGTCCTATACTCCGCTTCCCATCCAGCTCCCTGCTTGTGGCCTGGGAGAGCAGTCGAGGACGGCCCAAAGCCTTGGGACCCTGCACCCGTGTGGGAGACCGGGAGGAAGCTGCTGGCTTTGGTTTGGCTCAGTTCCAGTTGTTGCAATTGTTTGTGGAGTGAACCTAGTGGATGGAAGATCTTTCTCTGTCTCTCCTTCTCTCTGTGTATCTTACCTTTAGCAAAAATAATTAAATCTTTCTAAAAATTGGAATGGTTGTATTGGCCTGAAAGGTGCTATGTCTCTCCTGTTCCATTGTAGTGTTTGCTTGCACTGCAATCTAGAAGCATTTCACGTCAGCCACCTTATCCTGTTCATCTTCTGTTGGTCCTCAAGCTGTTAAGCAAGGGTGGGACTGTCTTCATTCAATCTTCTTTGTCTGCTGTGGCCAATTACACAACACTTCATTCAAAGAGCTCCTGCTGCCCTAGTGGGTAACATAAACGTGGATCACGGTTTATTCCTACTTCATGACTGTTTCTCTGTGAGGTGAAGTTTGCTATCTTATTTGGCTTTCACAGCAGCTTGAGATAAAACTATTATTTATATTTTAAAGATGTAAGCACAGGTCCTGGCTCAGTAGCCTAGCGGCTAAAGTCCTTGCTGCGTATGTACCGGGTTCCCATTTGGTCCCCAGATCTAATCCTGGCGGCCTGAGAGTGACACTCTCGGTGTCATTGTCCAGATGTCTACACACCACGAACCAGGACCTCATGGAGTTGTCCGGCTTGGGCAACAGGATCCCAACCCCTGGAGCCACTGCTATTGCCTGCGAGGAGCTGCATTTGCAGGAAGATGAGGAAGAAAGTAGATCCAGGGGTTGTGGGTCAAACCCAAGTACTCTGATGTAGGATGCAGACATCCAACCTGGTGCCTTAGCTGCGACAGCAACAACAGACCCAAGATTCATTATGTTTAGGGCCCGGTGCGATAGCGTAATGGTTAAGGTCCTCGCCTTGCACACACCTGGATCCCTTATGGACACCGATTCTAATCCCGGCAGCTCCACTACCCATCCAGCTCCCTGCCTGTGGCCTGGGAAAGCAGTCGAGGACGGCCCAAAGCCTTGGGACCCTACACCCGTGTGGGAGACCCAGAAAGAAGTTCCTGGCTGCGGATCAGCACAGTACTGACCCGTTGCGGCCACTTGGGGAGTGAATCATCGGACGGAAGATCTCCCTCTCTGACTCTCCTCCTCTCTGTACATTTGCCTTTCCAATAAAGTAAATATAACTTTTTTATTTTAAAAAAAAAGATTCATTATGCTTAAATGTCCAGTGAGTTGCAGGAAGGTTTTAGTTTGAATTGTAGCACTGGGCGTTGACATTTAGTGCAGGAGTCTTTGCTCCCTTCTTTCCCTTCTCTCCTCCTTTTCTCCTTCCTCCCATACTTGTTCCCTTCTCTTCCTTATCCTTCCCCTGACCCTCTCTGGTACTGATCATAAGACTACTGCCAAGATTCAAACTATGAGTTGGACCGGATGATTCCAATTTGAGCATAACAGATGGTAATGTCTAGCCTAGTTAAATAAGAATTTCCAAGAAGCTCTCAACACAGAATATTACCACAATAAAATATGTAAATAAGAAGACAAATCACATTAATGGCCCTGTACACACAGAGAAGTTTCCAATGGTAGGGCACTAGTCCTTGCCATACAATACTGAAATGGAATGCTTAAGTTCCCTGAGGTCAGGATTAGAGAGAACATTACTAAAATAAATAGCAATGTGCTGTTATTGCTTAAATATTTTATTAACTATTTAACAGAAATTGGAGAGTAAGGATAGGCAATACTGCTATATAATTATGAGATGATACAGAAGATTAAATACGAGGAAGAGTTTTATAAGATTGTTGGAAGGGGGTTCCCACTTATAGGGAGGATTCAACTTTATTACTTATCTTTGATTTGCTTTTCTTTTAAAAAATGGAGGGATTTTTTTTCCCCCTAGAGCTACATTGTCAGGAAGTGCTAAAAAGAATTTAAAGGCGTGAACTTTTTGACTACGATTGTTATCACGGATTTTGCTATAATTAATGTGATTCTACATACCTAAGATAAACTGAACTGCCTTCCTTTTGTATTTTAAAACCATTTTACAGTTTATAATCAATTATGTACCTGAAATTTTTTTTTTATTAATGAAATCACTTGCATTAAGTCTCTCTATTTTTTACTTATGTTGATTTGAGTTTTCCAGCTATTGGATGAATCTCTGCAGGGTCACCTTTACCCAAATTATAACTCTGAATAGGATATGCTGTAGTAAAATAGTGAATGTAATTATGTGTGTGGTCACCAAGAATGGAACATCTGCGCAGGATGAGAGTCGTGGCATGGGGGTGGCCGTAAATGGCAGTGCTGTCCATAAATCCCTAAAGTGCACAGTGAATAACTCACCCAGGCCTTCAGGTGGAATTGTAACTTTCAGAGAACACTCCAGTTGCTGGTTGTTGGGGTGTTCAAGTGGACCCTCTCCCTCCCAGTCAGGGGCAAAAATGTATTTCTCACATAATGGACATTAATTTTAGGTTTGGATTTTCTGTTTTCTCACTGTCATTCTTCTTCAGGCACTAACATATGAGAGGAGTTTCGGAATACCAGTAGAATCTCAAATTACACTCTTAACCAGCTAACTTGATTTACAGAAAAAGAAGCTAGGCAGTGAAAGGTTGCCTTTGGGATTCTCAGATCTTACCTAACAAACTATCATCCAGAAGCAGCTGGTCTTAGAGATTGCTGGAATGGCTTAGTAAAGGCACCAGCTGGAAGACAATACCCAGGAGTCTCTGATGTTCCCTTTAGCATTGGCACAAGAGCCAAACATTACACCAATTCCAGTACTGTTTTTCCCATAGTTTATATCAAGGCTCAAGGATGATAAAATAGAAATGGGACAAAATTCCTTGCTATTACACTTAGCGTGAAATGCTTTCCCCCCACGTTAGTGAATTTAGAACCCAGCAGAACAATGCATGATAATACATCCATGCCAAGACTTCCCTGCAGTGAAGATTCCATAAACTCCTGGGTAAAAGGGCAAGGGAAGAAATACAGTGTATCTTGCACCAATTTAATCCATCTATGAAGAGGAAATATTTACAGATAGCATGGACTGAAACTAGGCAGTCACTGCAACCTGATACAAGTCTTAGACCAGGATTCTGATTGCTTTGGGAATAAAACTGTGGATCATTCTACTGGGTAAAGAACCCAGGTTTCCTGAGACCCCAAGAGAAGACAAGCTGCTATATGATGAAGAACCAGTGGCATTTGTGTTATGCGCTGTCTGGAGTCCAGGACAGCAGCCACCCCCCATGGACTGCATCAGTATGTACAGGAAGCAATCTCCTTCAGCACCTGGTGAGCTCTGGGGACTGTCCGGCCGAATTACACATTGACGTAACAGCTTCATGGCCTCTGATATATCCTTGCCTCAGATTAGTCCTCCCGCCCCCCCTGCCCCCTTCAAAAGCAGATTCCAACAGTGCCTGCCTCTCACAGTCCCTGGTAGCGTCATAGGAGACACTGTGGAAGCAAGCGCTTGATGAGAGCTACTATCAGCAGTTTCTTTTTTTTTTTTGCTATTGTACCTCTTCATTGCTGCATCGCACAATCATGTCTTCTAAAAGTGCTGTATATATATATATATATTTACCTCCTCCTTTACTCTAATTCCAACCACTTAAGAATGTTTGCTGGCAGTGTTAAACTTTTCTTTGATCCAGATTGCTGAATAGTCATGAGACAATAACAAAATTAGAAGAGTGATAGATATATGGAGATCAAGGACTTAAAGCTACATAGAGTAATCGCTAAGAAGCTACAAGGGCTAATGTTAAGATCATTTACCCTTGACAAAGAAATGCTATCCATATACTAAGAGAATAGCTAGACTCTTTATCTACTTGAATATTTTTTGGAAAAATATCTTGGAAGGGGGTGTATGTTGGTTTTGGTAGCACTACGTTGGATTTTGGTGGATGTTTGCCTTTCAACGGACTCCCATGATTGCACTTTAGCTTCCTTTGGGGGAAATTCCTGTCTGAGTTGGTCCTTGTTGGCTCCTTGGCAGTCTCAGTGATCTGACAGTCCTCCGTGTCCTCAGCCAGGCCTGTGTCTGCAACCTAGTCTTGAAGAAATGTTTATTCTGATTTGGAACTTTATCTTCTTAGAAATGTTGCCTTTTCGAATTTGATTCTTCTCCCACTCCTAAATGCCCTGCAACATCCAGGACTGAGCCAATCCAAAATCAGGAGCCTGAGGTCCCATTTGCGTCTCCTATACAGGTGGCAAAGACTCAGGCACTTCAGTCATCACCCCAGGCCACAGTACAGCCATTAACAGGAACTGGACTGAAAGGAGAATCAGGATTTGAACCCAGGTACTCAGAGATGGAATGTGGGAATCCCCAATCCGTTCCAACAACTGGGTTAAATACCATTACTGCCCTGGAGCTTGGATTTTTGAAAGTGGTAGAGTTTATAATCTCACAATGTCCTCTCTGTCTTTGGCTTGTGTATCCCACCAGGCTTTCCTTTTACAACATGTGAATTAATGCAGGAAAACTTACACCAATGGCATGTGTTAGCTGAAGGGGCTGAAGGCTGATGTGGAAGTGTGGCTGGATTCTGATATGGAAGCGTGTCTGAACTCTGTATGTCAGTGGGTGAATTATCATACTTGCAGGGGAATGTATTACTAGTCATAAGATAAAATATGCAGAGAAGAGAAAAGAGAAAGCAACGCTTTCCCTCATAAAAAGAAAGTATGTCAACCTTTCATAATCCAAAAAAATTACTAAGATCTGAGAGAATAAGAAAACAAAAAATGTATTTTTTAGAAAGCATATAAAGGCCACTAGGGGAGAAGGAAGTTAGTTTTGGGCACAGAGAATAAGAGATGAAAATCTTAGCTTGAAACACGCTTCACCTCTCCCTGGAGTGACTTCAGAAAACCCACTGGTCCACCAGGAATGCAAGTGATGGAAAACGTTTGACTTAGAAAAGTCTGCCCCTGGAGCAGATATTTCCGGGGTGAAAGTGTGAATAAAGCCAAAAGATGACAAGCTATTGTGTCAAGCATAATCCAGGGGGTAAGTGTTGTCACATATCCAGAGGAAGTCACAGTTCAGCTTGTGGCAAGGCAGTGGTGACTAGGAAGAGCGTGGTTATGGGTGTTATAAGGTGACGGAGCATTCTGGCTTAGGCACTGGGTATCAGCGGGCTTTCTTTGCTCCTCAATTCTCTCATATGTAAAGAGTAGGATTTATGTGCTAGTCATACTGCAGCTGTGTTTCATGCTGAATGAAATCATGTAAGTGAAGAAAATACATTTGCTCTACAATGATATAGAACTGAATAGTGGGTCCAGTACGATGGCTCAGTATCCAAGTTCTTGCCTTGCATGCGCCAGCATTCCAAACAGGTGCTGGTTCATGTCCTGGTTGTTCCACTTTCTATCCAGCTTCCTGCTTGTGGCCTGGGAAAGTAGTGGAGGATGGTTCAAGGCCTTGGGATGCTGCACCCACATGGGAGACATGGAAGAATCCCCTGGCACCTGGCTTTTGATTGTCTCAGCACAAGCCATTGCTGCTACTTGGGGAGTGAACCAGTAGACAGAAGCGTGATCGCTCTCTCTCTCTATCCTTCTCTCCCTCTCTCTCTCTCCCCTTATCTCGGTAAATCTGTGTTTCCAATTTAAGAAAAAGCTTTAAAATTTTTTGTTTATATAATGCAGTTGTAATTCCATATAGAATTGAAGTATGACATTTATTAAACTTGACCTAAGCAAAGCAACTTGCTTCATACCTCTGATGGGCATTGCACAGCCTGTGAGCTCGGTGCACTCTGTGTAGGTCAACGTGACTGCAGCCAGTCTGAAGAACTAAGGTTAACAATGAAACTTAAATATATCTTGACAATAGGATACTAAACTTTCTACCATTATCTATACCCACGGTGTTATAATCTCCTAAGTAGCAGAATGTCGGACTTGTGAATGGGAGAAAATAGTGAGAAGAAAAGGGGAGGGAGAAAAGGAAGATGGAGGGGGAATGCTTATACCTACAAAACCATACCATGGAAAATCAATAATAATAATTGTAGTAATAAAAAGAACAAACGTTACGTCAATGAAAAATGTGATTGTATGATTCCCCTCGGTCACATTATCACTCACTTAAGAAATTCTTCAGTATTGAGTTATTTTCACCATTTATTTTGCCCCAAATGCTTTAGCTTAGACTTTACCACAGTTCACAAATAAAAGAAGCAAGGCAGTGCAGGACTTGATATTACCAAGCTAGGTAAAAAAAATTAGCACTTTATTACTCTATTTTAATTCAGCAGAGCATTATAAAACCTAGCAATTTAGCAAGGAACCTCAACCAGGAAACAAAAGCAAACAAAAGGACACTAAACAACTTCAGCATTTTTATTATTTTAAAAGTTCTTTATTCATCACATGCCCACCTCCCCCAAGTTCTCCTAGCCTTATTGCACCAATTCAATTTCTCTTTCACATTCTCTCTCTTAACTTCGTCTCCCCTCACCTTCTTGCCTGGCATCAGAATGGTTATCCATGTATTAATGTCGGGCAATCAGGTATCGTCCTCAGGGAAAATGTGCTGTTAGGAAAAGCAAGCTTCTCCCATTCAGCTACTTCAGTGTCTTCATAATTACACTACTGCTCCATCTTGGCCACGGGGCATTGCTTTGGCAAATTCTCCTTGATCTGTTGTACTCTATATGCCTCAGTCCCCTCAGAGACTTCTTGAGACTAGGCAATGCTACCTGTTGATTTTGGGCAATGAACTTTAAGAGAAGCAATGAATGGATTGGGCCTCTGCCTGCTGATGTTGCAAGAATTCTGTGCCCCCATAGGCTTCAGCAAAATATTGCAGTACCTCTCAGCTCAGTCTACACCTTAAGGTGAGGGAGTGCAGAGCACAGCCCCAGCAGACTGCTAAAGGACATGTATCATAAATGATGAAACAAAACAGAGTAAAATGAAAACAGTTTAAAGAAGGAACCGTTGATCTTAGATGCCACTAATAATGAACTTGTCATAAAGCATAAACCATTGTGTCCTGACTGATACCACTCATGTGTTCCAAAAAAGCTAAGACACGTGCAAAATACATGCTGTGTAAAGAAACAGTATTATTCTAACCACAATACAATGAATGAATGAATGTACAGTTTGTACTCTCAAAATTAGTATCTTCACAAATGTGGTAGTCACAGTCTAAATATTCCTATGACTAAAAAGGAGGACACATTTCTCCTCCCAAGCCCCCATCACTCCACACTGCAAAAGTCATCGTGTTGCATGTTTGTCACAGAAATGGAAGAAAACATACATGGAGCTTCAGAAAAACCACAATTAATTTTTGAAGAAAGAGTCCAAATGAGATTTAGAAGCTGGTTTTCTGTGATGGCATATGTGTTACCTCTTGTGGAATGATAGTTGATGACACATTTTGGCCAACATTTTTCTCTCTATGGCTCTTTCTACATTGTATTTTCTCCTCAGTTTCTGTTTCCTGACCCTATGATCACTGAATGTTATAAAGACACTTGGAGTGAACAAAGTAAGAAAATAGAGAGAAATGCATCTATTAGAAGCAGAATGTCCTGATGGTTCTAGGTAATTTACACTGGAAGACTTGTTTCATTTTTATAATGTCCCTCTGAAGCAAGTGTGGGCAAGGAAGACCTGATGAGAATTCCGGAGATCATGTATTTATTCTGGAATAAAGTTTCACAAAGTTCCAGGCTTAACTAGCTGCTACCCAATTTTACACAGTTCAGTGTTCATGCTCTTAAGAACCAAGATATCTGAGTCTTTGTGATGAAGAACTTGGAGCAAGGTTGCAACACATTTTTCTAAACTCTGTCTGCCATCTTTTTTTTAAGACGGAAATCCCAGACATCAGTCCACTTCCGAGAATGGTCAGATGTGGCAGACGCTTGGGAATCATGATCTGGCAACCTCTTGTTACATTCTACAGACCAGGTGGAGACTAACTTGGCTTTCACACAGAAATGCACAGTCTTAGGTATTGTGTCCAAATGGGACCTTGGCAAAAGTAGACCTGTGTTTTGTCTTTTCTTTAAATTAAATAACTGTAGACTAGAAAGCTAAAATGGGAGTCTAATATCTAACCCTTTCTGTACCTCCTCTAAAATTAATTCATCCTACTGCACATTCAGATATATTTTCAAAGATCTGGTCTCCTTTTAATCACCAAAGCGACAAGATATTGATTTTTTTTTCTTTTATGTGGCACAAAATTAATTACAAAATCGATATGTTAATATTAATATTGCTTCACTGTCGATCAGTAGCTTTTATTACCTTTGAATTAAACAATTCTATTTTATGACAAAACTTCTGAGGATTTAGAAAATCTAAGCTGATAAATTTAGATAAAGATTTAAATGGAAGTGTTTTATCTTTCACTCATTGAGTCGAGAACCAGTAGTAGCATAAGCTGCTTAAACTACACAAGTCCTCATGTCTATAGGACTAAAATGAAAGCAAAGTTTATGTCATTGTTCTGTCTTTTTGCCAGTAATTCTCTTGGATGGGTTTCCAGGATTCACCTGGCTGGAGGAAATTACTGCTAACCATACAAGAGTCAGATCTAGAGTGCTTTACTGCTATGCCAGCATGGCCCCCTTCCTGAATGGTAGGTGACCTGACAGAGTACAGGCCTTTCTATGAATCCATCATAGTGTTCTCTGCAAAGTGGAAGGAAGAGGGAAAACTGCCACATTAGATAATGTAACCTGACATAGAACTTCACCTGCTTTTGAGAAGAGTGATATTCAGTTTAATGATTCTTGATGGATATATATGTAAAACTCTTTCTTTTGGAATGAGAGTGAATGCTTGGACATGGTTGTACTTCTTGGTCTTCAGCAAACAACCAAACTACTTGTTCTTTCTGTTCCCAAACAACAAAAATTGTACTTATGCTACATTTCTAGGCTCTCTCACAGCTCCCCAAAATACATCAGAACAGAATAGCACGGAGGTCTGTTGGATTGCTCCAAGAAGCATACCTTCTTTCAAATGATAATCATCATCTAGTAGGTATGCTTGGAGGGGCAAAGGGTCACACAGGTTGATTTCACAGTCCCAATAGTTTCGACAGCAAAGACTTGCCTCTTGAGAATCCGTCTGGCAAAACTGTAATGCTTCCAAATATTCAGGGAAGATGAGATTAAACTGTAATTTTTATGCGTATTTTTTCCTGAAAAGTAATTGCTTTGATACAAAAAATGCCTATTTTTTAAGGCAATTTTTATGAATCTGTTGAAAACCTCTAATATTCACAGATTTCAAACTACTTCCCAAAGTTGTTTTCAAACTCAGGACTTGGACTTTAGGTGGACTAAAGCTAAGATTGATTACAGGACTGAGTCAGTGCTTCAGGTGTGCAAAGTTGAAGATTCATGAAAAGATAAAGCAAGTATCACCTAAAAAACAGATTGATTTTAATTTTTGAAAGCCACATTTACGCAGAGAGAGAGAATTTTGCAACTGCTGCTTCACTCTGGGTCAAAGCCAAGAGCCAGGAGTTTCTTCTGGGTTCTGTGTGTGCACAAAGTGGCTCAAACAGTTGGGCTTTCTTTGCTGCTATCTCAGGTGAATTTACAGGGAGTTGTAACAGAAATGGAGTAGCCTGGATCCGACCCAACAACTTTATTAGATTCCAGCATTGGACACCATGGTTTTATGTGGTATGCCACAGCTCTGGCCTGAGGTGTGACTCTTCTGTCTTCCTTCTTTTTTCTTTCTTTCTCTCTCTGTCCTTTCTTTAAATGCATTTTTCTTTGTGCTATTGCATTTAGTTTTCCTATTCTTTATTAATGTAAAGGAAGAGCTCTCGTGCATTTAAGTTGCAGTTCAAGAAGAAAACTATACTTCCTTCACTCAACTCCTACCCCCAAACCCTTTCCCTCCCTCTCTTCTCTTCAACGGTTTTTGCAAAAAAGTATTTCACATTGTCAAATATTACAATATTCAAAGACTTAACTATTAACTATCAAATTCAATAAGTAAAAAGAAAGAAGACTATCCCACAGGAGTATAAATGAGAGCGAAAAATGACAATCAGGTCACAGAATGCCCATTTCAATTCTTATATATTTTCTGTACTCTATATTAACTGCTACACACCAGAGAAAACATTTATTAGTCTTTTTAAGACTGTCTTACTTCACTAAACATAATGGCTTCCATTTGCATCCATTTTTCTTGCACATGGCACATGACAGGATTTCATTCTTTTTTTTGTGATGGAGGAGTGTTCCATTGTGTGTGTGTGTGTACACAGTTTTTATTTAGTCATCAGTTGATGGCTCTCTGAGTTGCTATTGTGAATTGAATTGCAATATACATGAGGATACAAATACTTTTTTAATATGCTGATTTTATTTCCTTTGGTTAATTACCAGGGACTGGGATGGTTGGATCATATTTTTCAAATTTCTGAGGACTCTTTATATGGTCTTACATATTGATTGTATTATGCTACTTTTTAATAAGATTTATTTACTTGAAAAGCAGAGGAATAGAAAGAAGAATATGGAGAGAGAGAAAGAGAGAGAGAGAGCAAGAGATCTTCCATCTTCTGGTTCACTCCTCAAATGAAGCCAGGAGATTAGAGCTTCATCAGAGTTTCCCATGTGGATGACAGGGGCCCAAACATTTGCTTTACTTTCTGCTGGTTTTCTAGTCACAAAGGTAGAACAGTGTTACATGAACTGATATTCTGATATGGTACAGAGTGGTGATGTAACAGGCAGTGGTTTAGCCCCCATTGCACCACAATGCCAGTCCCTTCAGGTATATATATATATGTTTTTGTTGTTCTCTCTTTGCATTTGCTCTTTTTCCTCTTTGTCTAACACCCAGTTTAGTTTCCTTTTATTTTCATTGTGTCTATTCTTTTAATCTGCCACTGGAGAGTCTTATTAATTTTTTTGTACATTGTGCTTCTGCAATAGATTCTTGATTCTTTATGGTGGCAAAGGAATTAAGTGATCCAGAGAGACTTTTGCTTCAATGAAGCTCATATGTCTAAAAACATATTTTTCAAACAAACAACCATGTTTGATTGCTTCAACTTCTGTTTTAGTGTTTGCAGCGTTCTGTTAACATTAGTTTCGTTAAGTTTAAGATGGCCAAAACTGGGTCAGTGTGTTTCAGTAGTTACATTCTGAAACTGTCTTTATTTTTTTTTCAATATGTAGAAACATAAATAAATAGATGAACTAAATAAACAAATAGGCGCATAATTAGATGAAAGAGATGTTCCATCTGCTGGCTCATACCTGAAATGTTCACAGTAGGTGATGCTGATGCAATCAGAGCCAGGATCAGGGCCTCTGTCTTAGTCTCCCACATGGGTGTCAGGGACCCCGCTGTTTGGGTCTTACCCATTGCCTTACAGGGACACATTAGCAAGAAGTTGGTGTCAAATACTGGAGCTTGGTACAGATACAGGCACATCAGTGGGTCTTGGGCACCATAACCAGTGAGCCTAACACTCACCCCACATCACCCTAAATAGCAAAAGTAAAACTGGATGTACAGGTGAGAGAACATAAAAATAAGATTGGTTGAAAGGTTATCCTGACATCTGGTGAGCCTCTTTAGTAAGATTATAGTTAGATAGGACTTAAAATAGTGTTACTAACCTAGGGCTCCTTGGCAGCCTTGCGCTGTAAGTTGACAGGAGGCTGTTGTTCAACCCAGGTAAAATTTATTTTGCACTTGTTTTTCAGCACAAGAAAAATAGCACAACAGAAAATGTTTCCACCAGCTGGCAGTCTGGAGATAGCTGACCAGGGATTTGAATCTGGGGCAGGAGTATATGGTTTCATACTTTCCAATTCTGCCTTGCCTTTGTCGTAACCAGGCACATGGGTTTGCCGTTGGTGCAGAGAGCTGCACATGCTCAGAATGGTGGTATTGCTCACTAATGCTTCCCCAGGAATGTCATACATCTGATTCTGGTCTATTCTGGGCAAGCGCTGGTGTTTAGGACACCTCTGATCAAAGAGTGCATCAAAGAGCACAGGTTGCAGTTCAGGAATGTCTGGCTCATGATTGGAAGGAAGTTGGGTTGAGGGAGCTGTGCTGGCAGAGGGGCAAATGAACACGTAGTCATGTTGGGAAGCAATCTGTCTGCTGAGCCAAGTCCTTATTCAACAGTACTTAGCACATTATCCTGCAACCCAGATAGTGCCCACCTTGAGTTTCCATCCCTTCCTTGAAATTGATATTTGTGGGCTACTCTGCTAAAAAATAAAGAGATGATGTTCTGAAGTAGATATCTCACCATTCCGAAATAAGAGTGGTGGGTAGAGTATGTTCTAAATATGACAGATAGAACATCCAACTACCTTTTATAAAACCATTTTGTTGGTTTTAAGTGATAGATTTGCCATTATGTAATTTAGGGAAAAGGCAATTTATCTGTTCTTGAACTTCATGCTCTCATTCATGAAAGTCAGTGATCGGACCAAATCATCTTTTAAATTCCTTCCAGCTCTAACATTCTAACTCCAAAGGCAGATTGCTGCATGTCCTAAATACAGCTTAACTTTACTGTTCACTTAAGTGTGCAGCTGGCATATTTCTTGACTATTCAAGTTATGTTATGAGCATTTTACGTATCAGTACCGTTTTTATTGATGGTTTTAACTACAGCCTATCTTGGGTCATGTTCTTGGACTGGACTTAGAGACACAAAATGTTACCAAAGGAGGATGAAAAGAAGAATATTTGAATGTCTATCCAGAACTCCCTGGACAAGATGTAAAAATCTTATCCTTAGGAGCAAATCATTGTCAAATAGAATATAACCATTATAAAAATCTGAAAGTGGAATTTCAGTGAATACATTCAAGTCTATTAATGTGTAGCGCAGCAAAGATGTGAAGCAAGGTTGCTTGATTCTAGAACACAGGCTGTGCTGCTTGATCTGTAGATGGTTCCTGCTACCTCTAGCATCCTGCTGGGCTCCTGGTACAGGATTACCATCCAAGATTTTGACATCTCAGAATGAAGTGTTAAATCTTCTCTTAGAGTACAGAATGATAAACACATAACCAGAAACATGGCAATGCTTTGCCACTTCAGGCTGAAACATTGCGGTTCACAGCCATCTCAATGATCAAATTAAATCATATGGACATGCCCAAACTCAACAACATTTGAACGTATTGTTTATCTTTTGGTAGGTATGGTAAATAAAATCTCATAAAAAGGATGTAAATTTGGGAAACTATTGAAATGAAGAAATAGCTGGGAAGTACAGTATATATTTTTGTGAAACCAGAAATACATTGCTTAGAGCAGTTTTGGAGCTTATTTTCTTGGAGAATATCAGGAATAGAAAGAACACCAAGACTTGTGTCCATTTTGTGAAGTTCTAATTGCAACCTCATTATGGAATTTTCCATGCAGTTTAAAAAAGTTAAATAGACATCAGTATTTCTTCTTGGATATATACGTACTTCCCACTAAATTGCTTCTCATTTATCAAATGGATTGACATTATGTGCAAAAAGAATGGACATGTTTCCATGATTATATCTTTGCCTCTGTGTTACATAGTCCACATATCCATTTTTATAGCAAACTCCAGTGGAATTGTCCCATGTCAGTGGTCATCCACTATTGATTTTAGAGGAGAGAAAACTCTAACTGCTCCATGTACTCATCAAGGGAATAAAAAAAAAAAATCAAGACTTCCTGTATTCACACCAACCAGGCCTTACTCTTTAGCTTTCTGAAAGATTCCCTTTACTCTCTTTCTCTCTGCCTCCTCTTCCCTCAAAGCCTTGCTATGCGTGTAAAGGGAAGTGTGCTGGAATCCTGACTGCTGACTCCCAGCAACAACAAAGTCCTAATGAGCTACCTACATGGCGAGGTAGCAGCCAAGTCACTCTTGATGTCACCGCAGGATCCACTCCCTTTCAACTAGCTGCAAAGACACCAAAGGCACTCGTGGCTTCCAGGGAGACGGCTGGTATTAAGGGCTTGCTGAGCTGAGCTTGTTCATTGGCTAGCCATATGTGTTTCTCTCAGCAACAAAGGAAATTCACCCGACTGAGGTCATTCTAATTACTCATCTTTATGCAAGAAGTGGTCTCCAGAACAAAACCTTTCCAACTCTTTTAATTATGATTTGTTCTCATCACTTAAGAGATTAAATTGCATGTGCCAAATCAAGCTAGAGAAACAAGAGCTTTAAAGTGCATTGAGGCCCTGCTCAAGCAAAACATGATGATAGATTTTTTTCCTCTTAAATTTTTTTTTGCAGTGATTTAAAATAAGAGTTTACATAGATATGGATTCCACTTTTTAAAGGGATAGCTTAAAATTTGAACTTTTCTTAATTCTTGAAGTGTGCCAATATGATGTAGAGCATGGATAAATACATTTTTCCTCCCAAGGAAATAGGTTGTATAACAAGAGTGCTAAGGCAATTGTTAAATTACCTAATAGAAATCCATTTTTTTTCTGTATTTAAAAACTATTTGAAAACTTTTGTTAACTAGAAAACATCCAGCTGGCTTCATAACCAATCACATATATCATATATACACATACATGTACATATAGGTTATATACATATACCATATGAATATATTATGCTCATAACCAATGAAATATATATGTGTGTATACAGTATACAGTAGCTATATGTGACAGTTCCTATTGTAAGTTTAGTGTAACTCTTAATTTCTTTTTTTTGTTTTTTTTTTTTTTGATAACTCTTAATTTCTAAATAAGACAATACACAGAGTTTTGACTTGGCAACTGTAGTAAAACCCGAGTAAGTTTCTAACTTCATTCTGGCCCAGATCATGTGCTTGCGGGAACCTGAGGAGGTGAAGCATTGAATGGAAAATATATGTTTCCATCTACCCTCCTCTGTCACTGTGCTTTTTCAATAAATAAACAAATCTTTAATAACAAAAAGATTGCTGAGATCAAGGTTGGTTACTTCTCATTTTTTTTGAGAATTTTGATTTTGTATATATTTCCTCCATTGAACTCATGTAGGACAAAATAGAAAGCAACGTATCAAGTGCCATGTGTGATGAGATTTGACAGATTCAGACAACTTAGCTATTTTTTCAAGATGCGGCACATCCTAATCACTTCAGAAAATCCCCTTGGGTCCATTGTCAGCTAATCCCTGCTTCCACTCACTGAAGACTGACACTGCCCCCTGGACATTGGTATCATCTGTTCTAGAACTGTCTAGATAACTCATAAATATTTCAAACCCAGGATATTTGTTCATCTGAGGATGATTTTACATGTATTAAAAATATCAGGCTAGCAGTTACTGCCCTCTTTTTATTGAAATCTGCCTTCTAATCTATTCTAGTAAAGAATGGCGTTGCCTGTAATAGATTCAACATTCTATGCCCAGCTAACATGTATATTGAAGACTGTTGTATTCTCAGTCTGCTAGTTATTCTGCACAGGTGTAAGACTGTTTGAATGTATTTGTTCACCTTATATTGAACCGTGCTGTGAGGAGAACCTTTAAAGAATGAGGTAGACAGTGGTTATGATCCAACAGAAATTATCTATTGCATTTGTACATCACCCATGCCACTTTCTAAAATATACAATGCTGGGTAATTAATCGTTTTGTTAATATAAACAGCTGCAAGTGGTGTAAGAGAGAAATGTTAGAAATTATAGGTCAGCACATTGGAAAAAAGAGGAACATGCTTCATACAATAAAAGCCACATATGACATTCTAGAGTATTACTGTCCTCTATTAGTTCCTAGAATCTTTCCTGGAAGGAAATGACAAGGTTACAGGGTTGGTGTTGCAGCACAATGGGTTAGCCCATCACCTGCGACTCTGACTTCCCACACACTACTCCTCTGATACTCTGATTGTAAAATAAATAAATACATGCATTTTAAGAAGACACTGTGTTTGCTCTGCTCATATTTATTCAGTGTAGTAGTGGGAAGTCCTAATCAGATCAAGTAGAAAAAGAAAGAAAGAAAGAAAGAAAGAAAGGAAGGAAGGAAGGAAGGAAGGAAGGAAGGAAGGAAGGAAGGAAGGAAGGAAGGAAAGGAAGGAAGAAAGAAAGAAAGAAAGAAAGAAAGAAAGAAAGAAAGAAAGAAAGAAAGAAAGAAAGAAAGAAAGAAAGAAAAAGAAAGAGAAAGAAAGAAAAAGAAAGAAAGATGAAACCAGACATGAATATGTTAAGCTGTATCTGCTTGAGGATAATATGATCTTTCTATATGTGTAAACTAAAGAGTCCCTTCCATACAGTGTTGTCAGTAAAAAGTAAATACATGTAAATAAAAAGCCTATTCCTTTCTTCAAAAGAAAATACTTAAGTTAGTGAAGTGAAATAATAAGTGTCCCCACCTGTCAGGAATGTATTTTTGTTGTCACATTTGCCTTATGAAAACGGGAGATTTTTGCAGGGCGGTGTTATGAGGAGTTCTGTTGAGGATTTTTTAAAATTTTAATATATTCCCATTAAATCAGCTTTTTGATGCATTGATCCTTTAAACTCTTAAAATTCTCTTTATGTGGAAGTTCATTGTTATGCCACTTTTTTTTTTACAGTAGAGACTTATGGCATGCATTTAAAAAACTTAGTACAGAGACAGCAGCTTTCATGTATTTCGTAAGAAAAATTATAAAAAAGTAACTATACTTCCTCATTTTATTTTCTCAATTCCCACCCTTCCTTCCTTTCCTTTCTTAAAATTTGACAAAAATTAATTTCAATCATTTTATAATCACAGAACTAATGAATGTATTTTGAATAATGACTTTAACCAGCAAAGAAAGACCGATACTGAATAGTGAAGAAAAACTTTAGTCAAGCAGAAAATTAAAACAAATATTTAAAGAATTGATATTTCTTTTAAAAAAGATTTGTTTATTTTTATTGGAAAGTCAAATATACAGAGGAAGAGAGACAGAGAGGAGGAGCTTCCGTCCGATGATTCACTCCCTAAGAGACCACAGGGCTGGAGCTAAGCCAATCTAAAGCCAGGAGCCAGGAGCTTCTTCCAGGTCGCCCATGTCGCTGTAGGGTCCAAGGCTTTGGGCCATCCTTGACTGCTTTTCCAGGCCACAAGCAGGGAGCTGGATGGGAAGTGGAGCTGCCAGGATTAGAACTGTTGTCCATATGGGATCCCAGCGCGTTCAAGGTGAGGACTTTAGCTGCTAGGCTACTGTGCTGGGCGCTAATATTTCTTTTTTTTTCCTTTTTTTAATTTTGGACTCCCCCCCGGACCTCCCACCCCCGACAGGTTTTTCCCCATGTTGATACAATAATATAGTCCTTCATAAGGAGTCACAATTCCATCAGTCTCTTATGTAAGTGTGCCCTGACATTGCCGGTACAGACAGTGTCAGACAGCCAGGCATCCCATTGTCTACACATTTGCAACAGTTTTCTTCACACACTATCTGCTAGTTGTCTGCTCCTGACCCTATTTCTGGTGTGTGAAATGGACACATTGCATTTGCTTCTATTAACCATACTTTATATCTGATATTTTAATTCGGTTGAGACTATGACTACATTGTTTAATGGAAACAATGATATTACCCACTTTCACCCTGTAGCCCTTAACCCTTTGTACCCTAATAAACTAAGATTATTAAAAAATAAAAAATAAAAAAATAAAAAATCAATCAATAAATAAAATAAAATTTAAAAAAAGAATAAATAAATAAATGGATTATCTAGCCCTTATTGATTACTTGATTCATATATTAAAAATGAATAAAGGTCTCAAGAAATGATTAGTAGCTTGGGTTACCATGAGAAAGATTAATGACAAAGGTAAAAGGAACTGGTCAGAATAAAGAGGCACAACATTTATTATTATTTATTATTATTTTTATTATTTGAAACTTAAGCAATCTTAGATCCCTTTGAATAAACTGTAACACAGTCCCTAGTTGTGGATGGCCGTGCCACCAGCACCGTGCTCATAGTTTATGGCTGCATCAAAGGTGATTGGATAGTAGGTGTTCAGCATTGATGTTATTAATGAAGCTAGTCATCTAACCATCCAGTTTGTAAGTGACATCTCTATCCTTACAAATTGCAAATGTTACCAGCACTCAGAAATATAGAAGCATAATTTATTTTAGTATACTTCTTTTTTATTGCTATTATCATTTTTATGATACAATTCCATAGGCTTTGGGATTTCTCTTAGCCCCACTCCAAGTGCCCTCACGCAGCCAGCTGAGTTTCCCTATATCATTTCTATAGTATAGTTCTTCATACACAGTCATATGTTCGTTGTTGCAGGCATGGACAATGGCAGAGAGTCCAGCATCCTGTTCTCAAGATCTAGTAAATAGTTTCACTGGGAGTCCATCTTTGTTTGGAAGTGGAGATGTGTACTGCATTGTATCCTCACATCTGGATATGATAGTCTCCATTACACATCATCTTGTTAAATGAAAAGCCACAGTATAAAATCAACAGCAGGAAGAAACATAGAAATTTACAATATCATTACATTAAATAACATGCTACTGGATATGATAGTCTCCATTAAACAGTTATTAAACATCCCTTTAAATGAAAAGCCACAAAACAAAATCAACACAGGAAGTTAAATAGCATGCTACTGAATTACTAGTGAGTTACTGAAGAAATAAAAAAAAGAAAATCAAGAACCTTCTTGAAGAAAATAATGCTGTTGTGTGATCTATGAGTCAATAAAGAACTTATTAAGAGTTTTGAAGAGATGAAACTACCAAAAACAAAAAAAAAATCAAACTTCATGAGATATAGTTTCCACTGATCTTTGTTGGTGAAATGTGTCTCCTGTAGGCAAGAAATAGATGTGTGTGTGTGTGTGTTTAACTCAGTCTACTTATCTATGATGTTTGATTGATGAGTGTAATTTATTTCCATTCAGGGTTAATATGTATGGGTGGTAATTTGGTTCTGTCATTTTAGCAATGGGTTGTTCATTGATTTAGTTGTCTGTTGTTATTTTACTGGGATGTTCTTCACATTTGCTTTTGGGTTTGGTGGGTGCTATTCCTCTTCTCTGTCAAGAAACATCACTAAGTATCCTTTGTAGGGCAGGTTTGAAAGAGGTAAATTCTTTTGACTTTGATTTACTGTGGAAGAATTTTACTTCATTTTCAAAGACCAACGAAAAGCTTTGCTGGTTACATTATCCTGGGCTAACATTATTTTTATTTATTTATTTATTTATTTATTTATTTATTTATTGCTTCTACACTCTAGAATATGTGATTCCATTCTCTTCTGGCCTGTAGAGTTCCCTGTGAGAGGTCTCCTGTGAATGTCATTACCATTCCTCTATATTTCTGCTTTTTTTTTTTTTAATGAAAGAGCCATGATCTAATTTTATTACTTGTAAAATAGAGACTACATATCATTTCACAAGATTGTAAAGATAAATGGAAGAAAATATATAGTACTTAAATCTATCAGCATATGTTTATATTTTTAAAAGATTTTATGTGGCTAGCATGATGGCTCAATTGGCTAATCTTGCACATGCAAGCATTCACATCTGGTGTGGGTGCTAGTTGGTGCCCTGGCTGCTGTAATTCCCATCCAGCTACCTGCTTATGGTGTGGTAAAGTGTACTCATGTGGGACCCTGTACTCATGTGGGAGATCTGAAACAGGCTTCTGGCTTTGGATTGGCCATCATTTGTATACAGATATGTATGTATATATACATATGTATATATATGTATGTATGTATATATATGGATTCTTATATATATATATTTGAAATAAAAATTATTACAACTTTTCCTGGTGGGAATGGTAGGTGATTTTGGATGCTTCTATTGTACTCAACATGGCATTCTCACCTATACAACAGCCAACCTACAGCTGTTGACATGTTTCAGTTTCCAGTTAACCCAAATGTGTCTAAGAAAGTTCCTCCCAATTCCTACCTTTTAGATATTTAATAAAATTCCTGTAGATAAGCAAAACTTAAATTAGTGCAAAAGGAAGAACACCTAACAAATTAGTCACAAAATGTCATGAATTGAAATTGGAGCTCAACAAATTATGCTCATTAGAATGGAGGCGTCTTAAGCCCTACACACTTCATGACATGAAATTGTCTAATTATAGGCATTTATGTTTACACAAATTGATGGATGCAAAGGTTTTATAAAACTGGGGAGTAATAACTTAAGATTCTTTTTGACAATTTTGGAATCAGTTGTAATACTTTTTGCTTCTAAGTACTTATTTAATTTATTTCTCATGGTAATTCTCATCACATCAATTCTCTTGAGTTACACTAAGAATAACAACAAGAAAGACATTAAACAGCAGTGTTGTTCTAGTGCCAAATGTGCTGTCAGTATACTAGGAGATGATCACGATGGAAGCTTGAAATAGTTTCTCTCACCTGAATAGAGTAGAAGTAGGACCTGACATCTGAAGTCATTGGAAATGTTGTTTTCATCAGCTCCCGGAATAGGGATGGAATTTTCATTTAATCAGCTGCCCCTGAATATTTCTATTGAGAGCACAGCCACATCTGGAATCAATGATGTAAAAAAATCATTTCTAATTGTTACTGATTTATAATTCAAACTTGTAGGAAAACAGTTGCTCAGCTGGAATTCGACAGTTGATCTTTGTTTCATGAGTCTAAAAGTTATAACTGAATATTGCCCAATCTCAAGGATTTCACCAAACAAAACATATTCCTAGGTTACAGTACATTTTTTGCCTGGGATAGCTGGAAATCTGCTACACACCTCCTTCTGCATTTCACAACAGGCAACAGAAAAGTGCATTCATTGACAGAGGTTTATCTTCTAATTGTTCAAACAGAGCAGTGGATTGCATTGCTTTTCTCAACATGTAATTGGTCAATAATATTTAGATGCCCAGCCTTGACACAGGAGATCTTTTCTAGTGTAAATTTGGGTTATCTTTGCGATTCATGCAGTGGACTAGGTTCAAAAGTCATCGCTGGTGATACTAACAGAGTAGATGCTTAATTCAATTATATTCTGAGAGGTCAGCCTTGTAAAAGTCCTTGGTTCACTGAGGGTGATGCAGGCCAGGTTCTACATTAGCTTGATCATCTCAGCTCCCTGGATTACCATGTACTTATTCTCTGACCTATATTCCACTGTCCCCACCAACTGTCTTCAAGTGTGCAACAGGTAGGACTGCCAGATCTTAGTGAACTTCCAAAATGACGAGGTACAGCAAACCTCCTGCCTTAATAAATAGCTTCTTGTAAGAATTCAGTATAATGATAAGAATATGGCTATTGATATCATTCTATCTATAAAGAAAGTAGAATTATTTAGTGAATACTAACAGGTAATGTTTTCTTGATTTGGAGATGAGTAAGTGAATGATATATAATGTTATATTCACTCTTACTCAAAATAAAACATAAAAAAATTACAGATATTATCACATAACATTGTTAAACTCCTGTAAGAATCATTTTCCTAAGTTTTGTTAGATTCAGAGTTAACACCTCTTTAAGTTGTATAGTCATGACTTCTGGAAAACAGAGTTCATGATGAATAGTAAACATGATGGACTTTTAGTGTATATGCCACCCCGTGGTAGACAAAATAATGGCCTCTCAAAAGTGTTTACATCCTTAAAATGAGAACCTACGAATATGTTGCTTTACATGGCAAGTGGGAATTAAATCTGAAGATGGAATTAAGCCATTCAGTTGGTGTTAAAATAGGGAAATTACCTTTGGTCAACTGAGTGAGATGATTGTAATCACACAGACCCTTGGAAGTGAAAAATGACAGATGGGACTGTCAGAGAGGTGTGCAGGAAGGGGTGGGGAAAGGTCAAGCAATGGGAGGAATGCAATCATTGGGCTTGAGGGATGAAAAAAGACAGGCTTCAAACCATGACGGAGGCTTCTAGAATCTGGAATCTGACAATAGCTCTCAGCCAGCAAGGACCTAGTAACTGCAAGACACCGCAAGCTTCCAATAGCCTGAACTAAACAGACACTGAAATATACCATGGAGCCTTCAGTAAAGGATGAGACACTGTTAGCACCTTGATTTTAGCCCAGTAATTTCCATTTCCAATTGTTTTAACCTCAAAAATTATAAAACATCTGTGCTGGTTTAGGCTGCCTAAACTTGTGATTTGTAGTGGTGGTCTTACACATTGAATTCGCTTTCTTATCAGTATATGTATTTTTCCTCTTAATGTCACCTAACCAGTTTTAAGGAAAAACAATCCCTAAACATGTTTTTCCATAATAAATTATTAAAGACAACATGTTATACCTGCCACAAGAGAACATGTGCTTTAAAATAAAACGGCCAAGTATTGAAGAGGTCTAGCCAAAAGAAAACAAATCATTTCTGATCAACTCTCAGTTGTAATCAAATATATATATATATACAAAAATATATATAACTGAAATATATATAACTGAAGATATATATATCCAGAAGGAAGTTAACCTCTTCAGTTATTCTCCATCCATATTTATAAAGTCTAGCTTCACTGACGTATAGAAGTATATGTTCTAAACATATTCCCACTACATTCATATTAGAAATGCCAGAAAGAAATCCAGAAAGTAACAAGGAATGTGAAAATGATCGTGTATCAAGAAATTGAAAGAGTATGTGGTCGAGGAGAGATGATTTGATAGTTATGCTGTCTTCAAGTTTCAAAAAGAAAATTGACAATAGGAGAACCAGAGTAATTTTGTGTTATTTTAGAAATTATATGTAGAAATTATTTATAAATATTATAAAACTATCCATGAGAAAAATAGGAATTTTTGATATGTTGGTCAGCATAGGTCCCCTGCTGCTAGTCTTGTACACTGATGTGATTCTTGTTTCTATTCAGGTGAAAGAAAGTTATTTAATGCTGTGTTCTAGGAACAGCATGACAGAGGGTGAATGGCAAGGACTCAGCTTGGGAGCTTCAAATCAGGTTTTGAAAAAAAGAAGTGGGAAAAATTAATCTTCAGCAAAAGTTTCAGAACTTCAAAAGCTTGGGCTCTGGATTATCAAAATCTAAAGCTCCATGGGAGTGAAATTTAGAGATTCAATGAGTGAGATGAAACATTATCTGTAAGAGTGCAAATAACTTGGAGGATTGAAGGAAAAAAAAATTGCAAGACAAGATGAGAAGGAGAGTCTGCTGGGGTTGGGGTGAGGGAATGAAAGCAGGCAAAGTCAGCATGCTGAGGTCTATGTTGTGTTAATCCTTCTGTGATGGAGCACTGTAAACCACTTCCTCTGAGGGCTTGTGATTGTGTGTTGCCCTTTCTGCACACACTTCCACCCTACAGAAAACCTGAGCATGTTTTCCGATGACGCGCCTACTGGGGTTAATGTTTGTATGAAGATAACCATAATTGGCCAACATCGGTGAACTTGTATCATTTATATTTTCTGAAAACCTAGCCAACCACTAGGGTAATCCAATAGTGAAAAGCACAAACCTATAGGATATCTTAAGTTAGACTTGTGTCAACTAGAGCTTGATATGATCCAGAAGTTGTTGTACAGGGTAGGATGTTGGTCCTATTTGTGTGCCATAATGTTTGGTTGGACAACGGACTTTTTTTAAAACAGATGGACTGATGACTTATTTGGAAGGCAGGGTGATACACACAGAGAGAAAGATATCTTTTATCCACTGGTTCACTCTCCTAAATGCCCAAAGCAGCCTGGTTAGGCCAGGCAGAAGCCAGAACATAGGAGCTTCCTCTGAGTTTCCCATGGAGATTTCAGGAACCCAGACACTTAGACTATCACTCATGTTTTCCAGGAACATTAGCAAGAAGCTGTATAGGAGGCAGAGATTGAACCAGATCATATGCAGCCCAATATGGGTTGTCAAGTTCCAAGTTGCAACTTAGCCCACTGTGACACAATTCCTATCCTGACACCAGCTTTCTCAAGTCACTGAAGTAGAATACTATTTAAAATGTGCTAAATCATTATGTGTGAGGAATTCTGAGTAGCTACAGGCATTCACAATGTCTTTGAAATCTTAATATATTCTGCAAATGTCTGTGAGAAAAGAAGCAATACACAGGCTTTCCAAACTTAATTAGGCATGAAAACACTTTGATGTACTCTTCTGGTTTAGAAATAGGTATTTATTAGAAAATTATTTCTTAAACATCTGAAAAATGATGGACCAAATATCCACTAAGTTCCATTAAATTTTCAGATTTTTTTAAGATTTATTTATTTTTATTGGAAAGGCAGATGTACAGAGAGGAGGAGACACAGAGAGGAAGATCTTCCTTCCAATGATTCACTCCACAAGCGACCGCAATGACCGGTGCGGTGCCGATCCAAAGCCAGGAGCCAAGAACTTCCTTCCAGGTCTCCCACATGGATGCAGGGTCCCCGGGCTTTGGGCCGTCCTTGACTGCTTTCCCAGGCCACAAGCAGGGAGCTGGATGGGAAGTGGAGCTGCCAGGAATAGAACTGGTGCCCATATGTGATCCTGGCGCATCCAAGGCAAGTTCCTTAACTGCTAGACTCTTGTGCTGGGCACAATTTTCAGATTTGTTAACTCTTTCATTATATATATTCCTTGCACTTAAGAAATAAAAACTAGGGTCCTGGCACGATGGTTTATTGGCTAAATTTTTTCCTTGCATTTGCCAGGATCCAGTTTGAGTGCCAACTTTCCAGAGTGCTCCACTTTCCTTCCAGCTCCTTGTTTGTGGCCTTGGAAAGCAGGAGAGGATTTCCCAAGGCCTTGGGATCCTGCAGCCTCATAGGAGACCTAGAAGAAGCTCTTGGCTCCTGGCTTTGGATCAGCTCGGCTTTGACCATTATATCCAATTAGGAAGTAAACCAGCAGAAGACTCTTTCTCTATATTGCCTTCTCTCTCTAAGTCTGCCTTTCCAAAAAAGGAAAAATATTAAAAACTAAACATGGCAGATCAGAAGACCATAAGTTACTTAGAGAAAGGCATTACTATATTATATGATTTTTGTTCTCACTATGCTGTTTCTTGATTTATTGATTTTAAGCGTTGTTTACATCCTACCAAGGAAGAAGGGAACTCAGTGCATTCACACATCCAGCATCTCTTCTCCCATTGTCACATTAACAATCTCAATCATTGACTGTCTCAGGATGCCTCCAAGCTTCAGAAAGAGACAGGGCCAACGGAATGTCTGCCCACACCCAGCATTCTTTTTAAATTATTATTATTATCATTTCATGATACATTTCCATATCTCCAGGGATTTTCCTTATCATCCCCTCTATCCGCCACCCCGCGCACCTAGTTCCTCTGTGTTGGTACTAAAATATAGTTCTTCATACACAATCATATGTCCATCATTGCGGGCATGGACAATGGCAGAGTCCAGCATCCTGTTATCAAGATATAGTGAGCAGTTTCATTGTAATTCCATCTTTGTCTGAAAGTAGAGATGCATACTACACTGCATCCTCACATCTGGATATGTTAGTCTCCATTTCACAGTTACTGTACATCCCCTTAAATGAAAAGTCACAATACAAAATCAACAATAGGAAGAAAAATAGAAATTTACAATGCCATGAAGTTAAATAACATGTTACTAGATAGGATAGTCTTCATTACACAGCTACTATACATCCATACATCCCCTCAAATGAAAAGACACAAAACAAAATCAACAACAGGAAGAAAAAAGAAATTAACAACACCGTAAAGTTAAATAACATGCTACTGAATGATTAATGTGTCACCGAAGAAATGAAAAAGAAAATCAAGAACCTTCTTGAAGAACTTGATGCTACCGTATGATCTATGAGTCACTGAATAATTTAATCACAAGAAACTGTTTTGAAGAGATGAAACTACCAAAAACAAAAATTTCAGTATCCGTGAGATGTAGCTTCCGCTGATTTTGGTTGGTGATATGTCTCTTCTAGACACAAATAGATGTGTTTTGTTTTTTAATCCAGTGTACTAATCTATGACGTTTAATTGGGCTTAAGCCAATTACTTTCAGGGTTAATATAAATGGGTGGTACTTTGGTCCTGCCATTTTAGTACTGGGTTGCTCATTGATTTAATCTTCTGTTGTCATTTTTCTGGGATGTTCACATTTGCCTTTGGTTTTGTTGGGTGCTATTCCTCTTGTCTTTCAGGAGAACATCTTGAAGTATCATTTGTAGGGCAGGTTTGGAAGATGCAAATTCTTTTAAATTTATTTACTGTGAAACAATTTTATTTCATTTTTAAAGCAAAAGAAATCTTTGCTGGGTATTTTAGCCTGGGCAGACAATTTTTTTCTTTTAGAATCTGGAATATGTCACTCCATTCTCTTCTGGCCTGTAGAGTTCCCTATGAGAGGTCTCCTGTGAAGGTAATTACCATTCCTCTATATTTCAATTGACTTTTTTTCACGTGCACATCTAAGGATCTTTCCTTATGTTCAATTGAAGAGAGCTTGATGATCATGTGTCATGGTGAAGATCGCTTTTGAACAAGCCTGTTGGGAGTTCTGTGCCCCTGCTGGATGTTATTTCCCAATTCTTTCTCTCGATTAGGGAAATTTTCCTCTATTATTTCATTAAATACATTTGCAAACTCAGTTTCTCTTTCTGCACCTTCTGGGACTCCCATAACTCTTATAATTGGCCTCTTAATAGTGTCTTTCAATTCTTGAATACTTTTTATGGCCTGATACAGCTCTGCTTTCAGCTTTTTGTTTGCTTCCCCTGGTGACAGGAAATATCTTCCAATCCTGAGATTGTTCCTTCTGCTTGCTTCATTCTATTTTGGAGACTCTCCACTGTGCTTTTAATTTGCTCTACTGTGTTCTTAATTTTTGATATATCAGCCTTGATTTGCTTTATTGCTGCTATTTCTTGTGTAATATATTCCTTAAATTCTTGAACTCTTGAGTGTGCTTCTCATTGTTGATCAGAAGCTTTATAATGAGTTTTCTGAATTCTAAATATCCCATTTTCTCAATGTCTTCCTCTGTTAACAGTGAGATTGGCATCAGGTTTTGCTCCTTCCCAGGGGAGTCTTCAGTAATATTCCTTGTTTCTTTGTCTCTTCTTTTGCTCTTGGTCATTGTACTTCTGGCTAGCAGAGTCTTCTCCTTGGGGCAGGTTTCTAAGCTGTGTCACCCACAGTTTGATTTTACTTATTGCCGTTGGTACACAGCTCTTTGCTTGAAGCCAGTTGTGCCACTCCCTCCAGCAAGTTCCAAGATTGGGTTCTTATGTTAGACTTCCACCAAAAACTCCGTAGCCCCAACTCCTGGCTCACCAATCTCTACCTCCTGTGCTATCGTGCTGAGGTTGCACTGGTTTATGAGATTTCAATATATCAAATTTGGAACTCAATGCAAGGAGATTTATATTATGGAGCAATTTATTTGACTGTGTTGGGGAAAATTTCCATAGCATAGTAAATGGAATTTAAAAAAAAGAAAATTACTGCAACTTTTACCTCCCTATCACAAAGATAAAAGAATATACTTTAAAAAATATTTATTTATTTATTTTTATTGTTAGGAATGAACCACTCACCCTCACTCACTCTGTGTCTCTGTCTCTCATGTTCTGTCATTCTGTATTTCAACAGATAAAAATAAATATTAAAATATTTTATAGAGTTTTATTTTCCCACTTATTATTAACTTTGATATGATCAGTTCATGTAGTGTATAAAACCTCTAGATACAAATATATTTGATAATTCAATATCAATTCTGAGCTTGACTTTTTATGTTTCTACAAATACATATTCAGAATAAATTCCCTGTATGTTTGCGGATTTTAATTTTCTAGTGCTTTTATTTCTGTTTGTCTGTATATTTTATTTCATTTGTTTTTTGTTTCTTTTTTTGTTTTGTTTTGGGGTTAGAAATGGCAATTCTGTAAGAAGTATTTTAAAAATCCACTGTGTAACTTTATTTTTATGAAGATTTTGGTGTTGGTAGGCTCAACTGGAAAAACAGGAACCATATTAGAAATCTTAAGTGGGGGTGTGGCAAAACTATCAGAAAAATTAAAAAACAATGATTAGAGAGTGCTCAGTACCTCTCAGCTAGGTGCTGGCTCGGGGAGAGCGGGAAGGTCCTTTTACAACCTTCGGGGTTTACCAGAACTGCTTCTGGAAAATAGCAGGTGTTTTTCAGACTTACACACAAAATACTGGACAAACTCATGTCTATGGTGCTACCCAAGGAAAATCAATGTCACTTCCACTCTTCCTTCTGACATCATCTGGTTCTTGGGGATAAAAAGTACCTACATGGTGGATTCTGATTCTGAGAGAACTTTCACACAAAGGAAGTACCTCTGAGTTACTAACTGTCATATATAACCTGTGTTTCTGTCACATTTACGGCTTACTCAGAGCTGTTGTGTGGGCGTATACAAACAGTTTAAGTATGTTTCACTTTCTTCAGTGTTTTTCTTTTCTTGCCTTTTTTTTTTCCCTTGGGTATTTAGCCATACATTCAGTTTCATCTTACTCTAGCACTGCCATTCTTGACATTTCCTACCTTCCTCCTTAATTTCTTTCTCTAAGATCTCTTTGAATATACACTTCAACATTTTTGTGTTTGGTTTTTTGTTTTGTTTTTAATTGAGATCATGACAAATAGAGCCACACTCCATTCCCAGAGTCACTAGCTGAATGTTCGCGAGGAATAGGGCTGACCCCAATCGAAGCCAGCAGTCAGGAGCCAGGAACTCAATGGGGTGGCCAGAGTAGATTGCTGGAACCCAGTTACTTCAACCCTTACTGATTGCTACCTCCCAGATCCAGAGCAGGACACAGGAATTGAGAATAGAGCCAGGACCTGAACTCAGGCCCTCCAGTACTGACACAGGTGTCCCAAACATTGACTTTACCAGCAGGCCAAATTCTACCCCTGTACCGTTTGGTTGGAGGCAATTTCAGGTTTTCAAAAACGCAGACATAGGAAATGGACTTCAGGATAATCTTTTTCCTAGGTACCTGTATTATTAAACATCTGACAGACATGTGATCTATTTGTAAAAACTAAAAATTAATGTTAATGCTATAAGAATGCTTCAAGCAGTTCTTGGTAATGGAATGAAAAGAACCACTTCACTTCGGTGCAAAAAAACTTTAGGAATTTATGCACAGGTTTTCATAATACATTTTTCAGGAATGATTTCAGATCTCTTATATCATTAATTCTGTTGGTGTTACTGTGATTTTAGCAGACTTTGAATATATGAAAATTTCCTGCTTCAGGATCCAATCCAGGATACTAGGATGCCCACCACAGCATTTAGACATCCATACTCTTCTCTACTCTGTGGCAGAGTCCCCATCTTTCCCGGCTGTTTACAAAGCTAACATTTCTACACAGTACCCATCATGTGCTGTACAGGATGCCTTACATTTATTTAGGTGAGATGATTTCTCCTCATTACACTAGAATTTCTCTCTCCCTCGCTGTCTCTCTCAGGTTTTTTTTTTTAAGATTTATTTTTATTATTTTTTTATTGGAAAGGCAGATATACAGAGAGGAGAGACAGAGAAGAAGATCTTCCATCCGATGATTCACTCCCCAAGTGAGTGCAATGGCCGATGCTATGCCGATCCGAAGCCAGGAGCCTCTTCCAGGTCTCCCACGCGGGTGCAGGGTCCCAAAGCTTTGGGCCATCCTCGACTGCTTTCCCGGGCCACAGGCAGGGAGCTGGACGGGAAGCGGGGCTGCCGGGATTAGAACCGGCGCCCATATGGGATCCCGGGGCGTGCAAGGCGAGGACCTTAGCCACTTGCGCCACCGTGCCGGGCCCTCTCTTTCAGGTTTTATTTGCGTGAATATTTAATGAAAAACATATGTCAGAAAAGCAGGATGAATAATTGGAATTTAGACCTTCTATGAACATTGAGAAGCTAAGAGGAGTTTCATGTTGAAATCATTCATATTAAGTGTTTGGATGCCACAAAGCCAGGAGAAATACTTAATGTTGGATGACAGACAATGAAATGTAAGATAACTAGATGCATATTTAGAAATCTATAGAATTTAGTGGAGATTCGTGGGGCCACAGTGAAGGCATGGAGAATCAGTGCTTTGATTAACCCTAATCAACATCAGTCAATGCAGTAATGGCAGTGTTGAAAAAACCACTCTGGCATTTGGTGTGTGGCGAGAAGCATTCCCAAATTGATGGATAATGATAGTTCGGATTTTCCCTGAAGCTACTGACTCTCCCCATTCTGGGCATCACCTGAGAAAGTGGACTGGCAAGAGGATGACCTGCTTCATGAGAGACTTGGAACTCTAATTCATTTGAGAATGCACAGAAGTAATTGGGAGTGTGCATCTGAGAGAAGTAATTTGGTTTGCTGTGTTGCTAGAAAATCACTTGCAATAGGAAAATATGTAAGAGAGAACTAGAATGTCTGGAAGCCTATGGACACAGGCCCAGGCCTCATGAATTAAGTGCAGGCCAAGCTCACTGTAGCTTCCAGGAGCACAGAATCTTCAGAATCTTCGCCACCAACCATTGTGCTGGTCCAGAATTATTCCTTTAAGCAAAGTTCTACAGAAGTGAAGTGCCATCCCCATTGTCTTAAGATTTGTGGTGGCCATGTTGTTTACCTGGGGATAATGTCTGTCCTGACCACTGGTGGGGTCTGCCTGGTTTCTGCTTTCTGAAGTTATACCTTTGTCAATGCCTTCTCCTTATTCCAGTCCAATCACTCAAGGAAAGGTGAGATTCTCTCCTGCATGAGGAAGACGAGGAAATAATACATAGAACTGTAATAAAAGTATGACCATTACTGAGAAATAACTCAAGGATACACTCTGGAGATAGGAAAATACTCCGTTTTCTCAAACATTTTTATACTGTAATTTCAGTACACATGACTGAATCTTGCCTGGGACAGATTTAGTTTTAGTTTTGAATAAGTCCATTTTCTCACTCTTTCTACAATTTATTATTCTACAACTTTCTGAGGAAGATTCTTTCCCCTCCACTTCCAGTCAATAATCAGTGTGGTCCCTTACAATTGGGTTTATAATTATAATAATTCGCTTTGTTCTTCTTGTTGTAAACCAGTACAAAGTGAGCAACTCTAACCAAAATGCTTCAAAATCTGAAACTCTGTCAAGTATTGACAAGATACCACAAGGAGAAAACTCCACATTACACAACTTTTGTTTTCTACACAAACTTATTAATATATATATATATGTATTGCTTGAAATCGATATTACATATTGAAATATATTAAACCATTGATTAAACTATTTAAATATATAATAAATAAGCATTGAAATTAATATATGTGTATACATATACATATATACGTATATGTATATGTATATGTATATATATATATATATAGCTTGAAAATTAACCTCAAGCTCAGTTTCCAGCCACAAGATAGCTCATGACATCTATCCCAATATTCCCAAATCCCACATGCCTAGGCTGTAAACGAGTTCTATCCTCAGGCATTTCAGAAAAGGCATACTCAGTTTGTGCTGGATTGAATTACTTGGTTTTGAAGATCACTCTGACTTTGCTTCTTAGCAGCTCTTTTGGCTCCCATGCCATTTGGAATGTCCCAATTCACTGGTACTTTTACTAAACACTCTAAAATACTGCAAGTTGTTATTCTATCATATTGCATTTTCATTGCTTTGGGCTTGGATCATCCATGTCTCCAAGGAGCTCTAGGTGCTGTGGTGTTTACTACTGCTTTAGGGTCACTGATTTTAGGACATCACAGACATACAGTATGTGCCATGCAAATGAGTATTAATGATCTATCACACATGTATCTACTATTAACATAGGTTAGAATTAAACTACCATCTCTAATTTTAACCGTAAACCAATAGGAGGAAAAATAGAAAACTTCTTCCTTTTAAAAAAATACCCCCCAAATTTGAATATGATTAATTATTGAACTGTACACTTCAAATGATTAGTGCAGTAAGTTTTATGTTCTATGTGCTTTGACACAATAAATCTTTGGAAATATTAACAGAAAAGTTAACAAGATAGATATCTGAGAGATACAAAGAAATTATAGGGGCTTACAAAAAGTAAAGCAATCATTTGGGCTAATAAAAGTAATGCTATATTCTTCGAGAAACCAACTTCATTTCATCCAAAATTAGTATTTTAATGAAAATAATTATTGTGCCTGCCAGAAATATATGCCTGAATCCTAACACTACCATCTATGAAAGTGATGTTGTTTCAGTGGAAGATCTGTTGATGTTACTCAATGAAGCATTTCAACATGATTCCATCTTAAATTTGGAGTAGGCCTAGAAGCAGTTATTAGTATCCACACAAGAAAAGAATAAGTAAATACAACAGACACTCAAAGTATTTAACAACATTTCGCTCCTTGTGTTTATTTTTAAACATTTTTTATTATGCTTATTTTTAACATTTGGGTTTTTTTGGGGGGGAGGTTGTTTGTTTTTTGAAGAAGCAGATATACAGAGAGAAGGAGAGACAGAGAGAACATCTGTCCCCAAATGACCAGAATGGCCGGAGCTGAGTCAATTTGAAGCCCGGAGCCAGGAGCTTCTAGTTCTCCCATGTAGATGTCGAAGGCTTTGGGCCATTCTCCACCTTCCTCCCAGGGCATTAAGCAGGGAGCTGGAAGGGAAGTCCACAAACTGGCACCCATATAGTATGCTGGCATGAGCAAGAGGAGGACTAGCCAATTGTGCCATTGTACCAGGCCCAAGTTTTAATTTTTAATAGTCATTTCATAAGGGGTTCTGCATTTATTTTATACTCTATCGTGTCAATGCTATTTATGTGTCAATTGGTTTCATTTTTGAAATAATGTAAGGCTTCCTGGATATATATATACTGTTTTGAGGGCAAGTTTACAGAGAGAAGAAGAGACAGAAAGAAAGATATTCCATCCACCGGTTCACTCCCCAAGGGGCCGCAATGGCGGGAGCTGAGTGGATCTCAAGACGGGAGCCAGGAGCCTCTTCTGCATCTCCCATGCCGATGCATGGTCCCAAGGCTTTGGGCCATCCTTTTCTGCTTGCCCAGGACAGAAGCAGGGAACTGAAAGGGAAGCAGAGCAGCTGGGAAATGAACCATCATCTATATAAAGTCCCAGCATATGCAAGGCGAGGATTTAGCCACAAGGTTATCGTGCCAGGTCCATATATTTTTCTGAAGCATCTCTGGGTCTGGAAGAGCAATCAAAAGGAGAGGCATAGGGACAAAACCAAGTGAAGACAGCAAGAGATTGAGTGAAGACTCTAGCTCATCTGAAGATGGCTGCAGTATCCAAGTGCTAGGGTAGAGGAATTGCATGGATTCTCCCTAAGAATTACCAAAATGAAAGAACCCTACCACAACTGGATTGTGGAATCCTGGGATCCTGACCCATATAAAGATAAATGTCAGTTATATATCAACAAGCCTACAGTAATTAATATGGCAATCCTAGGAAGTTAAAGAAATCACAATGTGTACAGCACTGGGAGAATGCAGAAAATGATTTGAAATCTTACTTAGGACAAAATTCCCAAGAACAAATAGGATTATGGTGAAACTAGTATAATAAACACACTCATTATCAGCCATTAGAAAGTATTATAAAGCACTTGTCTTTAATTCAATATAAAATAATAATGATGATTAAATAGGGAATTTTCATACCAAATAAATTTAGAAGGTCCAAAGCGTATTAAAAACTTAGTTCAGAGTTTAAAGTTAAATTAGAAATAATATTGGCACAACAGAATTCTGTGCTAAGAAAGTAAAAGTAGAAATTGTTGTCAAACTTACATCAATATTTAAGCCTTGTTATAGCGCAGAATGAAATGTACTTAAAATTCCTCTCCTGGGGCTTGATGTGGTGGCATAAGAGGTAATCCTCCACCTATGGTGCTGGTGTCCCATATGGAGACTGGTTCGTGTCCTGGATGCTCCACTTCTGATCCAGATTTGTTCTTATGGCCTGGGAATGCAGTAGCATGGCCCACCTCCTAGGACCCTGCACCCACACTGGAGACCCAGAAGGCAACTCCATGGTCCTGGCTTTCAGCTGGCTCAACTCTGGTCCTTGCAGGCTTTTGGGGAGTAGCAGAAAATTAATGATCTTTTTTCTGTGTAAATCTGCCTTTGCAATAAATAAATAAATATTAGAAAAAGAATTGATGCTGTTGGGAAAAAGAGGGATTCTAACAGTAAATATTGGCAAAAAATATATATTTCAGGATGTGATAAGTAAACATGACTTATTTTTATACCAGGAGGCACTTAAAACAGAATCAATCAGCAGCTAAGAACTGAATCTTTGTAAAATCTATGGTAATATTTCTAATATAGTACTTCAAGACATATATGTATATATAAAAAACTCTTTCGTTTTAATGAGAGACAAAGTAATGTAATTAAAGCAATGAACAAGAAGATGAAAGATGCTAAAAGAGCCAACAGGATTATAACAACATGTTCAAATAGGAAAATTCAAAGGGAAGTTATAACAAGATATCATTATATAATCATCAAACTAGAAAAAAAGTCCAATAATCAATAGCACTTACCTAGCCCAGGGCAGATTGTTACACACTTACCAAAACTCCACGGCAAAATAGAAAAGTGCATTGCCCAATAAATTTTAAATAATTTCGACTCAGAAGCGCTACTTTGTAGATGCATTTCATCCCTATAAGACTTTCTGAATACAGCAGATTTTGTATCAACTTTTTTAAAGCAGGAAAACACCAGAGAAAAAAGTGAATAACAGCTAATCTTATGTGGGCACTGGTTTAACAGATGGGCTCTATTTCCAGTTACTAATTCCTAGCGATGACTTGAAGTGAACAGGGTATTCATTCAGAGAGCACAGTTAGGGTCAAAGTCGCTGTCTACGGTCTGTTACCAAGGACTGCACAGAAGCCATAGTGCCATAGACCAAGATTCGAGTGAGCAAAGTTGTCTGAAATGGATGTGTGACTGACACAGGGACAGAGATGGAGAAGAGACAGGAAAAATCAAGCACATAGCTAGGGAAACACGGGTCCTAGCAGGTAACCTTTGTAAACAAATGTGAATAGAGAATTGTCCATGAAAGTGTTAACCTGGGGAGAAGGAGATTGGTAGAAGTGCTATGTATACGGCACAATTTACTATGATTTATATTACAACAGCCAGCATTGTACGAGTGTTTATAAATACTTCAATGTATACATTAGGAAACAAGAAAGCTGTGGAAAAACAAGGAACGCTCGACATTTTAGTCTGCATACACTTACTGTTAGTTTTGCATAAGTTATAATTACATAAGAAAGGAATTTGAAAATTAACATTTCAAAAAGTGACATCAAAATATAAACAATTGCAGCCTGTAAGATGAAACTGAATTTTAAAGTATTTTTGATTTTAAACTTTGCATTTTATACTCTTTGCATTTGAGTACTCAGAAACTTCATCAGAAACAAAATCAGCGATAGATAAAGCGGGAAAAATTCATAGTTAACTTGAAACAGGAAATATTTATATGAGGGTTCAGATTTTTCATAGAGTAATAATTATTACACCCACAAAGTTATTACTTGTCATCTTTATTAATTAGAACAGATCTTTTTAAAAGTTAGTGAGTACAACATGAAAAACACAAGTACTCTTCTGACAGGATTGTAAATTAGGGTATATTTTTGGAATAATATTTAACAAGTGTTATAAAATATTAATTATGTTGTGGTCAAATGATTCTAACTTGTATACACATATTAATTAAAAGTTTAGAATAAAAATATGAATAAAGATTTTGAATTAGATAGGTGTGTAAAATTAAAACACATAATTTTAATTAATTTTGATTTTTTTGTATTGTATGATAAGACACAACATTGAATGTGAGGATTTCCTGTTTTTAATGACACAGGAAGATGCATGTGAAAAAATTATAAGCACATAAAAATTTTTTCTTTTTTTTTTAAGATTTATTTTTATTATGTTTTCATTGGAAAGGCAGATATACAGAGAGGAGAGACAGAGAGGAAGATCTTCCATCCGATGATTCACTCCCCAAGTGACCGCAACGGCAGATACTATGCCAATCCAAAGCCAGGAGCCTCTTCCCGGTCTCCCACACGGGTGCAGGGTCCCAATGCTTTGGGCCGTCCTCGACTGCTTTCCCGGGCCACAGGCAGGGAGCTGGAAGGGAAGCAGGGCTGCCAGGATTAGAACCGGTGCCCATATGGGATCCCGGGGCGTGCAAGGCGAGGACCTTAACCACTGCGCCACCGTGCCGGGCCCTGTATTTTTATTTCTTATACTTCAGCTGAAATCAGTGTTCCTTGTTGGCTCTCATCTTATAGGTGTGGGCTAAACATTTCTCCTGAGATCCGGAGCAGAACTGCTAGTCATGGAGACAGTCTTTTTCTTCTTTTGAGGTAACAGACTCTAAATTTACATTATAGTCAAACTCCTAATGCTCCACTACATTTAAAATTCCACACTCAAAAAAAAAGATAGACAAGGGTTATAAAAGTAATCAAATGAAAAAATATCCAACATCACTACCTAGTGTAAATTAAAAGTCACAAATCATTACATCCAGAGTAGTATCTAATTTTAACAAATTGACGATGATGTAAAGTTCAGCAGAGCACTGTATTACTGCCAAATGGATGCAGGCAATTCATTGTCTTTTGGTTTCTATTTTCCTTTATCTACATATTTTAGAACTTCAGCCCCAGATACAAGTGAGAGCAGGAGCAATATGTCTTCCTGTAACTGATTTATTCAACTCAGTGTGATGTCTTCTGATCGCAACAATTAACATGCAAATGATGGGCTTTCATTACTTTTGACAGTTGAATAGTCTTTCCTTTTTCCATTCACTTGATGTGGGAGACCCTAGTAAATAGCACACTTCAGCCATTATGAACAGTACTGGCATACATACAGTGGTGCAGACATGTCTTTGATATACGTTCATGTCTTTGGCTACCTACCCAGTAGTGGCACTGCTGGATCCTACAACAACTCTATAGTTTTTGAAGAAATCTCTGTGATCTACATTAATTATACTAATTTACAATCTCAACAATAGTGTATGAATCATCACCTATACCGATATCCTGAAGTACTTCACCTACATGGACTGCCAGCAATTTCACTGTCTTGGATATAAAATTTAAGTCTGATATAGCACAAGCTGATTTTTGTATAAGGCAAGACATAGGCACCCAATTTAAAATCCTATATATTATGCATCAGTTTCTCCAACACCATCATTCAAAGAGATAGTCCTCTGTTCAATGTATGTTATATGAATTTATCAAAGATCAGTCAGCTATACATATGTAGATTGATTTGGGGGCTCTTAATTTTGTTCATTTTATCTATATGTCAGTTCTTATGTCAGTACCATACTGTTTTAATTACTATAGCCTTTTAGTATATTTTGAATTCAAGTATTTTACAACGTCAGCTTGATTTTTTTTTTCTTCTTGGCATCACCTTGGCTAGTCTAGATCTTTTGTGACTTTGTAGAAATCTTAAAATTACCTTTTTTTCTAATTCTGTAAAGAAAATAATTAATTTTTCAATAGAAATTGCAGTGAATCTGTTGATTGCTTTGGCAGCCTAGACATGTAATGGCATTAATTCTTCCAACCCCTGAGCAAGGAATATTCTTCCTCTTTTTGTGTCCTGTTCATCAATGACTTATAATTTTCATTGTAGAGATCTTTCTTTTTTGATAAAATTTATTTCTCAATATTTATATATTTATTTGTGTGTTTATTCTAGTGGCTATTGTGAATGAGATATCTTTCTTGATTTCTCTTTTGCTGAGTTTGTCGTTGGTGAACAGCAACAACAAAAAATCTACTGATTTTATTTCTGTGCTTTAAAATACTGCATCTTTACTGACTCAGCATATTAGTTCTAACAACTTTTCATGAAGTCTTGAGGTTCTACAAGTACACCATGTTATCTGCAAACTTGGACATTTTGACTTCCTCTTTTCAAATTTGATGCCCTTTATCTCTTTCTCTTATTAATTGCTTATGATAATACTTATGAAATAAAATGTAATGGATTGGCAAAGAAGAGCTATACCATGGTTAACATAGTCTCTGAACATTGTCTCAGTGTACCCTGAACAACTGGTAACACAGCAGAAAGATACACTCTTCAGCCTCTTAGCTGAAAACATACATCTCTCTCAGAAGCTGATCCAACTAGAACAATAGCACAAAGCAGAGGGGAGCCTCCATTTGAGCTCCATCAGGTAAAGAATGCACAAGTTGTCACTTCCATTATTACCACAGGAGAAAGTCGAACCAATTAAAATTCAATGTATTTTTTTCTGTTTTCTTAGACCTCAGGAGTGGGCACTGGAGGACATATTCATGCCAAACTATAGAAGAGAAAGTTAAACCAATAGGTTCACAGCTGAGGTCTGTTTCTTAATGCCACTGCAGCCATAGGCTGTGATTAGACTGAAGTGATAATGGTTGATGCATTGTTAGACGCTCCGAGCAGACTTACAGGAGTGTGAAAAACTCCTGGGAGCCACGGTTCTGCAGGGGCTCCAGTATTTCCTTGACTTTCCCTGCTACACACTACCACATTCTCACATAGAAATATCAAGGCAGGTCCCCTCTGTCTCTGGCAGGAAAGAAAATGATCTGTCATAGTCATGGTCTCCAGGGTAAGACCTAACCACGCCTTATCCCATCTGGAAAATGAGAATTCCTCATGGCTGTATTCCCCACACTCTTCTTACTACAACACAGTAGAAACACTTCGGAAGGTCACAACAGCAAGACACAGGTGCCACAAAAGATTGGGGTTTTGCATAAGATTGCTGGCCGTGTGCCCTCCTGCACTACAAGGACAACAGAGGGTGCAGTGAAAGAGCTGCAAGCTGCAGTGCCTCTGCAGAACAGAGAGAAGCCCCAAGAAAAGCAATGTGGTCCTCTGGTCCCTGTTAGCAGTGTGAATCTTAAGCACTGTCTGACTGTCGGGTTAACATCAACTCACACACTCGATTTTATTATTTGATGAAATGTGACTGCTTTCTGAATAAAATTATAGGGCTTGATAAAAGACAAAAAGAAAAAAGTTCTAGAGCCAAGCACAGCATCAAAACTGAACTCATTAGAATTGTCATCCACAAAACATAAAATAGCTATTATTAGGCAACAAATAGTTGTTTTTTGTTTTTAATCCAATCTACTGATCTGTGACATTTGATTGATGAGTTTAAGCCATTTACATTCAGGTTAATACGTCAAGGCTCTGTGTTAATTTAGGCATTTGCTAAGAAAAAGGAGTAACTCTGTGCGTGTGTGTGTATGTGTTTAGCTTGGACTGTAATGCCACCGGTGACTGGATGTAATTGTGACTCTGCATTTTCAGTTCTGTAGTTGGAAGAGATAAAATCTTTGGTACTTACATGGAAAACCTTCAGGTCCCTTATACAATGCCTCAGTTGAGAGTTCAAATCTCTCAGCGTATCTTTTTTTTTTTTCATCATTTCATCTGATTAATTTAGGAGCAAATTACCAATGTCACTATATTAATTAATGTACCAAAACGTGTCGCCAGCGTCATTTCCTGGCTACACTGCTCCTTCTTATAATTGATTTATTTGGAAAGAGTCAGCTTTTGCTGATCTCTTTAGCCAGATAATTCTAAGGACTATTGATAATCTCTTCTATTGATAATCTCTTCACTATAGGCAATAGTCATCACTGTCTTCATATGTGCTGCAATTAGAATGAATCCCACAAACCACATGGTCCAACAAATTTTTCTTGAAATCCTTGTTCCTCTAAAACCACTCTTTGTAGCAAAAATCTTTCTTAGATAGGATTTCTCGGAGACCCTGAACCAACACCGGATCGATTGAGATAGCTATCTATCTATCTAGCTAGCTATGTCTATCATCTATCATCTATCTAGGGAAAGACAGAGATTTACAGGTCATTTAAAGGTATTTGTTTATTTGATTATGGAGGCTGAGAGGTTCCATGACATGTCACCTGCAAATTGCAGACCTAGAGGAATTCATGATGTCGTTGAAAGACCTGAAGGGGCTGGAGAGCCAACGGTGTAGATTTCAATCTACTTCGAAGGTCTGAGAAGAAAGTCCACCCAGACCAAAAGACCATGTCAGGTGAATGGCAAATTTAACCTCATTCTGCCTTTGGTCAAGCCCTCAGGGGGTTGGATAATGCCTACACAGCTTGGGGAGGGACATCTTGCCCTATCCAGTTCACCAGTTCAAGTGCGGATTTAATCTTTATAACAAACACACTGAAAGATAGCATATAACCCAGTTTCCGGTCAACTCTTGCCCTGGTCAAGAGCATCCTGCCCGATGCTGTGTAAGATGTGGTCTTAATTCCAAATGAAACTTCATTAGAAATTTTCATACCAAAATACATAGATGAAATAATTCCAATTGAACAAGAAGGAACATAGTTATAACTAACATGTGAATTAAGACTTTTCAGCACAATTTTAATAACATAAAGTAAAAATGCATTTAGAAATTATTAGAATGGTATGTATGCATTATGTAAAACAGTGTGAAAGCTAGAGGGGGAATTTATAAGATCCAATGTGTATCACAGAAAAAGTAAGAGTAAAAAGTGAATCATCCTGAACATATGAATTGTGAAAACTTGAAACAGTTATTAGTGATCACTTGGATGCAAAAAACATAAAGAACACTATGAAAATATCTGTTACTATTCTTGAACTATTAAATGAAATTTATAAATTTTTTGTTAGTTTTTGTAATTTATTTATTTATTCTAAAGGTAGAGTGACAGGGAGAGAATGAAAGAAAGAGAGAGAGAATCACTTTTTACTGTTTCAGTCTCCAAATGGTCACGATGGCCGGGTCTGGTCCAAACCACAACCAGTAGCCTGGAACTGCATTTGAGTCACTTGTAAAGAAGGCAGAGTCCCAAGTTCTTGGTCCATCTTCAGCTAATTTCCCAGTGCATAGACAGAGAGTTTTATCAAAAGTAGAGCAGCCAGGATTTGAACTGGTACATTTGTGGAATGCCTGCCACATTGGGTAAATAAAATACAAAATGAAACTAAAAAGCCAATGCCAATGAAGGAAATTGATCCATGGACTCAGCAATTATGGTTCACTAAAAGAAATCACTTGGACAGCAGAATTTCACTGAGAATTCTAGGAAGCAGTCAAGAGAAATGATTTCAACTTTCCACCACCTCTTCGAGAAATTTCAGAAGTAACAGTTTATAACAAATTTTATTAGGTCAAAGATGTTACATTCAAAGAAAACTGAAGACTGTTATGTTTCCACAGAGGCAAAAGTCCTCAATAAAATATTAACAAGTGGAATGCAATAATATATAAAAACAATGATACATCACAATCAAATGAAATTTGTTCCAACCATGCAAAACTAGTTCAACATTAAAAAAAATCAGTATAATCCACTGTCTCAACAGGTCTAAGAAAAGCAAATTACAGGGATATCAATAAATGATAAGGGTTGATAAAATCTAATTTCTGTTTTGATTTAAATTTTTCAATCAAGTGGAAATAGAGGTGAAATTCCTCAACTTGACATAGAAAATGTATAAAATATCTGTAACCAACATTACATTTTATCACTGCTTTCTACCTAGAGTTGGAAAAATGGAGTTTCTCTCTCATTATTCCTTAACATTGGCGTAACATTGACACAGTATGACTAAGTGTGTCAAGACAAGGAAATAAAATTGACAGCATACATATTGAAAAAGGAGAAATGAAAAATGTTTTTACTTATAGATGACAGAATATGCTTATAAGAAATCCCAAATAATGAAGAAATTCGTTAAACCACGGCATGCATATTAAGGTCGCTTTTGTATTTATTAGCACATAAAATTTGTTAATGTCAAATGTGAAAAGAAATCATTGAAGACAAAATTCCAAAATAAAAATTTAGCTATAAATCTCACAAAAACTATATAGAATCAACCCATATGTGGTAAACTAGAAAATTCTAGTAGAGAAAATCAAAGATCTAAGTAGTATTATATTATGATCTTTAGGGAATAAGACAACTCAATATGAAATGGTATGGCATGAACCTGCTTTACACAGATGAACAATACTCTCAAAAGCAGCATTTTTCTAGATTTTGACGATTATTCAACTTAATATTGAAAAAAACTTAGAAAGAGAACCCACACTATCCGCCTTTAAGCTTTGCCGTAAGAGTATATAATCAAAATAGTGCTGCATCGATGAAACTATGAGCACATATGTGGACGGAACAGAGATCACAGAAATAGATCCACACAGATAAACTCTTATTAGCACATGAATGATAAAATTTGGAAAAATAAAATGAGGGTAATTTTTGAACAAATGGTGCAGAAACAACTAGGCAAATACATGAGAAAGAATAGCTATAGACATAAAGCTTCTATCTTCAGAAAATTAACCAGAAATGAACTGTAGACATTCAAATAAAATACAATACTAAGATTCTGGAGTAAGACACAGGAAAAAAATCAATGTGACCTTGTGGAAGGTGATGAGCTTTGAGGTACAGTAGTGAAAGTAACTGAAAGGCAGGTATTTGACCTGCTTATCACGTGCTCTCATTGCACTTCCAGGTAGCTAGGTTCAAATCCAAGCTCAGTCCCTATTAGTGTTAACTGCTTGGATGAAGCAGGGGAACTTCCTAATGATCCATCCCTGCCCTCCATGCAGGAAGTCTGGGTCAGCTTTCTGACTCTCAGTTTCAGTCTGATCTACTCTGGGCTGTTGCAGATATTTGGGGAGTGAGCCAATGGATGAAGACTTTCTGTCTCCTCTCCTTTTTCTCTTATCTCTCTTTCAAGTTCAATAAATTTGAAAAACGACTAAGCAGGCTAGGAAATGCCAGGTTAGTATGCAGAATGTGAACACATATTAAGTACAATACAAAGGCATGATGCTATGTCAGTACCTTGGCATAGCAGGTAAGTCTCTACCTGTGGTGCTGCTATCTCATATGGGGGCCTGTTTGAGTTCTAATGGCCCTTCCTTCCAACTCAGCTCCCTGCTAATGCACCTGGGAAAGCAGTAGAAGTTGGATCAAATCCTTCAACCCTCGAACTTATATAGGAGACCCAGAAGAAGCTACACAGTCCTAGCTTTGGACCGGCCCTGCTCTGGCCATTGTGGCCATTTGGGGAATGAATCAGTGGATAGAAGACTCTCTATATTTTGATTCTTCTCTCTTGGTAAATCTTATTTTCAAGTAAAAAATAAAATGAATCTTAAAAAATGCATGAAACCACACCTGTGAAATGGCATGGAGAAATAGAAGGCACTGATAGAATGAACTTGAGAAGTGAGTGAAGGCTGTAATGCTAAAGGCAAAATAAATTCCTTAAGAATGTTATGTTCTAGGTGACAAAGTACCTTCCTACAGGAATTTGGATAAAAGTACTGGTCCTGCTATGCCTTGCAATCAAATAAGTAAGCTAGTGGTAGATGGCGAAAATCAAGGTGTCTCACTCTTGCAGTAGAGATTACAGGTAAGCAAGTGAGGGTTAGAGCCACAGAAATGAATATGGAACCTTTCAAGTAGATGGAGGAAGCTAAACAGAGAAATACATACATTTGCAAATAGGCATAAGTCAGTCCACATGTATATATTGTTCCTTGTTTTGTCAGGTGAAAGAACGCTAAGCTTGCAGATCTCGATTTCCTATGCTCTCTTCTAGAATAAAGGGCATTAAATGTTTCATGAGAAATGGCTGATTATAGGAATCAAGCAGGAAATATTTAATATTAGCATGAGCTTCTTCTGGTACCAAAAGCTACCCCCCCCACACACACACCTCTCAAGCTGAGTACATAAAAAAATACAGAAGTCTACTGAAAGAGCCTCTAATTTACAAATATTCACAAAGTAAACAACGGAACATATAAAGTGGCGTTGACATAAAACCAAATGTAAAAGAACACAACTCATATTTCTATATTCTTTTAGAGATGGATGATAGCAAAAGAATCTAAACTTCCTAAGTCATAAGGCAAGGATAGTCTAGATTACAAAACATAGGGTAATAAGACAGAATACTTAGAACTCAACTATGAGTGTGGGTATGAAATTATTAGAGAATTCAAAGTATATTTAAGAAGTCATTCAAAAATGGACTTACCAAGATGAAGGAATACCAACGTAGGACAGAAAGTCCATCGTCAGGATTCACTACACTAACAGAATTCAGTTTTCCTACTCAATTAATGAAAAATAAATGATCCTCCCTGCACCACTTGAAAGTTTTGGTAACTTAGTAAAGGAGAGTGGAAGAGTTGCTTTTAATTCCAGGAAAATACATTCCAAAGCTGAAACCATCACGATGCTCAAAGGCATATTGATGCATTTCCTTTAAGTTGGGAAAAACAAATGTTCCCTGGTGCTTCACAACCATTTACTGTCATTCTGGAGCATCTGACACATGTTATGCTGAAATCTTGATTGTGAAACATAATCATCCACATCAGAATAAAAGAAACAGTGTATTGCCAGAAGGAGAGAGAAAATAAACCCAAGTGTTAGAAGAATAAGACAAATCATCAAGAATGGCAGATGTAAGTTAAAGTTACAAAAATCAACATGGTTACCAACGATAATAGCCAGCTCTGTCCTAGAACACAAAGAACATATTCAGAACTGCAGAATAGCTCACCATGGATATGGGCACTGTCTAGATTTAAGGAAGATGCCAAGGGGCATACTTTATAATATTAATGAGAGATACATGACATCTAGGCAATGAGCATATTCTTACAAGAAGATAGAATTTTGGAAAGCTGCGTTTATTCTCCACTTAATTTAGAAAATATGAATGCAATACAAGTGAAAGGCACAGTTTGGTTTTTTCATGAAAGAACATCATCAACATAGTCTAAAATAAATGTCAAAGAGTAAGTATTTGCAAGTACCAAATTTCGCTTTGAGAAAGAATAGTAAAAGAAAGTAATTTGTTCTAGAAAATATTAAGATTGGCCAAGATACCTTAGTAAATGAACATTGCAGTACTGGAAACTGAAGAATAAGTAGACCAAGTGAGAGAGTAAAAATTCTGGGAACAAATTTGATTTTATTGATTATCCAAATGTATTATCATTCATAAGTCTTATAATCACTTTGCAAGGCTAGATGGTGCAGTGTTTGGCAAAAACTAGCTCCTTCCTTAACATCTATGAAAAATAAGAACCAAAGTGCAGCAAGTACCAAAATAATAAGAAATTTATGCAGACAGCATAGAATAATTTTGAAATTAAATTTGTGTAGGAAAAATGCTTTAGAAAAATAGGTATAGTGATGCAATTTCAAGATAATCACGTATTGATTTCTTAAATGCAACTTCAGAAGTAATAACAGGGAAGGGGAGAGAAGGAGAGAGTTTGAAAGAGTGCAATTGAAAGAGGGACTACGACAGGGTGAAACAGGAAGTGGGTCATTGATGACTTGGGCACACTAAAATGGAGTGTTGACTCAAGGGAATAGGCGAATAGGTGACGGTGTGCATGTAAAACGGAAGGGATCATTTCTTCCTACCCATTCACATAAAAATGAGCAAAATGGAGGAATACTTGAAGACACAAGTTACGCAAGGACAAACTAAATGGTTGATTTGTTAGGGAAATATCTAAATATGTCAAGAACAAGAAAGATGTGGATTAAATCAACAAGCATCACTTTGTATTAAGAAATGTAATTTTCCCTGGAGCTGGCACTGCTGTACGACACAGAGCTCTCTCTCCCATCTTTCCTGCCAGCATGCAGACTGATGCTCTGTCACAAAGGATTGAGAGCACTTGAGTGAAATACTTTCCAAACCACAAAGCCAGCAATTCTATGTCTGAATATAAACCTGTCAGGGTATTTTCATGTATATATCCTCACATAAAGTTAGTCATATTCATTGTTTCCTTGCAGTTCAGACAAACTTTAAGAGAATCCTGGGTAAGAGGCACTTAACATCCAACCCTACACAATAAGACATGCAAATGCTCTTCCTCAACAATGACGTCAGGAATTTGGCATTTGTCTTTTGCCATCTTTTCCTATTGTGCAGTTTCCAGGCACAGCTTCTGTTGCTATGCTGACTTTTTCCCTCCAACTCCTCTATGTGATGAGTGGACGTAGTTGCCAGAATGCAGATCCTTATGTATATTGGTATGACAAAGAAAAAGGAAAATGACGCCCTGCTTTCCACTTCAGGAAATCCTAGGGAAATCATTAAGTTACAAGTAAGGATCTTATGCCCAACATCATAACCACTGAGATTGAGATTGTCATGCACATTAGAAAAGGATGCAACAGCCAAGAAGTGAAAACAACTCTTCAAAAAACAACTCTTCAAATTAGAAGTTAGAAATGGAAGATGATTTTTTTTAATTCCAAATTATAATTACATTCTCACAGTGTTTGCAAATGCTTTGGAATTATTGATCATTGATAGTTTGGGATAAGAAATCAAAGTTCCAAGATCACATAATTCTTTAAAATAATCTTAGTTTATACTACTATTAACATTTTATTTATTTGCACATAGTGAGTGACAGAATAATACAGAATTTATCCTTTTATCATAAAAAAATTCTGAATACTTTTCTATTAAACAATGGTAATAAATGTAGGACTTGACTGTACATTTCAATCTTACATACAAATGATCTGAACTTGATATCAATATTTTATACTAGAAATTATCAAGAAGGAATATGATGATGAAATGAAAGCTATAAATCATTTTAAAAATTGAAAGATACTGCCACAAAGATTATCACCCTTAAAATGAAATGTTAAATGACCCAAAGCATTGATTATCCTGCCATATAGGTTTGTACGTGACAAAAATTCTAGGTATAGAAATGGCAGTCTAGTTTAAAATGAAATTGATTGAATGACCAAGGGCCCAATAGCACTGTTTGTTAGCTATTAAGATGTATCACCTAAGATCTTTCTCTTTTTAATTGTTAAAATACTTTGACTCTTTTCCCTGATTTTATGTTTTACTCCATGCTAATACCTTTGTTAAGATAGATTTGAGATCATGTCTACATTTTCCTTTGCATTTTTTCCATTAACATGTTTAACATGAGCCATAACAAAGATAGAAAACTGGAAAATCCCAGTGAACATTTTTGAGTGGTGTTCGTATAATATTGGTATTTTCTGAAAGAAAACAAGCATGCACTGCTTTTATGTCAATGTTTTGAATTTATAAAAATGACTTCTTTAAAAATTTAAATCTTATTAGCATATGATTTACACAATTAGTACAGAGTAGTAAGTCACAAAGGTGAATTGTATTCACGGTGACAGAAAAACCATACTTTGTAGCAGGTCGGGATACTGCACATGCGTACACTAACTGCTTGTTTTGTGAGCACTTCTCTCATTCCTGCTTCTGTCTTGGTTTCGAGAAATGGATATAACCTTCTGGTTTGCCTGCCAGTATTTTCTGCTGTGCTTTCAAGTTTGCATCAATGGATTTTTTTCAAAGCTTTAACATTTATTTCTATGTTGATAGTGCAGCTTTGATTCTCAAAGGAGAATTATAATATATTTTCCCAGTTCCTGATTTCTCAATTGATTTTTGTCAGAATGTGAATGAGAAAAATATATAAGCTTCCCAAAAAAGTGCAGAGAAGGGATCCTCAGATGGATTATCTAAATTCTCCCGAATCCTTTAAATACCTCGTCTCAAATAGAATCTTGATTCTGAGACATGGAATGACTTTTGACTCTACAGCAAGAAACTGGTTTCACAAAATCACCTCCTAATAGAGTATTCTTCTCAGCACCCCATCTGCTGTCATGGAGAGGCAGAGGTGCTATTGTGAGAATCTTACGCTCAACAGCACATGGCTATCCCCATCCTCATGATAAAGTTATGTACATGGTTGATTTTCATCTTCATTCAAAATTTTCTCTACTAGAACAGAATCAATGTTAAAGAACATCAGGCTCTGGGTACCTTGGCTGAAACAATCTTCCTCTTCTTTCTTTGATCTTTTTCCTCTTTTTTCCTCTCCTTATTCCTCACCCTCTTCTCCTTTTCTACTTCCTCCCTGTTCTTCTCATTCTTTTAATTTTTTTAAAAAAAATTATTTGAAAGGTATAATTACAGAGAAAGAAAGGTAGAGACAGAGAGATCTTCATTCTGATGGTTCAAATGGCTGTAACTCCCAGGACTGAGCCATGATGAAGCCACCTTCTGCACCTGGGCATAGGTGCCCACTGCTTTCCTAGGTGTATTAGCAGGTGGCTGTATTGGAAATGGAATAGCCAGGACTCAAAACAGTATGGGATGCTGGCATTCCTAGTAGCCACTGTCCCAGGTACAAAATCATGTCAGCCCCTGCTTTTTAAAAATTTCTTAACCTCATGAGAATAAAAATTGTTCTTGTCATCATAAATTATTTCAAAAATATATAAAAGAATAAATTAGGAAATGGGAATTAGCAACAACTTTATGACCTAGAGATAATTTACCTTGCCTTTAGAATTTGTTATTTTAAAAAACGTATTGATTAGTTAATTTGAGAGACAGAGAGAGTGTCCTGGATGTTGATAAACTTCCTAAATGAACACCATAGTTGGACTAGAGATGAAAACCGGGATGCCAGTTTGTGTCTCCTCTGTGAATGTCCACAACCCAGTTAATTGCATTGTCATCTGTTACTTCCCAATCTATATTAGCCAAATGCTCAAGTCAGGAACTGAGCCAGGAGAGAAACTCTGTCACTCTGATATGGGGCACAGGCATCTAGCCACCCTGCCAAATGTGCATCCCCATATATATCATAACCTTTCCTCTGAATAAATGTGTGTTCTATAAAGTATATAGTTACAGAATTACTTATTAATACCATGTATATTTCTGAGATATTAAATATTTTAAAACACTTTTTTGATATTTGTGTGGTGGTTGATTGCATTAATTTTTTTTCTCTGCACAATTACTCTTCTGATTTCTATTTGTTAATTTTCAGAATTACAAGCCACATTGCAATAAATTACATTGCAAGGACAATATTAAAACTATTTGTACAAGATGATAGGCTGTGTTGGTTTAGCTATTCTTGCTGTTTAGATTGGAATTCTTTCATTTTTCCCTCTGGAATTTCACTCGCTAGAAGTTGACCCATTTTGAACTTAGGTCTTTTATGTCGAAACATTTACTTTTTTAGTTCTGGGTAAGGCATTTAAGACTTGGAAGGCGATCCCATGGAGATCTTGCTAGAATTCCTGTATTCTCTTCAATGCTTAGGGTTTTCTGTCGTATCTTGTTATTCTCTGGATGTTTTCCACAAACTAAATTTAGATGGCTTCCCCCATATTTAGGAAAGATGCTATCTTCATCTTTAGAAAACTCATTCTATGAATTTCAGGAAGTGTTTTGTGGGCAATAGTATCAAAATCAATGATATGAGAGTATATGATATAAGATGTATAGTACTTTCACATCTTCCAAATGAAAAAAAATGACTTCTGCAATCCAGTGTCGTTAGCAAAACAGGGGATGTCTACAGAGCAGTCATTTGTTTCACCTTATTACAGCAGCATCTTTACGCAAGATTTCTAATTCATTTAGAAAAAAAAATTAAAATCACAAATTGTGTTTCTTAATAAAAGATTCCAATCAACAAAAAGATACCTGTTAATGTTTGACTCTCCTGCATTATTTCTACTTCTTGATTATTTTATATTTTATTTGAAAAAGAGAGAGAGGGTGAAGGGTAGAATGGAGAAGGGGGCATGTGGAGAAGAGAAAGGAGATGTGAGGAGAAAGAGAGAGAGAGTCAGAGACAGAGAGAGAGAGAGAGAGAGAGAGATCGATCTAGATAGAACTGGGCTGGTGCAACTTGCTTAATCCAGGTCTCCCCTGTGGTGGTGGGGACACAAGTGCTTGAATGACCAGCTGCTGCCATCTAGGGTCCACGTTAAGAGGAAGCTGGATCACAAGTACAGGAGGCACTCTGATGTGGGGATGTGGGCATCCCAAACAGAAACAAGGCCATTTTTCTAACTTGTTATAATATTACTTAACCAACTGCTTCTGCAGTACTTTCAATCAGTCCCTTTTCTGAGTAATAATTAACATTCTAGGAGACCTTTGTAATATTTAGCCTTATGCATTTTGTTGTGCAATTCATGTTCAGTTCTTTTTCTATCCTTCTGAATGATACATCTTCAAACTGAATTTTTTTCCTAGAGGAAGGCTTTTTTCTTTCCAAACTCATATCCACATACTTGCAAGCCAAAATCAGGACATAGTTACCAGAGAAACTGGGATGCCATAGAGAAAGCACAACCTGTCTCCTGCCTCTCTGGTCTTGATCTGTTTTCCTGCTTGATCAATATTAATTGCTTTTTATCTTTTTTTTTTTAACACATGTATTCCCAATAGCACAAAGGTCTTACAGTTCTTACTCCATAGGTCAGTCCTCATGTTTTTCTCTCCTGTTGGGTTAAAGTGGTGCACAGTACACAGGCTGAAGACATACAATGCCACAGCCAACGGAAAGGTTAAATAATCAATCAACAGGCTATGGAGAATGCTCAGTAATATTGCAATGACTAAGATGTGCATTTTCTTTGGGAATTGGAAATAAAGATCCTCAATGAAGAACTAATGAAGCCAAACTTTACTCTTCTCTGTTTACACATTCCAAGTGGTGCCTGACCTTAAGAAGGTGTTCATTATGTCAGTTCCTTCATGGAAATGCTAATGTCCTTGAATTGTAGTGGAGCTGTGCACTTGGATTTGAGGCCCGTTCTTAAACCACACCTTTCCTTTCTTGTCATTCAGAAAATTTCAGGTAGTTGTAAATAACTTTTTAAATGAAGAAAATACTGGATGTAATTCTCAACATTCTTTTTCTAGAAATGTTAGTGAAGCCAATAACAATTAGATAAAATGGCTCCTGAAATGTAGCCCACAGTCAACCAATTCATCTTCATAAGGCCAGAAAACTGAAGGCCACTTGTTTTACAAATGTAGAGTACAATTTCTAAAGAAATCCTAAGACCAAACAAAATAATACATGAAAGATATCATACAAAATAACTGATTGCCGAATAGTCATCTCCCTAAAGATCCCCCTAACCCCCTAACCTCATCTTCACGGCTTTCAATATGTGACTTCAGGTGGCAACAGGAATGTTACTGGTGCGACTAAATTAAGCATTTTTATGTGGAAGGATAAAGGAAAGATTCTGGGTAACTGGCATCGGAAAACAAGACGTGATTATGGAAGCAGAGAGGTGGTGGTCAGAGGATGGAGGATACTTACTGCGTGCTGGTATTGACAATAAAGGAATGAGTTCAGGTGAGGAATATAGGCAGCCTCTACACATTGGAAAAGACCAGAAAGCTGTTTTTACTGTAGATCTTCCAGAAAATATACAGTCCGGTTAGTACAATACAATAACGATTTCTGATCTCTACAAATACAGCTGATGTGTCAGTGCCACTGAAGTCTTTAAACTGTCATAGCAACAATAGGATGCGAACACCGGAACTAAGTGAAGTCTTTTGCAGGATGTAGCTTTTAATCTTTCAAAACTTCCTAAATAATATTTCATTGAAGAAATATTTAAGAAGAAAACTCTAAGATTTAAGAAGAAAACTCTAAGATAATTTTAGTAGATGGAGAAAAAGCACCAGAGATAGTCCCAATTCATTCCTTTGGCCAAAATGGAATGAATAAGGAACTCTGTCAATCTGAGAAAGAACATTTATAGGAAACTTTCAGGGGAAAATGATAACTAACAAGGAAGGATTGACCACCCTGGAGGTCAGGAGTAAGATAAGGATGTCCAATCTTAACATGTCTATTTAATACTTGACTGAAATTTCTAGTACAAAAAAGAAATTCAAGTTTGTAGGTTGGAAAAAAAAGACAAACAAGTATTTGTGCTCATGAAAAACAAAGAATTATAATATAAATAAATCCAATCACCTGGTAAGTGAATGTAATAAGCTGTTTAGATACATTTATGAAAATCAATTAGGCAGAAATCAATATTTAAAATACCATATACATCAGTATCAAATATAGAAAATAAATTCATGACATATGTATGCAAACATTAGTAAAATGATTTTTAAACTAGGACAATTCAGACTAATAACATAAAGAATAATCAAGATGGGATGCTGTGTTTAGTTTTCAACTACAACTAGATTTAGCCACATGTAAGTGAAAAACTCAAAATATCATTGATACATATCAAACAGGATTTAATTATGATGGTACAGTAGATTATGGAATAATCATTGTAAGGTTAACGTGGTGACTCTAGTACATTTCTTTTTTATGTTCATGTTCAAAGATGCTTGGTGGAGCTCTCAGTTTTCGGCAGTAACATGAAAAGGTAAAAACGGTTATAAGAAATCACCCACTCATCCAGATAGCTCACTTTCAGATCATTGAAAAGCCCGATACAACATCTGTACATAACATATAGGTAGTGCCCAGAATTCAAAAGGAAAGTAAAAATGGTAACATTTTGTTCTATGTGATGTGACTAGCAAAATATGGAGATGACAACTGGGGAATTGCAGGGATTGTATGGGCCTCAGACCAAACCAAATTTAGCTGCTTAGGTGGGGCAGATCGCTCGACCGAGATTCTCCGCAGTTTGGAGTGGCAGAATATATCATTAGTGTGAATGAAAGTTCAAAGTCTGTATGGAGTGAAAAAAAGCTACAAAGCTGATTCCCTTGTGGAATAGAGAAAAGTCCCTTAAATTACCTGAGTCAGTGTTCCATGAATAGTAGGCAATGAGTGAATATTTGATGAATGAATGAATAATTTCTTATATAATATCTTTTTTGCTAAGTACTAAGGATTCTATCAGTGTCAGTTCTCATAGATTCACAGTATTTTGCAAACATCCTCACTAGAGATTCTCTAAAGGCTTGGCTAGTGATTTGGAAGATACACAATTCTCTCTTTTTTTAAAAAAATTGTTTAGACATTTTCTTGTCTGTGAGGAAGCCTTCCAGACTAAAATTGGTTTGAAGATGTTTGATTTCTCTGATAGTCTTCTGCTATTCCTACCATGTATGCCTTTTTATTAACAAAATCTTTTTTTTTATTGTTGTTATATAGATGTTCTCCAGTTGAACAATGTGTCTCTTCCCTGACAAACCTTTACTAAGGAGTATTTAAAAAGCCACAAGATGCACTAAAAAATAATCTAGTAGAATATTTGTTTCTCTGTTTGCAAATCTTTCTGACTTAGTCGTGTCTCCCCTAAACATCTCCCCATGCCCTACAGGCAAGTCTTAGGAATTCAGTGTTGAAGAAACACAGTCTAGCGCATATATTTTCCTTTCCACCAAAGCATTTCTGAGCCTTGGAAGGCTCTCGAGTAGATCCACTGTGTAGAAAATATTCTACAGGATAACTACAGGAAGCAGTTAAAGACAAGTGACAGTTATAGAATAGAAGATGCCAAATAAGTAAGACATTTGTCAGGAAAAAAAAGATTCAGAAAAAAAAAACTATATAAAACTCAATGAGTTTTTTAATCGGTAAGTCAAGATAATTCAATGAAATGCATCTAAAATCAACTTCATTGTTAAATTTTTCAAGTGCTCAAGGAAAAATCAATATTGTCCTCATCTGTCCTTCGTAACACATACACCTTGATATCTCAAAAAGGGCTACTTTTGAAACATAACCAAATGTTCAAGACACGTTGATTGTAAGTGAAATGTTATTGTTATTTTTATATTCCTTAGATTGTGAAATGGCATTCAGAGTGTTTGAGTGTGCCAGTGGCACAGCATTTTTGTTTCACTCTTCTGTATTCTACTGTGCAATGCTGGAGCTAGGATTTTTGCCAAGCACATTTCAGTTTTGGCAACTTCTCTGACAACAGAGAGCATTTGAAAGAGGACACAAAAGTAGGAAGAGGGAAGGCACATTTCTATACTTCAGTGTCATTCCTTTCCTTTATTTATTTATTTGGGGGAGAGGCTTCCTTTTTGTTTAAATAGTGTTATTCCAGCACATCTTCCCACCTGCAGGAGAAATTTGTCAACTGCAGAATACATGTTTCATTTACTGTAAAAAATGGTAACTCCTTACACAAGCTCATTCATCATGAATCCTCTTATTCTTCTGCCGTTCTTCCATGTTTGAGTTATTCCCATCTCTTCATTTTCCTCTAATATTAGTAATTGTGTTTGCTCCATGTAATTTTTAATTGTGAGATGCATTCGTGGTCTCTGGAAATCTTTAGTTCACAAATCTTTATTTTAATTCTTTCTAATATAATAACTCCTTGTTTTTTCTTCCTTCTAATTGTATTCTACATACATTTTGTTATGCCAGGCAGAATAACTGCACTGTCTAGAGAAACAAAATCTCTGTTTATGTATTTAGAGATTCAATTAGCATTTACAAAAAAATGAGTTTTTTGAAAAGTTATTTCTGGTAGCTAATAACTGTAAATCTATTGTGTTAGGCACTACCAGGAATTAAAGGAATTATTTAAATATTTAGATATTTAAAGTAATTGAATACTTAAGAGCCATAATGTATTCAATTCCTTATGAAAATCATAGAGAATGAGGAATGAATTGTGTGGAGGGACAGAAGATAAAAAGAAGGAAATCATTGTCTCTGAAAATCAGAAAGACATGTGGAGAATTTTAATAGAGAATAAATGAGAGAAACTAGATCTTAAAGGGAATATTTGTAAGGGAAATTGAGAGTATGGTAAAGATTTTGAAGCTTAGCCTTGTATAAGAGAAAGCAAAATGAAGAAGATGAAATATTGGAAGAATTTAAGGCATGAACATGCCAATACAGCATAATTGAAGATTTATAAAATACAGTTGGAGGAGATGAAACACACTGGGAATATTAGAGTGCGGCAATATAAGAATTTAAATCACTGAAGATTTGGGGCTCTCTACTGAAAGTACCAGAGAATCATGCAATTTCTGAAGATACTCAATAGTTTGACAAGACTTAGCCTAAAACACATTCACAGTTGACCTGGGTTAGAGAGACCTGGAGACTGGAAGAGTTTGAGAAGCATTGGTGTGAAAACCTGATGCTTCTTTCTCAAACTAGGAGACTAATCTCACTAGAAATTCAGAAATAGTTCAAGAGCTGTGGTTTCAGTACTTAAGCAATGATAGGTACATGTCGTGAGAATCAAGTGTTCGTTTTGAGACCTGAAAATTTTGAGTTGGTTGTCTTACCCCCAACTTGAACACGTGCTTGTACAAAAAAGTAAGGAGTTCAGAGGAGTAAGGAAGAACAAAACTATATCCTCAGACGGATGATGTGCATGACCCCATTGGGCAAAATGGGATCCCACAGAAAAGTGTGCAGGGAGAGATGAAAATAGCTGAGCACTGAACCCTGGAACAAGCAAACATCGAGAGGCTAAACTGAATAGCAGGTTGTTAAACCACTGAACTGGTGGAAATAGAAGGGGTAGTATTCCAGATTGCTTGCGTTTTTTAGAAAGTGCCAACTGAACAACTACCTCCACTGACTCAGAGATAACTGAGATGTGGACTGTAAGACCATCACAGTTTCTTTCAATGTGTTATAGTTGACAACTTCATTGAAGGGGATTCTGTGGGAAGAGATGAAGTTCAAAAGCCTGATTCCAGTGCTTTAAGTCATGATTAGGGAAACGGATTTAGACACATCAAACAGAAACAATTCTCTTGAGGGAGTCTGGCTGTAAAAAGTGTTAAGTGTAATTGGTCTGTGAGATATGGATTAAACAGTCACATTTCAATTAAAATGTATGGCATGGTGTTGATGCACTGATAGGAATTATTCAGAAAAGTGGGAAAGGGGAAAGTGATAATGAACAAAAGGTGGAGAATGATTGCAGAGAAAAGGCCTTTAATATTTAAGAGTAGAATCGATGAGGGAAATGTTAGCCTAAGGTAAGAGTAAGAGTATTTTATCTACTGTAACACAAAGAAAAAAAGAAACACTGCTTTTTGGTGCAAGTGCATATACTTTGGCATATTATTTTGTAGAGCAAAATTATTATTCAGTAAAGCAAAAACCATTGTGGGTGCTTGGATTGAGGGAAAGGAGAGGTTCCTAAATTTTAGAGAGACACAGAATACAATCACCTGAGACAGAATGAGCTCAAGAAAGAAAAGTGTTTGTCTAGAAGCACCGTGGTTTCAGATTTTGCTGAAGCGAGAACAACAACGTTAATATCAATGGCTTTTTAAGAATATCATCCTTTAAAAATATACACTGAACAGATAGATTGGGTTGTTGGATCCCCAATGGAGGGATCTGGAGTTTTGACGGTGAAGACATTATGTAAGTGACTGTAGAACATATGAATGGTGAACTTAAGGAGTGTGATAATCAGTTCAATCTTAGAGGGGGCTAGAGGATTATAGACCTCGCTGGAATCCATGTGCTGTTGGCAAAGCTTTGTGTGTTCTTTCCTCAACTTACTGTAGAAATAAAAAGCCAGGGGAAGTTACAGGCAGAGTCTTATGTGTGAAGTGAACAGGCGAGTGGGAAAAGAAGATGGAAGGAGAAAGTACCTCCTGGGAGGGATCCTGGAGATGGGGTGTGTCTTGAAAAGATAAAGGAAGAGACGCCTAGATTATCAAAAGAGTCTTGGGTTTTTAGGCATTCCCTGACTCTTCCTGGTTTGGGCGGGAGCCTGCTGGGAAGACTTTCCCCATTGGTGGACTCTGAACCAATTAGGAAATGGCTAGACCACCCACTTGAAGGTGTAGCTAAGATTTTTACAGGCTTGGACAATCTCACATGGATTATTGAAGGGGGTAGAATAAAAAGATACAAACTGGTAGTTAAGAGGAAGAACTGGCATTTGAAATGTGGAACTAGTTTGGTGATTGTTCATTAGAGTGTACCGAGTTTGAACTTGGAGCCAAGTAGAAGAAGCAAGGTGGGTGACTGGGTCAACTGAGAGAAGAATTCAAGGTGCTAAAAATCCATCATGTTGAGTGGATTAGAGAATATTTTGATTTTAGGAAAAACTGTATTGTACGATGTAATATTCCAGATGCTTCTGTCTTCAATGAATGCATACATCTGCCCAAGGCAATGGTGAATGACTGACAAAAAGAAAAAAGAATGGATGTATAATCCAATATCACTTATGTCTAACATAGTGATGTATTTCAATGAAAATAAGAAGAGTGTTTTGGAATTGACAATATAGATCAAGGTAGCCTCATCTGACATTTTTGCTTCAGCATGAGCAAAAATAGACTCTCTTTATGAACAATGCAAGAGAAGCAGTGTAGTCAGGTGGCAATCAGATGCATTTAAAAAAAGAAAAGGTGGAAATCATGTAGAAAAAATTCCATTTTAAGGAGCCTATTGCTTATTGCTGATTATAAAATCTAGAGGGAATTCCCCAACGGGGGAAAGAAATGAGATTTTAGGTGAAATCAGGATGTAAACAATCTAATGGACCTCTGGATTGTGACTGAGCTAGATTATTTATTTATTTATTTATTTGACAATCTTTACATAGTTAATTAGGGTAAGAAGGTTCAAGGGCTACAGGAAAGTGGATAATACTAGTTTGTTTTCCATATTGTTTCCTTCATGTTTAAAAGGGGGTATTAAGGGAGAAGGGGGCCACCCAATTTCCCACCCTCCCCAGGTCCCAGATGTAGGGTATGCTCTGAGGTTCTTGCTCAAGTGGTTTTGATTTTCAACAGTTATGAATCGCTGCCAGTCTTGCCACTCCAAGCACTATGAGGTCTTTGAAGAATCCACTGGTTGACATAGTCCATCATAGCTGACATGGTTGGTTGACCTGTTCTGTCTTCTCTTTTTTCTTGGTTAGGGTTCTGAGTCCAGCATTTTGATTTGGGGAGATCTCCAAAGAAACTTTGTCTGAGGTGTGTTCAAACCAGATTCTTGTATGTGCTAGCAAGTACAGGGCCCGGCACAGTCCATTGCCCCAATCAGCTGGCGGTTGCGATTGCTGGGTTGGTTCTGTTTTCACTCCCAACTTCCACTGGAACCAATGGGTGTTGCAGTCCAGCCTGGTTCTGCCCAGCACATACTTGACCCTCGCATAAACCAGTGGGAGCTGCAGCCTAGTTGGAGCGACCCACAATAACCCCCACCAGGCCCGCCCCCTACCCTGGTTAGCCAGTATGTGTAGCAGTAATCCAGTCTGTCCCACACCCCATTCCACCCCAGCCACTGTCCTAGTTTTATGCCCTCCAGTGGAAGTGGTAACCCAAGAGGGATGAGCCCACTATTTCCCTCCCAGACCTCTCCCACTCCCAGATTATGCACTCTCTAGGTAGTTCTGTGGTTTGACTTGACAGAACTAGCCCCCAGTGCCAGCTTCTGCCAGCTGATGCTGTGGCTAAGCCCAAACAGCCATCACCCACTCTAATTTTGTTTGCACCAGTAGGAATAATCAGCCCAGCCCGGCTTTTCCCTGATTTAGTCCACATGAGGCGCACAGGTGTTGTAGCTCTGCCTAGTCTGGTCTGCCCCCGTCCCAGCCCACGCTTTCCTGTGGGAGTAGCCGTCCAGCAAAGGAACCCTCCCTTATTCCCCTGTTGGCTCTGCCCCCTCCCTTCCTTGTTCTCACACTTGCTGGTTGGGCACTGCGGTCCCTCCCAGTACAGGCAACCTCACCTTGGCATTCCGTATCATGCACTAGTGACTGAGGTAGATTAGGAAGGAAGGGATATAGGCAGAGTATTGGTGTTCCCAAAACATCCATGTCCTAATTCCTGGATTTATTGTGTGTGACTTGGAAAGAAAATGAAGTTCGCATCAAGGTTGTACCCTCTAAAACAGGTGCACTTCCTTAGAGTATCGGAGTGAATCACATCTAATCCCAAGCATCTTTGAAAGCTAAGCATACTCTCTTGCTGCAAGCAGACTAGAAATATGGAGAGAAAATGCGGGCAGATTAGGACAGAAAAGTCAGATTTGCCTTTGTTGTGTAATAGGCTGAATAGGGAATTAAGAACCTGGGATAATAATGACATCTGGGGGCCCGGCACGATACCCTAGTGGTTAAAGTCCTCACCTTGAACATGCGAGGATCCCATATGGACACAGGTTCTAATCCTGGTGGCCCTGCTTCCCATCCAGCTCCCTGCTTGTGGCCTGGGAGGGCAGTTGAGGACAGCCCAAAGCCTTGGGACCCTGCACCCACATGGGGGAACAAGAGGAAGTTCCTCGCTCCTGGCTTCAGATTGGTTCAGCTCCAACCGTTGCAGCTGCTTAGGGAGTGAACCATCAGACCGAAGATCCTCTCTGTCTCTCCTCCTCTCTGTATATCTGCCTTTCCAATAAAAATAAATGAATCTTTAAAAAAAAAAAGAAAGTCAGTTATAGAATGAGAGAGAGGACAGAGAGAGAGAGAGAGAGAGAATCTTACTTCAGTGGTTCAATTTCCAGATGATCCAATGGCCTAAGTTAGGCAAGTGCAAAGTCAGGAGCTAGGAGCTTCATATGGGCTATCCATGTAGGCATCAGGCTGAGTACTGAGCCACCTTTTGCTGTTTTTCCCATTAGCAGGGAGCTGCTTCTTCTTCTTCTTTTTTCTTTTTTTAAGAAATTGATGAAAATACACTGCTTCTTAACCAGTCATTGATACAATAATAAACCTGAATTAACTGACACCCATGAAATACTTTACCCAACAGAAGAATGTACTGTTCTTTGAAGTGTGATTAAAATATTTACAAAAAGTAGACACATCTGAAAACATAAACATGTATAGAAAAAAGTAGGCTTTCTGAGAGCACTGCACAAAAATGATGCAAACATGAAAAGTGTGCAAATGTTTGAAAAGAGTAAAACCATTTTAAAATAAATTATCTATCAGTGGTAAATTATAAAGAAATTATAAAATATTTCGATTAACGGTGCTGGACCTTGTACCAACAAGCACACACAAGAATCAGGTCTGGGATCACCTCAGATGAAGTTTCTTTGGAGATCCCTCCAAGGGAACTGCTGATCTCAGAACCCCAACCATGAAGAGACTGTCAGCCAGTGGATCCTGAATAGATTTCATCACAATTGGAACAGCGAGATTGGCAGCAATTCAGAACTATTGAGCCATCACCCTGCTTGACCCTGGGAGCATGCCTCACATCAGAGACCTGGGATGGGTGGGAGGCAGGGTGGGGCTTCTCTCTTTGTTTCTCCCCTGTCCCCAGTTACAGGGGAAAAAAATGATGATATTAGTGTGAAAACAAAGGTATTACCCACTTTCCTGTAGACCTTGACCCTTTGCACCCTAATCAACTATGTAAGCTTATGAAGAAAGAAAGAAAGAAAGAAAGAAAGAAAGAAAGAAAGAAAGAAAGAAAGAAAGAAAGAAAGAAAGAACATTTGAAAAGTAAGATTATTGAAAATCAAATATGTCAATATTGTCCCTAAGACAAAAAATAAAGCACAATAAGAAGTAGAACAAACATAATAACTGCACAGTAAGAAACTAGTATAAAGTAAATCAATGTGATAAATCTTTGAAGCAAAATATGCTTATTTAGCAAGATAGAGTTAATGAATCTTAATTAAATTAAGCAAGCAAAAAATTTACCCATATCAGAAAAGGATGTGATATCACTACAAGTCATGTAAATATTAAGCAGGCAATATATGAATATTCTGAGCACTTTTATATTCTTTTACAATAAAATGAACTACAGAAGAATTAGTCTGAATATCATGTATTAATGAAAGAAAATTTATAGTTTAAAATTTTTCTGCAAAGAAATCTACATTCCCAGAAGGCTGAACCAATAAATTCTGCCAAATATACAACAAGGAAATGGGAATTTTATATAAAATGTATGTAAAATATAAATATTAACAAATGTTAACTTGTATTTTACAGGAATTTTATATAAAAGGTAAATATGTGTAAAATACAAATGTAAATGTTAACAAATGTTAACTTATATTTAAGAGACAAATAGTACTGTGATATCAGAAATGTTGTATGTTTTAACTAACAGAGAAAAATCCTTCAATCATCTAAACCAGATTTCTTTGTTAAGATTTACTTATTTTTGTTGAAAAGGCAGATTTACAGAGAAACCAGACACAAATGTTTCATCCACTCATTCCCCAAGTGGCCACAATGGGTGAACCTGAACTGACCTGAAACCAGGAGCCTGGGGCCTTTACAGGTTTTCCACATGGGTGCAGGGTTCCAAGTCTTTGGACCATCTTCTACTGCTTTCCCAGACCACAAACAGGGAGCTGGATGGGAAGTGGAGCAGCTGGGACATGAACCCGCACCTATATGGGATGCTGACACAAACAAGGCAAGGATTTAGCAAGTGAGCCATCATACCAGGTCCTACACCAGACATTTTTAACAAAAATTTTCATCAAACCAACTAAATAGAATGTAAAAATAATGATACAGAGAATTAACAGTCTTTCTGATGTTATAAGGTTGGTTTAGCTATGACATCGGCACAAGATTTGTTTAACAATCTATAGTTTATGAATGTAATAATTGTACTCCCAAAGTAAAAAAGGAAATAATTGACTAAACTTTAAGTCTGTTTTAGAAGTAGAAGGAAACAATGTGATTCAGGCTTTTGTGAAAATTCTCAGGTAATATCGAAGGTCATACTGAAGCACAAAATATTTCTTTTATATTAAAAACAAATCACAGATGTCTACTGTTACATTTATTAAGTGTAAGCTGATTATTTTAAACATTACATTTTAAACATAGGTATGGTATTTGGTCTAGAAAGGAAGAAATAAAATATTCTTTCCACCGACAAAATGAGTATCTATGCAAGATTTGTTGAAGAATTCATGACTAGGGGCCTGGTGCTGTAGACTACTGTTTAAAGTCCTCCCCTTGCATGAGCTGAGATTCCATATGGGTACCAGTTCAAGTCCTGGATGCTCCACTTCCCTTAGAGCTCCCTGCTTGTGGTCTGGAAAAGCAGTAGAGGATGGTCTAAAGCCTTGGGACCCTGAACCTGGGTAGAAGACCAGGAATAAGCGCCTGACTCCTAGTTTCGCATCAGCTCAGTTCCAGCAATCGGGACCAGTGAGACATGGGAGATCTTTCCCTGTTTCTCCTCCTCTCTGTAAATCTGACTTTGGAATAAAAATAAATAAATCTTAAAAAAAAGAATTTATGACTAATAAAACTAAAAAGAATGGATATGCTTAGAATGCTTCAAGATGAAAGGTGAGGAAAGGCGAATCCACCAAAATAAATTAGGTTTCTATTAACTGGCAATAAAAATATCAGTAATTGAAATTTTAAGAACTCATGCTCTTTAAAATAGCACAACAATATATGATAACAATCAGGGATAACATTGGTAAAAGAAAATAAAAAAACAGATCTGATCACAGTTTACTGCAAAATATTTCTGACAGTAATTGGAAGAGGCCTAAATAAACATTGAAGTGTATCAAACCAGTGGACTACAAGATGACCAAGATAGCATGTGTTTCTTAGCATAGATTCAACAATACATGAAAGCGATTTAGAAGGGTGTGGACTAATGCTTTGTTAATACTGTTCACGCACAATAGAGCTAAGTAATGGAAGGCACAGCCAAGTTGTTCTTCTTGGGGTGGAAGAAGCTAAGATGATGTACAGGGTAATTAATTTTATTTGAACACATCATAATAGACTAATGGTTAATGTAATATAAACATGGAGGATTACATGTAGAAGCATTTGAAGAAACATTTATGCATGTGTGGTTAATATGGAAGTGTTCTAAAAGGTAGAAAAATGAAGTTGATGTCAAGACTTTGAAATCCATGCATGAATTTTGCACAATGTATATTTTGCATGAGTTCTTTAAAAATATTTATTCTTATTGGAAAGTCAGATTTTACAGTCAGGAGAAAAGACGGAGAGGAACATCATCCATCCACGGATTCACTTTCCAAATGGCTGCAACAGCTGGAACTGGTTCGATCAGAAGCCGGGAGCCAGGAGCTTCTGGGTGACCCACTTGGGTGTGGGGTCATGAGGCTTTGGGCTGGCATCAAGTGCTTTCCCAGCCAAAATACAGGAGCCGAATAGGAAGTTAGGCAGTAGGCACTTGTACCCATAAGGGATCCTTGTGCTTGCAAAGGGATGATTAGTCAATTGAGCCCTCATGCCAAGCCCTTGATTCTATTTTAGTTCCGTGGACAGGGGCGGTACTCAACAGCTTCTCACTCATAGCTGCCAACTGCAAGTGGTTAAGCCCTTGTCCTTTAGCTGGAGTAGCTGAAGTATTTCACATTTCATCCATTTCAACTGACTTTCCTCCCAGATGAAACATTTGGTCAGTCTGTTCCCATCTGTTTTATCTGTTCTTGCAAAATCACCTTGTTCGCTATTTCACTCTGATAACAGATTCTTAACTATTGAGAAAGCTTCTCCCTGTCTCCCATGCCCTGCGAGTCCTCTCTTCTTGGCATTATTTCTTGTTTGCTGATCTAACAGAATCGTGTGTTTTTGACAACTCTAGTTGAACAAAGATTTTTTTAAAACTGTAGCATTCAGTTACATGTTATTGTTTTAAACTCTTTTAAGATTATTTATTTGAGCCAAGGACCAAGAGACAGAGCTCCCATCCACTGGTTCACTTTCCAGATGTCCACAATGACTGTGGCTGGACCACATGAAACCAGAAGCCAGCATCTCAGTGTAGGCCCCTCTGTCGGAACACAACCACTAGAATCACCAGTTCAGTCTTCCAAGATCTGCGTTAACCAGCAACCTGGGGTCAGCTGCTTGAACTCAGGCACTCAGCTACAGAATGCTGGTTTGTTCATCACTAGGACACATGTCAGCCCTGACATATTTACTTTGAGTGAAGCTATTAAACAGTCATTTTATGATCATAAAATAGGAAAACAATTTGCATGGCTCTTGGGACATCAAACCTAACAACGGCTCACCCAGCTCCTGAGAAAGGCCAAGGCTTTATACGTATTGACAAATTGCCAGCTGCCTGTGTCAACAAGACCTGCCTTTCTCACTTGAGCCTCTTACTGGCCTCAGCACCAAAGAGCTTTTCTATTCCTCTTCTCATTTGGAGGTTTAACATTTGTCAATTGTAAGAGTTCACAACCTGACTCTATTCTCCTCTGATTATTACTGCCAGACCACTCATCTCTAGTGGTTGCTCTGACAACGGGTGAAAAACAATGGATTAACTACTTTCCAAGAATATCTCTCAAGCATAATTAATTCCTACCTCCTGCATCACCACCATTCCTTTCTGCTAAATTTCTCTTCTCACAGTGCTGGGAAGACTCCTGCCTTCACCTTTCTCTTTTATGACATCTTGATACAACTAGAGGATTTTTTTCCTCTTACCTTTTGTTGTAGTTGTTGTCGTTAGTGGCTTTCTTGATTGGGAATAAATAAATAAACTAACTAACTAACTAGCTCAGACCTCAAGAATTCTGTGGCTCTCAATGTATTATCATTCAGAATTCATTATCACAGGAAGAACATTTTAGTAAACCAAGAAACACCAGTTTGAATTAGAGAAAACCAGAATTTTCTCCTGTGAGAGCAATTCGTAGATATAGTTACGCCTTGGTTCAATATTTGTTGTATTAACTGTGAGTTTTCTAACTTCTGCAATAAGCAGCCTTACAATTGAAGTAGCCTAATGAAATATACACAGATATATAATGTATTTATACATAAACATACATATTTAAACATTTTGTGCGTGTGTGTGTGTGTGTGTGTGTGTGTGTGTGTGTTTTCCGGTTCATTCAAGCTCTAGTAGAGGTATTGGTGGTCTAAGACGTCACCTGCGAAACTCTGGACTCCAGGACTCCAGGTTTCTTTCCATCTCACACAGTCACAATTCCCCAACACCTTGGAAATGTCAAGGTTTCCTTACATTCTGTGGATCTGGTTGGCTGGAGATCAAAGAAAGAAAGGAGGAGAATCTCAAGGCAGTCATTTAGTGTAGAGTTCAAGTGGCAACATGACTTCATATATCCAATTGGTGACAACTAATCTGTGGTCATATCTTACACAGAGAATCAAAGAAATCTGCATGCTTGTGTTCCTGGGCATTTGTCGATATCAGTCCACGGACCAGTCACTTAGAGGCCATCATTTCACCGTGTGCCAAAAAGACCCTAATGAGAGGTTGTGACGATCAACTATATTATGATGAGTGGAGGAGAGCTTCAGATAAAAGCACCATTAACATAATGGTTTGCAATTTATGTGTAATATCAGCTCATTAATTTTTTCTGGGAAAGGAAAGTAGAAATCAAAGAGGGTATCAAGATATGTGAACAATCAAATCAACTTCTGAAGAAGATTTCAGATGGAAAATCCCCTAAATCTTCCACTGCAATGGCTCTAAATGCTGTGTGTTATGCAAATATAATTGACTAGTATATTCAAGCATGAGAAGGCAGTAGGAAATTACTGGATTTATTAGGAAAAAGGCTGATCTCCCATGCCTCTCCTTTAATGCTATTATAGATTTGAAGAGCAAAGTACAATAGTAAAATATTTTCCTTTTTTTTAAAGATTTACTTAACTTTTATTGGAAAGTCAGATATACAGAGAGGAGGAGAGACAGAGAGGACAATCTTCCGTCCGCTGATTCAATCCCTAAGTGGCTACAAGGGCCAGAGCTGAACCGATCCTCTTCTGAATCTTCCTCATAGGTGCAGGGTCCCAAGGCTTTGGATTGTTCTCAACTGCTTTCCCAGGCCACAACCAGGGAGTTGGATGGGAAGTAAGGCTGCCAGGATTAGAACCAGTGCACATATGGGATCCGGGTGTGTATAAGAGGAGGGCTTTAGCTGCTAGGTTACTCCGTCTGGCCCAAAATATTTTTCTTAAAAATTAATCAATCATCCGCATTCATCGGCTTAGTTGTGTCAATTCCTAATCCTCCCATCCTTTAGAGAAAAGGATATGGGATAGAAGACAGAAACATCAGAATGCTATCTTAGGGTTGTTATTTGTTAATGCTTACTTCCACTATATTTAGCCCAGTAAAATTATTTATGTTACAATCCACTATAGTGCCACAAAATTTGAGAGCAAATGCTCAATCCTATTGCCATCCCATTGGCCTCCATCCTAGCCCTTTCAGAAGTTTTAGAGGAAGCGTCCTCTGGTTGGTAGAGGAGTATGTGGCTTGCTTTCTGTGCTTCCCTTTCCTCCTCATCCTCACATCTGGCACGAGCTAAAACCTGATGGAAAGAAGAGGAGCCATCCTACCAGACTGAGTGAGCCCACTTGGTGAAACTGAGTTAGTAGCTCATCTTCCTTGGTTACCACCCTTGGTCTGGTTCTTCAGTCTATGTGTGAGCAGTTGGAGGCTGAAAGGAGACTCATGGAGAAGCTAAAGCCTGTATAGCATCAGAATCCCTAGGCACCATCTTTTCTAAGATGTATTTATGCATTTGAAAAGCAATGCCATGAAGGGGTGGTCAGCAAGAGGGGAAGGAACAAAAGAGAGAGACAAGGGGGAGAGAGAGAGCTCATGTGTTTACTACTGCCTCACTTCTCCAAGTGATCTTAAAAAGTAGGCCAGGCCAAGTTCAGGAGCCTGAAACTCCATCCTGAGTTCATCATCCACTGGCTTCCATAGCACATTAGCAGGGTGTTGGGCAGAAAGTACAACAGCCAGAAGAATTTGCACTAGCACCCTGCTGTAACAGCGGTTTAACCCTTTTCCATGTGGAGTTATGACCAAATCTCTGGCTTGAGGCTGAGCTGGCTGGCCCACTCCACATTTCTTAGAAGCACTACTTGTCTTGCCTGTAAGTTAGCAGTCTCTAACTTGACTCCCTGTAGCATGTACTCTGGATTTCTGTGTTGCGCTTACAGCCTGACTGGTGTGCCAGGTAGATGGGTGCTGAGGGAGAGTATGTGGCTAAGGTGATTTCTCTTTCCCTTTTAGCAGCACAGCCACACTGCTTTTGTTAGATATATCCAGTACATCCCAGTGATGCTGATTCTGATGGGACCATGGAGCCCAAGTTTCTATCCTGGGCTGGATAAAATGCCTAATCCCCCATCCCTAGCTGAATAGAAGTGAGAAGAGATTCAAGCAAAGACAGGCTCAAAGCAGAAGCCCTGGCTAAGAAGGCATTCAAACCACCCTAGTGAAGAAGGAAGGAAAGGAAAGGAAAGGGAAGGGAAAGGGAAAGGGAAAGGGAAAGGGAAAGGGAAAGGGAAAGGGAAAAGAAGAGAAGAGAAGAGAAGAGAAAAGAGAAGAGAAGAGAAGAGAAGAGAAGAGAAGAGAAGAGAAGAGAAGAGAAGAGAAGAGAAGAGAAGAGAAAGAAATTTGGATGAGGGTTCTGTCAGTGAGGACAGAGAAGTCCAATGTGGGCCTCACTCATTCAGCTGAGAATTGTCACTTGAATTCATCAGGACTATGCCAGGATGAGTACAGCCATGGTAAGGTGTGCACTGATGTGGACCACATGGCCTCAAGGCAGAAGCAGACTTGAAATAAGCATTTACCTTCAAATGCCTTGCACATGGCTGCTCTGGGTGTGCCACACTGACAGAAGTGCACAAAAGGAAACACACGATAGGATTGTGAGTCAGTATCCAACCTTGGGAGACAGAACCAAGGAGACAGTGGAAGGGGCTCATTAGGGGACTTGTCTCCCACACTAACAGAGGCCAAGAAATCCCAAGACTTGCCCTGTACAAGGCGGAGCCCCTGGGATGTGGGTGGCACGGCTCACAGAACGGATTAAGCATTCCTTCTCAGAGAATCTCAAACCCAGGGAGCTACCGGTGTGTGTTTCAGAGGAAAAAGGATAGAGATCCTGGAGTTCTGACATCCAAAGGAAAAGGGAAACCACGCCCTGGCTGCACGAGGGAGGGAAACAATACCCCTGTTCCTCTGTCTCTGTGTTCTGTGTGGGGATGGGATGGCTCTAACGGAGGTCAGGTGTTCCCCACTCACATCAGTTTCCTCCCGAAACACTCCACAAGTACACCCACAATGTTTCCTTAGCAGTTCTCTTGGTATTTCTTAATCCAGTCACATTCACAACTAAGTGAGTCATCAATGTTAGGGGCTGGACAGAAAAGCCATGAAGATGGTAACAGTGATAACTTATATTAAACTACACCAGGCTTTTCTCTACTTCCTGGACATTGATTGCTACACGGTGTGCAAAGAAATCTCCCAAGAATCTTGTTTGAGACAGTGTGATACCACGATCCTAGGAGTGCAACATCCTTCCCAGTGTCTGTAGCCACCCCAGCTTGTGGTGCTGCTCTGGCTACACTACTGAGTAAGTCATTCATGCAAACTCGCTAATGCAGGTGTTATTGTTATCGGTATTTTACAGATAGTGAAACCCAGGGGAGGAAGGAGGCAGCCTATATTACAACACAGCTCATGGCAGTTAAATGGGGCCAGTTCTTGTAGTTCTAGAGTCAACTTTTATACATCCTTGAGTGATAATTATCTTAAATTCAGTCTGAGGGAAGATTTTCCTGAAAGTGAGAGCACATGAGAAGCTTGCATTGGAATAGATGTAAGATGGAAGGGATGTCAGGATGAGCAAAGCTGTGCAAGGGGTGTGTGGAAGATTGGATGGAGATAGATAACTGAAACAAGGAAATGAAATGCACATGTTGTGGATGTGAGTTATGGGGCGGAGGGGAGGAGCATGGGAACAAGCAGGTGCACAGGGAGATTCTGAGGATTTCAGCTCCTATACAGAGTGGGACAATACGACCATTCATAAAGAGGCACAACTCTGAAGACAGCTTGTGTTGAGAACTGCATGGAGGGGAGGCAATGGCTATGATAGACTATGGAGAAACATACTATCCAGATTATCCATCCATGGCTTGGTGTGGCTCCTTACCAGGTCTCAAAATAGTCACTAAGCACTGTCTAAAACTGCTACAGTCAAGAACATCATCACTTATCAGTCCTCACATCAGTGATGAGGTTGGGGGCGCTGCTGAACCCAGGTTCCCTTTGGATATCCACCTCTAGCCCACATGACTAACCTTTCTGTCCTTTGTTTGTCCATGTTAATGGCAAAGTATCTTCCCTTGTGGAGGGCAAGAGAATATTGAAGGGAGAAGGGATATGTGATCTCTGTCCAGGAATTAAACAATATCTCATTTCTAGCACATCTTGATTTGGCATGTGTGTTGAACAGTGCCTTTAGTCACAAGGGTAGGGGATGTCCAGACTATAGGCTGTACAGGTCCACAAAGTCATTTGTTCTGGCTCTATCAAAGCAACCTGAGGGGCGACTTGAAATTTGGTGAAGATGCTGGTATTGTGGCACAGCAATTTAAGCCATCTCCTGAGATTTTGGAATCTCATATGGGTGCTGGATAATGTCCAAAGTGTTACACATTCTCCCTTGCTGATGGAAGGCCTGGGAAAACAAGAAGATAGTTCAAGTTCTTGGGTCCCTGTCAGCCATGAGGTTTGCTCTAGTGGATCTCTCTCTCTCTCTTTCCCTCTCACTCTCTCTCTAACTGATTTTTAAATAAATAGCAGGCCAACTTTTTAAAAGATGTATTTATTCTAATTGGAAAAGTGCATTTACAAAGAGAAGAAAAGACAGAAAGAAAGATCTTCCATCTGCTGCATCCCTCTCCAAATGGTTGCAATGGCTGAAGCTGAGCCAATCCAAAGCCAGGAGGCAGGATACCTCTTGAGATCCCTGTGATGGTACAGGGTCCCAAGGAATTGAGCCATCCTCCACTGCATTCCCATGCCACAAACAGGGAGTTGGATAGGAGAGGGGGCAGCTGAGACAAGAACTAGTGTCTATATGAGTTACTGGCCCTTAAAGATGGAGGCTTAGCCAATTAAACCACCCTACTACTGTACTAGCCACTTATTGGCTTAAATTTTTTTTAATTCTTTAAGCTAATAATTTTGTATGGCCTGCAAAGGATGTTATAAATGTCTAAATGGCCTTGGCATTATGAGCATTGTCTGTCCTTAATGTGAAATTACTTGTTAAGTTGAGGTCCTGCAGTTGGCAGTACTACCAGCTTTGGGCTGACCAGCCCCAGTGATGCAGCCATTTGGGAAGGTAACCAGCTGATGGAGCGTCTCTCTGTCTCTCCCTCTCTCTCAATCACTGTACTTTTCAACTAAATAAATGTCATCTTCCAAAAAAAAAAAGGATTTTTTCTTTCATATTCAATTCTTTTTTTTAAAGATTTTTTATTTATTTTTATTACAAAGTCAGATATACAGGAAAGACAGAGAGGAAGATCTTCCGTCCGATGATTCGCTCCACAAGTGAGCGCAACGGCCGGTACTATGCAGATCCGAAGCCAGGAACCAGGAACCTCTTCCGGGTCTCCCACATAGGGTGCAGGGTCCCAAAGCATTGGGCCGTCCTCTACTGCTTTCCCCGGCCATAAGCAGGGAGCTGGATGGGAAGTGGAGCTGCTGGGATTAGAAACGGTGACCATATGGGATCCTGACGTTCAAGGTGGCTGCTAGGCCACGCCGCTGGGCCCTCATATTCAATTCTCAAAATTGGTTTTGTCTCCAAGACACAGCAGTCACCATTCTCTGATTTACCCAAGTTTCAGAATTAACCAATTAGTTGGCTATCCCAATATTGGGTGGAAAAACAGGAAGTCAAGTGCCTCCTGAACAGAAAGGTCAACTTCAGTCCAACTCATTAAATGAAAGACAGCTTTGACAATCCACTTCCTACTTGCTTCCAAGAAACAGCCATCCACTATTGGCTTGAGCACCTTTTCCCCTTGCTCTTCTCTCCTCTTAACTACCCCCACCATGACCACTTGTGGAGTTGAGAGTAAGTTCAGCAGTTATTCAAACAGATATGCATTTAAATCTAACAATTTCCTAAAACATTTTTGTCAAAACACTGAACTAAGTTCTTACTGCAAATCCAGGGCATTCATTTAAATTCCCTGAACCTTGCCAATATATTGCACATAGAATTTGATTAAAATAGATGTCTATTGCCCATGCAGTGATGATTAAAACGTAAGCAGTTCCATGTACAAATGTATTTAAAATAAACTGGAAAAAGCTGGCCATTGCTGATGATAAAGGTAATACATCTCAAAATTTATTGCATAATTTTGTCCTAGTTACAACAATGTACAACCACTACAGGCAAGGCTGCTTTTCACAAACAGATTTATTACTTCTGGTTGCTCTTCTATTGCTTTCAATAAGAAATGCCAAAATAACTGTGATTTAAAAGTGCTATCAGCTGATTTGAATGCTCAGTAGATTCAGTGCATCATAATAAAACTTGCCTTTAAGTGTTGTACTTAGAAGAAAACACTGTAAGGGCTTAAATTCCCTGCTCTGCCTGCACGTTTCTGGGGATGTATTTACTGCAGACCACTCCAAGTCAGTCTTACCTATCATATTTGCATATTCATAAGGCTGCCAAAAACTTGGAAAGAGTTTTCACTGAGTTATCCCACTTTAAATATTAGGACTTGTCAATGTCCACTTGATGCAAGTTTTGAGTGGCACTTGCATCCTTCATCCGATGTTATGGGTCAGAATTTCTGTACAAGACAGCTGAGAGACTCCATCACAAATCAGTCCTGGGCCTCCGAATCCACAGCCTAAGATCCTTCCAGAAATTTCAGTGTTGGGGGTCAGTTCCTCTCCCAAGAAGAGGATTCAAGACCTCTACTAATGGCCCTTTTTTGCTGAACAGTGGAGAAATGCAGAAAGCCGTGGCAGGCTTTCTTTTCTTTTCTTTTTTTTTAATTTATTTTTGACAATCTTTACATAGTTAATTTGGGTAAAAAGGGTCAAGGGCTACAGGAAAGTGGGTAAGACTATTATTTCCACATTGTTTTCTTCTTGTATCTGAGGTAAAGGGGGATATTGAGGGAGAAGCCTCACCCAGTTTCCCACCCACCCCAAGTCCCGCATGCGGGGCGTACTCTGAGATACTGGCTCAAGTGGATTCAATAGTTCACCAGTTTCGAAATTGCTGCCAATCACACCTCTCCAAACACGATGAGGTTGTTGAAGAATCCATTGATTGACATTGTCCATCATAGCATCTCTATTTGCCTGGTATTTTGTTGCCTGTCCCTTCATGGTTAGGGTTCTGAGTCTGGCATTTCAATTGGGGAGATTGCCAAAGAAACTTCGTCTGCAGTGATCCCAGGCCAGACACTTGTATGCACCAGCAAGTACAGGGCCCAGCACAGTCCATCACGCCAGTCAGCTGGTAGTTGCAATTGCTGGGTTGGTTCTGTTTTCAGCCCCGCCTTCCACTGGAACCAATGGGTGTTGCAGTCCAAACAGTTCTGCACAGCGCATACTTGGCCCTCACATAAACCAGTGGGAGATGCAGCCTGGTGAGTCCCCCACCAGTCCCACCCCCTACCCTGGTTTGCCAGTATGTGTAGCAGACCAGTCCAGTCTGTCCCACATCCCCCCTGGCTCTTGTACATGACAAATGGCATTGAAGCTTAGTACCATCTAACCAGCTCAACAATCAAGCCCTCTCGGGTGTTGTTGAGTGCTTCTCTGTCTAGCCACCCCAGCCCCTGCCCTAGTATTTGTGCCCTCCCGTGGGAGTGGTAACCCAAGAGGGGGGGACCCACTATTTCCCTCCCAGGTCCCTCACTCCCGAATTGTGCATTTTCCAGGCGGTTCTGCAGTTTAACTTGACAGAATTAGCCCCCAGTGCAAGTTTCTGCCAGCTGATGCTGTGGCTATGCCCAAACAACCCTCGCCTACTCTAATTGTAGGTTGCACCCATAGGAATAATCAGCCCAGCCTGGCTTTTCCCTGATCTAGTCCCCATGAGGCGCACAGGTGTTGTAGCCCTGCCTAGTCTGGTCTGCCCCATCCCAGCCCACGCTTTCCTGTGGGAGTAGCTGTCTAGCAGGGGAACCTCCATTTATTCCCCTGCTGGTTGTCCCCTCCCTTCCTGGTTCTCACATGTGCTGGATGGGCACTGCAGTCACATCTGGCACAGACAACCTCATCCTGGCACTCTGTAGTGTGGACTGGTTTTTATAGCAACCAAACCTGGCTCGACCCTTACCCTGTTCTGGTGCTCGGATTAGCCAGTGATGACGTTAACTGATTAGCCTGGTCTGCCCCCGATCCATGCCTACTGTATGCTAGTGGGAAACTTGTTGTGGCCTGCTCTGCGCTGTTTCCATTCATGCTTCTTGCTCTTACTTGCCGGGTCTGTATCCTGCCAGAGGAGTTGCCCAGGCTCCTGCATCAGAACCTCTCCCGATGCGAGATTCTGCGCATACCAGTGGGTCCATGAGCCAGCCCTACTCAGTTCCTGACTAGCCTTGGACCCAAGCTGGTTCTTGTTGTTGGATGTTTTAGCCCAGCCACGGCTCGTCCAGTCCATTCCCACATACGGCTCACAAATGGTTCAGTAGGGGTTGCGTCCTAGCCTAGTCCGTCCCACGTCTACGTGGCAGGCTTTCAAAGCAGGTGTCAAAGCTGTTTTGCTACAAAAATGTTTTTTAAAACTAGGGCAAAAGCACGTGTGTGTGTGTGTGTGTGTGTGTGTGTGTGCGTGTAATTACATTTCTATGTGTGTATAGGAGCTTCTCAGAGTGAAATTAATCAACCTGTTTTTGAGAGTTAGACTATGTTTCTAACTTGAATCCACAGCTACTGTGGTTCAAACATATTTATGGAGGAAAAGGTACTTATTTCTGATTATTTCTAGTTTCACAAAAAAAATCTGCAAAGACAGGATATTAATTTAGGGCTTAAAGTTGTGAAGGCATTTTGGTAAAATATTGATTACTCACACAAACTCTTATTTGCTACTATCCAGGTTGAAGGCAGTTTTGTTGTTGTGTGGGTGGTTGGGAGGGGGCGTTTGCATGCTGGGAGGATATTACCCTTTAACGAAGAATACTAATACTTTATTTCTGAACTTCATATTTGTGTCTGGACTTCTGAAATCTCCACTACTTCTCTGAGGTCTGCATTGTCCAAAAAGAATCCTGTGCATTAGTGAAAGTGGAAATTCTGTGTGAATGAAACCATCACTTCCACAGTGTTGTTTTAAATTAAAATCTTTATTAATATGATGATATATTTTCTGAGTGCAAAATTGGCTCTTCTGAGATAGAAGTTACATGAGAAATATTCAGAAAAGGAAAGAAGGCACCTATTTACTGAGGATTTTTAAGTGGAGCTTTATGAATAAGCAAATAATTTGATGAGTTGATAGCTGATGACCCTACATGTTATTGAGATTTCAATGCAATGACAACCAACTTAAAAATATGGATAAAAGAACTTGAGAAAAATAAGTTAATAGGTATGATTTTATTTCACTCTGTGAGGCCCACATAATAACTCATGTTTTTACTTATGAATAGGCTAAATTTGCAATTGTATACAACATTTATTTAGTAAAAAAATGTTTTCATTTACATAATCAATACATTTTTATTAAAATTTCCTTCCAGATCCACTTGGCTTTATGTGGGAGAATTCATTTTGTGATTAAACACAGATTTTTGCACAGCATTCAGGATGTGTGAGGATTTAAACTCAGTTCATGCATCTGTGAAGTGGCGGGAATCAGTACAAATAGAGGCAGCATCTGAAGAATGAGTGCATCAGGATAGCAAACTAGGAAGCTGAAGCTACTGTGTTTGTGCTGTTAACACTCAGCAGTGGCTGGTTATTGAATAAAGATCAATCTCAAAATAATCCAGAAGAAAGGAAGGAGAGAGAACAACAAAGACAGCCAAATGTCACAAACTGAGTTAGTCTTTGTGCTTCGATATTGAGATCATAAAAGGAGGGCTGGGGACTTAACATTTTGTGACATCAAATGCACAGTGGATAAGATGACAGTGCAGAAAGCCAGAACTCAACAATGAATTCAAACATTTTCCAAATGTTCTGAAATATCACCCTTCTATATAATTAAGAGAAATGATCTCACTACATCAAATATTTTCCATGAAAGCAGTTCCAGGGAGTAAGATGGTACCTGTAGGAATGTTGGTGGTCTCTTACCCTCTGTTGTAAAACTGTGAAACTTATAGTTTCCCTTTTGAGGCCAAAGGTTGTTCTTATGTGACTAGATTATATTTGGCAGTTAAGTAAAAGAGAAGGCCTTAGGACTCATTTCAGGTTGCCTTAGTTCTTCTTAGACAGATTTCAGACAGTTATGAATTAACGTGACTGTCCTTGATGCATTACTGAAATGAGCCCAAGGAAGAGAAGTCCATGAGTATGACAAAGATAATAACTGAACTTTGGAAAATTACGAAATTTAAGGCCAGTGGTCTTAAGAAAACCAGTATCTCAAAGGGAATAGTACTTTCCTTATAGATATTTGAATGCTCTTCCTGGTGGCTAAGGGCTCAGAGCCAAAGTATGTGAATTGACTTTGAGAAGACCTTGGCCTGATCCATGGTGATCTTTCTGGAGGTGTTGATACACAGAGACCGTATTTAACAGATCTCATCCTCCAGAGCTGTTCATTAAAATTTCTGCTGAGGACATCAGGTTTGAGTGTAAAAGGAAGTACATTGCCGAGGCGCTCTGAACTCTGCTTGTTGCAGTTTAAGGGGGATGTGGGCCAAGGAGGATTGTGGGTTGCTCAAATTCTCTAAAACAGCTTGGCGTGGCTGGGCTGGGAGGTTGTGTTGGGTAACTCAGGCAGCCAAAAAAGAGGGAAAGCAAAGATGCCACAGAGGTTGTCTGTCTGTGGGGATGGGTGTTTCAGAGGAAGAGTTGAGGGTAATTATATAATGGGGGGCTCTAAGTACATGTGGTTCTAAGGAACTGAAGAAAAGTCAAAGTGGAATTCTTTCTTTGGGTGCCTGCTGTGGGTTAAGAATTGGATCCTCATTAATGTTCACTGAAAACGGCAAGTGAAGTCCAGAATTGTTTTTTAATTACTCTTGCTAGACTGTAGTGTCTTTAAAGTGTTGCTTTGTAAGAGATGGGCCATATGGGAGCCCTTTATTCTTGCTCCATGCTGGGGGAAAAAAAAAAGAAAAGAAAGAAAGAAAGCGAAAAGCAAAAACAAGAACAATGAGAGAGCACTTGGGAAAATACTTGCTGTGCTGTTATGAGTACCAACTGGCACACGGTACGCTAACAACCTACTTGGATGGTTGATATTAACAATGTTCACTTGGTATCTGCAGAAATTTAAGTCAGCTGATGACACTGTTCTGGTTCTATATCATCTTCTCATCCTACTCCAGTTTCTCATGTTCATGCACACATAGAAATGCAATTGTAACATGGTGATCTATCTTAAGAGACTGCCAACCTCCCTGACTTTATAGTCACTCACTCGCCTCGCCCGTTCAAAAGACCCCAATGTCCATGCTCATGGGACAAGGTTAGGGAAGAAAACACAAATACACAAACCCTTACCAAACCAAGCCAAAACAAACAACTGCTTCACAGAAAAGAAGAGGCAGAGGAAACGTGGAAAGTGTGAAGACAGAGCAGTGCATGGCTGTGCGGCTAAGCTGTTAGTGTCGACTCTCTCCTGACTCACCAGATTTCCTGCCCTGATGTACTCAAGCAGACACACATAGTCCTCTGGTGCTGCTCTCACTATAATTCCGTGTCACTCATTTCTCATCATTTCTTTCTGAAACAAATGACAAAAAGAGTAAAGTGATATGCACATTGATAACATGTAAGGAGTCACTGGACACCTCAAGTCACTACTTAGTTGATTGCTCTGACAGAATATTACTGTTGTAATTTTATCAATGAAGACAGCAGATTGACCCTGTTTTGAATGATCAAAAAGTATGCCTTTTGGAATGATTATTTTTGTGTCTCTAGCACGAAATATATGGCTGGCAATTATTCACAATGCTTTACGAAAAAAACAAATGAGCAGATGAGTGGGCTAACCTTCAAAAATAATTTCTTTCTTGCCATGTGAAATTGCTGAGCAGAACCATGTACTTTTCACATGGGGAAAAGGCGGGAACTGGCAAATAGAATGATCCTGGGAGGTAGACATTTAGTGTAAGGAATAATGCAAAATCCAATTGTTAGACTCAGGGCGCAAGGTTCAAACTTGCCTAGAAACAAATAAGTTCCTCGCATCCCCTGTTGTGTCAGGTTAACATTTCTTAAATTCCTGTTGAGGTCAAAATTGAATCCAGAGCCTTGATGAAACAAAGACTAAAACCAAACTGCATGGGCCAAAGTCGTAGGGTAAGCATTCACCATGAACTTGTGAAATATCTTGCTGTCACTAAATCATGCTGTGTTACTGTCCCTTCCCATTGGCAATGGAATCATAGGTCCTACTTTATGTGATCTTTGGGATGAAATTAGTTATTCTGCAGAAGAGCTTATTATGCAGCCTGCTCAGGTAAGTGTTGTAGAATTGTTAGCTACACTTAGATGTAGATGCAGCTCACAGGTGAGGGTCAAGAGGCCTGAGCAATTAATTGGGGAAAATTTCTAGTTCCTAGGGTTTGCTGCCACTCCTGAGTCACAGCAAAATATTTAGCCTACTGATTCTTTGCGTACAGTAAATAATCAAGATTAATGGTGATAAAATGCATCAAATTCTAAAGACTTCTACAACAAAATGGCATGATTGGGAGTAACTAGAACAATAGAATTATTTTACAAGTTTTCTGAGAAGCCTGCATCCCTGACTGTTCTGACTGTGGACAACAGGTCATGGTGTTCTGAGGCGAGTTCTGAAAATAACCATGAACCCACATCAGAACAGTGCTTTCAGAATGCAGTGAGCGTTTGGGTCCTGAGGTTGCCAGGCAACAAGTCATGTACCTGGCATGGCAGCTAGTTTCCTGGAAACATTAACAGAAGCACTCAGACATGCTTGGCTCTGTGTGTGTACATTTTGTACAGATGGGACTTTGATTTCCTGGCATTAGGTAAAATTCTAATATGAATTCTCTGCATACATGGTCCTTCAGTTGTCATGTGAGGTTAGTCTTATTCCACTCAAAAATAACAAAAGATAAATGCAGTAAACTCTTAAAAATAAGAAGATGAACAATTGTTAATAAATCTAACATGCTCTTCTATGCCTCTTCCTATCACTCGATCTTTTGCCTTGTTTTTTTTTTCTTTTCACAAAATCAATCAAGTAGTCAAACTGCAGTACTTGTAATTCTATGATAAAAACATCTATATTAGTTTTTTTAAGTTTATAAGACTTACACTCAATGTAATTGCTCTAGTCTAAAGATTTCACCGTTTCTAGAGACAGTCAATGATGGTTCTGGAACTTTTTCTTGACTTGTGTGACAATAAAAGACTTATTCATTTCCAGGCAGAAGGAGATCAGGGGATGGGGGTTGGACGGTGACTAGGAAGAGCACAGATGATTTCCAGGACAGTTAAACTTCTGTATGGCACTATAAATGGGGTAAAGCATGATGATAGGTTTTTCCCAACCAATAGGACCACACTAAACTCCAGAGACTTTCTGTAGTAATGATACATTGTAGTAGGTTTTTTTTTTTCCACTTCTGACAAATGTACCACTCTGGTACTGGATGTTGATAATGAGAGAGTGGGTGTGTGTTACAGAAGAGGGTACTCATGAGTACTCTGTATTTTATGCATAGTTAGGCTGCGAATGGAAAGAGCTGCAAAGTCCTTTAAAAATAAAGTTTACTCTAAAAAAAAAAAATAAACACGCTGTGAGAAGGAATGAAGCAGCATGAAGAGTGCCTAGAGTGAGAATACTATATCAAAGATGATCAGGAAGACCTGTGCTGTGGCATCCTAGGCTGAGCTTCTGTCTACAGTGCTGGCATCCCATACAGGAATCAGCTGGAGTCTCAGCTGCTATGCTTCTGACCCTGCTCCTTGCCTATGGTCTGGGAAAGTAGCAGTGGTCCCCTGCATTCAAGTATGAGATCTAGAGGAAGCTCCTGGCATTGGATTGGCTCAGCTCCAGCTGTTGCAGCCATTTGGAGAGTGCATCGGTAGAGAGACTGTGTGTGTGTGTGTGTGTGTGTGTGTGTGTGTGTGTGTGTGTGTGTTTCTTTCTGTAACTCTCAACTTCAAATAAGAATAAAGGAAAGAAAGGGAAGGGAAAGGAAAAGAAAAAAGATAAGTGGAAAATTGATCAGGGAAAATACCAGTGGGGAGATGTCACTTGAATATTTACCCCAAGAACCATAATGAAGGAGCCATGTTGAAGACCAGGGAAAGAAAATTATAAGAAAAAGAAACAACACAAAGCTAAACAGCAAAGCAAATATTAGTATACTTCCATTTAGGATCACTAGAAGAAATGTAGGATGTGGTAATAAAAGATTGTAAAACAGGTGAGAAAGAAATAAATTCAAATTTTAGAATATTTTAAAGATAACTTGTCATTTATTTACCTGTGTAAAAGATCTATTTATTTATTTGCAAAAATAACCAATGTGGAGAGACACACAAAGAGAGCGAGGTGTTCCATCTGATGGTTCCATTTCCCAATTAGCTGCAGTGAACAAAGTTGAGCCAGGTCTGAGCTGGCACCAGGAACTTCATTCAGCTTTGCTACATGCATGGCAGAAGCCCAAGCACTTTCAGTGTCTTCCACTGCCCTTTCCAGACCGTTAGCAAGGAGAGGGTTGGAAGAGGAGAACTGAGATACAAACTGGTGTCCACATGAGCTGCTGGCGTTACACGTGCTGGCGTTCATCACGATACCACAGTGACAGCTGCTAGTCATTTGTTTTTACGATGAGCAGCGTTTTAATCCACAGAAACTCTACAGCAAAATAGCACAAGCAGTGTGGCTTATAAACTGTGAATATTTATGTCTCAATTCTGTTGGTGGAGAGTTCCGAGATCAAAAACACTGACAAATTTTCTGTCTGGTGAGAGCCCCTGTTGTTTGCTGTGTCATCAGGCGGTAGGAAGAAAAGACATTATTACAAAGACACTAGTCCTTCATATCTGAGAGCGTAACTGCCCTGTTGATTAAGTTTCAGCATGTGAATTTTAAGGCAACACAAACATTCACACCACAGCCAGTGGATTTTGGTGTCAGTTGTTTACTTTAAGGTTATACTTAGATGTATTTATTCAATTAATATTTATGCACCAACTTCAATGTACCAGTTTCTGCCTTCTCCCTATTCAAGCATTTATCATAGGCTTAAATTATCATGGACTAAAGCATTTATCATAGTAAGAGCAATAAATATTAAACTAACATTTATTATTCCCTGGCCTAGCATTTATTGCCTAGAATACTACACTGGCTTCCTTCATGGTCTCACGAACTTTATTCTCATCTGTCTTGATACAATCTCTGCGGATTTAAAATCTCTTTTCCCAGGAGAGAGATCAAGTCCGTCAAAACACCTACACTAACTCTAAAACGAATGGTAATCCAGCCAAATGAGCTGGATTTCTAAATGCATGATAGATTTTATGATACTAAAATGTATTCAGATGCTCCAAAAATCAAAAATAAAGCAAAACATTAATCATAAAAGTTTTGTGCTCTGCTGTTGGAGCATTTTCTCAGTGTTCTGCCTTTGAGATCTTTCCTACTTTTGAGATTTTTTTTAAAGCTTTATATATTTATTTTAAAGCTAGAGTTACAAAGAGAGAGGTCTTTCATCCATCTGCTGGTTCACTCCAGAAACAGCCTGGCCTGGGCCAGAAACCAGGAGTTTGTTCTGGGTCCCCCACAAGAGTACGCATTGGGCTAGTATCTGCTGCTTTTCATGCATATTAACAGGGTGCTAGATTACAAGTTCAGCAGCTGGTTCTCAACCCTGGGCTGTTATTGGATGCCAGCACTACAGGTCGTAACTTTAGCAACTATGCCACCACAGCAGCCCCGTAGCTGAGATACTTTAAAGCCAGAATTTGAATATTAGAATGGATATAAAGATCCCAGTATGGTAGCCTAGCAACTAGAATCCTCACCTTTCACACTCTGGGATCCCATATGGGATCCAATTCTAATCCCAGCTGATCCAATTCCCATCCAGATCTCTGCTTGTGGCCTGGGAGGGCAGTCGAGGATGGCGCAGGGCCTTGGGAGCCTGCATCTGTGTGGGAGACTCAGAAGAGTCTCCTGGCACCTGGCTTCAGAGCGACTCAACTCTGGCCGACGCGGCCGTTTAGGGAGTGAATTGGTGGGTGGAGGATATTCCTCTCTGCCTCTCCTCCTCTCTGTATATTTGAATTTCAAATTAAAAAAGAATGGGTATAGAACAAGCTGACATTATTTTTCATAACTAAGACGATAAATGAAAGTCTATGATGTTATTGCAATTTAAGATATAAGCCACTTTATTTCAAACCTAAAGAAACATATGCACGTTTCTATTTCATTGTTATATGAAATTCTAGCAATTTGTTTCTAGAATATTTTCTCAAATCGTTGGTTTCATTCATTATTGAATTAAATAAAACTTGACAAATGATCACAGCTATTTACATAAGAATGATTTTTTTCCCTTGCATTTGGGGAATTACATTTTGACACATGGTTGCTTTTACCAAATCAGATCCAACTGCTGAGGCCAAATTAAAAAGTCTTTTTCTTCCATAAAATTCTGAGTATTTTCTCTGCATGAGAGAACTCCACAGACGCATTCAAACACCTCTACAACCACATTTGCAAAATATCCTTTTGGGAGTCACAAATGCTTGGGAAATCACTTTTATTTAATTTGAATTAGGATTTCCGTACGAACGTGAATTCTAATAGGATTTTCAATGATTCGAGAGAAGGTTGATTTACACTTGTGTGCAAGTAACAGTTCCCTGGGATAACCTGGCTGCTTTGTATGAGAGCTCAGTCAAGAGACTATTGGCAGTGAGCACTTTCAGACACAATGGACGCCGGGGATAGAGGGTTTTTAATTATTGAGACTTAACGAGGAACATGAAGATTTCAGAAATTGGAAGTAAATGTATACCCTCGAAGTGAATAAAGTCATAGAGGAATTCATGCTTTAGAAATGTTTTCAGAGAGACCAGAAGTAAGAGAACTTGTAAGTTTATCAAGGTGAAGTGATGTGTCAGAAAAGATTCTTAGAGATTCTTGTCGTCACGTGCTTTGGCATGATCCTACGCAGAGTTTTGGGTGCTCATTAAAGTCTGATGTTATTTATAGTGAATTGCTACCAACAAGACTTAGGGATGTGGTAGCAGAAATTAAAAGATAAGAATAAATCAGGAGGACATGATAAATGATGCAAATAGTATAGGATGTGGTGAGGCAGGCTTCTTGGATTCAACTTGTAACTGAGTCAGCTTGTTACCTGTAGACCTTAATAAGCAATTCAAACTCCAGGTACCTAATTTCTCTCACTTATTAAGTGTGGCTGGTTGCTGTACGTGCTGTATAGAATTGCCATAAATGTAAAATTAGTCAATAAATGTAGAATTCAGTATTCCAAGCACATATACAGTTTGTCTTCCATAGCTGAAGCAAGTCTTTTTCCAGGACTCCCATGTGGGTGCAGGAACCTCAGGATCTGGCCCATTCTCTGCTGCCTTCCCAGGTCATAAGCATGGAGCTGGATCACAAGTGGAGCAGCTGGGACTCAAACTGGTCCATCTTTGGGTTATTAGCACTGAAGGCAGAGGGTTAGCTTGCTAAACCACTGTGCTGGCCCCTGTAATTCTTAACTGTTATTATTATTAAAAAGACTAAGTTTACCTAGGAAATTGAAAAGGGAGAGTCATAATTGCTTTAAAAACTTAAAGAGTTCTGGTGATGTTCTTGCTTCTAATGAGTAGAAAGCTAAGTAAGGGTGTTTATGATACTGGAGGAGATTGTACAAGGATAGAGTTACTTAGATCATCTTCAAAACTTAGTGCATCCAAATTACTGAACTATCCTCTTCAGATTACCCTGATGCAAGTACTTGTGAGAAACACAAATCCTGTCCCACCCCTTGTCTTCTTTTCCCTATTGCATTAACTGAGGTCCAATGCACATAATCTGACTCAGACAGATGCATATTTTCCATGACATTCCTGGGACCAGAACCTTGCTGCCCTGTGTCCTAACAGGTGCCCATCCCTCCCTTCTGGGAATAGGGGAGGGGCTGATGCATCCTTGAGGTGGAGTACCCACATAACCGCCTGTTCAGATGGCCTGGAAAGGAAAGACTGGATGTTGCTTAGCAGTGGCATTGTTCAGAAGGCTTAAGATTCGTGCAAAGGGGACGAGAGGTTCAGTTCCTGAATAAGCCCAGGAAACTGCTACATCTGCCTACCAAGCAGAAGGGCACATGAACTTGGCCAAGACAACAGTGACAATGCCATATTCTATTTGCTAAAGATGGCCTTTTTGTGAGCCTGGGGCTAAAGAGATGACTGAGATGTCAGAATACACACTGTTTGTTTATTTATTTATCTATCTATTTCATTCTGATCAGCGAAGTAAGACATAATGTAGAAAATGACTGCATTTAAGAGCTACGTATTGCCACTGCTTTATGTGCCATACCACGTCGCTCCCTCATATGCATGGTGCGTGTGCAGTTTCCTCTGCAGGGAGTTCCTCTGTGGGCTCAGGCAGACATCTGGCAGCAGTGTGGAGCAGGAGATGCCTTGTGGACAGTTGCCGGAAAGATGTGATCATTCCTTTTTCTGTCGAGCAGCCGAGTGCATGTTGTTAAATGTCAAGTATTTCCACAAACAGCTGGAAAAACGAAGCCACGCCAGGTCTTGTTTATTGCTCCCACAGTTTCTTATCCTGTACAGGAAACAGAACTCGGTTTGGCCATGTGGTTCAGAATATTCACAGCTTCTCATCTAGAATAGATTCATTCTCTCGCTGAACAATAAAAATGTCGACTTCATCTTCCTCTCATTTTCCTTTTCATCAGATCTGTTCAGAAGTCACCTGAAAAAGATTTTCCAAATCAGGTTTCACATTAGAGAAGGCAGTCCTCCTATAGTTAATGTAAGCATATTATAAACCCTACACTGTGCGAGAATTGATTAGATTAGGTAGCAAGGCCATAAAATATGACTCATCACAAAAATGAGAGTTTTTCATCATTATTATGAGAGTTTTCGAAAGTCAGGAGTGAAAATTTTGTGATTGTGTCTCACTATTTCAACATATACAGTATTTAGACTTGTTCAGTTCTATGTTACTATCCCATTATTTTTTTTAGATTTATTTATTTTTAATTGGAAAGTTAGATATATAGAGAGGAGGAGAGACAGAGAGGAAAATCTTCCATTGATGATTCACTCCCCAAGCGGCTGCAACGGCCAGAGCTGAGCCCAGCCAAAGCCAGAAGCCAGGAGCTCTTCCAGGTCTCCCATGAGGGTGCAGGGTCCCAAGGCTTTGGGCAGCCCTCGACTGCTTTCCCAGGCCACAAGCAGGAAGCTGGATGGGAAGCAGGGCTGCTGGGATTAGAACCAGCACCCATTGGGATCCTTGTGTGTTCAAGGCAAGGACTTTAGCTGATAGGCTACTGCGCCAGGCCCACTATCCCATTATTTTTAGAAAGGTTTATTCGTTTTAAATTTACTTGAGAGAAAGAGAGAAATTTTCTTTCCACTTATTGATGCAGTCAATGCTCACAGTAGCCATGGTTGAGCCAAGTGGAAGTCAGGATCCTGAAATTCCATCACGTCTCCCATGTGGATGGCGTGTTTCCAGGCCCTCTATCATATGATGTCTCCCAGAATGCATCAGCAGGAATCTGAATTGGAAGTAGGAAAATTAGGACCTGAGCCAGTACCCTGACATGGCTTGTGGGTGTCCCAGCAGCTTAAGCTACTGCACTACCATGTCTGCCCCCATGCTCTATGCTGATTTTCCTTTTGTGATTTCTGGATGTTGTTGCTGAGTGTATGTCTAAATTCTCTTCTTCAAAAATATATATTTTTTTAATTTGCAAGGCAGAGTTATACATGATGAGAGAAAGAAGGAATGACAGAGAGAGGGAGAGAGGGCAATACAAGCAGAGAGAGGAAAGGAGAGAAGAGAGAACCGGAAAACAGCTTCAGTCTGTTGGATCACTCCCCAAATGACCACAATTACTCCGGCTAGGCCAGGCTAAAGTTGGTAGCCTGCAACAGCAAGCGGCACTCCAACCAGTGCTCATGTGGAATTCGGGTGGTGGTTAATCTGCTGAAGCACAGTGACACAAGGCAACCCCTGCTGAAATGTTATTCTCTGTGCTCTACTTTGTTTGAGGGAAATCTTTCTACACACTAAAGCATTATATTGGAAAGATCATAATGATTATGATATTGAGACCCCAAAGAGTTAATTCAGCTGGAGTTGATATTAAATCAATTCAACAAGTGTGTGCTAAATGAGTTCAAGAAACCAGGCACTATGCTAAGTACTAGGTCAAAGAGACCCATACCTCCCAGGACAGGAAAGACAATTAAGTTCAGAGAGGTGCGAGAGAGGAGCTAGGGGGAAAATGGTGTGTGGGACAAGAATCAGAGAAAACTTCTTAGAGTAAGTGAAAAGCAGTTAGACCTGAGCTGAGTTAGTGTTTATCTCTGCTTGAGTTTTTCTTGTCTGGAGTTGGGGGGGCGGCAATATATGAGAGGGGAGGGGGAAGAGAGAGAGAGAGAGAGAGAGAGAGAGAGAAGAGAGGCTGAAAGAAGCACTTCAAAGGAATTGATTTTATTGTAGCTGGAAGTTGACACAGAAGTAAGTAGGTGGGATGGGGAGGGCAAGCGAATCATATGGTGTCAAGGGCTTAGATGTTTCTCCAAGAATCAGAGGGCAATGCTGAAAAGCTTGCGGTGGGGCACCTGCCGTGCTCATCCATCATACCATGTAAACATTTGTGACCCCAACTGCAAAGGCCAGGGAAAGGACAGCATCAGGGGCAACCCCTAGCATCAATGGAATGACTTGAAGGCTATAAAATTCAACTTCTTCGGTCCCCAAATATATCTACTGTGCCCCTGTGACTGCTCTATATTCATCATCATGTCTATAGAAAAGTTATATGAAAGGAGAAAAGCAGGGGAAAAAATGCAAGGAAAGGCTGCTGGTAAGCTCTGGGAATAGCTTTAGGCCCGTGGAAGGGACTGCTCCTCAATTTCTGATGTCAGCCAAGGCTTATTACTGCATTGATGTCTGGGGTGTCATTTACATCCTCAGCCACCACCATCACACCACACCACACACACACACACACCTCTTTCTTCCTTTTTTGACCCAGTCACCACTTAATTCAGTGGATGTTAATATTCTCATTTGCCAAAGGCTCCACACACATGCCTACCCTTGAAAAAAAAATCCACATAGTCAGTGCCAAATCAAGTAGTCAGCTTCGACGTGGGTTTAGCTTATTCAGATCGAGATGGATTTTATTAAGTTTAATTTTTTCTTCTTCCATTAGAGAAAATGTGCATGCTGGCTATTTGAATATTTTTTCAGCATAAGCATCTGCAATATTTTGGAAGGTCTAGAGGTCTAATTGCATTTTTTTTTCCCTCTGGGGAAAACTTGTTCTCGGTGTCTGGCCATCGTCTACGCAGCTTTTTGCTCTGCTCCCTGTGTTCAATATTTGGCCCTAAAAGGCATCTAGGGTAGAATTTGGCACAGAACAAGGACCCAGTATATGTTTAGCTGCCACTGAATGCTTTCCTGTTCTATTTCCAGAGGAAAAAATAGAGTTGTTCAAGACTTCTGAGCAGGTATCCAAGGTGACGGATGCCAATGGCAAGTTGGAACAAGGCAGTTATCACTGCCAAGAGCTCTCACCATTCACACAATGCTGACGACCTCGAGAAGGGCATCCTGGTGATGAGGCGACAAGGGCTTCATAATGAACACATTTGTTTTATGTTTCTTGAGATACTGCATGAGAAGACAGCTTCCTGCTGTCCATTGCAGGCTTGAATTTCCAATGAGCCAGCCCTGGGTCCCATCCAATAGGCTGTTGATTGGTTTGGAAAAAAAAAAAGGCAGAATAAACTTAAAATCTCTCCTCTGGGTGTTTTGTGTTTTCTTCCTCCCAGTTATAATCAGGGGGGAATCCTTGCCAGAATTTCAAACCTGCGTTTGACTCAGAGATGCTAATCAATGGAAGCCACGTGAGAGCTTCTCTGATGATCAGTTATTCATGAGGGAACATCATGCTTTTGGTTAAAGGCAAGACACTTAAAAGAAATAAATGAATGCTAACTTCTCATGGAGACACGGCCCTTTTGAGAAAGCAGAGCGTAAAGGAAGTGAACAATTCAAGGACAGAGCAGCAGGTATTTTTCTCTTGTTGTTCCCTTCCAGACTAGAGGTTCATGAGCTTCACAATTTCAGATGTAGGAAGTTAAATGTGAAGATCTTACTCTGAATGATCCAGTTGACAGTATTTGGGGCTCTTATAGCAAGGGTAAAGGGCACTCCACAGTGATCTGTGACACATTTTAGAATGTTCATTTGGACTGGAATGAGTTTATGAGTTGCCTGAATGAAGAATTGTGTGTTTCTCTAGAGACAGTCTGTACTCAGGAGTTGATATCAACTCAAAGAAAAGACAAAGTTTGATCAGCAGTTTGGGAAAAGGGATTCAGAGATTCGATCTAAACTCAACAGTATGCCATGATCTTGATACCAAGAAGGGTTAAATTCTCTACTCCGGTAATAGATAGCTACCAAAATGAGGCTTCTTCCCAGAAGCCATCAAGCCACCATGTGACATGACTGCTTTCCTGATCCAGACTTGGGAAAACATGAGACAAAATCAGAGTGCTAGGCTAAGACAGGAGAATCCAGGAATATGTCCATAGCAAGCATCCCTTCCCAACAGGGACACCAGCCGCCCCCTGGACCTCTTTCACACCTCACCCTTGGCACATTGTAAGAACACCGGTTGGTCTATTTTTTCCTTTGCTTTGGCCATTCCTTCCTTTAAAAGCGATTTCTATTTTGCATTAAAATTTGCATCCATGTACTCTCACACTCTGCAGTTCATATTTACTTTATTTAAAAAATAATTCTTTGTAGAAATGCAGAGAGGTAGAGATGGAGAGTTAAAGAGATTTTCTATCTTTTGGTTTTCTTCAGAGATGGCTGCCATGGCTAGGGCTCAGCCAAACTAAAGCCAGGATTCTAGAACTCTACCTAGTTTTCCCATGTGGATGACAGGGGTCCAGGCGAGTAGGGTCATCACCACTGGTTTTGCAGGCACATTAGCAGGAAGTGGCATTGAAAACAGAGCATCCTGGATATTGCAGTCAGTAGCTTGGCTCGTTGTACCACAGTCCTGGTCCCCCTGATGTTTATATATTTGCTTGCAGCATTGCATGAAATCAAACATTGCCTAGCAGATATTGTGATGGCTGTTTATTTTCTGCCACTGCTTTGCTCAAGTGGAAGCTAGGTGAGGGAATAGGTCTCTCTGTAATTTGATTCAACTTCCTTTAGAACTCGCGAATGTAGTGTTTAATTACAAAGCAAGGTTATTAAATCTGGAAATTCATTCCCAGAAGAGTGCATAATACTGGGATAAAATACATAGGTTCACCAAGTTAAACAGATATTTAAATCTAAAACTTCCAATAACGAAAATAAATAAAATCATTGTAAAAACAGGGTAGCTAGTTTGTCAATTTGTAAGGAAATAAAGTAATCATTTCAAAAGGATATGTTCAGAAAGGGCTCTTTAAGAAATCAACGTTTGAATTGGAGTTTGGATGAAAAGGTAAACTTGTGCATGCACAAAGGAATTTCCAATAATTCTAGGTTGAGAGTAACTCTAGGGTAACTACAAAGACCTGAAGCGTCTATCCAGTCTAGGAATGGAGTAATCAGCTGTGAAAAGACCAAACATGTGAAATCAGATTCCAAGGGTCATGGAGTGAGAAGGACTTGTGGAAAAATTACATGGAAGACATTAAGAAAATTTGAACTTGATAATCCACAACCAAGTTTTAGACATTTGGGTCAGAAAAGTAACAACATGAACTGATTTGTTGAAACGACAACTCTTATCAGTACAATGCATAAATAGGTAAATAGGAAAGACAACACAGAGTGAAGGAGTCATCTCACCAGGAAGAGCAGAAGCAATCCCCATGGGGAAGAGAAAATCAATGCCAGAGGTACCCAGGGGTGCAGACGGCCTAGCCCTGCTTTGCCACCGCTCACTGCTTCCTCCTAGGCTAGCTTAACATTCCCTTTCTTTGTTATCTTCATTTCATTACTCTCATTTTCCCCATGAATTTCTTCATTTGTCTACTCCTTAACTATGGTATTGCTAAGGGTTCTAACATTGGCCATATCCCTGTGAGGCCTTACAAAAATGTGTGTCCTTTGTGATGGTTCCCATATATGTGATATATATAAATTTACAGAAAATGGAAAAAAAAGTGTTCATGGTTTCCAATTTTGATCTCCACTAAAACACACTCATCTCTTAATTCTGTTTTCCATAATCACTTTAAAACTTACCTGCAGGGCCATGCACGATGGCCTAGTGGCTAAATCCTCACCTTGCACGCCCCAGAATCCCATATGAACACTGGTTCCAGTCCCAAGTGCTCCACTTCCATCCAGCTCTCTGCTTGTGGCCTGGGAAAGCAGTCGAGGATGGCCCAAAGCCTTGGGACCCTGCATTTGTGTGGGAGACCCAGAAGAAATTCCTAGCTTCAGTTTGGCTCAGTTCCAGCAATTGGACCCACTGGAGAGTGAACCAGTAGATAGATGATCTCTGTCTCTTCTTCTCTCTGTGAATCTGCCTTTCCACCAAAAATAAACTCTTTCAAAAAAAAAATACACACCTGTACATACCCAAGCACTTTTTGAAGTACCCTTCTTCACTAATCTATGGCTTTTAAACTTTAGCCATGATATACCTGATAGCGCACCAGTAGATTGTGCCTTATAACGCTCCAGTAAAATTAGATTGGACGATGATGCTGTACTGTATTTATTCATTCATTTCTTTTGAATTGTTTTCTTTTAAGGGTTGGTGTTGTGGTATGGTAGGTAAAGCCGCTGCCTGTGTTCCCAGCTTCCCATTTGTGTGCCTGTTCATGTCCCAGCTGCAGCTTCCTGCTATAAACCTGGGGAAGACAGTCGAAAATGGCCCAACTGTCTGGGCCCCATGCCACCCTGCAGGTGGAAGGTAATTCTGTCTTTCCTCTTCTCTCTGTAACTCTGCCTTTTAACATTCAAAGTTGTTTATTATTATTATATTGTTTTTATTATTATGAAAAGCAACATTACAGAGAGAGAAGAGACACAGAGATGGAAATCTTCCATCCTCTCATTCTCTTTAGATGGCTTAAATGCCCTGGCTGGACCAGGCCAGAACTAGGAGCTTCTTCTGTATCTTGCATGTGGATGGTAGGGGCCCAAACACTCCTGCCATCCCTCACTCCTTTCTCGGGCTCATCAGCAGGAAGTTGGGTTAGGAGTGGAGCAGCTAGGATGCCAGGAAGCACCTGAATGGGATGCAGGTGTCACTGGTGGCTGTATAATCTGTTACAGCACAGTGTCAGCCTGTTTCTCCTTTGTAACTGTTTCAGAATAATGTTATAAACATGGAGGTACATGTTTTCATATGAATAAGTTTCTTTTCTCTTATATGTTAAGCGGAGAATTTCTTGATCATATGGTTACTATATATTTAACATTTTTAGCAAGTTCAGTAGTGTTGTATAAAAAGCACTACTATTGGGGTCCAGTGTGGTGGCCTAGCAGCTAGTGTCATCACATTGAACACCCAGGATCCCATATGGGATCCAGTTCTAATCCTGGTGGCCTTGCTTCCCATCCAGCTCCCTGCTTGTGGCCTGGGAAAGCCAGTTTAGGACAGCCCAAAGCCTTGCACCAGCATGGGAGACTCACAGGAATTTCCTGGCTCCTGGCTTTGGATTGGCTCAGCTCTGGCTGTTGTAGTCACTTGGGAAGTGAAGCATCAGACAGAAAATCTACCTCTCTGTCTCTCCTCTTCTCTGTATATCTGATTTTGCAATAAAAATTTAAAAATCTTTAAGAAAAAAACCTGTACTATTTTACATAACTGTAATATTGCAGGAGGGTTTCGGTTTTTCTGATCACCTACCAATATCCTATTATCATACATCATCTTGGCAATAACATTCTAGCAGGTATGAAGGACAACTCATGATGCTGGTGGCTTCCTGCTTTCCAATGCCTAACAAAGTTGAGCATCTTCAGATATACATATTGCTATTTACATTTGTCCCTCGAGGAGAAATCCAGTTAAAACTTTGTTCCATTTTTAATTGGGTTATCTTTATTTGATTATTGAACTGTCAGCGTTCTTTGTACATTTTTGACACAAGTCTTTCATTAGGTGCATGGCTTATAAACATTTTGCACCACTTGGCATTTGTTTCTGCACTTTCTTGATGGCATTATTGCAACCCAATAGGTTTAGATTTAAATTACAATGAAATTTAAGTTGTAAAATGATTGCCCCTGTCAGATATGCGTTGCTGTTGTCATTAAGCAGCATTGCCACTGAAAAGTAGAACAGTTTACGTATAGCGTAGCTTTTGCTCTATACGTAGGATGATGGTTTCTGAACGAATGTTTTCCTGTGGTATGTGTCAGGGATTCAGCTTTGTTCTTCACATGTCCCAGAAAAAAGTTTTTCTTTCCTTACTCTTCCTGTGTTGTTTGTTGATGTCAATTGAGTATAAACTCTGGAGCAGTGCCTGAACTGTTCGGCTCATTTGTCTGTTGTGCTGTCTTGATAACTCCTTCTTTGTGATCAGTTTTTGGATTGCAATTGCAAGTTTTCCAATTTTGTTTATCTTTAAAAAGAATTAAATTTGTTTCGTTCCAAAACAGAGAAATATAACACATACTCTCCCCCGACCCGTGTGTGTGTGTGTGTGTGTGTGTGCGCGTGTGTGCATGTATGCGTGTATGTGGGTGTGCATGTGTATGTGTTGGGGAGGAAGGAGGATGAGAGAGAATATGTGCACTTACCCGTTGCCTACAGGCAGGAGCTGGGCAAAGTCAAATACAGGAGGCAGGGACCCCACATAGGTGGCTCACGTGCAGGAGGCCACTTAGGAAATCTGCTGCTTTCCCAGGCGCATTAACAGGGAGCTGGATTTGAAGTGGAGCAACTAGACCTTGAACTGATGGGGCACTGGTGTCTCGGGGGCAGCTTAACATACTGTACTGCATGTTGACCCTTTGTTTCCTCCGTTGCAGAATATTTGGGGCTACTACTCTGGGTCCTTGGGATTCTTATATGAATTTGAGGACTAGTTTGATAATTGTGTACAAAAGAATCAGCTGGAATACCCGTAGGGATCATGTTGGTTTTAATGACTATCATTGATGACAAAATTAATTGTCAGACTCATGAAGCCAAATTTAAAAGCTGAATTATTACTTGTACAAAGTAAATCATAACATTTATTTGCCAGTGCAATTTACAAATTACAATGCTAAAACAGGTTTTTTATTGAGATCTGTAACATATTAGAGAATTCAAAGTGAATTTTAAAACTTGTGATAATGTTTTAACGGTAACATATTTACATCTCTTTCAAGAACTAAATCCTTTAAGTACAAAAAGCATTTTCAACTCATTTAAAAATAGATTTCCAAAGACTGCATGTTTTTTTAAAAAGATCTGATTTTGTTCTTATTCATTGCAAAAAAGTTTTTAAATAAAATAAGAGTATGTATGTAAGTGTATGTGTGTGTGAGAGAGAAAAAAAGAGGAACAATGGCATCATGCCACTCTCATAAGGATTTATTTATTTATTTATTTGAAAGAATTTTAGGGAGTGAGTGATACACACACACACACACACACACACACACACACACACACACACACACATCTTCTATCTACTGGTTCACTCCCCAGGTGGACATAATAGTGGGGTCTGGCCCAGCCATTGCCAGGAGCCAAGAGCTTTGTTCAGGTCTCCCATGTGGGCATAATAGCCCAAGCGCTTGAGCCCTTTTCTTCTGCTATTCAAGGCATATTAGCAGGGCACTGGCTCATAAGTGGAACAGCTGGATCTCTAACTGGCACCCACATGGAATGCTGGCATTGCAGATACTAGCTTTTCTTCTTGTGCCACAATGCCAGCCTGGTGAAACGCTTTGTCATAAAATGAGCAAACCATCTCTATATGTTATAAAAGATTCTTTATCTTCCTATACAGCATTGCCAAGTTTCTAATACATAAAATCTATATACTTAAATTTTACTTACTGTTGAATTTCCCTTGAATGAGCACACTCAAATGAAACTACATTTCAGTATGCTAAAAAGGAGTGAATAAACTAGATCACCACTGCTGCCATGATATATCAGAGTAAGAGAAAAATGGACTATTGACTTTCGCTCTAGTATTAGACCAGGTCAGGTGAGGGTAATCCTACTGGAAGTGAAGGAGTCGATACAATGTGAGCACATTCTAGACACAGAGAGAACATTCTAGAACTGGGAAGTTTGGGGTTAGAAAGGATCTTGAGGCCCTCTGGTTTTGTTAAAAAAAAAAAAAAAAGAAGAAGAAGAAAGAAAAAAGGAAAAAAATCCAGAATAGATAGAGCATGATGAGAACTCTGATTGGCAGTCTGCCTTATTTTTTGGTCCCACTATAGAAAAGGAAGAATTCTCTTGTCACTTTGAGAACCCAAACCTAAAATATCTAAACAAGAAGGTTAAGGAAATAATTAGGAATGGTTTAAAAATAGTGTGTTGGGCACATCGAATGGTTCTTGTAGAAAGGCTAGCTAATAGCATGTGGCAGAAAAGTTACTGCCTGTAGTCTCAGCTGTAAGAGGGAGGGTGAGAGCAAGGCAGTGCAAAAGATCTAATATCATCTCAGGCCATGACTGTGAGTCCTAGAAAGGGGGTGTGGCATCGACATGCAGGCCTTATTTCACAGGACACTCCTGAGTGTTTGGAGGGGTCCATAAGCCACTTCATGATCCTTTACTCCCAGGACAGCATTGAGATGTTCTCAGGATGTGACACATGCTATAGAAGAGAGGTTTGTGTCACCCCCAGCTCACATACGAACTCCTACTCTCTGATGTGATGGTGCTTGGAGTTGGGGCCTTTGGGTAGTTTGCAAATTGTGATGTAGGGGCCCTCCTGAAAAAAACATCAGTGCTTCCCTGTTCCTGTTCCTCCGCCATGTGAGGCTAGGATGAGGAAGCCAGCATCTGTTAGCCAACAAGTGGTTCTCACTGCTCAGAGTGGCTGGATGGCAGCCCATGATCTCCCAGACTCAAGATTGTAAAAAATAGATGTGTATGTTTTAAACTACCCAGTCAGTGGGACAATTATTAAAGTATCCCAAATTGACTAAGATTATATGTTTCATATGTCTCACTCTATTGGCACAAATAATATGCAAGAAAGTCTAATGAAAATGATCAGATTCAAGAGGGAGAAACATCAAAGAACACGCTTTAGAGCCACTTGTTTAGTACATTATTATTTTATACCTATGCTCTCAACACATTAATTTTTAATATCCAAAAGAAACTTATTGAGAAGCACTGAGAGCATGTATACGCTTGAACTGGAGAATCTGTTTACATTTAAAAGAAAATGAAATGTTTGGTCTAAATTTAAGCAAATTTGCTAATAGAGAAAATCCAGTGAGTTAAAACATTTTGGGTTCCACAGATATGATATGAAAATTGCATGTTGAAATGAGTTCTTTTCATGGTTGGCATCTTTCTTTGTTAGAAGACATTGGCAACATAATGCCCTCCCATATGGCTCATATAAACTATTTCTTTTATGATAATGAACGTGTAACCTTCACCCCCGAATAGCCAGATTTTGTAATAACAAGGACCTGTCTCGGCTGAGTGATAAGTACAAAGTATTCAGAGAGGGAGTTTTGCCATTAAGATGGCTAAATCCTCCCATGACGCAGATGCACTCAGGGACAGGAGATTGGAATTTTTATGAAGTTACTCCCTTTTGATCCTGTCATTTAGAACCTGAAAGATAAAAATGACCCCAGTACTCCCAGCATCTCACCTGCGATGCCTGCAGAGTTACTTGCCTCCATAAAATCTCAATAAAGCCTTGCTATTTAAAAAAGATCTCTCCCTCTATCACATGGTGTTTACAGCTTTTGATCGCATTAGATGGAAGTGCTGGCAAGCTGCCAGAAGCTGGGAACTAGCAGGATTCATTTCTCTTCTGTCTATTAAAACATTCTTAAGCATAAAGGAAAAGAGAGCAACGCCCCAGAGGAGGTACTTCTGTACTATGCTAACGCTGTGATTTAATTTTGCTAATTTCCGAATTTGCTTTGGAAAATATAAGATGACCTATAAGCGGTTGGCCTGTACATGAATCTTCTTGTTAGTCTGCATGTCTGTTAGGACACAGTGGCGGATTAGATCTGTTCAGTACATGTGCATATGTCCTCTGCCTTCTCCATAAGCAAAAGCAAACAATACTTCCTGGCAGTGTCCCTGCACAATTCCCACGTGTGAGCATCAGTGAATGGGGTTCTCACTCTCTTTTTAGAAGATTTATTATTTTTATTTGAAAGGCAATTTTACAGAAACAGAGAGATAGAGGGAAAAGGTCTTATTATCTGCTGGTTCATTATAAATGTCTGCAATGACCAGAGCTGAGCTGATCCTGAACTGGAAGCCAGGAGCTTCTTCCGCAGCTCCCACATGGATGCAGAGTCCCAGGGACTTGGGGCAAACTCAACTGACTTCCTAGGGACCCAGACCAGAAGTGGATCTGCCAGGACACAAACTTGTGCCCATATTCCTGCTGGCACCACAGGGTGGAGGATTAGACTGTTGAGGCTAAATCTTTATGACATGTACTAAGTAAGATGAGAGGTGTCAGGAAAGTCTTTAAGTAGACACTTCCAGAACAGGCACATCTTTCATATGTGAGGTAAATAGGTTGTGTTTGGAACAGAAGAGCCAATACCAGCAAGTGTTTCAGTAACAAAAACAATGAACATCACTTGTCAGTTTGGCCTTCTAGCTTCCAGGACCCATTTAGCAAGACTACTTGCAGGTAGTGAAAGAAATTATTTTCATACCAATGAAAACATGTTTTGGAGTAAAATGGGATATAAATAATGTTTCAAGCACATTTTTAAATCACTCCCTCCATTCCATTAGATCTGAAAGTTGGTGAGTAAGATGATGCTGACTGTTCCAGTTCCCTTAGGTTGTTCTGTTTATCCTCTTATACAGAAAATAATTTTTGAATTAATTCCAAATCCACAGACATTTACATTTGTAGTATTTGCTGCATTTGCCAACAAAATCGTATTGCCATCTTATACAGGCCAGTGATGCGGACACCATTCCAGCTACCCACCACTTACTCCCAGGAATATCAGCTAACATCAGCCTTCTACCAGTTCCATCTCAAAAAGTTAGGATAAAGGCTACTAATACAAATCTGCAAATAGGAAGCATTGTTTGATTTCTTTGAAGCTGCAACACTGATAAAAAAGAAACATCTCCTTCCATTCTACGATAAATATCTACTTATAGCTATTTCTGCTCAAAAACTAGGAGAGGAAATTTCATCACAATAAAGATAAGAAACTACACACTCTTTAGAACAATCAAATTTTAAAACACGAGGAACACCTACCATTAATTTATACGTGGATTCAAAAGAACTCTCATTCCTTGCAGATGGAAATGCAAAATGGTAGAGCCACTTTAGAAGAAAGTTTGACAATTTCTTGTAAAAGTAGATGTACACCTCTTTCCCAGTTTCACTTAATTTTTCTGCTCAAAGGCACTGAAAACTTTGTATGAAAATCTGCACAAAGATGTTCATAATATCTTTATTCATTATTCCCAAAACATGGAAACAACCAAACTATTCCTCTGTAAGAGAACAAACCATTCAAAGGCAGAGCATTGAGAGAACATGATAGCACTCAGCACTTCAGAACAACAAGTTGAGAAGTCATGAAGTAATATAAAGGAAGCTTAAATCCATATTTCTGAGTGAAAGAAGCCAATAAAACAAAACTGCATACCGTGTGATTCCAGCTACATGATATGACTCTGCAACAGTGAAGCTATGAAGACACATACACACACAGGCCCGCAGTTGCCAAGGGTGGGATAGGGAGGAAGAATGAGCAAGCGTAGAATAGCGGATTTTTTAAAAGGACTTATTTATTTATTTTTATTTGAAAGACACATTCTACAGAGACCAAAGGATAAATAAAATCGTCCATCCACTGATTCTGCAATGGCCAGAGTTGAGCTGATCCAAAGCCAGGATCCAGGAGCTGCTTCCAGGTCTACCATGTGGGTGTAGAGTACCAAAAGGTTGGACTATCCTCCACTGGTATTCCAGGCCATAAGCAGAGAGCTAGATTGGAAATGAAGCAGCCAGGATATGAACCATTCCATATGGGATAGTGGGACCAGGGCAGGGAGTAGAAGGTTAGCCTGATGTGCCACTGCACTGGCCCCAATGTAGAGAATTTTGACAACAGTGAATCTGCCATCTGTGGCACTTTAAGGAGGAAAAAACACCATTATACATATTCCAGATTCATAGAATAAACAGCAATAAGCATGCACCCTAATGTAAACAACAGAGTTTGGATGTTAATGATGGGTCCATGCTTCTTCACTTATGTTAACAATTATGACACTAAGATTAGTAGTGCGGAAGATTAGCAATGGGGAAGCCTGTATATGTGAAGCAGAAGTGAGTGTATGGGAAATCTTTGTAGCTTCTTCTGAACTCTAGCCATATTTCCACAAGGTCCTCTATAGGGATAGCCATGCAAAATCGTCAAAAAATATTGACAGTATTATTGTCTTATAGTCAGTGAGCAAATACGAAAAGCATCCAAGAACAGGAAATACCAATAAGAATGAAAACAAATGTACTAGAGGCCCATATGGGTTCTGCAGAATTTGCTCTCATGAGCGGGAGCTTAATCTTAGCGGACTACATGAGGAAAGTGTGGGCAACACAACCAAAGCGTGAGCAGGGAGAAAGGTTGGGATGGATCTGAGATGCCTCCTGCCATCCCATCCCATCTGTCCAGAAACAAAGGAAAAGTTACATGATTTGGTAACGAAACCCAACCACAAAAACTCTTGCTGCAGAAGGAAGTATGAAAGAGAATTGGTCCCCACACTTCATTCTGGGGAAAGGAAATATAGCAAAGGAAAAAATTCCAAAGTGTCATAGCTGACTTCCTACCACAGACACACTTCCACATCCTTATTTTTCGTGGTATTCCCACTGGCAGTAAAATAAAATAATCTGAAACTTAATACTTACTTCAAAGTAACCCTGGGTTGCCAGGATCCTCTTGCAACAGACAGAAACAAATTCAAATCCATCTTCAAAGTACACCTTTCGATACAGGAACTCAGGCAATACAGATCAAGCTACAGAGGAAATACAAAAAGGCAATAAACACTGCAAGTCTAAGTGAAGAATCAGTGCTAAGAGTTAGCAGGAAAAAAAAAGGTAAAATCAGGTATTCCAATAATTCTCAGAATCTAACAGTAATATGCAAATATGTGTTATGGACATAAGTACATGTGTATAGAGAGAATTTGTTTATTACATGAAAGTATTAGAAAACATAAGAAGAAAAATGATCATTTCTTGGATGTACTATATAAAAGAGAAAGAATATATAAAAAGATAGGAACAGCAACTTAAACTGATTGAAGTCCTAAAGTTTAGTTTGTCTTCTAGACTTCCGAAGTTGGATAAGACAGAAATGGAAATGTGTTAGTTGGGGGCAGTCCTAGCTATTCTTAGAGGTACATCTCATTGTTCCAGGAGACTAATGAGAAGATGAATCAAAGTTCTCTGATGTGATGCGTTAAGCAAATGTTCCACATCTGCAATTCACCTACCCAACAACCTGAGGCAGAGGCAGAGTCACCCTTGACCCGTGTTGCGAATAAGACTGTGGGTGTGGTTGAACTTTCTCTGTCAAAGAGAAATGAGCACAGAGGACCACCCAAGACCCAAAAGCAGATGAGTGAGACGGCTCCAGGTTTCAGCTTGGTCCAGCACTGACCCATTGCCAGTGTTTGAGGATTGAACCAAAGGATGGGAGATCTCTGTCTCTCTCTCTCTCTCTCTCTCTCTCTCTCTCTCTCTCTTTGGTTGCATGTTTCCCTTTCCCTATTTAACTCTGCCTTACAAATAAAATGTTTTAACAAGCCACTTCATTCCCTTAGATTTCACCACTTCTGATTGTTTGCTAGTTGGCACAGCTTTGTGGTTTGGCAAGATCTTAGAAAGCCTAACTGCGATATTGCAGTTGCATTTATTTGTATAAAATAGTTGCAACCCCAAATTCACTTACTAGAGCACTCAACAACTAACGGTGGGAAAATGTGTTCCTGCAATGATGATTTCAACAAAAGGCCCTGGCAGTTGTTTCCATCCTTCCTATTAAGTCGTTCAAAGTTGGGGCTCTCATTTTAGCTTTTCTAAAGATGAAGCATTTCTATACAGTTAAACCTGCTTACCAGGCACATTCCACAGACTTATTATTATATTTTAAAATTAGCTTGTCGTCTTTCAATTTCAAATGGATGAAAAAGCACAAAGCAACATCCATCAGATGAGGTCATCTCAGCAGGAAGCCCAATTAACTCAAAATAAAGACTCCAATGGTAGATGAACCAGAACTCGTAATAAGCCTCCCTCTGGGTCCTCGGAACAATTCGTGCATTAAAATGTTTTAATCGGATCTTCCCCTTTTCCTTACAGTCCTATCACCTGTTCTGTCAATATATTATTTTTTAAATGTAGAAGCTATTAGATAAATACATAGGTATAGTCACACACACACAGACACACACACACACACACACACACACACACACACACACACACACATTCACACACCGTGCTTTTCCAATTCTTTTTGTTTGGTTTATTTATGGTTACCTGGACAAAAGCATCTGTTTTTTGCCTCTTTGCAAAAGTGTGGCTTACTAGTCTGTTGCTACTGTGATTTTTTTTTTGTCATCTCACAGTTATTTACTCATATGTTGCAGGTAGTGTGGGTCAGGGAAAGAGAGAGAGGAAGCATCTAATTATGCAACAGATGCCAGGAGTGGTATTTATTCACCAAAACTGCACGGGTCATTCATTAAAATCTCAGTTTTAATTAGCAAACACCTGTTTTCTGTTTGATTTTACACTGATATCTACTGTCTGCAATTTGCTTTCTTCAGGAGAAGCAATTAGATAGCCTTGACAGTAACAGTAAATCTAATTAGTCCAGAGGTGCCCTGGGAAGCACCTATCGACTTGAAGAAATTACAAATACGAGTGATCACAGCTTCATTCACTGGATTGAATCAGAGTTACAGACAATCATTGTTGAGTGTCATTCTTCTTCTGGGTACTTCCTTTTGGACTTGAGTTTGAGAAGAGTGAAGTAATGATGAATTCTGAGTGCCTGCTCTGCAGACGTCATCAGGCCAGGGTCAAAAAGCAGAAGAAATGCAACCATTAGAGCTCTAGCCTAAGGAAGTTTCAGTCCGAGGAGAGAGACGTCTTGTAAATTGATGATCTTGTGTTTGTTTTCAACTTGGTGAACTGTGCATTTTTTTTATATTTAGGTTGATATGGTATTTACTATTGAGAAAACATTTTAAAATTACATTTCTATCCAAAGATGATGGCTCCACTAAATAAAGCTCAGAAAATTGAAGATCAAAAAACCAGAGCCTGACGAGAAAACAGGCAAGCCCTGTAAATAAAAATCAAATGAGAACATACTCAGTTTCATTCATACAGGGTAAATTTTTAAAATAATCACAATTAAAGCTATAATAGTATGTAGTTATAATAAACTTATTGACAAGCGTTTAACACAAAGTTTGATGAAAGTTAGTTTTTGCAGCGAAATGATGCATACTGGCAAATCTTTTACTTTCTCTTTTTTTTAACATTAACTCCTGCATGTAAGGGAGAATGTATGATATTTTTCTTTCTGTACTGGGTTTAGTTCGTCAAATATGAGTCCTCCAGTCATAGTCATTTTTCTGCAAGTGGTAGAAGTTCTTTCTGTTGAATAGCTGAATATATATACATACATAAATACATTTATACACACATATATACATATATACCTATATATGTTCACATATGTGTAAAATTCATACGTGTATACAAACTGATGTATTAATATATGCCAATACTGCATATATTTTGTATATAATATGTATTTACAAGATAATAATGATATCTACATGCATATGTAGATACATGTATACACACACGTAGAGGTATATATGCCACCTTTTCTTTATCTGTCCATCTAATGATGAACACCTTGGTTAATTCCTTAAGTTGACTAATGTAAACAGTGCTGCTATACACGTGGTGGAGCAAGGACATCTCTGAGACAATGATTCATGTCTATTCGGTATAAACACATGATATGGATGCTGCTACCAGATTTTTACCATCAGCCAGATGAATGTACTTAGTGTCTCTACGTGTTTTACAACACCCAAGAACCTTTATTTTCTACTTCTGATATTTGGCTAAATCAAGTTGACACCGAGTTTTTGCTTGTTTGTTTACAATCTTTACATAGTTAATTAGGGCAAAAAGGTTCAAGGGCTATAGGAAAGTGGGTAAGAATATTATTTCCAAATTGTTTTTTTTTTTCCTGTATCTGGGGTAAGTGGGAGATAAAGGGAGAAGCCCCAGCCAGTCTCCCACCTATCCCAGGTCCTTGATGTGGGGCATGCTCAGAGGGGCCTGCTCAAGTGATTTTGTTAGTTCATCAGTTATCAATTGCTGCCAATCTCGCCATTCCAAGCACAATGAAGTTGCTGCAGAATCCACTGATTAACATAGTCTACCTTAGAATCTCCGTTTGCCCAGTTTTACACTGCCAAAATATGGCTTGGGTAGTTGATTGATTTGTTCTGTCCTCTATTGTGATGCCAGGTATCCTCTGCAGGTTCTGATAGATTGCCATATCCTCCATGCGCACCTGGTTATGCTCTCCACTGCTCCATCTGAGCCTCTGAGGAGGCTCGGCGCTGGCACTTACACTCCATAGCAGACCATGGGTTCTGAGTCTGGCAGTTTGATTGGGGAGATCCCAAAAGAAACTTTGTCTGAGGTGAGCCCAGACCTGATTCCTATGTGTACTTGCAAGTACAGGGCCCAGTACAGTCCATCACCCCAATCAGCTGGTGGTTGCAATTGATGGGTCAATTCTGTTTCCAGCCCTGTCTTTCACTGGAATCAATGGGTGTTGCAGTCTAGCTTGATTCTGCCCAGCACACACTCAGCCCTCACATAAACCAGTGAGAGCTGGAGCCTAGTCGGAGCGACCCACAATAACCCCTACTAGGCCTGCCCCATGCCCTGAGTCCTGTGCTTGCCAGTATGTGTAGCAGACTGCACCAGTCTGTCTGGCATTCAGCTCGCATACATGTCTATGGGCATTGAAACCTAGTTCAATCCAATCAGCCCCACTATCCAGCCCACACAGATGTTGTTGAGTGCCTTTCTGTCTAGTAACCCCTGCCCCAGTCCTAGTTTTTGTGCCCTCCAGTGGGAGTGGTAACCAAGAGGGAGGAGCCCACTATTTCCCTTCTAGGTCACTCCCAATGCCGGAGTATGCACTCTCCAGATGGTTCTGGAATTAAACTTGACAGATTTAGCCTCCAGTGCCAGCCCCTGCCAGCTGAGCTGCCGCAAAACCCAATCAACCCCTACCCACTCTAATTTTTGCTTTCACCAGTCGAAACAGTCAGCCCCGCCTGGCTTTTCCCTAATCTAGTTCACATGAGGCCCACAGGTGTTATAGCACTGCCTGGCCTGGTCTGCCCCCATCCCAACTCTCACTCTCCAGTGGGAGAGGCTGTCCAGCAGGGGAGCCCTCCACATTCCCCCTGCCGGCTCTGCCCCCTCTCTGCTTGGTTCTCACCTGTGCTGTTGGGTGCTCTGCCCACATCTGGTTTGGGTCATGTCACCTTGGCATTCCGTAATGTGCACTGGTTTTTGTTGCGACCGAACCTGCCTTGACCCACACTCTGTTCTGATGCTTGAATTTGCCAGTGGGTGACGTGATCTGGTTCAGCCTGGTCTGCGACACCGAGTCTTAAAGAAGAGGTCAAGCATCAGCTATTTTATTTGCACATTTTGATTCTGGTGCAGTTGGGTGAATTAGAGTGCATATTTTCCCCCAAGTAAAGCGAAAGGAAGAGAATTGTCCCATAAAAAATGTCTGGCAAGGCTGCTCTAGCCCTGTTCCAGCCTCAGCATCTTGTACTCATTCGAAAAGATGAGAGGCCTAGGATTCCCCAGACCCAGATTATGGCCTGGACTCAGAATCAGAGAACCAAATTCTCACTGGAGCACGCAAAGGTTGACACAGGCGGGCTTGATGAGGTAGCTCCTGTTCATAACACAAACATTACGTAAGAAGCCTCCAGTTTTGTGAGTCTCACATAAGTGAAGTTTGGAAAAAAAGAATGTCAGAGGCACCTGAATGCATGATAGAATCACAAAAAAAAATTATTTAGCTTTAAAATTCCTAACAGATGCTGGAGCTGTGGTTTTGTGGGTGAAGCTGCTGCCTTTATTGCCAAGATCTTGACACAGTTTCAAGTCCTGCTTGCTTCACTTTCAAACCAGCTCCCTACTAACATGCCTGGGAAAACAAATGAGCATGGTCCACGTCCCTGGGCACCTGCAGCTCTCTGGGAGTCTTGGGGAGAATTTCTGGACCCCGGCTTCAACCTGGCCTCGCCTGTCTTTGAGGCTATTTGGAGAGTGAAACTGCAGAGGTGAGATTCTCCATCTCTCTCCCTCTCACTCTGCCCCCACTACTATCCTTCTGTAATTCTGCATAAATAAATGAATCATTCAAAGAAGTGAAAACAACACACAAGCTTTTGCTGGGGATATTCATACTCATCTGGTGATGTGTTGATAGTGATAATTTACTAGAGTGTTTTTTTCATCTTTATAGAATATAACTATACCATAAGTGAGCTGGATAGGAAACTTCCCTAAAAGAATTCATTATTCAAAGATTGAACATCACTGTGCAAAGCTTCCTGTTCACAGATATTGCGTTGTTAATGACAAAGATGATCATTGTCGGTGAGATGAGCATCATTAGCTTTGCATTCACAATTGTCATATTGTGTAGAGGAGCATCAAAGGGGATGAACATTGTCAAATACCTGCTCTAAGCTGGCAGCTCCTGGTGAGGAACTTCACATAGATCCTGTCCCACCATCATTTTCATGTGCAGGCTGGCCATCAGTGAGCTCTTCTTTGTCCTGTTCATAAAATGTGAAAATAGGCTCAAATAGGTAACTGACATTCCTACAGTTTACAGTTAGGAAGAAGCAATCATGGTTTTGACCAAAGTTAGTCTGATCATTTATCCTATGTAGCTGTCTCCAAATGACAAATCATAAACACCCATCCTGCTGTCCATTTTATAGCATACGTAAAAGACTACTCGTGGGAGTGCTCCTCAGGAAGGTGGCTACTATTTATATCCTGTTGCCTGATTCCTGAAATAATCCCAAGACATGGTTGAGACAAGTAATATTCCCATCCTGTTTGAAGTGAATAAATCAGGAAGAAACGTAGCTAAGTACCTTTCGGCTTCTGTTCAGCAGCACATGACACTAGATGACCGATGATAAATCATGGTGTTTCGCAAAGAATAAGATGTAGATCAGCAAATAGTAGATTATATGAATATATATGAGTATTCAATGGAAACTAGTGTAAAGTTTTGTGGGAAGGGCAGAAAATAAGTTTCTTTTTTCCCTTCAAAGCAACAGCACACACTCCAGTTCCAAATAAACTGTGGTTGATTTAGTGCTAACTTTGCTGGATATCAATTCATTTCCTCAAAATAAAGTTAATCCAGTTTAGGATTTCAGTAGTAGTGTACAAGCTGATTATTTATGATTGGTCATAGTTTAGTGTGTACTGGTAAATGCTTAAAAACGAATGTTACTTTTCCAATGGCTCATTCGCTTCCTTAATTAAATTTGTAAGGCAGATTTACAGAGAGAAGTAGAGACAGAGAAAGAGAGAGATTTTCCATCAGCTGGTTCATTTTCCAAATGACCACAATGCCAGAGCTGGGTTTATCCAACCTCAGGGGCCTGGAATTTCTTCCTGGTCTCCTGTGTGGGTACATTGTGTCCAAGAACTTGAGCCATCCTCTACTTCTTTCCCAGCCAGTTAGTAGTGAGCTGGGTGGGAAGTGATGCAGCTGGGATACCAACCTGCATCCATAAAGCATGCCGACACTGAATGTTGGAAGACTAGCCCGTTGAGCCACTGAACTGGTCTGTTACTAATTTGATTTGAAAATCAAAGTTATGGAGCAAAAGTAAGAGATCATCCTCCAACTGATTCAATCCCCAGATAGCTGTAATGGTCAGTACCAGACACAGCTGAAGCCACGTACCGGGAGCTCCACCCAAGCCTCCCACGTGAATGGCAGGAGCCCAAGCACTTGGGATATTTCTTGCTGCGTTTTCCAGGCCATTATCAGTGAGGTGCATCAGAAATGGAGCAGCACTCATTCAGGATGCCAGTATTGCCAGCAGACACTTGATCTGCTACATTGCAATGCTAATCTAAGACAGGAATCCTTTTAAAATGAAAAGGCAAAGCCTGCTTTGTAGTATTTGTCGACTTGCTGGTGTAAACATTTTGCAACTTCAACTATTATCAGAGTACCCAGACTGGGAACGACTTTTCACAGGTGGTTCACAAGAACTGCTTAGAACTGGCTCTGTCACATCATGGACAGAGCTCATATTTACGTGTGCAATGTGCATCCTCAGCAGCTCCACTCCTTTGTCCCGCCTCTCCTCTTCTCCATGCTGCATCCTTACCCACCTGTGTCTTCATGCTGATGCCCTTACACCTGCTCGTTCTCAAGGGGGAACATTTCCTTTAGGGGAAAAATTAAGTGATTAACCATCTCTCCTAGCACCTTCTGTTCTTTTTTTTTTTAAATTTTATTGTTGTTTACATTGTATTATGTGGTGCAGTTTTATAGGCGCTGGGGATTCCCCCCACCCCTCCCATACCCCTCCCCCCATGGTGGATTCCTCCACCTTGTTGCATAACCATAGTTCAAGTTCAGTTGAGATTCATTCCTTGCAAACACATGCCTAGTATAAAGTTCAGCGTCTTATTGTCCAGATAAGTTCAGTGGCCTCTTGGGGAGACCTTCTCTGGTCTGAAGGTAGGGCTAACAGAGTAAAGATCCGGTCAGTTAAAAGCCCCAACAAGATCAGAGAACAGTGATGATGAAAAGAATCAGGGAATGTATTTTAAAGTCAGAGCCTCATCTCAGAGATCACATGATCATAAAAATAAAGTTGTTTCCAGCATCAATTAGACTTATCCAGAAGCTGAGCAACAGCAGTCTTTCTTTGCCACCAGTAAGGCACATTTTGTAAGGCTATTTAACAGGATCAGTACACTGGCACCCACACAAAAAAAACAGCTACAATACAGGAACCCACGTGAGTGAGATTACAGAGACAGATAAATCCAGTGTGATGTTCTCAGCAGGTATGTAGATGCTGCCAAGATGCCAGGGAAGCATCTTAGGAGAAAGAGGCAGGTTCTTTTCATGATGGTGCTCGTTCTGTTACTTCGCTGTGGAATCTTTACTCAAGCAAGAATTCCGCCTCTGTATTTCTCTTGATCCCAGACGGCTTTGTTTATTGCTAGACATCGGCAAGGTGCAGAATCTAAACACTGCATTCAGCACATTGCTGTTCCCCGGGGGGAGGGAATGGGGGAGAGTTCCAGTTGCTTTTCAGTACTCAGAGCTGTGATACAAGATGCCTCTTCCCCTCCTTACTCTTCAATCTTGTTTCTTTGTCAAATAGAAAAACAACCCTGGTTCCGTTCCCATTCATATTCAATGACTTGATTCGAGTATTTTTAAATACTTCATCAGAAGATTATACTTCTCTTTTTCCCTTTGCTCGTGTAATTTTAAAAGGTTTGCTGAATTTTAAAATATATTTCTGTCATTTTTCTAGTCATACATTTTTCACAAAAAATACAACTCCAAATTTATTATAGAGGCCACTGAGGGGTTTGTGTTTAGAAATGCTCTCTGCAGTAGCTTTTTTTTTTTAATAATAATAATAAGGGCAATCACACAGGTCACATCTTGTGCAACACCATTGCATATAGAGGGCACATGACGAAGCATTCAGTGGTCAGTACTTCTGCTTCTTCATTTTTGCAAATAAGGAGGTAGTGTGGCACATGAAGTCACACAAGTGGGGGCCCATGTAGTGGTACAGTGAGTTAACCTGCCTGCTGCCTGTAATGCCGCCTTCCGATGATCACCAGTTTAGTCTCAGCTACTCCACTTGCAGTCCAGCTCCCTTCTAGCACACCTGGGAGACAGTAGATGGACCCACATGGATAGCCCAGAGAAGCTCACGACTTCAGCCTGCAGACATTTAGGAAGTGAACCAACCGATGCAACCTCTCTCCCTCTCTTTCTCTCTGTAACTCATTCAAATGAAATAAATCTTTTAAACAACAAAAACATCAAACAATGAGCCAGTGGTATAACTGAGCATTATCTAAGCCCAGCATACACAATTCCAATCCTATGCTGTAAATTCTGATTAAAAAAATCATTGTGATCTGCGATGTGGTCTGTCATCCTAGGTGCAGCAAAGATATCAATATTGAAGATCAGCTACTGTATCTGTCCTTAAAGGAAGCACGGAGGTTCTAGCTAGCAGTGTGAAGCCCGTTCCATCGCAAGAAAAAAAAATCTTGGTTGGAACAAAATTTCAAAAAAAGATAGTAAAAATAGTTTGTGGAGGATAAGTCATTCAAACTGGGGGAAAACAGAATCATTGTGAACTGCTTGCTCGGTTGTCTGGCTCCATGGTCCTGGAAGCCTGTGGGGAAATGGCACTGTCTCAGGCACCATTGTATCTCAACAGACTGAGCTCCTAGGGCTTGCTAGGTGCTTGTGAAATGCAATGAGTCTAAGTAAAACAGATCATCACTGCTCGTGGAGGTTTCAGATGCTATAGTTGGAACCGGAGGCTGATTTCTGTGAGTGGCCGAATATGTGAACAGTGATTAAAATACAAATTGTTGAATAGGAGTAATGCGTTTGGATGCTTTCTTCAGCATGTCTGTATGGCAGCTGGAGGTACACACACACATACATGAGAATGCTTCATCATACTCATGGAGATTTGGGGTGTTTAGGCTATGGTGATGATGATGGCTGTGTCCCACTGCAGAATGCCTGAGTTTCATGTGTGGGTGACTTTTCACTCCAGATTCTTGATAATGCAGACTTTAGCAGGCAGTGGGTGATGAATCAGTTGTCACCTGTGTGACAGACTGCAGTTAAGTTTCTGAATTCTGACATTCCCCAATTCTACCAACTTGACATTGAATCATTTAGGAAATTAACCATTGGTTAAGCAATCTCTCTTTCTCACTCTCATTCTATCAAATGAAAAAAAAATGGAATTTTATAAAAACTGTAACTTAAAAGCATTTTGGTACAAAACAATTTGAAGTCTGTGTGTCTAGGGGAACTTCTAATGTGTATTATGAAAGAATGGTATATGAATTTCAAAAATTGTATCAAAATTCATATTTCTATTCTACTTTTTCATGAACTTTACAAGTTTCTTCATTTTGGGGCATAAGTTGTTTTCCCTGGATATAAAGTAGCTGACGAAAATGTACAGCCAAGTAAAATTTGGGAAACATGACTGGGATAGAAAGAAAAAGATGTGTTTTAGAGAAACTGATTATAATAAATAAACACATATTAGGATGAATGAATGTCTTACATAAATTTAGTTTTAGATTTTTTTATTATGTTTTTGACAATCTTTACATAGTTAATTAGGGTAAAAAGGTTCAAGGGCTATAGGGAAGTGGGTAAGACTATTATTTCCATATTGTTTCCTTCATGTTTCTGAGGTAAAGGGGGATACTGAGGGAGAAACCCAACCCAGTTTTCCACCCACCCCAAGTCTTATATAAATTTGGATTGGGGAAAAACTAATGAAGCAAATCACTAAGGTAATTATGAGACAGCAGTGCAGGAGTTACTCTGCAAAATGAATTTTAAAGCATAGAAAATGAAGTTACCAACTAACATCAGGGTGACTATTACTGTGGTGTACTTGATAAAACCACCTTTTGGGACACACAAACCTGATATCAGAGAATTTGTTTCAAATCTAGGTTGCTGCACCTCCAGTCCAGCTTTCTGTAGAAGTACATGTGAAAGTATTGAAAGCACAGCTACTTGGGCTGCTGGCAACCATGTGGGAGGCCTGGATGGAGCTCCCAGGTCATGACTTCAGGATGGCTTACGTGGCCCAGCTGAGGCTGTTGTAGCCTCTTGAGGAGTAAAGCACTAGGTGGATAATGTCTCTCTCTTTCTCTTTGGTACTCTGCCTTTTAAAACAATAAAGAAGCAAATCTTGGAGAAAATATTTAACCTGTGGGTAGGTGTTGCAGGTGAAGTTTTTGAAATGCAGTCCTTCTAGGAGCAGGCATGTGTGTAGGACATTTGGAAAGTCCACCGGAAGGCAGCAATGGAGTCTGGCTAAACAGTCTGGCCCATGTTATAACTGACAAGCATGCTGATTTTTTTTTTTTTTGCTTAATTTTTAACACAAATTTGCTGGTGTTTGCATGATAATATGTGTAGAGATGAACATCAGATTTTAGAAGTTCACCAGATTTAATAAAACGCATCTCAGCAACCATTATCCTTTTCCAAAGAGACTTAATGAAAAGTAAAATAAGCAAGTAATGATTCAAAGTTATAATTAAGAATAAGACAACAGCCTATCATTAATGAAATAGTGGTATTGGGGGTTGTAAACGCGTATGTGTGTGTGTTGTTTGCATGTGTCATTTCTATCACAGAAAAGAAATGTGCCAGTTTCATCCCAATGAACATGAAATTTTACCTGCCTAATAAAATTATTCAGGAGCCTCCGTAACCTTCAGAAACTCTTCTGAAGGAAACATGATGAAATGTGTCTGACACCAAAGTCTGCATTGTTAGCTGCTACAATAGAATGTTGGGTGAAGTGGCTTTCGAGGACCTCAGTGTGGCCTCTGGACTGTTCCCTCCTTCTCTCCTTGCTCCCTTGCACAAAAGGCTCCTGCTTGCATAAGTGCCCTCTCTTCCTGTGCAGCGGCAAATCCTCAGAACTTTGGTGTTATTATTTTTTTTCCAAGAATGTCCTCCTTATGTCTCTGCTCTTTAAAGAGAATGAGTAATTCTTTACCTACAACTTGTTAACTTTCATTCTCTTGTATTCCTGGTTATATCCTGTTTTTATAATAGTACATTTCCAAGCTTCTGTTAAAATAAATGAAGTAACTATTACTAAAAAGCAATGTCTTCATTTACAAGTAACAAGACAACGATGGCTTTCATTAAACATCTTAGGAATAATACCATTGTTTCTGGTCAGTGTATGGCAAGGAAAGCGTCCAAGCGTCCGCAGTCTTCCTGTGTCTTCTCACATTCTCATCCTGTCCTCATATGCTCTAGTTAGAGAGTCAGCACGTTACACCTTGCTTCCTTGACAGTGTCTGTGTGTTAAGCGTGCCATAGTGAAGGACGATGAAGGATCATTGCACAAAAGTACAATTTCTTCCCAGTAGAAGGAATGTGGCATTAATGGAGGCAAGTTGCCAAAACAGAGAAAGTTGAGCACTGTAGTTAATCCTGTCCTCTTACAGGATCTGAGCGGAGTCCTTACCTGATGTTCTCTGTGCAATTTGGGGAAGGATCATAAAATGACTGCTGATTCTGTGGATTCCAAGCAGATGAAGCAGAACCCAACTAAGCAAAGCACTTAGTCACTAGAAGAATTCAAGTCTTAGTAGAAGTTGATTCTGCACAGAGGAAGCCCCTAATTAATACAAAATGAAGTACTCCTAGAGAGCTGGGACATAGATAAAACAGATCCAACATTATAAGACTGTTAGCAAAATGCTCTTTGAGAGTTTTGTTTCTCTACTGTTAGAGTAACTGGGCAAGCTTTGAAATTAAGGTTACTACTTAGAAGTGTTCATGCTTTTAATAACTTTTTGGAGTGCCTATTATATGGCAGGCACAGTCTAGGTAATTGGGTGAGAAAATTAGTTAAGTAGACAGCATTTTATATCCTCTTGCTAATAATGTAAAACAAGGTAACAGTTAAAACATACATCTGTAAAAAAAAAAAAAAAAGAAATTAAAGCACAGGACAATATACAAACTTCCACAAACAGAGTGGCTTTTGGCATGCCGGTGGTAGAGAACTCTAAGTGGGATACACAGGAAGGTAACTTCTGAGTAAAAGTCTCACAGATTGGAACAGATGTTTTTCACATTGGGTTAAGCCATCACTTAGTATCTCATATTAAAGTGCCCAGTTCAAATTCTTCCACATGAAACTTCCAATCCAGTTTCCTGTTGATTTTCCTGAGAAGCACAAATGATGACACAAGTACACGGGTCACATTAGCAGCCACCTAATGGACCTCGATGAAATCTCTGCTTGCTGGCTTCATTGTGTTAGGTCCCTGAATAATGTAGGTAAAGGAGGAGTGAAACAGGGGGTGAAAGTATGCTTGCTTTCTTGCTGTAGCATGCGTGCGCGCACACACACACACACACACACACACACACAGACTTTAAAATGAAAGGACCTTTAAAACAAATATGTGAAAGAAGAGTAAGAATGACCACTAACTTTTCTGAAAGTTGTTGTCTGAGGATATATCATCCTAAGAAAAGGAAGAACAGACACAGGTGGATGCATGGCTAAGGCTGTGGATGGGTGCATAATCAGAACTCTCATGCTAGCTGTGGGAGGGAAGGCATCTGCATGTTTTGAACAGCCTGGAATGGTGGCCTTTCTTAACGGAACCCATGATCTGACTGCTCCATTGTAAAAAGATTTTAGAAAGCCAAGATGAAAATACAGCGAACAGATAGAATACAGCACAATACTCGTGGTGGGAGTTGTTGGTGGCCAGGAAAAATGTCAGGGATGTTAAAACATGGTAACTTCAAAACACAATTTGAAAATAAAATCTATGGCTTTTATAATGAGCTTAAGTGTAGGCTGTACAGGCAATGTCAAGATGAAAAACAATGGCTTTGAACTGATCAGAATTGTCAGGGAGAAGATGGCAGAAAGATGCAGATTAGGAGGGAAAAAGTGAAGAAGTTAATTTGGCATGTGTTTATTTAAACATGCATTGACTATGTCAAGTAGGCAGTTTGACATCAGAGTCCTTTTGATTTTGTATTTTTATTCATAGCCCTTTTCACTGGGAAAGGAAAACATACCGCCTAACGGTGATGTGTGTGTACAGGAGGTGATGCATTTTTAGGGCACAAAAATGCCTCCATTTTCCTGACTGTGACCAACATGAAGCTTCACTTACAAAAGTTAAAATGGGGTCCAACATGGTAGCCTAGCAGCAAAAGTCCTCGCCTTGCATGTGCCGGGATCCCATATGAGTGCCGGTTTTAATCCCGGTGGTCCCACTTCACTTCCAGCTCTCTGCTTGTGGCCTGCGAAGGCAGTCTAGGACGGCCCAAAGCCTTGGGACCCTGCACCTGTGTGGGAGACCCAGATGAAACTCCAGGCTCCTGGCTTCGGATCGGCACAGCTCTGGCTGTTGCAGCTGCTTGAGAAGTGAATCAATGGACAGAAATTTTTCCTCTCTGTATTTCTGAATTCACAATAGAAATAAATAAATCTGGAAAAAAGGGGAAAAGTTAAAACACAGAAAATCAAGGTGTCGGAATAGGGTAAGGACACATTTAAACAGAGATATAATCAGTCAGTGTGAAACAGAGAGGGCACATTCCGGGAAATAGGGGAGGACGGAACACAACAGAATGGTACCTGGAGACTGACAAACACAAGAAAGCAACAGACACAATGGTGTGGACTTGCAGTGACTGATACCCAGCAGCATGCAGCCAGCAGCAATCTGAACTCCACCAGCAGCCAGGACTGCACCAGCAACCAGGTGGGAAGGGACGTTCACTGGGAGCTCAGGGAATGAACCCAGACAAAAAACTGTCCATCCTGCTGATCTGTTTGATTTGACCAGGAGCAGAGACAGAGTGGCAGGTCCCAGAAGGATGGTGCGGGAACAGGGTGGATTTCACATCCCTGTCTGCCCCCTAGAGCCAAATCAGGTATGATTTTATTTAAGGAGGCAAGGGCTAGGGGCAGGACTGGGCATACACTGAGTTGGGAGTGAACTCATTTCTGACTCAGTGAACTGCAACAACATGGCATCCTACAGGTTCCACCAAAGATAGGTCCCGGTAACCCTCAGACCTGATGGCCAGCAGATCAAGAACTCTAGTAGTGGCACTTAAGGCACCATTTTGGTTTTTGTTTGTTTTTTTCCTTTTTCTTTTGATAATCTTTACATAGTTGATTAGGGCACAAAGGGTCAAGGGCTTGAGGAAAGTGGGTAGGACCATTGTTTCTTCATTATTATTATTATTTTTTCTAGATCTGGGGTAAGGGGTGAATAAAGAGAGAAGCCCCAGCCAGCCTCCCACATCCCAGGTTCCAATGTGGGGCTTGCTCTGAGGGTCCTGCTCAAGTGGTTTTGATAGTTCAACAGTTATGAATTGCTGCCAATCTTGCCATCCCAAGCATGATGAGATCTCTCCTGAATCCATTGGGTGACACAGTCTACCTTAGAGTCTCTGTTAGCCCAGATTTTCACTGCCAACATATGGCTGGGGTAGATATCAACCTGTTCTGTCCTCTGTCGTGTTGTGGTTCCAAGTGTCCACTGCAGGTTCTGATGGACTCCATGTGCACTTGGATTTGCTGTCTACTGTTTCATCTGAGCCTCTGAGGAGGCACAGCTTTGACACTTGTACTCCATGGTCAGACCATGGAACCTGCATTTCTCTTCATGGTTGGGGTTCCAAGATCAGAAGTTCAGTTGGATGAATCCCCAAAGAAACTTGATCTGAGGTAATTCCAGGCCTGATTCCTGTGTGTGTGCATGCCACTATAGGGTCCGGCAGAGTCCATCGCCCCAATCAGCTTATGCATATGCTGGTGGTTGCAATTGATGGGTCAGTTCTATTTCCAGCCCTATCTTTCACACAATCCAATTGATGTTGCGGTCCAGCCTGATTTTTCCCACCACACACTCGGCCAGCATGCAAACCAGTGGGAGCTGCAGCCTAGTTGGGTTGATTCCCAATAACCCACACCAGGCCCGCCCCCTGCCCTGGTTCCCATGCTTGCCAATATGTGCAGCAGACTGGACCAGTCTGTCCCTCATCCCGTTTAGCTCTCCTACATGTGATTGGACATTGAAACCTAGTTCAATCCGATCAGCCCCACTGTCCAATCCACACACATGCTGGTGGGTGCCCTTCTGTCCAGCCACATCTGCCCCAGTCCTGGTTTTCATGCCCTCTAGTGGGAGTGATAACCCCAGAGGGAGGTGCCCACTGTCTCCTAATGAGCCCACTCCCAATCCCAGATCTTGTACTATCCAGGTGGCTCTGCAGTTTAACTTGACAGATTTTGACCCCTGTGTCAGCATCTGCTAGCTAAAGCTGCGGCAAAGTCCATCAAATCCTCACGTACTCTGATTTATGCTTGCACCAGTAGGAGCCATCAACCCAGCCTGGGTTTTCCCTGATCTAGCACACGTGAGACCCACAGGTGTTGTAGCTCTTCCCAGTCTGGCCTACCCCCATTCCAACTCTCGCTTTCCAGTGGGAGTGGTGTTCCAGCAGGGGAACCATCCACATTTCTCCTACTAACTTTTCCCCTTCCCCCCTCGGCCTTACATGTGCTGGTTGGGCACCATGGCCCAGTCTAGCATGGCCTGCCCCACCTCAGCTTTTGCTAGTGGGTGCTGCAGTCTGGCCCAGCCCAGCCCACCCCCACTTCCAGTTTAGGCTGGTGGGAGCTAAAGCCTAGCTCAGCCCAGCCAGCACCCAGTCCAAGGCATAATGTGTATTGGTTTGTGTTGCAATCTGGCCTGGCCTGACCTATACTCTATTCTGGTGCTCAGATTTACCAGTGGGTGATGTGAACTGGCTCTGCCTGGTTCACCCCCAACCTACCCCCAATGTATGCCACTGGGTACCATTTTAGGCACCATTTTGTACAGTGTGTCATAGGCTTTAAGACTGCAGGGACAACAGTGAGCCGTGCATGCATTAAGCTGGGAGTGAACTCACTGAGTTTAGTGCGTTGCACTGGTCCCACAGGAAAAATAATACCGACTTTGGCATTGTATGGGTCAAAATAGGTTTGTGTGACTCTCAAACCTCACAGCCAACAGGTTATGGTAAGATCAGCACCACCAACAACTTTACTATATAGAAGACCCGGTGTCTCCCTAATCCTGGCACCAGCTCCAAAAGGAAGTAGAAGAAAGTTTGTATAGACAATGGTGCAGCCTCAGCACGGTATCACAGGAGGTGGAGACTGGTGAGCCAGGAGCTGAGGTTATAGGGACCATAGTGGAAATCAAACATAAAACCCAGATCTGGAACTTGCTGGATGGAGTGGCACAAGTGACTGCAAAGAACTGTGTACCAATTCCAATAAGTAAAACCGAATTGCAGACCTGTGAGTGACACAGCTTAGAAACCTGCCCTAAGGAGAAGTATCTGCTAACCAGAAGTACAATGACCAAGAGCAAAAAAAAGAGACAAAGAAACAATGAATATTACTGAAGACTCCCCTATAAAGGAGCAAAAACCTTTGCCAATCTGAGTTAACTGAGGATGACATTGAGAAAATGGGGGATCCAGAATTCAAAACACTTGTTATTTTTAAAGATTTTTTTTTAAGATTTATTTTATTTTTATTGGAAAGTAAGATATATGGAGAGGAGGAGAGACAGAGAGAAAGATCTTCCGTCCATTGATTCACTCCCCAAGTGACCGCAATGGCAGGAAGCCAGGAGTCAGAAACCTCCTCCGGGTCTCCCACATGTGTGCAGGTTCCCAAGGCTTTGGGCCATCCTTGACTGCTTTCCCAGGCCACAAGCAGTGAGCTGGATGGGAAGTGGGGCTGCCGGGATCAGAACCAGCACTCATATGGGATCCTGGCGTGTTCAAGGTGAGGACTTTACCTGCTAGTCTACACTGCTGGGCCCCAAAACTCTTGTTATATAGCTTTTTATCCACAATGAGAAGTGTGCAATACAGGAGTTCAAGGAACTTAAGGAATATGTTACACAGAAAATAAATCAAATGAAAGCTGATATATCAGAAATTAATCATACAGTGGAACAAATTAAAAGTAGAATGGAGAGTCTCAAAAATAGAACGAAGGAAGCAGAAGAAACACTCTCAGAATGGAAGATATTTCCAGGGGGAAACAAACAAAAAGCTGGAAGCAGAGCTGGGTCAAGATAAAAAAGTATTTGTAAGAACTATTAAAAGACCAAATATAAGATTTATGGGAGTCACAGAAAGTTCAGAACAAGAAGCTGGATTTAAAAATGCATTTAATGAAATCATAAGGGAAATTTTCTCTAATCTAAGAAAAGAATTATGAAATAACATCCAAGAGGGACACAGAACCCCCAACAGGGTTGATCAAAATTGATATTCACCATGACACAAGACAATCAAGCTCTCTTCAATCAAACATAAAGAAAAGATCCTTAAATGTGTACATGAAAAAATCAATTGAAATATAAAGGAATGTCAATTAAACTCACAGGAGACCTTTCACAGGAAACTCTACAGGCCAGAAGAGTGGACTCCCAATGAAACTTAACTATATTGTGACAATTGGATGCTGGACTCTCTGCTATTGTCCATGCCTGCAATGATGGACATACGACTGTGTTTGAAGAACTATACTATAGTAAAAATATAGGGGAACTCAGTCGGTGCTGGAATGGAACTTGAGGAGAGGATGCGGAAAATCCCATGGCTTATGGAACTATATCATAAAATGATAGTAATAATAATAAACAAAAGTAAGATTAAAATAAAATAAAATTGTCATATTGTCAAAAATATAATGATCATAAGAACATATGTGTAATGAATAGATGATTTTATTTCTTGCATTGTGATTTTGTATGCCTGGATGAAAACTGAACTAGAGCTTGGTTACACTATTTAGATAAATACCCTACAAATATCCAAAAAGAAAAAAAGAAAGAAAAGAAAAGTTATTGCATCAAAATTCATAAGCGGCTTAGTGATCAGGAAACTGAGGGCAACCACGCTCGATTTTCCTTTTCCTTCCATGGCTCTGGATCAAAGCCCAGGGTTGAAGAAGAGCACAGGACAGACCTGGCTACTGTGAAGCAGTACTGAGTGAGAGCTTGACATCTCTCACCAGAGGTCTCTGCTGCCTGCCTGCCTGCCTGTCCCAGAGAACATAAGCTGGAAATGACTGTGGCTTTGATCTCTTCAGCCCTGCTTCATTCCATTCAAAGACAACAATAAAATCCTTAACCATCTGGTGTTGTTAGAAGTCTGCCACTGGGACTCCAGGAAAGAGCACCCTAGCTCCAGCTTTGAAAGTGCCATTTTAGCCATTTGTAGATTCCTGTGGATCGTCTGATCTTCATCATGTTTAACAAATAGCAAATATATTTTTTTTCTCCCCAGCGTATCATTTTTCTCCATTTTGGCTTTCCACAGTAGCCTTCAGATTGCATTAGTCATTTGTATTTTCAAATTGCATTTTACTTTATTTTAAAACTGGAACAAAATGAATTAGAATTTGGTCATTTTTTTCTCTATTATATTGCATACAATTATTGTTATGAATAATCAATTAGTATGTATTAAATTTATGTACTATGGCTCCTTGGAGTAATAAAATCCTTTCCTTTTGAGGAAATAATATTTCCCCTTCTTGAGATTGTCATATTTCATTGTTTTAAGTTTGTTTATTTGAAAAAGTAATAGAGAGATAGAAGCAGAGACTGCTTCCACGTGCTGATTCAATCCCCAAATGCCTCCAAAAGCCAGGGATAGGCCAGATCCAAGTAAGAGTTGAGAACTCCGTTTAGGTCTTCCTTAGAGTTGGCAGGGCGGCAGGGACCTGTGCTGTCAGTGGCTGCTTCCCAGGGGAACAAGCAGGAAGTTGGATGGGAAGTACAAACAAGTGGGACTTGAACTAGCACTCCAGTACAGGATGTGGAGATCTGAAGTGGTGGCTAACCCATTGCACCCACGCAGGTCGGGATAGATGAAAGATCAGTAATTAAATTGAGAAGGAAAGGAACTGGCAACAACTGACTGGTTTTGTGGTATTGAAGTTAGGGGGCTGGATGAAGCATTTTCTGTTTAAAAGTTATATGAATGCTAAGATGAATGAGTAATAGTCGTGTTTGCTATATGCTAGCATACTGGTCTTATGACATTCATTGTAATTTGTTAAAAAATTATATAGGCTCCGTTCCGTGTTTACATTTTAAAGACTATAGTCAGAAAGTTGAAGTTTGTGGCCATCATTATATACCTGTTATTTATAACTTTTTACATATAGCTTTATATGTAAAAAACTATAAATATTTTTATTTGTAAAAAAAATATGTAATTTTTGTATTAGGTTTGTGCTAAGGAAATCAAGACTTTTTGGTAACTTTGTAGGAGTTTATATGTATAAGTGTAGTCAAGATACAAAATAAAGCAACCTTCATATAATTCGTTTATTTTTTGCTTATCTTCAACTTTTAATAATGCTTATTATATTGTGTCTAAGATAACAAAGTCATGTGTCTTTAAATTTATTGTTTTACTTTATTTCCAGACAACTCGGGTCTGGGTTTAGTACCTCAATTGTGTAAAATTGACTGCTCTTAGTGTTCAACAAACTTCCAGTTCATAACAAGATTCTCAGTGTTGAAAAACCTTCTTTTTTGACTCTCTCATGACCTCCTCCCCCACAACGCTCTCTGACATTTTCAAGCTGAGCATGTAAGGAAAGCACTTCATTAATTCCAATGTAAAAGAAGGATTTTCTCTTCCTCATGTGTGTGGGGTCTAATAGTTCCTCTGGGTTGCTGTCTCATAATTAGAAGAGTTATTTATATGGCTCTCCCTCCATTACTTATCTCATAAGTCATTTATTTGGTGTGGACTTTCATCTTTATTGGATACTAATTAGTATTCTTAGGACTAAATAAACAAACTTCCATTAATTTCACAGTTCTGATTGCTTGGAACATACATTTAGAATACATCTGTTCAGATCACAGAAAGCATGTAATTTTAACACCGAAACACATTTATTCCTACAAGCACCATGCCATTTTCATTTTAAAAGATTTTTTTCATCTGACTGCTTCTTTGACAAGCAGCAATAGTACTATAAAGGCAGAGGATATTCTTCCTACGTAACAGATTAAAATCACAAAGCTTGGAGATTTTGTCACTCAAAAGTTTCTCAAAGAGTCCACAGAATAGGCATATTATGGGGAAAAAATGTATTTCAAAAAATAGACCACAGTACATCATGTTTTTAATTTTTCACAAAAGGTTTTTAAAATTTTGTTTGTTGTTTTTTAAAGATTTTTTGTTGTTGAGAGACAGAGAAAATGGGTCTAGGGAGAGAATGGAGGAACAGAGAAAGTGGGGGAGGGAAGGGAGTAATCCTCCATCCTAATTCACTCCCCAAATAGCTGGGACAGCTGGGGCAGGTCCAGGCGGAGCCAGGAGACTGGATCACCAAAGTGGGTTCCAGCAGTCTAAGCATTGAGCTGAAAGGAACAAGAACATAAGTTTGTGCCTTGTGTCCGCAGAATAGTAAATAAAGTCCCCACCAGGACTCATTTTAAAAGACCAGTTCAACCTGCCTCCAATGCCATCTCCACATTTCCTCCCTCGGGGAGCAAGTGCTACCAAAGTTGAAAGACCAGGAAACGCTGGGCAGTCCCTGGCTACTCCTGCATTTTCTTGGGATGACCCCCATCCCTAGATAGACCCCAAACTATAAAACACCCAGTTGCCTGGCTGACTGGTCCCCTACCAGCTGCTCACTCCCTCTGCAAGGACAGTCTGCAAGGTGGGTCACCCCCTGTGGATTTATTTTTCGCTTTGATATTAAATCCCATTTGGCACTGAATTCCCACTGAGTCTCTTTGTCTGCTCTGCATCAGTTTCCTAACATGGGCCACCCTCTGCTGCCTTCACAGGTACTCTGGCAGGGAGCTAGAGTGGAAGTGGAACAGCTTGGGGTAGAATCAGTGTTCTCATGTGCAATGTTCGCATTGCAGGGAGCAGCTTTGTTTATTGCACCACAACACTGGTCTCTCCACAAGTTCTTCTACAGTTGACTGAGGCTGGAACAGAGATGAAAACAGAGGCAGACTCTCAACTCCTTCCATGCCAGGATATTTTTCTTTGGGAAACAACTTTAAATCATAAAGAACTTTATATTAAAATAATAATAATAAAGTGAGGTTTGTGCCTGCATGTGCCTGGATTGGATTTTACACAACTCCTGATTTCTCAAAGACTGAGCAGGGAAATGTTTTAAGGACGCTACCTCTGGTTCACAGGAGTCCCCAAGGACTTCTTAAATCGAGTATTAAGGTGATGCTTAACCTCGCAAACAGCAGGAAGTGGCCTTTCTTCCCTTCTGGCTTGCAAAATAAAGGCCATCTAGCTGCATCCACCTCTCTATCCAATGCAAACACCTACACAAGTAGAAGAGCGGCAATTTGTAAGGTGGTACTTTACATTCACTTCATTTGTTAGCTTAATGGGCCAGAAGGAGCACTATTTCATGCTTGATTGATTTCTCTTCTCAGACTCTGTGTAGAGGATCAGGAACTTCTTAGGGTTTGAACTACAAAAAATTTAAAGGCTGTGAGACCACTAAGCCTCAGGAAGATAGGCTTGATCCTTTCTATTGGAAGTTATCCTTTTCAAATTTGGTCCACTTGAAAGGCTGCTTGAAAATATTTTCATATTCTAAATACAAGGGATGCAGTCATATTATGAAAATAGAACTCTTGGAGTGTCATCAACAAAGTGACAGGATAGGACCTTCCATGGCGGGACTTTCCTCCTTGCGGAAACATCAACTGGAACAACTCTGTGTACCTGAAATGGGTACAAGATAGCAGCCCCAAAAACAGAGCCCAGAAATAAAGAACCGCGCACTAAAAAGGGCACAGTTGGGGTTATTTCACAGCATTCATTGTCACTTCTTCTGTGAGTCCAGGCAATGGAGAATGTAGGAAAGGATACCCTTTGTGGGAAGAAATCAGGTTGAAATTTCATACCATGGCATCTCATGTTCTGCTGTTGCCTTAACCCCTTTCTGCACTGTCCTGATTCAGGAGGCACTTGTGGCTGTTCATATTACCAGAACTCTAAGAACCAAACCAAGCATCTCACAGAAATGGAGACAGCACTGGTAACACAGTGCTTCCCGGCCTAGATCTCACAGGAAGTACATCAGACAGAGTCCAGAAACAAAAAGCAGAAGCGTGGCCAACAGGGAGTGGAGAGCCACTGAATTTTAGTGTGGCTTCTTTAAAGGTTCTGGCGATGGATTTGTGGTCCTGGTTGCACAACAGTGTGAAAGCAGTTCATGCTGTGCAACTGTATACTTAAAATATGTCTGACCTGGGAAAGTCACAGTAACAACAAAAATTTTTTTTTTAAATGCAACTTTATTGGTGAAAGGCTATCTAACTACATTATCCTAACTATAGTGCCATTTAGTACATAACTATGAATGAATAATAAATTCACTGGTCTCACTGCATCAAAAAATAGATAAAAAATAAAAATAAAGAGAAAGCTGTACTTCATAAAAAGAAGATGTGAAGCCTGTAGAATCTCCTATAATATTCTGCTACAAGAACCATTCTATGCTATACTTATTTATTTATGGTTTTTAGCTAATGTAGTTTCTACTTGTACTATTTCCCATCAACTATAGTTGTCCCCTCAAGTACTTAAATCAACATTGGATATGGTAAGATGGTCTCCTAGCCATATTTTTAGTAAATGTCCTGCTATAAATGATGATATCCCTGCGACGTAGTCCAGGCCACAAAATAGCAGGACCTGAGGCAAAGGCTCTGTGCTGCTGTTTGTTAAGTAGGGTATTCCTGATGAATGATGATGAAGACATTGGAAAATGAGCAGGCAAGAGAGGAGGGTCAAGACAAGGTTATGTTACCAAGTTGACGCCACCACTTGTTATCACATGAATTTTACGATGGTTCTTTTGGGACTGTCATCAGAGAGGCTGTATTAATAACTCTTTCTAAATTCCAAGAACAAAGGAAATATCTCAAAGGGCTTCAAATGATTCTTAAAATGCTCTACTTCATAACACGGAGAATCACCTTGTAGTCCTCTCAAGGGTTCTGCTACAATAACCCAATTTTTTCTTATAACTTCAAATTTAATTGTTTTTCAGGAAACACAGATTTTTGTCACTAGTACTCCCCATTGCCCAATATTACCCTCCCAGAACTTAAATCACGGAGCACCTCAGTGAAGGAGCATGAGAGACACGTCTCCATTGAACCCAATTTCCCAGTTGTCACAGGTGTGACTTTTGCAGTAGCAACTCCTAGGTCCCTCTCATGATTTTACCCACTGGATGCTGAGCAGCCCTGTGACATGCCATGCCTCAGCACCCAGAGTGATGCCTCTGATCTGTAGGTGAAAGGCACCTTACAAGCATGTTTTGTTTGTACATATATGATAGCATTTTGGAGTCCATCCAAATGGTGTATGATTATCAAAAGTGTGAACCAAAGGCCCAGAGGTCGGTGAGACCAAGAATATTTAACTGGTGAGTTTTATCTCAGGAGATATCCATGCTTACTGCAGTACACTCCAGTCAGCTGGACAGAATGAAACTAATCAAGATACTTATTCATCCTGTCAGTGACCCAATTGTTAGAGCCGTTCTGTGTAACTGTCCCTACAGGAAAACAATATCTTTATTGTGTTATTTCCGAGAGAAAGGGGAAGTTTTATAGAAGGGAGAAGTGTGTCATGGCAAGTCATAGGAATATGAAGTATTCTCAAGTGGGAGCTAAACATGGACTGGTGATCAAATAAAAATGTACAACAATCTCTGTAGCATTCAACAGAAGTTAACCTGGGTACAAGCAGGGCAGCCTAGTTCCTCTAGTGCCTAGTTCCTCTCCATGCTTCTCAGCTGGGATGTCCCTTTGTCTTCAGCTTGACAATTGCCTTCCCTTAGGTGTTCTCCACTGCTTATCTTGCTTGCACCATCGTAGAACTGTTGTAATGACTGCTTTGAATGCTCCTTTCTATTGGCTCAACACTCCCTGGTCCATTTTGGTAATGTTCCTCCCATCCTACTCTACAGTTGCCTTCATGTTGTCAATGGTGTCTGGCTGAAGGCAGAAGTAGAAAGTCACATTAAAACTGAGCCAGCGTATTATTGTCATGACTGAATGCATCTGTGGTTTCAAATGCTACAAGAAATAAAGTACACATAATAGAGCAGTCACATATGACTGTTAGTGAGCAAATGAAAGTGATATCATGGCACACACATGTGTTGTGGTGTCTTTCCAAGATCTTCCTCTCTGGGCTTTAGACAGTGAGAATGATTTTAGCATATTTTCTTTGAATGGAATATTTAAATAGGGTAAATATGGCTATTCTTTCCCTCCACTTAGTACTGGCAGAACAAATAAGGCCCTCCAAATTTATATGCCCAATTACTTTTAGGTTAACAAGCTCTGAAGTGCTGTGGAAATGCCCCCTGGAGTTTCATTGTGGGCTAATGGAGAACCATCCAGACATTCTTCTGGACTATTAGAATAATAAACACTTGGTACTTGGACCAATTAGACATTTGGCCAAGAACATAACTCAAGTGAACAAGTAATTCACACCATTCCCCAAGGAAAATTGACCACAATGGCTTCTGCCTTTTGTGAAAGTTCAGGTGAGAGACAGGCAAGACATAGACTTTCAAGGTCACACAGAGGGCAGAATCTGCAAGAGAAGCTTCAGCAATGCCTGCTGATGGAGAGATTGTGTGACAAGGGCAGGATGTCTGAGGCAAGCAGAGTCTCGCGCTGATTCTTACAGAACAAAGCTGGAAAGCCAATCAACATAGAGTTGTCTTCCTGGAATAGCAAAGGGATACCTTCATATCTCACCACTCCAGATTGAATACTTACGGATGTGTTTTGTGGGCGGCAGTGGGGCACAGTATACTGTGGATACGCATAAAAACATGAAACTTGAATTCTAGAATACTTCAAGGTAGTTTATCATTCAAATATATATTGCTAGATGGAAATAATGTGGCAATTTGTTTATGAAAAACGGTCTTCAGTCATTAATTATCTCACAAACATGTGATTGACATAAGTAATGTGTCAATTAACTGTTTATAAAGTGTACTTCTCAAGGACTGGAGGACTCTTACGAACAAATTTTTTTCATAATTATTTAGGAAACCTTTCTCTATTGCTGGTGTAAAGATAAAATCACTCAAGTTTTAATCCAAATTATGAAAAATTTTCTTGTGCTGTCTGACACAGTTTGCTGGCAGACAACTGCAGACATAGTTGCCATTATAAAGAATTTGTTCCATAGCAATGGATTTTATTTCTGGGTGACAGTAAGAAATGGGAAATAACATCCAAATATGATGGAATGCTTTGACATTTCCAACCCTTAAACTGAATTTTCTTATCTTAATGGCTTATGTAAGGTCACATTTACAACAAATTCAGAACTCTTCGTGTGTATGTGTGTGTGTGTGTGTGTGTGTGTGTGTGCAGGACAACTATTTACCCAGTTCTTAAATGCAACTGAGCCATTGGAAACTGTGCAGTTTGTTACTAAGCTGAACACCATAAACAAGCTAATATTAGTACATCGGACTCAAATTTTAAATTTTTGTCTGTTGCGGGGTGCAAGTGAGATCACGCCAGACATGTCTAAGGTTTATTAAGGAATCTTTATTAACCAAGCTTGGTGATAATAGACCACACTAGAAATAGCAAATCACAAGTCCATATGGCAATCCAACCAATCGTAATCCAACCAAACATAATCCAACCAATCATAACCCGAAGAGGAATAAATGATCTTTACCCTCAAGTCCATGTGTTAAGCTGAAGGCCTATGTCTCAGCTTACCCTAAAACATAAATTATCCTAAGAGACATGCAATGAATAACCTGGACACACAAAGCTACAGACATTTTTCTCTGCCCAAATTCCATCACTGCTAGGCTTCATCTCTTGTGGAACTCCTGATAGTACACAAACCAGAAACAACATTGGTATATCCATTGTCCCATCTAGGCGGTACACAGGGACCATGCTCAGGGGATTACCTGTCCTGGGTCAGGCAAGAGTCGAAGTACCAGAGCAATAGAAGCACCTGACCAGAAAGGTGCTTCACAGGCCTTTTAAAGGAGCTTGTGAGGGGAGTGGTTACACAACAATGCAATACCCATCCCCTCTCAGTTGATAGGAGAGCCACAGGTGGGCAGGAGCGAATACCTAAGTGGTGGTGGGAGTGGCTGAGGATGGAACTAACAATCCATTGCTGGTAGGACCCACCTTCAGGACAGAGGGTAGTGGACACAGCCACATTTCATTTGCCCACTGTCAGTGGGTGCTGGCTATCACTGGCTGCACCCCATAACATTATCAACATTCATATTGATCTAGCTTGATGTGTAAGTGAACATACAGAGTCACATTTTTACTGCAAAATGCTAATTATTGAATTAAATTTTACATGATGCACTTTTCTCCCTTAGGGATAAAAAGTCAGAGAATATTATCATTTTAATGAGGTTTAAAAGGAAAGCCAGACTGATTGTACGTAACTATCACAGGCATGGCATAGTGCTTTTAGAGAATTTAAAAAATAAGCACAGACATTTTAGGCCTTCCAGACAGTAATGAGAAAAATCGCTTAATTTTTCACCTAAGAGCTGTTTATTGAGTACCTATCCTGTACCTAACCATTTTCTAGACACTAAGTGTATATACTATTGAGTAAATAACGTCTTTGCCATCATGGAGTTTATTCAAGTTTATTCTGTTTACTTTGCTTTCCTCAAAGTACATTGGCCCTTGGTAGGCTTATCCTATAATTTCAAAATTGATACAGTGAGGAGTCAGACAGGATGGTAGGCAGACAGGATGGTAGGGGGTCTCTGGTCCCTGGTGAAGTTACCTTTTAAAATATAAAAGTGTGCTTCTCCCCATTTCTTGCCCTTCCAGGAGCACCTTCTCTTCTTGAAGGGGAATTCAGGGACAGAATCAACATATCAATTCCCCAACTCTTTTGTTGTCATAACAAAAACAAGAAGTGACCCACACTAATCTCATCTCTTGGGTCACTGTCAAAGAGAAGGTGCCTGATCTCTTGGCTTGTCATTGGATTGGGAGGTCCTACCCTGTTGATGTCTTTTGGCTCTGGACAAGGTGATGGACATTGGTGGTCATTGTGAATGAAGTGTTGTTTCTTTGAGTGACTCCCCTGAGATGGTGCATAAAAGACACCAGTTCCACCATTACCTTGGACTTGTCCTTCCTTGGAGCCTCTAGGGCAGGAACCCTAGGAACTCTTCCCCCACCTTTTCCTAAATAAATGTTGCTTTGCTTTGCAGTTCACATGAAAATTCTTCTTTCATGTGAGTCAAGAAATAAGTTTGCTGCCAGCAACAATACCATTACCCAAATCCTTCCTCCTCTATAGGCCCTGGTGTTTCACTGTAATTTCCTCTTCTTAGAATGATTCTTTGACCACATAAAAATGCCTTCAGCTGCAAGCAATTCAAGAGAGACTCCTCTAACACCAAAAGGTCAGCAAAAATGCGTCCTATTGCAACTCAAGGGTACTCAACTGGTGGCATTATGTGTCCATGTACAAAGGGACCTACAACCATGTCTTACAGAGAGTCTTCAACAACTTCAGGTGCTTTTAGTTAAAAACTAGCATTTCCTCAGTAACATTGATATTATGGATACAGGATGGAAGCTTCCATTTATTGCTCAAGGCTGTTATTTGAAGCTATTCCAGCTTTAATATACCTAAAATCCACTTCATCTCTCTGAATTTATTATTTCCACACACTAAACCTTAGCATTTATTTAGGTGGCAGTTAGTGTTATTCTTGCTAAGAATTAGATCCTCTCTCAAGGGTTGTGGCAACCAAGATAAATAAAGGATTGAATTTTGGAGGTTTCTGACTTTTGCTAATATTTTGGATGAAAAGGCGAGGGATCTGACAGTAACTTGTTATTGAAAATATCTGCAATTTGTTCAAAATGAAGACATTGAAAAAGAAAGTAACCATTTTGTTGCTGTTGCTGATTTAAAAGGGGAGCTATCTTTGACCCATTCGGAGCACTTTCTGTTTTCTTTTCTTTAGCTTTTAAATTTTAGTGGCAGTTTCCTAGGCTCCCTGAAAAGGGGACCCAAGAGTGACACAGTCAAATAGTCCCCACATGATTACAGCATGTTCTCTTTATGTTGAATGGCTGACAAGGCCACTAAGCATTGTGCCTTGTGTTATGAGCACAGCTGGATCTGAAGCTCAAATACTGGGTCCCCGGGCAGCTAACAATTTCATCCCACACCCAGGCATCAAAACAATAAGGAATAATGTGTCCCTGGCTTGATCCTCCTTAAATGAAAGACAGGGCTGTTTACAACGGAACACTCAGCAACACTCTAACACTTTTTTCTTAACCAAAACCTTCCCCGCAGCTTTCTGGACTCTGGAAGAAACAAAGCCAAGAGGGTTGAAGTGTATGTTTTTGTTTTTTATTTTTTTTTTTCAAGAGAGGGGTCTGGAAATAAGCCTGAATTAAAAAAAAATATGATTAGGAAAAAGAAAAATTGATGGATAGTGCCATAATTGATGTATTCACCTGTGTTTACATATTTTAACTTCTTATACTGGATGTGAACATATGGATTTGTGAAATCCTTGAATTTTTTTTTTCCTCTGGGACTTGCCTGGACCAGTCTTCCTGGCAATGATGCATTCTCATGAGCTAATACTTTACCGGAGGACTTGAATGTCTAGAAGACCAGATAGCAACACAATATCACAGCAAATTATTTATGCAGCCCTAAGAATCGGTAGAGAGACAGCAGGAATATAAAATGATGGGAAAACAGAAGTATGCAGTTCTGTAGTACACTCCCATGCTTTTCTTCCATTGTTTCATAACTTAAACTTATCTCAATATGACTCTTTTTCCTACCGAATCTCAATTTGTGGCAAGTCAGGGATAGACTAAGATGCAATTTCCAAGATTCAGCATCATCCTTTTCTAGTGTGAAGGTGGTATTTAGTTGAACAGTCAAAGGAGGCAGAGTTTGAGGCAGGGCTTGAGTCCCATTCTTGAGTGCCACCCATTTCTCTGCTGCATTTTTTGAAATCTCAGAAATGTCATGTCTTCAGGTACACATGGAACTACAGAGCATGTGGTAAAATCCTCCGCAGTGTCTTGGCACCTGCTGTATGAAGATAGTGGAATTCAAGTGCACATTAAGAGTGGCATGCTACCCCTGCAGCCACATTGCATACTTATAGCTGGAACAATCCCCGCAGCTACAGTTTGCCCAGAAGGGGATGGAGTTCTGTGTGGGGTGCACACAGCTGTGACTTGTGTGCTGGAAGTCCTCAGCTCCTCAGGTCCTCACCAGCTACCAGCCTGAAGATGTGTCCTTGGAATTAGGGTCAGACTCGGTGCATTGCCACTGAGAAATGTGTAACCCTTACCAAATTATACCCACCATAGATTCACCAGTGTGTGGTTTTGTTTGTTTGTTTGTTTGTTTTTGTTTGTTTTTGCTTGTCAAATGAAACATATAATTGACCGAATTGTAAGAGGGATGGGATATGGAGTCTGTAATGCTATAAAATGTACTCAATGCTGAATTCTGGTACATGACAAACACCATATCAGGATTTGTTCTTATGATACACGTGATGCAGTGTAGCATTTTATTTTCTAATACTGACTAGAAACAAAGTTTTTCTGAGGTTAATGTCAGTATATATTGTATGGCCAGAATATGGGTGAAGGGAAGTAATCAAAATGATTTGTAGTTGGTGTTGGTGTTATGGTATCGTGCATCAAGCTGCTGCTGACAAACCTAGCCTTCTATATCAAAGCTATGGATCAAGTCTTGGCTGTTCAGCTTTACATCTACCTTCATGCTAATGTACCCAAGAGAGTACCTGCATGCGAGGCCCAGACTGAGGTCCAGTCTCCTGGAGCAAATGACAAGGCCAGTCCTTGCTGTTACAGCCATTTGGGAGAGTAAGACAGTCAGCCAAAGGCCTTTCTATTTTCCTCTTTCTTTCTCTCTACCACTCTAACTTCCAGATCAGTAAACACATCTTTAGAGAATTCTGCATAGTGAGTCAAAATTCTTCTGCCACAAAAAGAATTGAAAAGATACAGGGAAGAGTAAAAGAGAGAGGTGTATTTTTGATTACTAATTATACTAGCATTTATAATACAGGTTCTGCATTTCTGAATTGGTAATCTTAGGTAGGATTTAAAGACCTATCTAATTTTATCCAAGTCAACCTTAATATTTTGGTGCATATAGATATACTAATTTCATTAGAAAGAACCTCATCATTCAGGGTTGGCATTGTGTCACAGTGGATTAAGCTATTGCCTTAGTCCGAAATGCTTGACTTCTGATGCTGCTTCCGGCTAAATGTGCCTGAGCAGAATATGCCCCGAGGACTTGGAACCCCCTTACCCTCAAGAGTGATCAGGATTGAGTTTCAAACTCCTGGCCTCAGCCTGACCCAACACTGGCACGGCCATTTGAGAAGTGAACCAGTGGCTAAGAAAGCTTTCTTCCTGTCACTTCACCTTTCAACCAAAAATTGAAAAAAAAATTAAAACAAATAACATTTGAACATATAAACAATGATAGCAGCAAAAAAAGATGGTTTTTTTTTCAAAGTTTTGACTGTCTACTATTAGCTAAAATCTATGTTGACTATTGGCTAAAATCTATATTGGGTGATTCTGAATTTCATCAATTTAAATATATATATGCAAAGAAATTAAAAGGAAGGGAAGGAAGAAGCAAAAGAGAATGAAAATTGCAGGAGAGAGAGAGGAGTGGAGGGAAAGAGAGGGAGAAGGAATGACTCATTTTTAGAATTTGTCTATGAGCTATATTGAATATGTTGAAAGCTTAAAAATACCTAAAAGTTAAAAATATTTAAAAATCACTTGAAGCTGTAATGAATGTCAGTTCTGGAAACTTAATCACAGAGCGGGTTGCATCTGTACTTTCTGGACACTGAGGATATTTCAAAAAGTGCATTGAAAATGGAATTTTCACCATTTTCAATTCCAAAATAAGAGGGGTGGGTCTTCCAATGGATTGTGAAAATGTGCATTTGCATATTATGATAAAAGTATAACCAAAATAAATGTGTCTGTTATTTCAGTCTTTGTGTCAACACGGTATATTTCCTTGCGTGCACTCCACAAAGGGAGATGTGCAGTCAGACCATTTACAAATCGCAGTTTCTGAGACTGGCAATTCATGAACGCAAAGAAGCTGGTAGAAAAGGATAGGATTAGCCAGAGAAAAGAACTCCAAAGTGGTAACTTTTAGATGTCCTAAAATAACAAGAAGAAGATAGCCACAAGGCCAACCCATTGGAACGGCTCTAGCCTCAGTCCTCTCTGAAAGCCTGCATGGAGCCACCGATATCCCAGTTTCGTGATTGTGAAAGCTCCCTCGTGACAGGCTTACACAGCTAATGTGGGGAAAAGCCAGAATTTGAGCCAAGTTCTGCTCAACTCCACAACTGTCCAGGAACACAAACTATTTCTCTTAAAAAAAAAAAAAGCCAAATTCTCACCATTTGTGTGCTGGCAGAAGAAATTATCTCCCCTGACTCTGCCGCATGTACATCTGAACCATTTCCAGTAGATTATTGCACAGTTAGGATAAATTATTTATCTGCTTTCTACGCTCAAAAGTCTCTTGTTAGAAGGCTGACAGAAGGCGCTAGGGTCAACATCCAGAGGGTGCACAGTAATTTCCACCTTCTTTCCGTAAACACGTTTCTTGTTGTGAGCATCTTGAGCAGATGTGTGCGAGAACTAAGTTTTAAATTAATTTCCTTCTGCCGGCATGTATACCTGAAAACCTCCCCAAACCATCCATTGCAGCTCGTTGCTTAAAAGCTCAGTCACACCCAGATTCTATTGTGTTCATCTAGGGATCTTATTTCCCTTCCTTTACATTCAGAATAACGTGGAGTATTCAAAATCCATACAAGAGATTTTGACACCAAGAACTAAAAAAAAAAGTCTATTTTAGTAAGTTTTAATACCAACGCAATATTAGCAGTCTTGGTGGGCGAGGAAATAATAGTCTCAATATTGCTTTCTTTGAAATTGGTAACTCGGCTTAGGCTAAAAGCAGTTCTTTATTTATTTTAAGATTTATGTATTTTTATTGAAAGGGTAGATTTACAGAGAGAAGGAAATATGGAGAGAAAGAGTTTCCATCGACTGGTTCATTCTCCAAGTGGCCACAACATCTGGAGCTGACGCTATCCAGAGCCAGGAGTCAGGTGCTTCCTCTGTACTCCTATGTGGACGCAGCATCCTAAGGCTTTGGGCCATCCTCTACTGCTTTCCCAGGCCACGGATAGGGAGCTCGAAGGCAAGTGGAACAGCCAGGACATGAACTGGCACCCACATTGGATCCCTGCAAATGCAAGGCAAAGATAAAGAGAGAGAAACAGAGAGAGAAACTAAAAGAATACTTAGGTTTGGGATCAATGCTGTTAAACAGAACAAATAGAACAAACCAAGCCTTGTCCTGTAGCCTCTTCTAATTTTGTCTTTTTGTTTAAAGCATTTCATACGACACAGGAAGTAAAAGGAAGAGTTCAATGAGCACACATGGAATTCATAATGTTAACAATTTCCATATTGCTTCAAATGTACACATTACATTAATATCATATCATTTGTGGAATTCCTGACAAAGATGGTTTGGAAATCTTATCAAAATTCCAATGGCATTTTTATAGAAAAAGAAAAAAAAACAAAATCAAATAGAGAACCATAGAAAATCACCAATAGCTAAAAGAATCTCAAGGAAGAAAAATAAATCTCCACATACCACATTGCCTGATCTCAAAATACAACGTGAGACTAGAGCAATTTAGGAAATGCAACAAAATGATCTCCAACTGGAGATCATTATGTTGAGCCAAATAAGCCAATCTCCAAAGGACAGATATATATTCTCTCTGATCTAAGGCAACATTGCTGCAAAATACAAAACAAATAGATATATAGGTGAACAACTATGAAAATATATTCTCATAATTGAGCTGTATAATGGACACTAGCATACTGGAAAGTGAAGATACATTGCGGTAGGTATCTCTACTTTCAATTAAAAGGAGGACTTCCAACGAAACTGCTGAGTATACCTTGAAAATGGGGTACTACATTTTCTATCTTTGTCTTTACCTGAAATGCCCTGATGAACTTAAATAGTAGAAAATTCATCTTGTAACTGTTACTAAAGGACTATACCACTGCAATAATATGGGGAAAATGGTGAAAGGGGATCATGGACAGGGAGAAAGGAGGGGAAAAGGTGGGAATCCCTATATTTATAAGAATGTATCATAGAAAATAATTAAAAATCAGTTGGATACTGGGATAAAGACAGACATGAAGACCAGCAGAACAGAATTAAGAACACAGACACAAATCCACATATTTATTATTAATTGTTATTTCTCAAGGGATCAAAGAACACATAATGGTGAAAAAATGATATTTTTAAAATGAAAAAGTTGGGGCAGGGGATGGCATCCTAACACAATGGGGTGAGCTATGTCCTTCAGTGTCAGCATCCCATTTGAGCATAAGTTCATGTCCTGGCTGATCTGCTTCTGATCCATCTCCCTGCTGATGATCCTTACACAGCAATGGAAGAATTCCCAAGTGCCTTGTTCCTTGCTGCCCGCATTGGAGACGCAGATGCAGTTCCAAACTTCTGGTTTTAGCCTGGCCCAGCCGTGACCACTGGGGCCTTTTGGGGAGCAGACCAGTGAATGTTCTTTCTCTTTTTGTCTCTTTCCAACTCTGTAACTCAGTAAAAATAAATAAATAATAAATAAATAACTAAATAAATCTTTAAAAGTTGCTGGTTAGGGTCTTGTGCAGTAGCCTAATGGCTAAACTCCTTACCTTAAACGTGCTAGGATTCCGTAAGGGCACTACTTCTAATCCCAGTGGGCTGCTTCCCATCCAGTTCTCTGTTTGTGGCCTGGGAAAGCTGTCGAGGATGGTCCAAAGCCTTGGGACTCTGCACCTATGTGGGAGGTCCGGAATGAGGCTCTTGGCTCCTGGCTTTGGCTTGGCTCGGCTTTGGCCAAAGCAGCTACTTGGGGAGTAAATCAGTGGATGAAAGATCTTTCTCTCCTCCACTCTACATATCTGAGCTTCCAATAAACATAAATAAATCTAAAAGCAAAATTGCTGAATAGTTATGTATTCACATAGTTTTAAATTGGAGCCTTGTAGCATATATAAAAATCTACTCACATAAGACATACAAATGGCCAAGAGGTATGTGAAAAAAGTGTTCAGCCTCACTAACCATAGAGGAAATACAAACGAAAACTACAATGAGATATTACCTCATGTCTGTGAGAATGACCGTAATCAAAAGCAAATGATGGCAAATATTTGCTAGTAGGAGGAGGAGAAATAAATACCCGTATGCTCTTTGCATAAGATGTAAATTAGCAAAAGGGTTAAAATAGTATGGCTATTACATAGAAATTAAAAATCAAGTTGTCATAGGAGCCAGCAATCTCTTTATGGCTATCTAAGAAATTAAGTAAGTAGCAGTACATAAAGACACTTACATTTCTGCATTCTTTGTAGAATTATTCACAATGGCCAATTACAGCAATAGCCAAAATGCCCTGTGACAGACCAATGGATAAATGAAATGTGATATGCACACACCACACACTGCATGCACTTAAAGTAAATATATTCAGCCTTAACAAAGAATGAAATGTGATCGTTTTTGACAAATAGATGAACCTAAAGATTATTAGGCTTAATTACATAAATACTAAATATCATACTATTAGTAAGGTTGGCATCATTCCTTAACAGACTAAAGCAACAGATGATTCAGGATTATTCAGGATATCTTAGCAACAAACTTCATGAATGCATCTCAGGTATACTTTGGGAGCAGATAGAAATGTAATTTCTCAAATAGTGACTATGCTCCATGTATATGCACCCTGTTAATGCTGAAGATACAGGTCCACAACCATTATAATTATGGATCTTCTGTGCATTGACACTTAGCAAATTAAGTATACTGTACTTTAGCTCTCATTTCTTAATTTCAAAATGAGAGAACTGCTCATGAAAACTTTTATCTCTTTTCTGAACAGGAAATCATGTGTTTCTAAAGCCTCAATTTCCAGGGCAAAATCTTTTCCAGAACTCATGCCCAATTCAGAGGATAGAAAAGTCTGCTGTCTCATTCTCCCTTCTAAAGTGGTTTGGGCCTGGCATGGTAGCCCCGTGCCACATCGCCTGTACATGTCAAGATCCCATATGGGTGCCAGTTTGTGTTCCAGCGGCTCCATTTCTATCCGGTTCTCTGCTTGTGGCCTGGGAAAGCAGTAAAGCATGACCCAAAGCCTTGGGAATCTGTACCCTGTGGGAAACCTGGACAAAGCTCCTAGCTCCTGACTTTAGATCAGCTCAGCTCCACCCATTGTGATCACTTGGAGAGTAAACCAGTGGACAGAAGATCTTTCTGTCTCTATGATCTCTGTGAATCTCATCTGTCTTTCCAATAAAGATAAAAAAAAATCCTTAAAACAGAGAAGACTTGAATTTTTTAATTGAATGGAACAACATTAAAATGATAGAATCATCGGTATGGCGAGATATAGTATATGTGTTATGCCCAGTATCAACAGTACCTGTCGATTAATCAAGCCCCTGCCTGTACTATGAACATGCCTCTAACTGACATGTTTATCTGAGACTGTCTAAATGTTAATAACTTAACACTTACTCAGCACACCAAGGACAATGTTATGTTACCAACAGTACAGGTGGATGTTTTGCTCAGGGTAGGAATCTAGGAAATTTCTCTGACATCATACTTTCCTCACGCACCTGTACAGCACCATACAGAACATGAAGACTCTGTGCTACCTCAATTGAGAATCAGAGTTTATGGAATTGTAACCTACCCAAGCAGAATCCCATCATTAAGATGACTACAGGGTACCCTAGTATGGCAGTGTAGAACAATGGTTCACACCCTAGGCTTCTTGGGAAGCTAGAACCAACTTTGAAGCCACGTTTCACTCCTTTTTTTTACCAAGTAAAAAATGATATTATTGAGCTATAAAGAATGAGATGATTTGGTTAAACAGCACAGAAGTGGGTATGTAAAATGTAGGTAAAAGGCATTTAGCATTGTCATTATATAATGGCATACAACCCAGGCCAATGTACAAATGTTGGCTGAGTATCACATTGAACTGGATGTGTGATTTCTTGTTGAAGCAGCTGCCATCTTTCCCCTGCATGCAGGTTCATCACGAGTTCTTCAGTGCCAATCAGTCTCACAAAAAGGCCCACGGAATTAGAACTTTGTGTCCACTATATGGCATCCTCCGTTTCTCTTTTTGGTAGATATCCCCTATTATAATAACACTACCAGTTATGTACAAGTACAATTTTTTGGTGTGGAAATGTGCAAATGTTATGAATGTGAAAGTGTGACATGCCTGGATTGGACTTCCCATTTCACAGCACCATCTGTGGTTTTCAGAAATCAGTTGATCTCTTGGAAAACCGTTCCTCCACTAAAGGGACACTGTCTCAGGGCAAAGTGTTGCGGTGTCTCCCAAAGTCTGTAGTGTTCCTGCCAAAGCAGTGTCAGGCATCTTCCTTCCTCAACCTCAGTCTTTCTTCTCCTCCTCCTCTAGGGAGAAGTCCGGTGTAGGGAAAGAATGCAGACAGAGAAAACCACCACGGGCAGGGTCAGTACCACTCTGATACCTGGCCATCCACCTGTTTGCTTTCAGGGAAGGACCCGAGCAGCCAGACTTGTGTTCTCAGATGGCCTTTAGTCTTTGCTCTGAGCAATCCCACTCTGCTAGAATTTATGTAGAAATACTGAGATTTTGCTGTCAATGGTCAGGTCAAAGTGAAAACTTCTAGGCAGTGAACCCATGGGGCGTTTCCAGATAAATACTGTCAAATCAAGAACACATTCCTTGAAGTTTGCCATGTCATGTTTTTCATGTGAATGGAGCAAAATCCAAGGATGATGAATATTTAGAGGAATAGCAATGTACTTAAAAGTGATCCTCAAATCCAGAGAATAAATATTTGTCTTTTCTGAATATCTTCCTTTCATTGAATCTATTAATACTGAAAGAATTTGTACTATCCTGCCCTACAAATGAACTAGAAATCCTGGACATTTTGTTTGTCTTTTAAACACACACACACACACACACACACACACACACACACACACACACACACACACACACACCAGGAATGTTGACGGCTTTGGGTAAGTGTATGGACATGGCCCTATTTGATTTAGTAACACTAGAGTTCTGTCTGTCTGGATATATTGTGTAAACAGCAGCATCTGCAGCACCAGTACAGTGAGGACCAAGTTGCACCAAATACTGCATGTTCCACTCTGTAAATATTTGACGCTTTGGTCATGAAGGTTGACTTAGCATTGCAATCAATTAAACAAACAAGCTACAAGGGTACTATTGACTAGGAGCACAATGCTTCAGCAAATCTTGGCATTGGATTGCCTGTGTAAAAAAAATCCATCTTGCTCTTTCCCAACCATTTATGTATTCAAAACAACAGCTCAATATATCTGCTACACTGCCTTGTTCCCAAAGCCAAAGCAACTCTTACTTTCTTATACTCCTAACACTGTGTTGTAGTAGACATTTAACCTTTCGGTTGTTTTGCTTATTTTAATTATTAATGCTGTCAACTCTTCAGGCTTGATCCCTATCTTAACTCTTTGTCACTTTCGTAAATTGCCATGTGTATGCCTTTACTTTTCTCTAGCCAGAGGCCCTGAGTACATCACTCTTGTCCATCTCATGTCTTTGCTACTTCCTTGGATGTGGTCACATCATTAGTGACATCAGAGAGGCTGAGAATTGAAATGTTATGCAAAATGGGAGAATGATATTGTTCCCTACATGCTATACCTTCTTATCTGCAAAATATGATGCATTTTGCATCATATTGGCAAGTTGGCATCTGCCTGTGTGTATCATGATAATCAAACATCTTATTCAGTTATACTTTTAAGACAAAATCCTTTGTATTACTCTAAGACTTGAACTTTCAGTGTTTCCCAGTTCTCATGAGAAAAGCATAGTTTGTCATGGAGATTTTTGCGGTGAGAATCAATGACCTATAGTAGTGAGATCAAGGTAGAGCCTTCCCCAGACTCCACAGGGAAGTGTAGTTGCTACTTGGCCTAATGGACACAATAGGCTGAGTCCAAGAGCTGCAGGTTGCAGCAGAGACTTTACCCAGCTCTCACATTTCCTGTGCAGGTTGCACCTAGTCAAGCATTTGTGCAGTCCAATGCAGACAGGGTCCTCCGTAGGTTTCACAGGGAGAAGCAGGAGACTCTAGGGAATACAGCTGTGATCATTCCAGTTTAGGACTACAGGTCTTAGAGGCTGCCTCTCCTTTATCCTACAAGTTGATCACAGGTTATGCACAGAATGACACCCTAGTCTCTAGGTCTGAAGCAGAGGCAAGCAGATCAGTCTGTCCCGGATGCCTTGAGTGAGCTTAAGTGACACTGGGACTCAACAGTGCCAACAGTCACCTCCCTGAGTTGCAGAGTGTAGTGGAGTCCTTTATACAGGCATTTATGCCAATGATGATGGACAAACAGCTGACAGCCTTAAGCAGAGGAAAGCAAATAAGACCCTGCAGGTGCCATGGGCAAATCAGCAGCAGCAGGGGCAGGGGCAGTGTTTCTTAAGATTTTTTGTGTGTGTTTTCCCTTAGGTTTTCCCAGCAAGATTAGGGCCCCCTCTGCCAGGAAGCTGATCTGGGAACTACAGCAGTCTTTGTTCCTGTCTTTTGGCTAACAGAGGCGCTGTGGTATGTGGAATTCCCATCAACTCTTTATGGAAGATTTTTCTCAATCTCTGGCTGTGCAGTTCTTCTGTTGTGGTTCTGCTGTTTCTCTGTTGCTGAGATGTGTTCAGGTCATTTCTATTCAGCTATATGATCCCTCAATACTTACAATATTCATAGAGAAAATGAATCTTAACATTATCCCCTTCCTCTTTAATTATGCCCTCATACAAATTTCCCCTTTTCATATAGCATGAAAGGGTAAGGCCAATTGTTTCCAAGATTTTTTTTTAATTATGCAGGAAATGATTTTTAAAAATGGTGATGGGAACAAAAAACACTGAAATAATAAAAAGAAATTGTGTGTGTGTGTGTGTGTGTGTGTCTTTAATATTGCCTCAGTGAGTTCTATGCAGGGAAAGTGGGACCTGTTGTTTAAGGGACAAGTTGGGATAGTTGGGATACACACACACACACACACACACATTTTGAAGAATAGATAGAATTTATACTCTTCTTACTTGTTAGCTTATACACCATTTGCAATATTTTTTGGAGATGTCAGTCAGTTGATAACATGATGCTGTTTTTCAGAAATCTTGACTCCTTTGTTCAAGCACGACGACAAGGTTTTTAAGTAAAATTTATTTAGTTACAGGCAGAGTGATACAGAGAAAGGAAGAGATGAAATAGAGACAGAGATAAATAAAGAGAGAAAGATAAGATGGTTCTATCTGTTGTTTCACTCGCTAAATGGCCATGACAGGTAGGGCTAGGTCAGACCAAAACCAGGACTTGGGAAGACCATCAGGATCCCCCAAGTAGATTGCAAGGACTCATACCTGCTTGGGGCATCTCCTATTGCTTTCCCAGGAACAGTGAAAGGGAAATGAATAATTAATACACAGAGTACAAAAAGCATAAGCTACGGATGTTAGAATGACATTCTGGGATTTCATTATCTTTATTGTGTACAGCATTTGCTGATATTCCTGAAGGTCAGTAGGGATTTTTATTTTTGTTTTTATGTTTGTTTTTATTGTTATTCTTTGCTATGATTATATTTTCTACTTCATATGTGTTAATAACTACCTAACAGAGTGTTATACCTGCTATAGAGAAGTAAAATAAAAGTATACTCTTGAAACGCTAACATAGAAAGAGAGAAGGAGGAGGTGGGTGGGTAACGCAAGCAGAAGGAAGTAATGTGGAAAGCATCTTTTAGTTCCTACACCTGCGTTGTGATATACATGAAATTGCTCCATTTTACATAAATGAGTCTAAGTAAGTAAATAAATAAATAAAAATAAATGGACCGTAGCAATTACAACTCAAACTGGGGTTCACATGGAATATGGTGTTGTACACAGCGGCTTAGCCCACTGTGCCATAATGCCAGACCCAAGAATCAATTCTCAGTCTTCTCCCTACCTGTAATCTTATTTAGTTCTGGAATCACACCTGAAAGAAAGCGTGACAAAAAATGACCCCCTCCTTTAAATAGAGTCCTTCCACCTGCTAGAGACAATAACCCTTTCTGGGAGTAGGTCCAGTCCTTTGAGAGCATGACTATCCACAGGGTAGGTATTATGTGTCTCGTGCAATGGGCTTCAGGAATGCAGGCTGCTATTCTAATAAGTGACAACTCTTACTTGGCAGTTCATAGGTGACTGTGAGGGTGGAATTCCACAGCATATCAGAGGACACATAGTAAACCACAAAGCAATTGAAGAAGTCATTTTCAATTTGAAAGAAGACACTTTTACTTTGCATTGAAGTGACTTTTCGGTGAGGGAGAATTTCTGTTCGGGAGCTGGATGAAGCACACTTATCCCTGGGCGTTTCTTGACATTCGGGGCCTGGCTGGCTTTCTGGCTCTCTGATTTGTTCCTTTCTTGGAAGGACTGCTTGTATTTCTTACTAATATCAAGTTCTGAAGGCTATTCGGAATATCGACTGGTGTACAAGGCAAAGGCACAAATGCATCAGATCGGATGCCACCTGAAGGTTCTTCATTGCTGATATCCCTGATTGAAAGCTGGGGGAACAGAGTGGGCAGAAGGCATGTTCGCTGTTTTGACACTTAGTGAAGAACTGCATTTGGACTAGCAGGCTTCATGATATTTAGAGGGGGCCAAGTATGAGTCTCATATTTGATGGATTTGAGGAGTGAAGAGATTGGAAAACACAGCCTTGTCTCCATGGAGAAAAGCAACATTTCTCTTCTTCCATGGAAACCTTTTGTTTACTCAGCTGTAATGCCCTAACATAGCAGTAGGCATAATTTCATTGACACATAACAAAGTCCCCATGAGTTTAATAATTCTACTCTTACTCTATGTATAATTAAGCCTGGTGGTATTTATGATGCTGGCATCCCTTATTGGAAGATAAGTTTTAGTATCAGCTGCTTTAGTTTGGATCCGTTTCCCTACAAGTATGCATGGGAAGAGAGCAGAAGGTACCCCAAGCACTTAGGCGCTTGCCACTGACATGGGTGTCCTGGTGGAGATCCAGGTTTCTGGCCCAAATCTGATCTAAACCTGACAGTTAACAAACATTTCAGATGTAAACTGGCAGTTGGAGGACTCTTATCTCTCTCTTTGTCTCCCTTTCTGTCTTTCTCTAACTTTGTCATTCAATGTTTCAAATGGATAAAAATACCCCAACCCCCTTTTCTAAGAGTGAAGTGAGGCATTGTCAAAATTAAAGAGCTTGCTCATGTTTATAATCCTCGGTGCCAGGCACAGCTGAATAACTCTAAGTCTTCTCTGTGTTGACATCCATTTTCTTATTTGAAGTTATTTTTAATTGACAAATAATGTCTGCATATATTTATGAGATGCAATCTGATATTTTGATCTCTGTTTACCCATGGAAGGGCTGAATGAAGCTAATTGCAATTTCCTTTAGATGGTGAATATCACATGTATGGACAGGAACATTCTAGTTTCTGTGACTTTAAGAAAAGAAAGCAAATAACCTCATCTCCCAGGGTTTGCTGAAGGTAGTTTGCCAAATATGATTTATGTGGTACCAATCTGATGATTTTTGTGAGCTGTGGAGTGTGGAAGTGAGGCCAGGGCTTTTGTGCTATTGTTTCTGAATTTCTGTTGGTGGGTTGTTGGCTAAAATGCATGAGTGTTAGCAAGGATGTTGCTCTTACGCAGTTTCTGCTTCCTTATTGTCTAGTGGAAAGATGGACTGTATTTTTCTTAGATATGGCTCATAAAAGGACAGCACAGGGCATCTGTTTTCAATGACCTTGATGATTAGGGTATCTTTGATCACAGTGTTTTCTAGATTTAATGCTCAAATTCCCTCCTGTGGCAACAGCAGTATGAATTGTGGCTAGGTTCTTCAGTATGTCTTTGGGTATGGAAGTCCTGAATGTTCAGTTGTAGAAACTGCCATTCTACAAACTGCAGAAACAGTCATCTTTCTCAAATGAGTGACTGTGACACCTTCTACTAAAATTAAAAAAAAAATGATTGACATTATCATCAAAATCTGTAGAGGTTGGGACATGCAGGAAACAATGGAAACAGCGAATTTGGTTTTGGCCAACCAAATCAGTAAGGTGTATATGTATAAATGGTACATGTCAGGGGCTGGGATGTTAGTTCTCCATCTGCAGCACTGGCATCCCCTATGGATGCCCACTCTTGTCCTGGCTGCCCCAACTTCCAATCCAACTCCCTGCTTGCAGTTTGGGAAGCAATGCAAGATGACTCAAGCCCTTGGGCCCCTACAGTTATGTGGGAGACCAGAAAGAAGCTGCTGGCTCCTGACTTCTAACATTGGATAGGCTCAGCTCCAATTATTGCGGTCATTTGGGAAATAACCAGCAGATGGGAGACCTCTATCTCTGCAAGTCTGCCTTTAAAATAATAAATGAATCTTTTAAAAAGCAGATGATAAAGTTAACATGGATATTCAGTAGCACATAGTGTAGGCTTTTTTAAAAAGTTTATGATTTTATTTATTCCCAAGTTAAGGAGACAGAAAGTCAGGGGAGCGCTATCTCACATCGGTTGCTTCACTATCATAATGCCCATGTCAGCTGGAGTTGGGCCTGGTGGATGTTAGGAGCTGGGAACCCAACCTACCAAATGCTGACTAACAGGGTGTGTGTGTACAGGAAACTGGAACGGTTGGGAATTGAACACGTGCACTCTGATATGGGATGCAGTTGCTCTAAGTGGTATCTTAACTGCTATGCTAAATGTCTACACTTATATTTCATCATAAGGAGATTGAAGGCAGGTAATTAGTGAAAGAGTGGCTGTTTACCTCTGAGGATCGTCACTGCACAAAGGGCACAAAAATGTGAATGTGAAGAAGAGCTTGAAAGAAGCAAATAGTAAACATATGATTATGAATTTTCAACTAAAACTCTAGACAGGAGACCAAAGATGCTTTTCTGTCTATCCCCATGGAATTCCTTCTGTCTTCTCAACTCAGGGAAGGCATGTACATAATGCAGAAGCTGTGCCACTTTGTGAGAGCTTTGAAGCATGACAAATTTGAGTACCCAGAATAACCATTTGTTTCAAGATAACATCAGGAGATGTTCAGGGAAGAGTTGGACATTAAGAACTTACATGAGAAATTTTCAAAAGGTTTGGAATGCCAAGCTTATACAATGTTGTCGCAATGTCATTGTCAATAGAAGCTGGCTCTACTCCCTTCTGGTGGGTCCAGCTCTGTCTGTCTTGAAACCTGCATGTATTATTGCAAAGGAAAATTGCACCACTGGTTGCCACCTCTCATAGCTCAGCACACTCTAAGGAGACAAGAACAAAGATGAACCTTCAAGGACACACACATGCATGTAAAAGCTCTCTCTCTCTCTCTCTCTCTCTCTCTCTCTCTCTCACACACACACACACACACCTGTCTATTAGCAGATCCCTAAGGAATCTATGTGGAAATTGAATTTGTTGCTCTTATAAAAGGATAGAAGGAATACACTTTTTATAGTGAGTTGTGTCTGGATAAATTTTATCAGAAAGTCTGTATTCAAGAATAACAAATATAACTGAGCATGGTTATAGCAGCTACTCAGCTACAAGCAGCAGAAGACATTGAGTGGAATTAAGGTGCCAGAAACTTCTTGGCATAAAAGAAGGGAATCTAAATATTGTGGGAGAAATTAAGGTGCACTTACTGCGCTAAACCTCCTCAAGAAATATAATTCTAAAGAAAGAACCAATATATTTAAAAATAAAGAGAAGTTGACATTTCACCTAATGAACATGACATCCATATCTCCTGACATCAGAGGGCCTGGCTCTGGCTTCTGACATCAGCTTCATGCTGACACAGATCTTTGGGAGGTGGTGGTGACAGCACAAGCAAGAAACTGGGTTCCTGCTTCTCAGGTGGGAGACCTACACTGACTTCTTGGCATGCAGGTTCTGCCATTGGTGGGGCCAGGGGATACTGAGGCTTTTGTCTCTCATCTCTCTGGTAAATCAACAAATACTTAATGACTGGCATTAGGGGACGGTCCTCTTCCTGATTTCCGTGGAGATGATGACTTCCCAGATTTGGGAAAGTTACAGAGTAGAAGTTCTTAATCAGCATCCTGATGTGCAGGAGTTTAATTTGATAAATTCATCCCCTGATTTATTGTAGAGTTGTTCTTTTTTTTTTTTTTGTAAGAAAGCCTGGGAGACCTTCAAAAACTGTTTTTCAATAGTACAGAAATGACAGTCCCAGAGCTTCTTTATAGCTGTCTCCACAGGGACCTGTAAACATTGGCCAGAAAAATCTATGGATAAGAGAGAAGTAACTTTTCAGTCTTTTGAAGCGCTGGATAAATGCTAACCTCTGTGGATTAAAACTTCACTTTGGTTTACTTATCAGAGTCCCACTTGGGGAGCAGGGCTAAGCTGTAAATAGCCTGATGTTCTAACTCACGTTAACTATGGGTCCCATGCACCTGCGCGACTGAACTTTGGCTGTTTCATGGTATGATGACTGAATGGCTAACATAAGCTATTGGAAGACTTCCCCTACTGGCTCCTGAACCATGAAGGAGTAAGTGGGAGCATCTGGAAGGAACACTACACACAAAGGCAGGCAAACATCAACACCATATTCCCAAGGAAGTCACAACGATTAGTGTGATCATGCAACAGCTGAAAGATTCAAGTCAACAATTTTTATTGTATTCCCACTTAAGTCTCCTTGTTTGAATTATTACCAAACAGGTAGGTGTGGACAAAATGACCATAGATTTCCTAAATTCTAACACGAGGTGAATAAATTACAGCTGTTGTTCTATTTGTGAACTCTGTTAGAGTTGACGTATACCCTATCTCTGAATGGAAATTTTGAGCTAAGGTTTCACTTCCCCCACCTTTCCAATTATCAAAGACAGCTATTATTATCTGGTCTCAATACGATTTCAACTCACATCAATGTAGATGCTTTCTCCACCTCACAGGATATCCATCTAGTCTACTTCACACATTGTATCAGGCCAATAATCAGGAATAAACATAAGCCTTAATGCTTGACAAAAGGTGGGCATCAACTAAATATCCGGAAGTCTACCACACTGGTAGTGCTCTTGGGGATACAAGACATCCATTATTAAGCACAGTTTGTCACTTCACCAACCAGGGTGGGTGAAAGAGATTTGTTTGCCTTATTACTCATCCCATTGTGAAAGAGGGTCCGGGGAGGAATCGCTGAACTTTGATGACAAATGTTCCATTTCAATTCACTTTTCAAGCATGTTATGAAGTTTTTCGAGGGACCCCTGATCCAACTTTGAGGGGAACTCTGGATTGTTCTGCAGCATTTGATCAGGGCATCAAACAGAACTGAACTGAAACAAGATGAGAATGTTAAGCCTGTGACATTCATTAGAGGGAAGATGGCAGGTCATTGCTTGGAAGGTTCTAGAACAGAACGACATACTCTTTGGAAGGCATTTATACACTCTTTGATAAACACTGTGGCTTTCTCCTGGAGAGGTAAGAACATTTCACAGAGGAGAATTATCTTGAGCAAAGAAAAAGCAAAGGCATGTAGGAAGTGCCCTGGGAGCCACAAACCTCCCGGTCAGAATGGAACACAACATTTCTGTATGTGAACAGATTTTAAACTGAGTGAAAAGTCATCCTGCTATATTGCTCAAATGGGTCCCAGAGAATTTATATTAGTCTTAGTCACCTTGGTTTTACAATCCTACAGCAGAGAATACCAATGGAAGGTGCAGAGAATACCAATGGAAGGTGCGCTTTTTTTTTTTTTTTTTTTTTGGCTTTGGCCAGGACAAACTTTTCTATCCGAAGTAAATATCTGGGTACTAGGAGATTCGGTACACAACCTGACACAGCTGGAAATGGCTTCGTGCTGAAGTCAACTCAGCATCCAGCAGTGGCTTCGAAAACAATGTGTGGCACAGAGCATGTAAGCTCATCATAAACTGACAGTTCTCCTAAAACAAGCTCTCGGTACAGACACTGCCTTTTGAACTTGGAGGTATATACACAAGTACCCACATTGCAGGATGAATGTGAACACTAACAATTGAACACTTTTAATAAACGCCATATTGCCATAAACCAAACAGTATATGACCGTAATAACTGTACTTAAGTTTGCTATGTCATTTGGGATTTGAGTTCTTGGCAGATGACATATAAAATATTCATTTTCTTACTCATTGTTTTTCTGGATACAAAAAGGAGACTTAGAACAATGTTTGTTTTTTTTTTTTTTTCTCATCTGCCATCCCAGGCTTTCAGTAGCAAGAGAAAAAAAAAATTTCCCCCAGTCTTTCTAATTATTGAGAATATGGTGTTGTGCTGAGTCTAAGCTAGGTCCACATTAGTGACTCATGAACAGGTGAACTTCAGATGACCCAATTCACAGTTGCTCTCCACAACAGGGACTCAAGAGAATAAATTCAGCTTGTATGTGTTTTCAGAATTATATAATACCTAATATGAGCTGTCTTTAGAGATTTGTAGAAAACAAGCAGGATTGTGAGAAAACTGTGTATAGATTTTTAGCCACAGAATGAATTTATTTTCATTTCATTTTTTTGAAGTCTCCTCCTATGTACGTGTGGCTAGACAGATAATTTTATAAATATATCAACCCATGCCTCAAAATTTTCTTTTTTTTTTGTCTCAAAATTTTCAAAACAGCCTTTAGAATTGTTTTGCTTGAAAAAACTCATTTATGTGGATGTCAGAAAGAGAATCTTTCATCCAGTTAGTTCATTCCCCAGATGGTCTCAATGACCAGTGTTGGGACAGTCCAAAGTCAGCAGCTTCATCCCCAGGGGGAGCGGGGCCCAAACACTTGGACCACCGTCTGTTGCTTTTCCAAGGTCATTAGCAGCAAGCTGGATAGGAAGCGGGCAGCTGGAAGATGAATCATTACCCATATGAAATGCCAACTAGACCCCTATGCCGTAATACATAATACCAGATCCCTATTTTTGTTTGTCTATTTCTTTTTATCATGCTTTTTTCTTCTACTTTTTTGAGGAATAGAAGAGAATGATAACAACCAGAGAGAAAGACAGCAAGCTCTCATTTACTGGGAGCCTGGAACTCAAGCCAGATCTCCCACCCATGTGCTAGAAAGCCAACCACTCAAGCCCCTCACCCGCCGCCTTAGCAGGAAGCTGGAACAGGGAGCTGCATCAGGACTTATGACTCATGCTTGTCCTGGCAAGCCAGTGAAGGCCTTGGTCACTGCCCATGAACATAGACGCTTTCCCATAACTGTTTCAATAGTTTATATTCCTTGTCAGTAATACATGAGACATCTAGTTTCCCTTATCCCTTCTAGCATTTGGTAAAGTCAGGATTTTTTTATTTTAGCTGTGCTGGTAAGTAAATAGTAATATCTCATTATGGCTTTGATGTAATTTCCCCAAGTAAAGTGGTGTTGAACCTATGTTTGTATGCTCTTTTTGCTATCCATATGTCTTCTTTGGTGAAATGTCTGCTTCTGTTTTTTGTCTGTTTTCAAATTAGGGTTTGTTTCTCTGGGTTTTGTATTTGTTTTGACTTTTTAAAATGTACTGCAGCCACAAGTTCCTTTGAAAAAAAGATTGATTTATTTTTATTGGGAAGGCAGATATACAGAGAGTAGGAGAGACAGAGAGAAAGATGTTCCATTGACTGATTCACTCCCCAGCTGGCTGCAAGGGCCAGAGCTGAGCGATCCCAGAGCTTTCAAGGCAAGGACTTTAGCTGCGAGGCTATTGCACCAGGTCCAATGCCCTTTTTTTTTTATAAATGCTGCAAATGATTTCAGCCAGTTCATAACTTAATATTTTACACACTTATAGAGAGATAGATAAATATGTGTGTGTATAAGGAAAGTTAATTTAGACTTTATCCAGTTGTATTTTCCGCAGTGTTTGCTACTTAATTTCAATATAGGTTTTACTAAAAATATTGTCTTGGATTTTTCTTTGCTTTGGAATGTGACATAGATTGATATATATCTGTAATTAATATTTCTTGCAAATTTTTCTTTCCATATTTTATTGAAAACACAAATGTTGTGTTATTATATCAGTTTCACCTCCTATGATAAATGTATAGTAAAATATATAATCTTGCTAAACACTGATTTTCCAAGGAACAAATATCTTTATGAAACTTTAATCCTTTAAGACATATTCTATAATCCTTACAGACTGACACAAAGCAAATAAAATTATATGACACTGATTTACGAGAGTGAAAAAACCACTAACTTTAAGTTTACAGGTCCATTAGAATAGAACACGTAAGATCCATTGAATCATCTCTGAAACTCTTAGAAGAGTAGCAAGTATGTCTGCACTTAAAAATTTCGAAGATATAGAAAATACCATCTAAGTTATGACTTCAAAAATAGTAGATGTGTGGGGTGCTCCCTTTATTGGGACACCTGCATCCTGCATTTAGCTGCCTGGCTTCAGCCTCTGGCTCAATGCCATACTCCAGTTTTCTGCTCAGTGCAGCCCCCTGGAGGCAGTGGCTGAAGTGCTTACGTTCCTGCCACTTATATGGGAGACCTGCACCCATTACCCGACTCCTGGCTTCACGCTGTGATCGCTCTAGGTGTTTAAGGAGTGAATCCAAGGATGAGAGTTACCTTTCTTCTCAGTCTCTGTGTCCCTCTGCCTTTTAATTAAATCTGTAAACTAATGATTTTTAAGATTTATCTATTTTTTTATATAATGGTAGAGTTACAGAGGGAAGGAGAGAGAGAGAGAAAGATCTTTTGTTCGCTGATTCACTCCCCAAGTGGCTGCAATGGCCCAAGCTTCTGATTTATAATTAATTCAGCTCCAGCCATTACAGCTGCTTGTGTCATGATACCCATATGATGCAGGGACCTTGGACTTTGGGCCGTCCTCTACTGTTTTCCCAGGTCACAGGTAGGGAGCTGAAAAGGAAGTAGACACAACCATCACCCATATGTTAATGCTGGCACTTGCAAGGCGAGGATTTAACCACTGAGCCATTGTGCCAAAAAAATGATTTTTGAAATAGACCTATCACACTTGTTAGACCAGCCAGTCAGATCCAAGGAATTTAAGAGAAATGGTTTGGAAGAAGGAAGTATTTTAACGGTGTGGGATTCTTAGGACACTTGGTGGTAAGAACAGAAAAAAAGAGCCACTTCTTAAAATTGGTTGATTAAAATAGGACAAAATTAATAATTAGAAGGTAAGAACATTTAAGTGTGCCACATTAAGAACGTACTCAAGAAGTAAGAAGTAAGTATACCCAAATTCCCTTGCAGCTATGGAACTGTTGATGATAGCAGTAATAAACAAAATGGCAGGGCAGCATTGAATGTCAACTCCTGGTGCTCTGCAGGCACTCCTCCAAGACAAAGACACGCTGCATCCTTAGAGATGTACAAGAAAAGACACAAACCAAGCCTCCTATCCCAAAAAGGAGAGGTGACTGACGCATTCCAATATTAAATAAACATAAGTAAGTCATCAATGTGAGACAGATCTGGACATCAAAACAGTAGCCAAGATATATAAAAATGCAATGTAAAGCAAAAAGGTAAAATACACAAGCAGGAATAATCACAGAATGAGACAAGAGAACCGACGCAAATGATTATAATTTCAAAGATCAAAACTAAATGACAAGATAGTCACGAAAGAATAGGTATACTTGCAGAGTCAGTATCATAGAGATAGAAGGTTGGGATGAGAAGAAGTAAGGAAAGGGATAAAGGAACCAAGGAGAAAGCGATGCATGAGGGACACAGGCCAAAGTGACATAACCTGTGTCCACCAGGAGTCATTGGCAAAATCCTGAATAAGACAATACTGTTAGGGAATAAGCTGGCTGGTTCTGCCCACTAAAAACATCCCCCTGTCATCTCAGAGGAACTTGCTCCAAACTGTGTCAAGCAAATTTATTTCACTTTAGATGGGAAGAAAAAACATTCCAAAGACTCTAGGTAAAGATAAATAACCTATTGGTCAAAGAGAATGCTCTTGAAGTGAGAAAAGAAACCACAAAATAGAGAGATCTGTAAAGATGTAGAATAAGTTGATTGATTTTGCAAAGTTAGCATGAAACAAAGACTGTTATTTAGAATTGAAAAGTAGCATAAATTTGAATAAGGAAAAAGTAAAAAGACTTTAATAAAACAATACTTTTGTGATGTCTTCTAAAACAAATATGCTGATTTCATTAATTAGCAAAACAAAATAAAAAAGAAGACGTTTTAAAGGAAGCTTATAAAAGCTCATGAGAAAGGAGAATTAAAATTTTATTTTGTTGAAAATCAAGTGAAATCACAAGTAGTTATAGACTATGACCTCAGGTTGTAATATATAATAATTTAAAAAAAACCTGAAAAGCCGAAATAACATAAATGTCTGTCTTAAAAATACATACAGATGATATTTATCAAGTAAGCTGTGGTTATGAGGGAAAATCTGACACATATGAGGGGCAAAGTGGTGCAGGAAAGCTAAAAGTAGATGAAATGAACGTGAAGGTGGAAAGCAAATATGATAAACTTCATCCCTGACAAAATAGAACTGATTCCGAGCAGCAGTAAACAAGAGAAAGACAGGCATTGTATGGATGCTGAAGAGCATCACTTACAGTGGCAGTGTAATAGCTTTGAAATCTATGGCATGAGTACCAAAGCACACATATCCATAAAGCATAACATAGAGAACATCCAAGAAGACATGGGCAAAATCACACTAATTACCAGACACTCAGGACAGGTTTAGTGAAAAAACAGATAAGTACCAAGAGAAAAGACCTACACTACATAATAAAAATGGAGACCATGTGAATACATACCAGTTTTTGCCTCCTAATACATCTGTTCAAGCATGAAGTGAGGTAAAAATTAACAATAAATGAAATCTCAAAGGGAGCTTCAAATACTGTCACAACATAGAAACAGGGCAAGCTATATTTTCATGAACAAAAACTAAAATAAAATTTGAAAAAGGCATTTTAGTTTAAAATTATACATCTCTCTATATTACTGTTCATTCAGAAGGAAACGACATACTAAAATGTCAGAATTCCTTTAAAAAATAATACTGTCAGTGAATGGCAGCGGATGTATTACATACCAAATTTGTTAGATACAAATTTAATAATGATCAGATAACCCCAAACACTGAATGTTTATACCCTATAAAATTCATATGCACCTTGAGTACATAGAAAAATAAATTGTATCAACAGAAAAAATGTAACCTGTGTGAATAGTTAAGAAAACTTTTGTTGATTATCTCATACATTCTGAAGAAGCCTTCAATAACAGTCGACACTTATTCATGGGAAATTAAAATAATTAATAAATAAGCAACCGACTAAGATAGTAAATCATAGGCATCTTTTTCTGAAGTCCAGTATCCTGCTTGCATAGGAATTCTGACAAATCATTACTTCTAGTCAGTCCTAAGGATAGTTTTATTTCTGTAGTGTCTGTTGTAATATCTGCTGTTTTTCATCTCTGGTGTGACCCCTGCCCTACCTCTCTGCCAAAATGTTCAGGGAAGAAACCACAGTGGCTGCATCCCTAACCCAAATATTCGCAGGATCTGTGAGGTCTTCCCCATGGCCTGCTCCAGGCACTCTGAGAGCTCTGAGTTTCTGAAGCCAGACACATTGATTGACCAAGGATGACCACACTCAATACCTACCGTGCAGTCACAGAATCCCCACCATCACACACAGTGTCCCCTCGGTCCCAGCCCCACAAGGCTGCTGTGTCTCTGGAGAGAGCAACTGCTCCCTAGCATTCCCTTCCCGACTTGCTTACAGGCACCGAGTATACACAGGGAAGGAGCACCTGAAGGAGACTCAAAGTCAGTGGGCACCAGGGATCTATCTCCCAGAGAAAACCCCTTACTACAACCTCTACTCATTTAGTTCAGATATTCTTCATCCCTGTAGGTTGCTGGGAGCCCTTCAATAAATAAAATAATATCGACACAGTTTAGGAGGACTCTGAGGAAGGGAAAGAAAAGATAAATGTCTGCATCAAATATAAATTATTTGCCCAACCTCATGTTTAGTACCATGAAACTTGTGGTGAAGGGGGTTAAGCTGCTTCCTGCAGTACCACATCTGATGATTGTGTGTTCGAGTCCCAGCTTTTCCACTCTCATCTGGCTCCCTATTAATGTGCCTGGAAAGACAGTGGAAGGTGGTTCATGCACTTAGACCCCTGCTACCCATGTGGAAACCTGGACAGAGTTCCAGATTCATCGCTTTGATTAGGCCCAGACCCAAATATTGAGGCTATTTGGATAGTGAACGAACAGATGGGAAGTTTCTGTGTGTGTGTGTGTGTCTCTCTTCCTGCCTTCCTCTCACCTCCTCTATGTAATTCTGCCTTTCAAATAAGTAAAGCTTTAAAAAGTAATGCAGGGACCGGAGCGATGGCCTAGCGGCTAAAGTCCTCGCCTAGAATGTGCCAGGATCCCATATGGGCACTGGTTCATGTCCAGGCTGTTCCTTTTCCCATCCAGCTCCCTGCTTGTGGCCTGGGAAAGCATTCAAGGACAGCCCAAAGCCTTGGGACCCTGCACCCTCATGGGAGACCTGGAGGAAGTTTCTGGCTCCTGGCTTCGGATTGGCACAGCACTGGCTGTTGAGGTCACTTGGGAAGTGACTCATCAGAAGATTGTCACATAATGCAATGTAATCATAATCAATTTAAAAAAAGACTCAAAAAAAAAGAAAAGAAAAATAAAGTCAATGGCTCAAGTAGACTAACTTTTTCAAATTTTAATAAAAATTCAGAAGTAAAACTCAAAATTTAAAAAAAGTAATGCAACAAAATAGAAAATGTAGAGCAGGTCGAAATACATAGAACCAGGTAGTATATATTAATCTTTTTGTCTCAAATCACTGGACAAAAGAAAATGAAATTTGTAGCAAGTACACTGTTCAATGTACAGTTGAACACTCATTTGAAAAAAATCAATCTCAGGCTGTTGTGTTCCCTCAGGATTCACTGACGCCTTAGCTGTGGATGGAGACAGAAGTGCAATACGCTATAGCCACATGCCAGTTTTTGCATATTTGGTTGGCAGAAAAAAATAAAGATTAGTTTTCAAGTCTTTACAAAATATAGCCTTTAGAAACAAATTATTCTAATGAGATGATGGCACTATGGTATCATAATTTTGCCCAAAAAGTAGGTGGATATTTCACCATCGATCTGATACTTACATAGAACTTAATTTACTAGATTTTTTTGTGCTTTAAATATAGACATAAACTAATTTGTACCTTTCTAGTAAATCACAGCTTATCTTGAGAGAAAAGGCATAGAGACTTTGTAAAAGATAATGACCATGGGCCCGGTGCGGTAGTATAGTGGCTAAAGTCCTAGCCTTGCACGCGCCAGGATCTCATCTGGGCGTTGGTTCTAGTCCCAGCAGCCCCACTTCCCATCCAGCTCCCTGCTTGTGGCCTGGGAAAGCATTCAAGGACAGCCCAAAGCCTTGGGACCCTGTATCCGTGTGGGAGATCCAGAAGAGCTCCTGGCTTCAAATCAGCGCAGTACTGGCCATTGCGGTCACTTGGGGAGTGAACTATCAGATGGAAGATCTTTCTCTCTGTCTTTTCTCCTCTCTGTATATTTGCCTTTGCAATAAAAATAAATAAATCTTTTTAAATAAGATAGTGACCATTAGAAGAATGTACACATATAATTGTTTCATACATATTAAAACTTGATGCAGGCAACCCAGGAAAAAAAATCAAAATACCTTCTGACATTAATAATAAACATCTCTTCCTCTTCTCAAAAATTGATAACAGCATAATTTGTGGCAACAATTATCTGAGGGTACTCCCTGAGAAATTATTTTAAATGGCAATATAAGATGACAATAGATAAATTAAATGTAAGGCTTTAAAACACTGTGAAAACATGGTGTATCTTTACTTCTTGGTTCATCAATTCTGCATGCAATGTTCTTCCAGAATATTCCACCCGTTTGATCACTCCCCGTGATAAGGAGTGATCCCCACATCTTGAGCAACCGATACTAATTCTGCTGGTGTTTTCTCACGTTGACAATGGCAGAAGCCAAAATCTTCCTGTTCCGACTTTCTAATTGCCAGCATTAACGTTTGTACTGTAATCACATGCTAACATACTCAATATTGGCCATTATTGATGGTAAATCTGCTCTTGTTGCAAAGCAAGTTTCTATTTTTCACTTACCCTTTATATGCCAGAGCATTAGGGTCCAGCACCATCTCGTTTTAGTTCACCTTCAGGAACATACTCCAGTCTTCTGATTTCTCCTTCTAATGCATGGTCATCGGTCAGGTGACCCAGCTCCTCTGGTAGGAATTTAGGGAGTTAAACAGACAATGGGAGATCTCTGTATTTCCTTGTCTCTTTTGTTTTTGTCTCTCTGCCCTTCAAACTTATTAGAAAAAGAAAACAAAACAGTAAAAAAAAAAAAACTTGTAACCAACAAGTAAAAATGAACAGGTAAGTAATAAAGAAAATTCTATTTTGCTCTGTAGGAAATCATATGCCTATTGATCCACTCCAAGTTAGATTTCATTTGGGGAAAAATAATATTGCAGTTTTACTTGAAATGACTTCAATGTTAAATAAATTCAGTTTCATACTACTTTTTTCCTATAATTTTGCAGTTGATGTGTGGGTTCCCAAATTGGCCAAAAACAGATAAAGCTAGATAAGGAATTTAGAGGTTGTTGAACACAATTTCCTCAATTTAGAAATGGTAAGATTTAGAGTAACAGAATATAATAACAGAATATCTGGCTTGTGAACATTTGACCACTGACAGTGTTGGAGTTCAATTTTCCATCTCAAGTTTTTTCTATTCTGTTGGAGTTTCGACCTGGTTTCTTCGAAAAATGGCCATCTGATTATTGGGGTATTGATAGCATTTGTGCACAGATTAGCTTAAAACTTCTTCCTGGTGTACACCTAGCTTAATGCTGGAGTTAAGAGCAGAGTTTAGTGGGAATGCTAGAAAATGCCGATGTTTTAGGATTACTTCTGATAAGAAGTCCCTGAGCAGCTAAGCCCTCTGGACATCCAATATCATCTGTAAATGTTATTGGTGTTCATGTTTTCTTCAGCCACACTGGATAATTTAAGAGTATCTCTTAAAAAAATCATTAAGGCAGTCATATCCCTCAAGTTATATATATAACACACAAAGGGGTTTCATTTAGACGAAAACAAACTGCATCGGTTCTAAAGTAAACAAAATTTTCTCGCTAGCAAACTGACCTTACAGAGCATATATTAGCTTTAGCAATGTTTTCTTTGTTGATGGTGAGTGGCGTGCTGTGTTTCCTCCTGCTAATGGAATGCAGAACAAAAACAGGTTTCACAACTGGCTGTCAAAACTACATGCCACGGAGAAAAGAATGGTGGCAGTGGATGGGGTGGAAGAACAGCCACCAACTGGGATTACTTACAGAATTTTCTAGATGACATCCAGTGTTGCAGACACAAAACATACTCAATGGGTGTTACACAGTTCTTCTGTTTTGGGTGATCCCTGGTTAAGGAATGTTGGTTCAGTCATGGCAGCATGGCAGCAGGCCGTATGGAATGTCAGCAGCACCCTAGAGCACTTCACTGGGGGAGTGAAGTTCTTGCATTAATTAGAAGAACCTGACTAATAATGAAGGACACAAGTCAATGGAAGTCAGCCAGCATTTACTCACCTGTTTACATTAAATGACCCTAGACAATGAGGAAACCAAAGGACTGTGTAACAGTAAGTTCAAATCACAGCTTGGGTTGACCCAGACACTCATGTATAAACCTCTCTTCCTCCCTTGTTTCTATATCTCACAGTGTGATGTATGTAGCAACTTCTGGGTAAGACTGCTCTGCTCCCTTTTCCTATACTCAGGTTAGCCACATACATCCACCACTTTGTGTTGCCACTGCTGGTTAAGATGCATAGTCAGTCATTCAGCGTCTGCTAATGTCTGAATAATACTCTTTTTCTTCCAAATGAGATGAGTACTGGTTGATTCTGTTTCGAGTGTAAGAGGGTATAAAAAAGTTCCTGGAAAACACACATACACATCGTTTTTTAGTTGTTTCATATGAACTTTTTTTAAAAAAAGATTTATTCTTTTATTGGAAAGTCAGATATACAGAGAAAAGGAGAGACAGAGAGGAAGATCTTCCATCCATTAATATACTCCCCAAGTGACCACAGTGGCCAGTGCTGAGCCTATCTGAAGCCAGAAAACAGGAGCCTCCTCCAGGTCTCCCATGTGGGTGCAGGGTCCTGATGTTTTGGGCTATCCTCAATTGCTTTCCCAGGCCACAGGCAGGGAGCTGGGTGGGAAGTGCAACCACTAGGATTAGAACAACTGCCACATGGAAACCTGGTGCATTGCAAGGGAGGACTTTAGCTGCTAGGCTACTATGCTGGGTCCCTCGTATGAACTTTTTAAAGTGCCCTCTATTATGAATCTTCACAATTTATAATCTAAATGAACATTATATTGCTTCTGCCATGCTTTACAGATATCAGATATTTTAATTTGCTCCTTTGTTAATTTCTTTATTCATACTTTTTTGCTCTATTTAAGACTCAGTATTGGGTTCCTAACACTAATGGTTAACTGTATATAGAATAAGAACGAATTTACAGATTCTAATGTAGAATTTGCTTAATGTTCCTATTTTACTTCCTCTACCCTTTTAGGTCAACTCTTCTTCCCCTCCCCCTTCCTACCATTATGCCTTTCCTATGAAGCAACATTTCTGTTTATATGCCTGTGTCAGAATAGGCTGAGACATGATTGTTTATAATCTATACTCAGATAATACAGGATCAACTGAAATTTCAGTTATCCTCTCCTTAATTTGGCCAAATCTTCCATTTTGCTCAAACATAGGTCCAAAGTTTATAGTACACGCATAACCACATGTGCTTCATATAGAAAGAGGCCTGGAGATAATCTCTTCCCATTTCCAACTACACAGAAGCCACACTGGAAACCTTCCTGATATGTGGTTATCAGATGGTGTTAGATTCCCTAGCAATGACAAATATTGTTGGTTGGCTCTTATCTTCTTTTATTTTTAAATATTTATTAATTAACTTACTTGAAAGAGACTGATGAAAGGCAGAGAAACACAGAGAGATGCAGAGAGAGAGAAGAGGTTTTCCATTTACCGATTTATGCCTTACATGGCTGCAAAAGCCAGGTATGGGCCAAATCAAAATGATTAACAAGGATCCTTTTCTGATCTTCCACCTGCAGCCCAGGTTTTCCCACACCTCTTAACAAGGAGCTAGATCAGCAGTGGAGCCATCAACCACAAGTGGTAGCCGGCTATGCATTTCTATCTCCTTTACTGCAGTTTCCACCCATTGGCTCTGTTTTCCATCCTCTGCAATACCATGCAAGATATCCTTCTCTTTTTCATTGGACAGAATCTAAAAGAACTTGACCAAGAAGTTCTCTGGCATTAGCTCCCCAGACCTGTTTATAATACTTAGCATAAGAAAATAATCCCTGTTGTCTAACCTGGCAGAATGGTGGTGACAGTGAGGATTGTAGTTCTTTCAACCCAATTTATAAAAGGAGATTGAGTTGTCTGCTTCAGTTTTTTGGTTGTTATTTAGAAGAAGCAAAGCCCAATAGAAAAGATAGCATGTGCCATACTTTAAATTCTACAACCCTCTCTGAATTCATGATTTGCACAATCATTTTTAAGTTTGCATTTATAAGAACCTTTTTACAAAAATACATTCTAGTTTGAAATTTTATCTAGCATGCCAATACTTTTAGATTATCTTATTCAAATTTTATCGCTCTCTATATTATTTTCTTGTTTCTTTTCATCTTAGCTCAGAAACTGGCCTACTTTCTTATTCCATAGATAAGAATTTACATACTGGAACCTCAGTAGGAAAGTTCTTAAATCATCTTATTATTGTATTTTGACTAGTTAGTGAACACTCTGAATAAAACATATCTGTCTTTCGTTTTCTGCCCTCAAGGAGGTATATTTAAATAATTCAATTGGGGATAGAGCTAAAAGATGACACAGGTGTGGGGAAAGTGACCATTTACCAAATGTGAAACTTCTTATGCATCACGTGGAATTTTCTAGCATGCTTGTCAGCAGTGTGTTATGGCAGAGGTACATGTACAACATCTATGGGTTTAGACAGCATAAGAGGAAATTCCCCTGAAAGATAAACTACGAGAAAAAGTGCACTTGGAACAAGGGCAGAGACCTTCATTATGAGCAAATTTACTCGGTCCAAGCTGAGCACGTGTCCTGAGGACACAGGTACTTAACCCTTGTAGGTATCAGAAAATTTGGGCCACAAAACTTTGATCTCAAAGTTCCTAACCTCTTGAATCTTTTGTCATTCTGGGTTCTCTAAACTGACAATCGAAAGTATTCTTGTTTCTCTAACCCTAGACAAAAAAAAATCATGTATCTTATCTTTTCCATTTAGTGTAAACTTATTCCACTTAATAATTCCCAAGAGGAGAAAACCAAGTAGTTAAATAAACATTCAATGTTGAAACAAACAAACTAGCAGGACACAAATGAATGAAAAGCCCAGACCACATCACCCATGGGTAAGATGTTTGATGAAAAAAGAAAATGTGAATCGTGATTAAATTTGAAAAGTGTGAAGTCTTTCATTCATTTTCAAAACGCAAAGAAACCCAGAGGTGATGAGTAGGTGTATTTTGCTAGATACTCTGCTAATCATTTCATCTATTTATTTCATCTAAAAACGTCATGACATAGCTTCTAATCGTGTCGTGAATATACAAACTGAGGAAAGATCAATGTAATCAACTTATCCCAGATTACACAGCAAAAATTGGCAGCACCAGGATGCAACCTTTTGTCAAATATAGCATTCATACTAAAATTCTCTATTCAGATGCAAATATAATCAGCAGAACTAATAGCTAACATGTATGTAAAATTCACTAGGAAAATCTGAGCTTGCTAGAAATCAGATCAGTTGAAGAAAAATAAGGTGGATTTTTGTTGCAGATAAAAGCAGACCAGGTGGCTGAATCATGAGAAGAGAGAGATAAGGTGTTGGCTCGTTATAGACAGCATCATGATTCAACTTTTCATCAACTTCACACTTTTCTTTGGGCTGTCCAGCTAGAAAAATGTAGATGATCTATATTCTGTGTTCTCAAATTTATTTTATTTGCTATATTTTGTGTGCTTGGCAGAGGAAACAGCTCAACAATTTCTTTCAGGAGGCAGAAAAAAAGGATTCTGACAGCATACATGGGGGACTGATCAGCAAGTTTTTTTCTACTGAAAAGAAATTGTCATGCTCTTTGTTAGACTCAAGGAGAATGATGGATGATGGAAAGCTGTCAGTCAGGTAACTGATCACATGTCAAAAAGTCATCGTTAGAGTTGCAGACAAACCTACACCAGTAGAGTTAGATCCGTGATAGAAGGCAGGATGAAAGGGCATGGTCTGTGACGTTGATCTTAGAAGCACCCCAGGCCCATTTGCTAGGACTCCACACTCCTGCTTAATTAACTCCTGAAGGTGGCACCTTCTAATATCAGCTCCAAGGTAAGGATTTCAACATAAGAATTTGTGGAAGAGGGTGGGTTAACATAGATGTTCAGTCCATAGGAACAAGTAAGCAATGTTCAGTGTACACACAGTTCTTACATTCAGTTTGGATACAAACACATTGGGTGTAAAGATAAGACAGCAGGAATTCTGAACAATAACCATTTTTTAAAAAGAATTTTTGGGGGAAGTGGGTTGACATGGAGGTCTAGTGGCTAAGGTCCTCACCTTGCATGTGTCAGGATCCCATATGGGCAGTGATTCTAACCTGCTGGCCCCACTTCCTGTTCAGCTCCCTGCTTATGGCCTGGGAAAGCAGTCAAGGACATCCCAAAGCTTTGGGATCCTGCACCCACGTGGGAGACCTGAAAGCAAAAAAAAAAAAAAATTATTTATTTTTTTGGAAAGGTAGATATACAGAGAGAAGGAGAGAGAGAAAGAAAAATCTTCCTTCAGCTGGTTCACTTCCCAAGCAGCCACAATAGCTGGAGCTGAGCCAATCTGAAGCCAGGAGTCAGAAGCCTCCTCCGGTCTCCCATGTGGGAGCAGGGTCCCAACGCTATGGGCCTTCCTTTACTGCTTTCCCAGGCCACAAGCAAAGAGCTAGATGGAAAGTGGGGCAGCCGGGATTAGAGCCGCTGTCCTTTTGAGATCCCAATGTGCGCAAGGCAAGGACTTAAGTCACTAGGCTACCATGCCGAACCTCAATAGCCAATTCTTAGTCCTTTATCAGACTTCCCTGATTATTCAGGTAATTTGTTCCTAACAAGAAAAACCTTAAAAACCATAGAACCTTGCAAAAAGAAATTAGCCTTTCATGATATTCAATTGTGTGTCAGTCCGAAAGCAAGAGTTAGAACTTTGGGGCAGGGCAATTCATTAGTTCTTAAAAAGTAGATTATGGGTCAGCACTATGGTCCAGGGGTTTAAGCCCCTGCTTGCAATGTCAATGTTCCATATTGGGTATCTTCTTGAAGTTGATATACTGCTTCCATTTCATCTCTCTGGTAATGCTTGTCAAAGCCACAGAATATGGCTTCAGTACTTGGGCTTCTGCCACCCAGTGAGTGGAATGAATCTATGTTAGGTGCCTGGCCTCAGTCTGGAAGTTGGAGCCATTGCAGCTGCATTTGTGAGATGAACCCGAGGGCAAAAGTCATCCTCCTTTCTCTCTTCTTCTCCATCTCTCTCTTTCCCTTCCTTCCTTTCTTTCTCCTCCCTTCTCACTCCCATCTCCTCTATTTTACTTTGTCATTTTGCCTGAATCAGAAGAGCTAAATCTTTAGAAAATATTCATTTATTTATTTGAGGGTCAGTTGTAGAACAAAGGGAAAATGATACCAAATAAATACACTAACTCTCTAGAGGATGAAATTGAAAGCCCAGTATTCCTAGAAAAAAAAGAAGAAGAAGAAGAAATAATGAAGCAATTTTTTGATATTTCCAGAAATCTTACTCCTAAGCCCTTGACAGACTGCAGACAATGTAAAAGAAAATATTTACAGATTTGCATATTCCTGAGATGAGAAGAAGGAGAAGGGTAGATCAGCTGAAGAGGGAATATGCTGAAAGACATGGAGGAAATAAGCCTTCAACTGTTTACACTTAGGGAAAGAAAAACCCATACATACGAGAAACTCACAAAGTGCCATACAGCAAAGCAGCTCATAATTAATTAGGTGTTGAAAGTCAGTGATAAAATTAGTGAATTTTATAAACAAACTTCTTTAAAGCAGTTTAAAAAACACAATGGTTTTGGCTTTGCATTGGAGGGGATGATATGCTGCCAGCTCTACTTTCAGAACAAGGATGGTCTCCCAATGAAACTATTGAATTTATCTGGACGAGATGCTTGACTCTGCATGGTTCATGCCCACAATGATGGAATTATGACTGGTTATGAGCTGTACTGCTGTAGTAATATGGAGGAAATCAATATGGGGGGAGGGCTTAGGAGGAGGTTAGGGGAATCCCAGAACGTATGGAACTGTGTCAAAATATGAAATAAATAAAAAAACACATTTTTTTGAGGAAAAACTATGACAAATTTGCCAGAAACTTTGCAAAATAAATAAATAAAACTCTAAGAGTGATAGATTTAGATTGCTGAAGAGCAACATCTACCTATAGGCAACTATCGTCAACACAGGATGAGGGATCGGTGACTATTCCTTTGAAAAAAGATGGTGAAGTCAACAGTGTTTCAGACAAACGAAAAGAGGCAATAATTTCTCCAACAGAATTTTACCAAAAAAAAATTATAGAGAGCTTTTATGGGAGAAGAAAGATGGCACCACATGGAAATATGGCTCTATGTACAGGCAACTAGAACTATGGAAATTGTATACATGTATAAATAGGACTATGATTTTATAATTTTACACTCCTTAAGAGCCTATTGATCATTTAAAGCAGAACAAGGGAGGATGTAGTGTGAAATTTATAACAGAGAGACAGAAATGCATGATAATAATAGAAGAAACTTGTGGAGAAATGAATGCATTCTATTATCAGGTTCTTATGAGTGGCATATTTTCTGGATACACAATGCAATACCACAAACTCATAGATTATAAAAGCTAGCCTGCAATAAAAAAGGTAACACAAAGTTGTTTGGTATAAAGTTATTAATGATGATAAAACAAAATCATAATTCAGTCCAAAGAGAGGCAGAAAAAGACAAAATAGAAGAAAAAATAGGAACAAGTGTCATGTAATCAGTGAGAGATTGTATTCAAGCTCAGATATAGCAATGATTACTTTTAATATGAATGTATAGCCATTTCAGTTAGCAGATCCAGATTATCAAGTTGGATGAAAAGGAAGAATCAACTACTTAGCATCTACAAGAAATTCACATAAGCACAAAAAATGCGCATGGGATAAAAATAAGAACATGTGAAAAAAATTCAGCATAGGCCTTGAAGTAATTGGGATTGTAATATAAAATTCATGTAAACTAATATCCTGTATGAAGAACAGCGCACAGAAAAAGGGATAGTTTTCTTACAGCGAGGAAAACAAATGTGTCAAAATAGAGTAATGATCGTAAATGTAAATGCAGCTGATAAGAGTTTCAAGAAGCCTATACACAAAACTGGAAGATAGAACAGAAGAGTGGCATGCGTGAGTAGAAGAAAGGAACCAGAGTCTTGGAAACATCAGAACAGCTCAGGTGTGAACAGCAGTTGACTTTGAACCACTCTGCCAAAGCAATTCAATGAGATAAAAACAGTCTATAACAAACTTTGCTCCTATTGACGATCCATATGAAGAAAGGGCATTCATCATAAACATTTAAATGAATCGTAGGCTTCTGCATGAGGGCTACAGTGTATAACATTTCTAGATGAAGCCTGAAAACCTACTCAACTTTAGGATTTCAGAATTCTTGTACAGAACATGAAAAATCAGATAGTTTACGTAATTGTTCAAAAACCATTCCAGAGGAAAAGCTGTGAGCTGGAAGCAACATTTGAAAATACATAATGGACAAAGATATCCCCCTAGTCAGGAAAGAACCAATGCTACTTTTAAGAGAAGATATTTCAGAATAGAAATCTTCAAGTAAGTTACAAAAATGACCAAAAATCACACTTGAAAGGTCCTCAACACCGTTATTGCTAAGGAAGAAATATATTAAAGCCAGTATTACAAACCACACATGGTCACATCTAGAATAAAGACCAACAACAGATATCCAGTATTAGTGACAAATCTGGGAAACTAATATTTCTTGCGGACCTGTAAATTATTACAACCGCTCTACAAGCAGTTTGATTTATAAATTAGACATACATCTATAGAATGACCCAGAATTCATTTCCTAGAAATGTATCCAGTAGGAATAAGGACTTCTTCACATATGAAACTTTGTATTGGTATAATAAATTCTTTCATAATTGCTCCCAAATAGAAGTAATCAAAATACTCATCTGATGGCCAGTACTTTTTAAAAAACAGATTTATTTTTATTGGAAAGGGACAACCACTGAGTGAAAGATTTTCCATCCTCTGGTTCATTCCTCAAATGGCTACAACAGCTGGAGTTGAGCCGATCCAAAGCCTGCAGCTTCTTCCAGGTCTCCTATCCAGGTGTGGGGGGTGGGGGTCCCAAAGCACAGGGCCATCCTCTACTGTTTTCCCAGAATTTCAGCAAGGTGCTTGCTATCAAGTGGAGTACTTGGACAAAAACCTGTACCCTTATGAGTTACTGGTACTTGCAAGATGAGGATTTAGCCATTGAACCATCGAACCAGGATCTGGATAATGCTTTTTTTTTTTTTAATGATTATTTTTATTGGAAAGTCAGATTTACAGAGAAGGAGAGACACAGATCTTCCATTTGTTGATTAACTCCCCAAGTGACTGCAATGGCCAGAACTAAACCGATCTGAAGCCAGGGGCCAGGACCCTCTTTCGGGTCTCTCTTGTGGGTCTCGAGCCTACAGTTTTCCCAAAATACAAGCAGGGAGCTGGATTGGAAATAGAGCAGCCAGGACAGAAACCACCACCTGTGTGGGATCCCAGTGGGTGAAAGTAAGCATTTACCTATTGGGCTATAGCCCTGGACCTTGGACAATGCATTTTAAAAACAGATATACCTTGGGGCAGGTATTGGGGAAAGCAGTTAAACTACCCCTGGAGATGGCAGTATCACATATTAGAGTGTCCAGTTTGAGTCTGAACTCTACTTCTGATACAGTTTCCTGCTAGCAACACACAACCTGGGAGGCAGCTGGTAATGAGTCCCAAAGGGTCCAAGCCACCTTGTAGGAGCCTGGGGTGGATTTCCTGCCCCTGGGAGTGCACCAGTGGGTGAAGGTTTATTTGTATCTGTCTGTCTTTAAACCTTGGAAATATGGTGAAAGATTTAAAAAGTGAAATACTTAAATATCACTCAGCAACAAGAGGATTGAATCTTAAGCTATGTGTGGAGTAAGTATAAGGTGTAAGCAAAAGTGTACCTATTGCATGACTTATAAGAAGCTATTAAGAAACATTTAATGTACAGTGATAGGAAACACAATTGATTGTTCTCATTTGAGAAAGGTCAGTCAATATTGGAGTAGGTCAAAGAGGGATCTTGGGGGATGTTTATATCTCAAATGTGTTGGTAGTTATAGATTATATGGCCATACTTTAAAATCCATCTGACTGGGCACTTAACTTTGGTTCAATGTATAGTACACTAATTATTTTTTTTAGAGGAGGGAGAAGCCTAAGACACCAGTTAAACTTCCAGCATCCCACACTGAGAAAACCTTGATTGGATGCCCAGCTCCGGCTGCTGTCTTCATTTTTTTTCTTCTAGCTCATATTCTTGAAGGCAGCAGTGATGGCTCAACTGGTTGGGTTCCTATCACTCGTGTGGATGGACTACATTGCGTTATTAGCGCCTGGGTTGGGCCCTGGCCTAAGTCCTGGCCATTGCAGGCATTTGGGGGTAAGAATAAATGTATGAGAACTCTCTCCCTCCCTCACCTCTCTCTCTGCCTTTCAAAAAAATTTATAAAAATTTTAGAAGAATGGGTATTTCAGCTGCCAGGTCCTGCTGAGAAGTCCAATGTGGTGAGAACTGAAGAGAATCTATCGGATTTCACAATCAATATGGAGGCCACCAGTGGCCTTCTTGGCTTGTTTTGTCAAAGATAGGAACTGTCCATTTCTGAGTAAAGTAGCTTCCAGTAAAAATAATGAGTACAGACAACTTTTGTAAAGACAAGTAGAGGAACCAGGCGGTAATTGAAGGGGTATGATTTTGTTTCCTTCTAGAATTTAGCACACTTATATATTGATCAGAATGAACAACATCTAGAACTGAGAAACAGAAGGTTTATATTAATCTTTTACACAGAAACATCAGAAAGTTTAGACACAAACCAGCATCAATTAAAAAAGAATAAGTCTTGTTTAAGAAAACACTATCAAGACCTGGTGGAAAAGTGATCCAGGAAAGAAAAGAAGGGATTAACAATGCGGGGTAAAAGGAAAGAAGAAGCAGTATTAAGAAAGAATCTGCAAATCGTTGAACACATTCTACGTATAGAACTATTATCCAGGGGTACAAGGACATAACAAAGATATGTGCTCCTGTCCTCCTGGAGTTTGTGCTCTGATGGGCAGGACAATGAATACTTGGTCAGCGATCAACATTCAGTATTTTATGAACTAAAAATGCTAGAAAGACGATGAAGCAGGGTAATGAGCTAGAGAACATCCCTGGAGGATGAAGAAGCACAGTGCAGAGGAGCTTGGTCTCAGGGAAGACCTCTCCGACAGGCTGTCACTGGAGGAGAGAGGGATGAGCAGAAACCCAAGGCACCTTACCAGCCTCTGGGGAACTTAACTTGTGAATTCAAGTGGAAAAAGTCAAGAGATAACAAGGCTGATTATTATAAAGTCTCACAAACTGCACCATAGCCCCATTTTTTTTTTTAAAATCTTATTTTCAACCGACCTCCAAATTGGCTGTGTCCAGACTCTGGGTCCATGTCTACTTTTCTGAAAGACCATACCCCTTCCCCCACAACCCAGTGGGAAAATGCTTAACACAGAATCTGGAAGAGAACAGCGCAGTGGCAGGGGAAGCAAAATAAGACACAGAGGCTGTGTTAATTCCCTGCCTTCCCCTAGGGCCCCGGGTCTCATTCTGTTCTGTTTCCTAACAGCTGGCAGGCTTTTGTTCTTTTCCTCTGTCTCGTTTTTTCCAGTAGGTAAAGCTCCATTTGGCATCCAGGGCATATGATTATTATAAGCAGCGTCCCCATGACATTTCATTAAGCTGGTCTTTCTGAGCTTACCTCCACACTACTGGAGCCTTGTTAAAAGCACTTAATTGCATCCTATTTTTGGGGGGGAGGGGGTTCTGACTGTACCTGAAGATTCTACTCTCATATTAAATTTGTTTTAGCTTCTTCCAAGGTCTTTTTGCTAATGTGAGTTTTAACAAAGACTCTTCCTTTCCCTGCCCTTGTTTATCTTCGCCTCCCTTCCTGCTTTGCTGTAACTGGGGGTGGTGCTGTCTGCTGTCATAGTCATTGCTTTCCCGCTGTTGAGATTGTGTGTGCCTGGATGTCAAGAATCTGTCCTTTGGGATCCTGAAGTTGGGAGTTCACAGGGATGCTCAAGTTCACAAGTTGCTTTGGGCACTGATCGCCTCCCTTCCATTGCCGAAATGGACTCTGCATGTAACATTTCTGGGTAAAACCATGTGACTCTTCTCTAAATGTGCTGCTTCTATTTTTAATTGATCCTCTTGAGATTCTATATCCACTGAAAACAAATATATACACGTTAGGGTGCTTCAGGAGAAAGAGGGTGAACTTGTAATCAGAGTATATATGTATATATATATTTATATATATATTGATAATGTCAGCTGCTGTTTATAACAGAAAGTTGCTTGTTGGTGTTTTTTTTTTTTTTTTAGATTTTTAATTGCAACTTTATTTCCAGTTCCATTTTATCTAGTAAAGGTTTCTAAGGGAGTTTTCTAAGCAAGTTCCAGTTGGAATAGGGTATTCCATTCTTCAAGGTTTCTCTACATCTGTTCCTGATTATCTTGCTGTGAATGTCACATCTGATACAGTACTGCAGTTTCAGGTACAGCTTGGAAAGCACAGGTGCTTGTGTATACTGGCAAAGAAGGGTATACTCATTGTCCCTTCTTTGTCATTTTGAAAGTGAAAACTCAAGAGACAAAATCGTTTTTAATTGTCCATCTCTTTTTCTTCAGAATTACTTTTTTTTTTGTGGGTAAGACTATTATTTTAAGACGTCCCAGCTACCCTTCCCAACACCGCCTGTATTATCTCAGTGAGTCCTCATCACAATCTCATATGTGATAAAATGATATGAGGATTTTTCCCACTTCCCAGAGAAATGGTGTAAAACCCAGAAGTGCTCCATAATTTTTCCATATTGTCCAGCTGCTAAGTGATCGAAATGAATTCAAACCCATCAGTGCAGACTCGAGAGCCCAGGGAACCCGAACTGCATACTCCAGATAAAGTGAGACCACGTTGGAAGGACTCATTCAGGGTCATTGCTCCATGCATGAAGAAATTCAGGAATTCAAGCCAGAGGCATAAAGACTTGCAAGGAAGCAGGCTTTATTTAGGGCAAAGCCAGTGCAAACTCAAGACCTAAGACATGACAAAGAAAGGGAGAATGAACAGCCCAAATTAACAACCAAAACCAAACAAACAAACCAAAATAACTATCACCAAACAAAACCTGCATCACAAAGAAAAGCCCATCACACTCTATTCCCACCCAACCTTCCCCAAAAAGTTAGACCTTCCATTTCCAACATCCAGAAACTTTTAGAGAGGGATATCTAGAATGTAGTCCAATTGAATATACAAAAGTAAGCAAATTTTGGGAGGGGACAGGGCTCTGTGCCTTTGTTTTTGAAATATAATAAGTTTCATGGCATCATCTGCATGATGGAAATGAAGTATCACCCCATTGTTAGTTTTATTATAGGTGACATTATAGTCACCTAAATAATGTTCACGGCAAGGAGGGGGGGACATGTGCCTACAGCCCCATTGAATAGTTCCATCTAAACCTGTTCTACATATGCAGTATTGCAGAATTTGATTTCTGATATACAAAAAAGTGGGGAAGGCCAGAGCTTTGGAGTACATGGAAAATGACCTAGATGGTCCCTAGAAAGGGGGTTTATGGTCGCTCCTGATTCCCCCTGTGTGTCATTGTAGTTTTTACTATTGTCTAATGCTGTTCTGGATCTATCGACTATAAGATACCTGTCCACTTCCTGTAGGTTACACTACATGGCTTCCTAACTTTTTCAAAGGAAATGAGAAATTTCTCTGTGCTCCCACCCAGTTATTGTGTATCACAAGGAATTGGGAGTGTATTGGGTATTACAATCATTCAAAACACGTGGGGTGAGACGGTATTAGTTGCAGGTTCATCTGAGGAAGATTTACCATCATTGGAAATCTTTAGGGTTGCTTCGCATCCCCAAAACACTGCAGATTCGGCATGGAGCTATCTGAGCAGCATTCAGAGAACCAAATTCCCAGGGATCCCTGGCGGGGCAGCCAGCAGGCAAAGCCTGGCACACTGGCCTACCCGGAGCAACTCCCCGAGTGGGCATGGAAGCCGCCTGGTGCTTACCGAGTTAGAGGTGGCTCAGCCAGAGACCCCCAGCCTCTGCGTGGCGCTGGGGGACGAAACCTCCCCACAATGGTCATATTTTTACCCTTATATTTGTACTTTTTAGAGGAGATTTTTGACTTCTCCAATGACAGGGATCATGTCCTTTGTACACAGTAGGTGCTCACAAATTCCTGTTACATGAATCAATTCTTAAGGAAACATTGTGAATTACTATATTATAGATAAGATGTATAAAGTCAGCATTCAGTATTTGCATGGAACACAATGGAAGTAATTATTGAGATTCTGATCTCATTAGACTGTGGTTTTGCTTTTAAAAAAAACTCTGCTATGATTACTAAGGCATATTTTCATTGAACACAGAAAATAATGTGAAATAAATTACAATGCAGTTTTGGAGAAGAAAACAAGAGCCAATGACTGGGATCAGCGGCACAATGCCAGTTGGATACCTTCTGTACCACATGTTGATAATGCCGGTCCCTTCTTCCTTGCATCATCCTTGCCCTCATTGGAGTCCACGCCTTTCTCTGCTCCAGGAGTCAGTGCATTTGCCTCTCTCACTGTGCCACACCCCATTCCTTGCTCAACTGCTTGAAATTTAGGCTTTGTCAGTCTATACTCTTTTCCTCTGTTGCAATTAAATCACTTCCAAAGGTTTTATTAGGTTTTTCTTCTAGAAGGTGGACTAGTGCCTAAGGGCATTGTGGAATGAAAACACTATAAAAAGAACAGCCTTGTTATTTCTATGGAAAGTAGTCACTGAACAGCACAGAGAGCAAGGGAGAGGAAATTGAAGGATTACAAAGCTTCCTTCCACCTGTATCGATGCAGTCATTCAGGAGGTTTCAAGGGAAGCATTGTCCATCTCTACCTACTGGGAACTGCACGTGTGCTTCAGAGCCCTGGATAGTGCGTTAAGAGTGCAGAATAAGAGCTGGGCAGTGAGCCATGTGTAACCCTCTTGACACAGAATCTTTAGACCCATGATTACAGCAGCCACACAGTAAGTCACTAATCCCAATATTCACTGTTTAACAATATGGAGAGGGTTAAGTCTTCACTACCGAGTCCAGAGTCAGGAGCTAAGTAGTAGGAAATAGATAAAAAAAGAAAGTATTTCCTAACCCTTGTACTTTCTTTCTCTTCCATCCTTCTTGCTGAACATGGATGCCCTATCTTTATCTATGGACAGCCCTATGTTTATGCTAATATCTAGGAATATTCTGGACAAAAGCACTCAAGGTGTCCTGATCCCTGTAAGTTCCTGGATTATAAACCAATTCAGCCTGGTTGTTTTCTTTTTTTCCATTCAAACTCCCAGAAACTTCCTGGGACTATTATTTAGTGTTTTAGGACAATTTCATTTTAATGTTAGCACATACCAAATTTGAAAGACTGAATACTGCTTTTATGTATAAATCCATCCAGGTGATTTCCAATGTTTATCAGTTTCAGTCTTAGAATTTTATTGCATTATTAATGTGTGCTCCTGCTAATAACTGATAAATTTATCTGGAACATGTTAGCCTTTCGAGCTTCTTTTCAAATAAATATCAATGAAACTCATTCATCTTCCATGTTGATTATTTCACCCACTTACCTAGGTAACAAACAAAAACATTTAATTGTGCTTTCTGGTACAATAAGAGTCCAATCTAACATACAATTTCCAAAGAAATACTTTTATTGATATGGTTATACTTCTATTATCTGCAAGGAATTGGCCCTAAGTTGTTGCATATTTAAATTTATGTAATTCTCATTGTTTCTAACTTCGTTAAATTCCAACACAACCTTTTTGGCATCAGTCTATATTCTCTTATTTCAAGGAGAGTGTGACCTAGGATTTTGGCAGCTAGCAAAGTGGGTACAATACATGGCACCAGTCAAAGAGGGGCACATGCACCAAGCATGTGCTTGTCAGGGGCATCTGGGAATGGGTAAAGATGGGCTCTTGCTGAATCTAAAACCCTCAGAAGTAGTTGTTGAGTGGGCTTTTTAAGAGTCATATTGACATTATTCAGACCTGAAAACAATGCATTGGTAGAATATGCAGACCAAAGAAAATACCGACACATACAGATTAAAATTTTTATGTTAGTCACTGGAAAAATAGGGAAAGAAGCCATTTGCTTTGATTTCAAGAAATACATAGCAAATATTATATACATATATACTATTCTCAAAAAACATTTTATCTTCTAAATTGAAACTATTTTTTTTCTGTAACTTTCCTAGAATGCTTTCAAACTTACTCTCTAAAAAAAATAAAATTATACTTATGGCCAGTGTGATGGTTCAACTGGCTACAATTCCCCCTTCAAGTACCAGGATCCTATATGAGTGCCAGTTCATCCTGGCTGCTCCACCTCTCTCCTGCTGTGTGCTTATGGCCTGCAAAAACTCTACTAGAGCAGAACACAAAGCTTAAGACCCTGCACCTGCGTGGGAGACCTGGAAGAAGCTCCTGGCTCCTGGCTTTGGATTGGCTCAGCTTTGGCCATTGTGGCCCTTGGGGAGTGAACCAGCAGACAGAAGATGCTTTTCTCTGTCTTTCCTTCTCTCTGCATATGTACTTTTCCAATAAAAATAAATAAATCATTTTTTAAAAAAGATATTTTCTTTCCTTCCAAACCATGGTGACCCAGATTGAAAACTAACAAGGTACCAATTTGTTGAGGCTAGTTTTGGACTTTCATGGTTTGTCAAGCTTTACATCTTGTGTCACTCATCCAACTTTCATAAACAGACACAAAATGATCCTGCAAGAAAAAAAATAAAGACCTACAAGTCTTCATGTACATGGTATTTAGTCCGCACTGGATCTTTCTGAAGAGATGGGAAACCAGAATATGACTCCATCCTCCTTTAGCCAGGGTCCTTGACATCTCCACTGTAGATAATCTAAACACCTGGCAACAGTCACTCAAGGTAAATGTCTCCTAACGTTTACTATCTGCTTCATATAAAGAACACTCCAAATCATCAAAGGAATGCCTACTGGTAGCCATTTTCACTCTCTCCAGACAGGTTTCTAGGTGTTGCTTAACTCAAGAGATGAAAACCCAGAACTTGTAGTCACAAGAAACTTAGTAAATCCACATGTAAATTGTGTTCCATTTATAGACACATTTTCTTTCACTTCCTCCAACACCTATTTGGTTTCTGTTTGAGCATCACTAGTGTGACCAAATGTGGATGACTTCAGATGCCATTCAAATCCCTACAGGTAGAAAAGCCAGGTGAGGGTTCCTAATCCATCATCCACAGAGGCATTAATAATCAAGTGTACCGATCAATTCATTCTCCCTTATCCTCTTCCATGTCACCTTTCACGGAGAAGTGGCTGGAATCACCTTTCAGTTGAGGGTGGTTGTGGGAATAGATACAGCTGGAGATATGCTAAGAGGGATGATTTATAGTATGCTTCAACTTTAGTTCTATGTTTACCACTTCTGTCCTTGCAGCAGAAACTGAGGAGAAAGGGAAATTGGAAATGACTAGACTGATACTAGCCTCGATGCCATCCCCTGGGAGTGTTTGCATTGGGTATTTTAGATCATGTGGTGTCCTTTATTCCTCGTATCAACCCTGCACAGTGGGTACTCTCTTAACTGTATTTTAGAAAAAGAGAGCTCTTCAAGGAAATACACTAGTAAATTGTATTGTTTGAATGTGAATTCAGGGCTGCTGGCGAGCCCATGCTCTTTGTAGCCATGATGTTTGCTACGCTTGAGACCAAATGTTGTACTCACCAACAGTGGCTGTGTTTTTCTATGTAAGAGGCCAAAACTATCTGCAAACAATCAATGTGTTATTGTGAGTGGGCAACATAAAAACATCAGCTATTTCAGGTGGTAGAACCACCCCAGGAAATGATATGGCAGAAAGTAGATTACAGAAAATGTGCATCATCAGAATGAAGATGAAGAGAATTTGTTTTGCAGCCTCTTTCTTTTGAAGCCTAATGTGATCACGTCATGCAGTCACACCCCCTCAAAGCAGAGGCCCAGGGAGAGTCGGCGCAAAGTGGAGAGACCTTGGTGCAGCACTCATTCCAACACTTGCAATTCAAGTACAGTAAGGCCAGATCTATCCTGCTCATAACACTACTCAATGTGGTTCCATGTAGCTTTATGTTTACCATGGGTGTCTTTTTACCCTTATACAATTTTAATTAATCCACTGTGATCTATAGTGAGAGAAATGCCAAGTAGTTCAATTCCCATTTCCCATTCAAGGCCATGGCTATTGGCCATTAAATAGTTTGTCTTCTAATTATGGTGGGACCTTCAACTGGCCTAATGTTACGACTTCTTCAATTAGGAGCACCACAGCAGCATGCACTTATTCTTTTAACAGCACAGCTGCTTCCTTGGACCGGGACCAGCGATGTCTGTGCTGAAGAGTTTTGGGGCAGTCTCTAATCCCCAGGTTGCATCTTCTTTTACAACTGTAGTTCCAACACTCAGTGGTTTTCCCCCTCACAATGTGAAATGCTTTAGAATTCTCTTAGTATAATGTTATCTACCCTTAGTTAATGTTGACTTTTCCACATCTAAAAATAATTCTTGAGGGATGCCCTGCAAAGCTCCTTGAAAAGCAGGCAACTGGGAGCCTGCAGACAGCTGCTCAGCACCCTGTAAAACTGTTGCAAATACTTACATGTGTATGATAAGGATATTCTGAGACTGACCACACGGCATCCTCCCCATCCTTGCTTTCTTATGTTCAACTGGTTTGTTCTAGTCTTGTTTCAGTTAACCCCAAAGTTTTATTTTAACCAGATTTTTTCTTGCTGAGGGTATATATTTAAGGGAAAACCTACAAGATCAAGAAATGCCCTGAATCAGCAGACATGGTTTCAGGGCATAAACTGAGAAAGGCATGAGTTATGTTTGGTGCCACATGCTTAGCAGGGAGAGGTGCCATTGACCAGTAATAGCTAGGGGTGTAGTGAATCCCTGATGACCCCGCCCCCATGCAATGGAAGTGGCTGGTGAAGCAATACTGCTTTGAATTCTAAGCCACAGCACCAGTATGGATGGAGATCAGAGTCTCTCAAGATTCTCTAACACCATCAGTTAGTATTATTCAGCTTTGCAAAGTAAATTCTCCAGGACAAAGAGGAATCGGAGACATTATATCATCTCTTTAAAATTAAAGCCAGAATCTCCCCCAAGGTTTGAATATGCTCCTTTTTCAACTCCAACATCATCCTCTGCGAGCTACATGTCTATGTGTTTTTCTTGTTTGTTGTTGATACCATCATTCTCCTTTAAAGGAGGTCATTTCTACTCAAATGTGTATTTATCCTGTTCTCATTTCAGAATATACAATGACCCTCATACGGATATTAGGAATATATATGTGTATATATGTATGTGTGTGTGTGTTTTGTATAATTATTTGTAAATTCATGTTTATCATTAGAATATATATCACAGTAAAAATAAGATTAATTAAGTCTTATAATTTAAAAATGAGAGTGATGAGGATAGGAATTCAGAGAAAAGGCTAAAAAGAACAGGTGCATTTTAAAATGACCAAATGGTCAGGAAATAGCCAGATTCATTTTTTCTGAAACTTGCAGAATAATTTAAATTTATTTTTCATTCATTTGAAAGAGAAAAAGTTTTCTGCACTGCTTCATTTCCCAAATGCCCACAGTGGCTGCTGCTGGGCTGGGGCCAGAGGAACTAAGGACCAACACAGTGGCTGCTGCTGGGCTGGGGCCAGAGGAACTAAGGACCAAGTAACTCGATTAAGCTTTTCCACGTGGCTTGCAGAAAGTGTATTACCTGAGCCATTACTGCTGCCTCCCAGGATCCGTATTATTAGAAAGCATGAGTCAGGAACAGAGCCAAGTATCAAACCCAGACATTCAGAGGCAAGACATGTGCCTTTTAACCGTTAGGTTATATACCCACTCCCTTGCAGAAAACAGTACATGCAAGTTCATGAACCAAGAGATGCCATGAACAGATTTTAAGTAGAAGAGTTAAATGGTGAAGCGTTTAGTATAAAAATAACATTGATGTCAGGATAAAGCATAGCGTTTAGAAGACAATGAAAAACAGAAGATTTTTCGAAGCCTTTGGTCTCCTTTTAAAGTAAAAAAGACAAGCCTCAGGGTGGTAGCCACACATGTGTAAAAGAGAGGATTTTAAAATCAGAGATTGAATTATCCCAACTTAGCAAGATTGATATAAAAAGGGAATTTAAGCACTTCATGATGCTTCTCCAACTTGTGATAGTAGATTGATCTCCTTGTGAGAAGATAGGGAATCTCAAAGAATGGTTTGAGTTTTACGGAGTGTAGCAGAAGAATGTTGGTGAGAAGGGTAAGGCTGCAGTACCCGACAATGCTGAATCTGCATGAGATTTATGCATGCGAAATATCATAGGAAAGTCTTTCTAATGCTGCAGGAAGTGAAGCAATATGATAATGGAAACAATGTCATGAGAACAACCAGGTGGCCACTGACTAAAGACGGAGGCACAGAAGACAATGATCATGGCATAAACAGAGACTGTGAGTTGATGCAGAGAGTGTGAGAGGAAGAACAGTCAGGGTCTGTGAGGTCCCACTCCCTGCCTCCTTCTGGAATCTACCTCCATTTTTATAGATTTCTGGTACAGGACTGTCTTTTCTCAAGAAAAGAAAGAGAAATAAGGGATGACGGGTATTTTAGTTCATGAGAAAGAGCAAGATTCAAATGGGGCAGGTGCTTGTACAGGCTGTGCATTAACCCTAACACATCTAGAAGATGCTTCATTAGAAGGAGGAAGCTGTATTTCAGCATAGTGTATTGGGGGTTTAGTTCAAGATCTTGAAATCCTATTCATCTGGCTGGAGATAAAGGTGGTTGATGGTGGCTCACGTGTGGAGAGGACAACTTGGTGAGCCAGAGAACAGACAGAGTGTCAAGGCCTGATCTTGCCTGATCACCAGTAGGGCCTCAATGGATTACAATTAGCCTGGTGGATAAGATGCTGGTGAAAATATTCATGGCTCATATTAGACGGCCTGGGATCAGTACCAGGCACTGCCTCCAGATCCCAGCTTCCTGATAATATGGGATGCAACTAGGTTACTGTCACCCACATGGAAGATCAAGATCTGGATTTAGCTCCTGGTTCCTGGCCTCATTCAATCTACTCTGGGCATTTTGGAAGTAAACTGGTGGAGTGCAGATCTGTTTCTCCTTGTGTGTCTTTCCTTGCCTCTCTGCCTCTCAAATAGCAAAATCAAAGAAAACAAAGCACATTTATCTGGGCTCACATCTTAGATGACATAATTAGATTAAGCATCTTCCTTTAATTCATTAACCATTACCACTAGTTCATTAATCATTGATTCAATATTCAAAAGTCCAAAGTCCTAACATATGAGTGTTTGGGGCATACTCTAGAACTGTTATTTAGATCACAGTGGTGCTGAACTTCAAATTATCCCATTTATCCTGAATTCAGAAACATTTCTGTAGTGTGTACTTGAAGATTTTACTCTTATAAAGATCTGAATGACTGAGCTTATTGATATTTCTGATGAGTCCAGGAAAAGGGGGGTACTGATCAAAATCAAAGAGCAAGGAATATTTTCCTAAAGTTATATCTAGAGCAAAGTAGACTTATCTATTAACCAATTCATTAGTATTTAGAATAATTAAAGGACTTGGTGATTTCTAATTGCAATTCTACATATAGTGATGCTAGCAGATCTAAAAATTTGCCAATTTCTTGATATGTGGTTCCTAAAATAAGGCAAGTCTCAAAATACTATAGAGGCATATCAAACTACACAGGTTGAACCCGAGTATACTACCAATGATCAACTCTGGTACACTATTAGTAATACAGGAAATAATGCTCATAATAAAATATAATTCATATGATAAATAATAATTCATTTGTTTATACTGATAAACATATTTGATAATGGGAGATAAAACAAACAAAAAACAAACAAACAAACAAAAAACCCCTCTTCCGGGTCTTGCAAGTTGGCCAACTGGCTAAATCCTCAGCTTGCATACACCGGGATCCCAAATGGGCTCTGGTTCATGTCCCAGCTGCTCCATTTCCCATCCAGCTCCCTGTTTGTGGCCTGGGAAAGCAGTCGAGGATGGCCCAAAGCCTTGGAACCCTCTACCTGTGTGGGAGACCTGGAAGAAGCTCCTGGCTTCAGATTGGCTCAGCTCCAGCTGTTGCAGCCCTTTGGGGAGAGAACAAGCAGGCAGAAGATTTGTTTTTCTGTCTCTTCTTTCTGTATATCTGACTTCCAACAAAAACAAATAAATCTTAAAAAAAAAAACCTTTCCCCTGCAGATATCATTAATACTAAAAACTACTTGAAATAGACATTTATTATTTGATGAGCATAAAGATGAATGTCATGTCAGAAAATAATCTGTTAAAATTAGTGGGCAAATCTTAAAAAAAGTAAAACAAAGTAAAGAATATTTATACACTTTGCAATGAACTTCCTAGAGGTGGTCTTGGTTTTAAAGAGGGGGAAAGATTGAGGATTTTACAGGACAAACTGCAAGGATGGTACTTTCAACAAATGATCAAAGATAACCTCATCATGGATTGATTAAAAAAATGATAGTGCATGCCTCATAATGTGACATAGTAAAAAGAATACCCCCAACACATGCTGTTGTTCTTAGAAAAATAATGACAAAATTCTATCCAAAGAAAACAATAGACAAATGTAAACTGAAGGATGTAGTAGTCCACTATAATACCCAAGAAGTGAGCTGCTTTGAAAGGAAGGGGTTTCTTTCAGCATACAGTCAGGAGGTTATAGCTCAGCATTAAGTGGCCCCAGAATCTGGTGTCTGGTGAAGACTGGGAATGATGAGGCAGGAAATAAAGAAAGGACATAGCACCTGAACCCATATAACCAGCCCCTTCTTAAGTGTCACCTCCAGGCTGTGATTAAATGACTAAAATGGCTCCAACTGGCCTCCCACTCACTTGCCAATTAATGACATCAAACATCCTACCATAATCCATCAGCCATTGAATTTAAGACATCTGAGATTAAATATCTACATGTGTTTTGGGGTAAAACTCAAATTCAACCCATAGCAACGGCTATTTTATAAAATAATGCATAAGCTTCATAAAAGGTTTGTTTATTTGCAAGGCAGCATTATGGAGAGGAGACTAGAGAAAAATCTTCTATCTATTGGTTCGCTTCCCTAATGGCTACAAGAGCCTGGGCTAGATCAGTCACAGTCAGGAGGTTCAAATGTCATCCAGGGTAGCAAGGCCCCGTAGTTGAATCGTCTTCCACTGCTCTTCCAGGAAATAATATATAACTAGTTTGGGAGTGGAGTAGCTAGGTCTTGAAGAAGAGCTCATAACGGATGTTAGGATTGCAAACAGCCCTTGTAACCTGCTGTACCACAACTCTGGCCCCCATTTATTTGATGATTTCTCATTGAGTTTGTCAAAGTCATGAAAGATAAGAAAAATCTAGAAAATTCTTGCAGATTGAACAGAATAAGGAAAAAGGACAACCAAGTGCAACAGCAATCTGAATTGAATCATGCTGCAGAATATGGTCCTGATTACTGCAATTGAAAAAACTGTAAGGTGGTTCCCTGATTAACCAACAATAGAGTCTCAGTCTTGATTTCATTGTTATTAGGAATCATGTTAGCAGGGGAAGCTGTCAAGAGAGGTGCCATGCACATAGCAGGTGCCTAAGCACTCTAAGTTTCACTGCTTTCCCAGATTCATAAACAGCTGGATTGGAGGAGGAGCAATCGGAACTTGAATGATGCTGACATCACGAGCAGGCTTAATCAGCTGTGCTACAACAGTGGTCCCCATATTTCATTTCTAGTTAAAAAAATTCAATTTTCTTCTAGTCCTTCTCTGATTGCAACCAATTCTCATTTAAATATTTTCCCATGGCCTGGTTCAGTAGCCTAGTGGTTAAATCCTCACCTTGCATAAGCCACGATCCCATATGGTTACAGGTTCCTTCCGTCTCAAATGCTCCATTCCCATCCAGCTCCCTGTTTTCGGTCTGATAAAACAGCAGAGATTGACCCAAAACCTTGGGATCCTGCACCTGCTTGGGAGACCCGGAAGAAGCTCCTGGCTCCTGACTTTGGACTGGCTTAGCTACGGTTGTTGTGGCCACTTGAGGAATAAACCAACAGATGGGCTATCTTTTTGTCTCTTCTTCTGTCTGTATATCTGCCTTTCCAATAGAAAACCTTAAGAAAATTTTTTTTCACCTAAAATTTTTGGGTTCAAGTTATTTTTCCTCTACAATGCTTGTCTAACTGTAAGCAATTTATATTGGAGCATTATTTTTATCTTTTTGGAACTTGATGATTTTGGGGGAGCATTGTCTCACTGGAATGTTTCATTGATATTTTCTTTTCTTCTAAGAGCAGTTTTTGGGATCAGATTCGGTATTTTGGAGTGTCCTGTCAAGTTGTAACAGTGAGTTTGGTTAAGCACTGGATTTATTGGAAAGGAGAAGAGAAATGTTAAAGCCTTCAACTATTTTGGTTTTCTCACAAAATCTTACAATTTCTCCTTTTCTTTTTTCTTTTTCTATTGCCACTTTTATTCTCCAATACAGACGCTGCTTTATTCCTTTCTGAGTCACACTGTCTCTCCAGCATTGCCAATTCTTGGTCCTAAGAATTTCCATTTTTCATCCTTGAGAGCTTGTTTGGAGGCTCTAGCAGGGGAGTGCAGCTACTCGTTCACCCTTGACCGAAGGCCGGTCCTCCTCTAGCGGGGATGGTCGTCCTCTTCCGCCGAGCGCGCAGCTTTGGGAGGGACGCACATGGAGCGGTGAGGGAGCAAGGGGTCACCCGCTTAGGCAGCCAGATCAGCCAAATCAACCCTGGCTATCAATGGGGTGACAGATGTCGCAGCCAAATCACCTTCACAACCAACATTTTTCATCCTCTTGGTCACTTCCCTAATCAAGAAGTGTGTTTTTGCAAACCAATCTCCACTTTTCTCTCCCATGTGTATATTCTGTGTACACTTGATTCTAGACAGGCTGGCATTTATTTTTCTAAGTACAGGTATGTAACTTTGTGACATTCTCGCTTCTGCTCATGGTTAAGGTATGAATTTCATGTATTTTTTATTCTTGCTCATGCGTTTGTCATGTCAGAGAAGGAGTGAGGAAATCAAGAATTAATGACCGCCATTACACTGGGCACAAGAGAGTCATCTTAAACCTTAATTGTTTTACAACTGTTAGTCAGACTATCAATTAAAAATACTTATAAACTTACAGAGGACAGATTTCATGATTTCATGGATATAATTCTATGTGTATAATGATATTACTTTTCCTCCTTTCTTCCTGTTATTTCCTTTCCTCTTACTTCTTCTATATTTTTACAATAACTGAAAGTTTTAATGTTTTTATAGGCACTGAATTAATGCCCTGCTAAATAAAGAGCTCTACAAGTAAAATATAGTTTAAAAAGCCATTGAGGTTTAAGACTACAGTGCACTAGGTGTCAATTTCATTCATATATTAAAACTTTTTTACTCTACATATCGAGAAAATATATGATATTTTTTTCTTTGTCTTTTTGGGGTCTAGTTTATTTCAATAAGCAAGATCATCTCCAGGTGCTTCCATTTTGTTGCAAAAGATACGATTTCATTTTTAAAAAAGATTTATTTTTGTTTAAAAGTCAGATATAGAGAGAGGAGGAGAGACGAGAGAAAGATCTTCCATTGATGATTCGCTCCCCAAGTGAGCACAATGGCCGGTGTTGTGCTGATCTGAAGCCAGGAGCCAGGAACTTCTTCCTCTCCCATGTGGGTGCAGGGTCCCAAGGCTTTGGGCCATCCTTGACTTCTTTCCCAGGCCACAAGCAGGGAGCTGGATGGGAAGTGGAGCTACTGGAATTAGATCCGGCGACCATATGGGATCCCGCCACATTCAAGGCGAGAACTTTAGCTGCTAGGCCACCATTGCCAGGCCTGAATCTCATTTTTTTTTTTATCCTGAGACTAAGTAATATGTATATGTGTGTGTGTATAGCATCTTTTGTCTATATAATCATCAGTTGGGAGATATCGGGGTTGATTCAATATGTTAGTTATTGTGACCTGGGCTGCTATGAACAGGGGGGTATAAATAACTCACATGCTGATTTCACTAAATATTTTTTAATAGTGAACTTTTGTACTCACTTGTAATTTCAACATCTGTCTCATCTTATTTTTCTCTAAACTTTTTTTTTTTTAGCAAAGGGATGCTACTTCACTGTTTCTTTACATCTGTGTTAATTTTGAATTGTATAGCAGACATTACAAATAATATGCTGCAGGGACTTGTAGTCCTATTACCATCTGTCAAGAGTTTACAAGCTTTGTTTATGACTAATTAATTACTTTATTATTCACAAGATAGAGACAGAAAGATAGAGATCTGCCTTCTACTACATCATTGCCTAAACATCTGCAATACCTGGATTGGGGCCAGTGTGAAACCAGGGGTCACATCATCTCATATGAGTGATAGCCTGCTGGGATGAGCCAGCACCCTCTCCTTTGAGGTTGTACGCTGGTAAGAACTGGAATCTGAAGCAGAGTCAGGCACTCTCTGTAAGATACAGGCTTCCCAAGTGACAGCGCAATCTTTGCTGCAGGTACCTGTCTTATAGGTTTGTTTTAACAAAAGATTCTTTCTCATTAGTTTAACTCTTTGGGGAGGAGTCACTCAAGTTTTATCATTGGTCCACAGTACTTACTCTGGCATCTATTTCTTCTTCCCTGGGCATGGCCATCCTGACATCGCTTTGAGATAACTGAAGGGTTCTGAAAAGTCAATTCACTGCCAAGACATTTTATGTCAGTTCTACAGCAAGTGGTTGCTAACAGGCATCAAGAGTCTTCCCCTCCCCTGTTGATGGCACAGGAAGCATGCCAAGGATTTTTTTAGACTCCTGGACCCATAGCTCTCCAGCTGATGCACCTGTCGTTTGCTCAGACACTCTGCCCTATAAGTGCCAACCATCTTACATTGCAGCTTCAGCCCTCAAAATCTGCCTCTTCATCTCAGTCAGACTTCGTGAGCTCCACCATGACTTACCTGCAATGGGGCTCATTCCCTGATGAGGCAAGCCTGGAAATACCTGGACTCAGAATGGCTATGTCTGTTGGCAAGCATTCACAGTCCTACATGGGCCACTGCATCAAGGGGTAGCATTCTGAAACATTAGGTTAAGCTGCCACTCGCAATGGGAGTGCTGGCTCCCATCCAGGCCTTCCCACTTCTATTACAGCTGTCTGTAGACGTGCTTGGGAAAGCAGTGGAGGATGGTTCAAATGTTTGGGTCCTTGTCACCCATGTGGGAGACTTAGGTGGAGTCCCCAGCTCCTGACAATGGCCTGACTGAGCCCTAGCTAATCTGGACATTCAGGAAATGAACCAGTAATGAAAGGTTGATGTCTATCCCCATCATCCTACCTCTTTATAACCCCATTTTTAAAATAAATAAGTAAATCTTTTAAAAGCTGCTTAATATACTTTATTAGTTTTGTATATGTTTATTATAAGAGACATTTCTTCAATCAGACTAAGCTTTTCTAAGAAAAAATTTTAATAATAACTTTCCGTGTGATGACATAGTATTATCAGGAGGACCAATAGTCAGATGTTTTATTAATGTATAGATAAGATTGATGACTGGGGATTTAATGCCATTCTGCCTTACCAATAAATATTTCATAATAATATGCATAATGAATGATAAAATATTGCCAAAAGATTTGCTCTGGTGGAACAGTATGTTCCTCCTTACTTTTAAAGGTGAGGAACAGAATAATTCCACATTATACTTCAATACCTGTTAATGAGCCAGTCACAAAGCAATCACTGGAACCATTCACTTCTCCAAGCACTACATCATTAGCCACTCAATAGCTGTTTGTTATATCACAAGCTTGTCTTACATGCAAGAATATTTCAGGTGTCTGAGCCATTCAAATTTAAAACACAGATAAAATATATTAAAATATCTGAAAATAGAAGGAAATGGTTGTAAATTGGGTAAGTTGGATGCTTTTGCTATGTGTATCATCAAAGGTTGAAGCTATAGAGATGAATGGATTTCACTCAATAAGTATTTAAAAAGAAGTGTTAGCCAGTTTATATAAAAATATTAATAAGGATGAATAACTTGCAAAACTATGCAAAAGGAAAACACACCTAATAACAAGTTGGTGCATATAACTTGAAAAGATAAAATAGAAATGGAGTTTAAACCAAAAAAACAATTCTATAAACACAAAAGCACGTATGTCAGAAACATGAATAAATGAACAAACACACATGGATGAAAGGATTAATTTGTGCATTTCATTATAACTTATTTTTTAAATTATGCTGTATTATGGTATTCTGTGTTTTCTTGAGTACTGAGAAGCAAATGCTAAGATACACTGCAGTTATGATTGTAAATTAATAAGTATCTGCCAAAATGCATAAATCTTATCACTTAGAGATTCTGTTTCTGAAAACTGTTTCTATGTATTGAAAATGATCACAAATAAGTGCATGTGTGTACATAACAGAAAGAAAGAGAGATTTATTGCAGTATCAATTGCACTGGCCAAGTCTGGGAGCTACTGCAGATCCCAGTAGGTGTGAGTTAACTGATCCTATTACGTCTATGCTATCAAAAACTACCACGATTACAGAAAGCTACTGTATGTGACAAAAGAGAATGCATTGATACATTCAATTAGCAAAACACACACAAATTAAGATAAACTTATGTATGTATATTCACTTACATGCCTCTTGTTATGTTTGATAAGGTATATTTATTGCCTTAATTTCTGTGGACTTGAGGATGTGTCCCCATTGTAAAATGTCCACTGGTAATACATAGTACCATGGACATACAAATCTATAAGTTTAGATCTAGTTCTAAAACACTAGGGAAAATAGTTCAGTCTTGCTCATGCCTGTGTTTCGTCTCCTTAGCACTCTTATGATAGGATGTTTTCTCTCTTGTCTACCTCCTGGATTGCCCCCCTTGTGCCTGTACCAGAACGTGCGTGACTTCACACAGCATGGCCATTGGGAAAAAGCACAGCATAACTCCTTCTGCTGGCTCGTCATTCGTGTGTGGCAGGCTTCTGAATGATGGGGGGATACTGATACAAAAGGGATTATCATTAATTTCAAAATTCCTCCAAAGATGGTGCACATGGTCACTGTATTTTGGGAATAGCCAGCATAGGCTGAACCAAGGGAAGATAATCCCTAAGTCATTGAAAGAAAAAACTCATCCATTCTCTTCCAAGAAACCAAAAGCCACCCAGGTATTCTTAGGTAAGCCTTATTGCAAAGAGTTTTGGGTATTTCTGCTTTGTCTGTTGTACATTGAAGTATGCAGGTGGCTGGTACACTGAACCCCGCTCCAGCATCTTACATTGGCAGTTAAAAGCCAAATATCTTCAAGAGGGAATGGCTGCCTTGGAGAGCAATGTACCTGCCACCTCCTTAAACCAAAAGCCACACTGGAGGCCATCACGGAAAGGGCAGAGGGGTCTTAGCCGGAGAAGGGCTAGCTAGAGTCAGAAAGAAATTTGTCAGCCGAGAAATTGGACCGTTATTCCAAGAACCTTCTTCCTAATGTATCAAAACCTTTGGGGGTTGCCTGTCTGGGAACTGCAGATTGCCAAGCAAAAGCAAAATCCGAATTAGGCACAGAGTGAAAGAAAATGCACATGCTTAATTTTGCTTCGAGGCAAACATATGCCTATTTAAAACTTAAGTTTCATCTGTGCATTTATTTTAAACAATGTTGTGAAATCAGTTACTTTCCAGAGGAGAATGAGTTATCTGTGCTCCACACCAGCATTTTTACCATGTTTTGGATCTGGAAAGTGTAACATTTGCTGGCGAACAGCCCTGTGTTGTGAAGGTCATTAGGATAAGCAGTTTCATGGGCAGCACTTCCCTGCATGAGCAATGAGACATTTATTTTTGTGCTATAAAATTTATACTCCGGCTACCCCGGTAGGATTTCTATCTTCTCAGTTCAGGTCCCAATGGGAAAACTGTATCCCTTCACCCAGAACAATTCCTAACCCTAGGGTGAATTTTGAGAATGAGTTTGCTGTTTCCCGAATGACTTCCCTTCTCTTTGGTATGTGGGGTGAGCTCCAGGAGGTTCATAAATTTTACCTTTGCTGATGGGCTACTTAATTCTCCAGCCACAGCATGAAGAGTTGAAGATTTATGGGAAAGAAAGTCTACCGGATGTTTTTTCTACAAAATAGTCAGGGACTTAGTTTAAATCATCATGGCCTTATAAAACAAAAGGTGGGCAAGGAGGCGATGAATGATACCACGTTTTTTCTTCAAAAGGAAATTCTGTGATTCTCAGGATTCCCAATCATTTGTGTGCCTATCTGGGAGCATTTAAGGTTCTGGTGTTATCTGCACAATTTCTTGAACTTCCTGCCATTTTTAGGATCCAGTGAAACCATTCAAATATCCCTTAGATATGGTGCTTTTTTGTCTTGATTTCACCTTAACCCTGAGAAATCTGGAGAAGGAGAGAGACAGAGAAAAAGAAGGAAAGAAGGAAGGAAGGAAGGAAGGAAGGAAGGAAGGAAGGAAGGAAGGAAGGAAGGAAGGAGGGAAGGAAGGAGGGAAGGAGAGAAGGAAGAAGGGAAGGAGGGAAGGAAGGAGGGAAGGAGGGAAGGAAGGAGGGAAGGAGGGAAGGAAGGAGGGAAGGAAGGAGGGAAGGAGAGAAGGAAGGAGAGAAGGAAGAAGGGAAGGAGTGAAGGAAGGAGGGAAGGAGGGAAGGAAGGAGGGAAGGAGGGAAGGAAGGAGGGAAGGAAGGAAGGAGGGAAGGAGGGAAGGAAGGAAGGAAGGAGGAAAGGAAGGAAGGAAGGAGGGAAGGAAGGAGGGAAGGAAGGATGTGCTCTACCAAGAGATAATGCAGTTTCCTTTTGATGACTGTCTTTGGGATCCTAACTCATAAGAGATGAGGCCTGGGGGCATGTCAAATGATACACAAGGTCAGGGCTGATGAGACTTGGAGCTTCTGTGGACAGAACCTCAGTTCATGTCTCACTTCAGATACTAATTCATTGGGTTTATGTTGCAAAGTTGCAACATAAGGATAAGGTGGGTGAGTCCGTGTAGAAAGTGCTAGGTTAAATAAAAAGAAATAGATCTTAAATAGGTTAGTGTATTTTAGATTTCCCAGAATGTACATCAAATACCTTTGTGGAAAAGCACATATATATTAAAGCATATATATATATTAAAGCACATATATATTAAAGCATATATATATATTAAAGCACATATATATTAAAGCATATATATAAAAGCACATATATATATATATTAAAATTGCAAATATGCAGTATATAATCTTTAAATAATCACACTTTTAAAAAAAAAGGAAGTTAGAATCTGATAGTTGTCCTAGGATTGTATACATCCCAGTTACAAGTTAGACAAAAACTATGAGAACATCCAATTTTAGGCCATAATTCAGCTCTGTAAATGATTTTTATATTATAGAAAGAGGATGTTAAAGCTTTAATAAAACTAAGGTGAGAAGAGCAGAGGGCATATAGCTAGAGTTTTAAATCTTTTAAATTATTTTCTTTTTTTGTTTTTTTAAAGATTTTGAAAGTTATATGTTTGAGTGGTAGAGTGACAGAGAGAGAGGGAGCGACTTATTTTCCATCCACTGCTTCACCTCCCAAATGGCGACAAAGGCCAGGACTGGGTCACACTGAATCTTGGAGTCAGAGACTCTGTCTGGGTGTTCCATGCATGAGTGGCAAGGAACCAAGCTCTTGGGTTGTCTTCTGTTGCTTTCCAACGTGCATCAGTAGGGAGCTGGATCAGAAGCAGAGTGGTTGAGATCAGCACTTGGAGAGTGAATGTCAGTGTCAGATGGCTGCCTAAAGCACTGTGTCAGAACACTGGTCCCTCATGTAAGATATTTTCTAAATTTCTCTTTAGCCAAAAAGTTTCTACCTGTAGTTTCCTCTTGTAAATATCAGAGAGCCAAGATAAGAGTTACAAATTAATGTTCAGATTATATTATTATTACCTCAGTGTCAAATTCTATAGGAGATAGAGAATTGAGGTAAATAAGTTGGAAAAAAGAAATGAAAGTGAAAACTGCATATGAGAAGGGGAACTGTTGTCCTATATTTATAGCAGCACAATCTACAATAGCAAAGATATGGAAACAACACCAATACCCGTCCAAAGAGGAGTGGTTAAAGAAACTGTGGTACAACTACTCTATGGAATATTACTCAGCCATTAAAAATAATGAAATCATACCACTTGCAACTGAATGGTCCCAACTAGAGACCATTATGCTCAGTAAAATAAGTCAATCCCAAAAGAATAAATACCATATGTTCTCTTGGTATAAGGTAGCATTCATGTAGAGTGTAAAATAAATAATCCTCTCCATACTGTTTTTGCTACAACCCATGTGTTTTAACATTTTTGTTTTTATTTTCATTTCTTTCAAATAGTTTCTTTTCTCTAATAAAATCCTTCACTGAGTCATAGATAACACAGTAGCATCATTTTACCTAACAATCTTTTGCACATTTTCTTTTTCATTTCTTCACACATTTATTAGTTATTCAGTAGTATGTTGTTTAATGCTGTGGTGCTGTACATTTTTTCTTTTAATTTCGTTCTGGTTGTTGAATTTGTTTCATGGTTTCTCATTTAAGGGAATGTGTAGTGATGGTGCAAACTAAATAGCAACCCAAGATTCAGGTAGCTTCCTATTCCAAATAGGGTTGGACAGGGCATACATACACACACACACACACACACATATATATATATACATGCTGGGCATTCTGGCATTACACCTGCTCCTGCTGACATGGTTCCCACATCTGGATCTATCTGAAGCAAGAACAAACAAACCACTTCATCTCCATCCCTTGAGTGTCATCATTCGGCCGTGGTAGAGTTGGACCTGACTGTTGCCAGTGCCATCCTCCCTTCCACCACTTCAAGACTCCAGGTGCTTCAGTCACACTCTGAGGAGCTGCCCCATTCCCATTCTGCTCCACAACCATCTGTCACCATACAGAAAATGGAAAAAAAAATCTGGCTTTATTTTTTTTTGGCATCATCTCTTTTGGCAGTATCTTAGAGATAAAAGCAATTATAAAGGGAATTCAAAACTTTCATGGAACATATGTTTGATGACAAAACAGTGCATAAATTTCAAAACATTTTTTTACTAAAATAAACATTTGTTTCCATTGCATCTTTTCATGACCTTTTTTTTTTTCTGAGATATCCTGGAATCTATGACCATTTTTACCAGGACAAGAGAATGAATCACTGCATGTTTATATTTTGCCATCCCCGAATGTAGCCCTTGCTTGTTTACTTGCTAAAACCTGAAGTATATTGCTGGAACCTGATACCTTTCATTGTTTAATTCTTACTGCAAAAGGTTGACCTGAAAAGGTAGTGAAATTCAACAGGCGCACTGCACAGTGCCCGTGTCGGAGCCGTGGTTAGCTGGCAAGTGAACCAGTCATCTCTTTCTCATGCTGAAGCTCACTAACTTGCTCATGCATGAAGTATCAGGATTGGATTATGCCACTCCATGCTTCATTTTGCAGTAACCCATGTTTGGCATGTGGATGGGTTTCATATTCTTCCTTGAGAAGTATAGGCGGACAGGGAGGATAAGTATTGCACATTTGGACGTAAAGAACAGCAGTGAAAGTAAAATGATATAATTGAGACTGAGGCACTAAGATAAATGTTACAGAACCAGGCTGTTCGTTTTTTCTCTGCTTTATACGCTACACTTCTTCATGCCTGTCATTTTACTCTCTCTTTTCCTACTCCCATATGCTATTATTGTATTTTCTTCTTACTATTAATCCCATCTTGTAAATGAAAAATCTTAGTATTACAGATACTTGGTGTTTCTGTTCCATAAATTCTAGCAAATAATTTTACTTATGCAATAATATGTAAAATAATGTGTTGGTATGTTTCACCAACATGTTAATAATGACAAGTTCATCTAAGTTTGATTGCCAAATGTTATTTCTTTAACAGACTGGCCAATAATGTTGTGCTCTGTATCATACTTTGAGATTGAAATGGAATGAGTTTAAGCTCAAGGTTTAAATTTGAAGTATTATATTTTTGCTTATTGTGGATCTTATTTTGCTAATGTTTCTCCAATTTGCCTGTCTAAAGAAATGTCAAGAGAAGTCACATTTAATTTTTTTTATCAACAAGAATGTTGTGATTGCCAATCTGCCTACTAATATGCAAGTTCTTTCATTCTAGTCCTCTGAAAATTGTAGTCTTTAAGATGACTTACCTGAAACCCCACTATTAAAAGAATTCCTTCTTCAACATCTATGATAGGTGACCATTCCATGCAGGGAAAACAAAGTTCTTAGGCACTAAAAGCCAATTCTAGTCTTTCAAATCCTTCTCTTACTAAGATGAATAAGTTTTAAACTTTGGGTGTGTGTGTGCTATCCAATCTAGGAGCATGTTTATAAAACCATTCTCTGTCCTTGTATCTCTTATTCTCATATGCAGAAATTACTGGCAGTACCTGATGCTACAATTTCTCCCTGTATCAACACTGTCCATAAGAGTAGCCAACAATCTGCTGTGCTGTTCTGGTGAGTTTGATGATTCAACTTCTGCTTTAGTCAATACTTACTCAAAACAAACTTTAGGCATTGTTACGAAGGCATTTTGCTAACATGTTTAAGATCTCTTACTGTTGACTTCAAGTAAAGCAAGGTGACAGCAGTAGTGAAAATGTCTTCTTCTAGTCACTTGAAAAAGTGCAGCAAAATGGATGCAGTTGACAGAATTGTGCTTAGAGAAATAGGCCTGACCACAATCAAAAAAATTGTTTTCTCTCATTTGTGGTAACTAATACAAACTAAAAATAATGTAATATAAATAAATGAAACTGACATTGTGGGATTCGACTGTTGTTTGTAGACCTTGTGTAAACTCCTATGGAATGGTGGTATGTCTATCTTCTACTTACAAAATTCCTGATTTAGTAGAGGGTGAATTCTATAATTATAAAGCAGACTTAAAGTATGTAACTACAAAATTGAAGAGAAAGTGAAAGCGAAAGAGAATGGCAGGAGGAGAGAGACGAAGTGGTGAGGGGATATCGACTTGTACTTACAATGGTATGTATATGAATTATGTTTTACTTATGGAGGTAAATAAATAGTCACAGAAAAAAGCTTCAAGAGCAGAACTGGAGGTTTTCCTGAGGACTAAACTCTGCCCATGGATGCAGATGCACTGCTGCCTAAGAGTGGTCCATCAGCTATTCCTTATGCATTTTGATTTGCCTAGGCAACTTTCCCCAATCATTATGTAAAGGCATTTCTCCAATTCCATTTCTATCTGTGTCTGTGTCTTTTTTGTTTTCTTTCTGCATGTGTGTTGTGTGCACACATGTATAGAACGCACTTCCTTTAGTGTGGGTATGAGGGTATGAGGGTTGGCATTGTAGCATAGTGGGTTCACACATCTCTTCATCTTCATCCTGTACTGGCAGTTCTAGGCGGCAGGAAACAATAGCTGTGCGTGAGAACTGGGTTGAACTCATGGCTCCTGGATTAGCGCTAGTTTAGCCATTGCTCTTGCAGATGTTTGAAGAGTAAATCAGTGGATGGAAATACCAGGCCTCTGGTTCCTCTGTTAGTCTGCCATTCATGTAAGAAAAAAAAAATAGATGCTACAGAATGGTGTGCAAAATTAAAATTTAACAGATAAGCTTATGTTCTGTTCATAAAATGAAGTGTACACATTTGAGGCATTCAGGAATTCATGAATATGCATATTATGAACCAACTAGGAATGGAGTTCAAAATTTTCCACCAAAATTGATTTCTCTTTTAATCCTACATTTCTGTAAACTTCTAAATATTCTCCTATATATGTTTGTGTATTTGTATAATAGATACAGCTATGTCTCCATATCTTACTGGAATGTTTCTCTCTTGGAAATAATGAGTGTTTAAATTTTACTTTAAATAAATTAAAATTCCCGGTCAGTAGAGGCAGCCATGTTTCCAGAGTTGAGTGGTCCTTGAGACAACTTTCCTGGATAGGGTTTTTCTCTTGGCAGTAGCGCCATAGTTACAGCATTCTCTTCACTCAAGGTTTTAAAGTTTCTTTAATCATTTATTAACTGCATTTTTTAGGATAACACCCTACCATATTATTTTACACATTCACTAGCATTTAAAAACTGCTTTAAAAATATTATACCAGCAATTGAACATTACATACTCCAAATCTGTGAATGAATCACCATCCTTTATACTGGATAGTATTGAAATACTTTCCAAACGTACTTACATCTGAAGAGTCATGCTCTTCACCCACTGGGGAAAGCCTTTCCCTCATAATTTTCCCACCCACCATGGAAAGATTTTCCCCTCGAAGTTTTCTCCTACTTACCAGGGGAAAATTTTTTATTGTATAAATAAAACTTATGAGCAGACTTATCATAGGGAAGAGAGAACCTGGGTTCTCTCCCCAGTGCTGAAAGATTTCATTGAAATGATTGAGTTATTGATTAACAGAAAATGATAATACCATTATAGGAGTCGAAACAAAGTGAGAAGACTCAGATAGGCTTTATGGAGTGCAGAATGGAAAATAGAGATGAGGGGAGAGGGTGAGGAAGAATGTAGGACACTTCAAAGCAAGTGAAGATTCTGAAAGTTAGAAAGACTAAATGGATATCTATAACAGAACCTCATCAGTATCAGTGCACACACACACATACTCATATATATTGGATGGGCTTTCTTTTTTAATATTTATTTTTTAATGGAAGGTCAGATATAAGGAGAGGGGGAAAGACAGAGAGGAAGATCCTCTGTCCTCTGATTCACTCCCCAAGTGGCCAAAAGGACCAGAGCTGAGCCGATCCAAAGCCAGGAACCTCTTCCGGATCTCCCACGTGGGTACAGAGTCCCAAGGCCTTAGGCCGTCCTCAATTACTTTCCCAGGCCACAAGCAGGGAGCTGGATCAGAAGCAAGACTGCTGGGATTAGAATTGGCACCTATATGGGATCCAGGTGTGTGCTAGGCAAGGACGTTAGCCACTAGGCTACCGTGCCAGGTCTTGAATGGACTTTCTTCAAATCAATTCTTTTCTGTTGGTTTATATTGAATTTATAGTCAATACAATTGTTAAATGCTTTTGTCATACAATGCTATTAATTGTGACCACTCTTTCCTTTATTTCACTGATAGGTGATAAAGATGAGAAACCTTACATTTTCTGTCAAACTTATTACCATGAGTTTTATTCTATATTGTGAGTGTGTGAGACTCTTTAAAAAATAAGTTTATTTATTTATTTATTTTGGAAAGGGAGACAAACAGAGAGAGAAGGAGAGACAGAAAGAAAGATCTTCTGTATGTTGGTTCATTCCCCAAGTGACTTCCACAGCGGGAGCTGAGCTGATTGAAATCTGGAGCCAAGAGCTTCCTCCAGGTCTCCCCTGTGGGTACAGAGTCCCAAGGCTTTGATCCCATGTGAGTACAGAGTCCCAAGGCTTTGAGCCGTCCTTGACTGCTTTCCCTGCTCCAAGCAGGGAACTGTATGGGAAGTGGAGCAGTTGGCACACCAATTGACACCTATATGTGATCCGACTTTAGCCACTAGGCTACTGTGCCAGTCCCTCTGTAATGACTTCTTGGAGTTTCTTATCCAATAGCTTATATTTTATCTTAATCAAAATTAGAATGTCTTTATTTCCAATAACAAGTACCTATTTGAGACTCAGTAAAAGAAGGAAAACCATTGGCGCTTAGGAACTCATCAGAATAGAGACCTAGTGTGCTTCCAAGTATGCTTACCACAGGGTGAACATGTCCTCAATGTCTCAAGCTTGTCCTTTACAGTATGATTTCCCCAGCTTCACATAATATGCTGCATCTTCAGGCTCACACAGCAACTGCCAGACGGAAGCAGAGCTAGCTTTCATGGCTTTCCCTGAAGAGTCAAAATATTTTCCTCAAAGTCCTCAGTAAACATCTTCTCCAGACACACTAACTATATTACAATTCTGGATTCATTCTTAAAACATCTAGGCCAACAAATCATGTACTTCTAATACTAATCAGGTCCACACCTGTGGCTGAAGACAGAGCAACATGTTTCGAATAAAAGAGTGTTGACATTGGAAAGAAAGGGTGAATAGTTGATAAATGACTATCAGCAATTTCTATAAGAATTCTTTCATTCTTGTGATTGACAGCTTTTTGAATTGTAATCCTTTTATATGTTTTAATGAAAGTCCAATTTTTCAACATGATCTCCATTTGTTAACAAGAGAAGTGTACATTTCAAAATAATTTATGCCCGTTGTGTACAATGCTTTAGCTTTCACCTCTGAGAGAGAATATGCAGAAATGTCTAGTACATTTCACTAAACATAATGATAACATAGTCAAGTGGAAGTCACAAATTCTAGTATTCCCTAGCACAGTAAGGTGATGTCATTCACAGTAGTGTATTATATACTGCATGAAGAACTGCGAGAGAGCAGCCATTTGGTTCCCAATGCAAAAATAAAACTAAAAGCCGCATTGATCATTTTATGCTCTACTTGTATGCTGACATATACTTTAGAACTTTGTCCCATAAAAGCACCATAGGTATTAGCAGGAAGCTGGATTGGAAGTGGAATAACAGGAACACAAAACAACATCCATATAGGATTCTAGCACCACACCAGCAGCTTAAGCCCCTGTGCAAAAGCATTGGCCCTATTTACCCATTCATATATATATACATATATATGAATATAATATATATACATATATATATATATAAAGTAATAATGAAGCAATTTGCTCAGTTGGATCCATTGTTCTTAAATATCAGAAAGTCTTGAGATGTGTTGTAATTTGTTGCTAATAAGGAAAGTGCAGACACTTTTTGAGTACCTACTATGAAAGAGGAACTCTCGATAATTTGTGCTGGGGATATAGGCTACCAGGCATGTTCTCATGCGGAATCTGTATTTTAATGAGAAGATGAGATAATACACAAAGCTCTTAGCCTATTAGATTGCGGTAAGCAGGGAAACAATAAAATAAGGCAGAGAAAAAAATGTTACAATATTGCACAGTTGATCATTATTTAAAGTAAACGATTAAACACGTTAATGAAAAGGAAGCAAAGGTCAAAGGGAGATTTTCTTTTTTTGTAAGTCTGAGAACAAGATATCCCAGCAATGAGGTCAAGGTTAAGGGAAGAACAGTTCAGGGAGCTGACCAGAGGCTGCAGGGGTGTAGTTGCAGAGGAAGAAAGGAGAGGTGGCCAGGAGCTGTGCGCATGGGAGGGTGGTGTCTCTATGAGGCCATTCGAATGGTTTCCATTTTATTCTGAGGGAGATGAGGGTCCCTGGCAAATCTTAGCTCTGAAACAATATCAATTATGACTTACAAGGTATTTTCCTGTTTGTTCCCTGTGAAAGTAAGTTTCCAAGTGACTGTGAAAGTTCAAAATCATGTTGAAGATCACTGAGTGAAATGATGGTAGCTAGATGGAAGGTAGTTTTTCACAAATAGTTTCTTCAAAATACACATTTTCCATGAGTGTTTTGAAGACTCCTTGTAACAAGGGCCTAGGGCAATGACTCAGTTGACTAAAATTCTTGCCTTGCAAGTACCAGGATCCCACATGGGCTCCAGTTCTTGTTCCTGGTGCTTCTCTTCTCATCCGGCTCTCTGCTTGTGGCCTGGGAACACAGCTGAGCGTGAGCATGGCCCCAAATCTTGGAGAGTGAAGCAGTGAATGGAAGATCTTTCTATCTCTTTCTCTCTCTGTAAATCTGTGTTTCCAATAAAAGTGATTTAAAAAAAAATTACACCAAAATAAACTTAGCCTTAATCCTATTCTCCAAGAATTATTTTAGGTACCCACATATGTTTGTATAGTCATGAGAAATATGCAAAAGAGAGAGAATAAAAGATGATATGAAAGAGAGGAAAGAGTTACGGGTGCAACACAAGCATTCTTTAAAGAGATGAGCAACATGCCATGTACACCTGTTCTAAATGAAACTTAGTCAGCCACTCCGTGAGGCTGAGGATGTATACACGAGGATCTTTGTCTTCAATGCACAAAGGCAGGTCATAAATGGAAGTAGTTAGATACTTTATTTCCTTCAAAAATGGTAATTTTGTGTTTAAAATGCACTGTGATATGATTACCAAAGATTATGAAGCATTATACACTCACAAAATATTTTAGATTGTATGAAAGCTACTTTTTCTATTGATTGAAGAATGATACAATTACCAACACATAGGAAAAGTAAGACCCATTTAAAGAGGACACAGGAAATCCTGTAGGAAAGAACATACGTTAGGCCACAGAATTATTCTGAACAAAGTTGAAATGCAATTAGGAATCTTTTCTGATCACAATGACATGGAATTAAAAGTCAATGACAGGAGGGCCCGGTGCCCGGGATCCCATATGGGCGCCGGTTCTAATCCCAGCAGCCCCACTTCCCATCCAGCTCCCTGCTTGTGGCCTGGGAAAGCAGTCGAGGACGGCCCAAAGCTTTGGGAACCTGCACCCGCGTGGGAGACCTGGAAGAGGCTCCTGGCTTCAGATTGGCTCAGCTCCAGCCGTTGCGGCCGCCTGGGGAGTGAATCATCAGATGGAAGATCTTCCTCTCTGTCTCTCCTCTCTGTATATCTGCCTTTCCAATAAAAATAAAATAAAATAAAATAAATCTTAAAAAAAAAGAAAGTCAATGAAAAATCACAAATGCATGAAAACTAAACAATATGCTCCTGAAAACAGGCCAAAGAAAAATTAAAAAGATATATTTAATAGTATCTTAAGGCAATCAAGAATGGAAACACAGTATACTGCAATTTATAGGATGTAGCAAAGCAGTTCTGAAAAGGAAGTTTACTGCAATTAACTACCTGAATAAAAAAGAGTGAAGATTCTAAATAAGCAACCCAGGTTTTTATCTGAGAAAAAAAAAAAAAAGATAAAACTAAATGGAAGGAAGAATGTAAAAATGTCCTAGCAAACATACAAAACTTACCTCCTGTAAAAAATGATACAAATGATTAAGAAAATTAAACATTTGGTTTTCTAGAAACACAAAATTAACAAGCCTGTATTACAGTAAGCAGAGAAAACAAAGACAAAAAAATAAGACAAGGAAGAGTTGAATTATAGCTAATAAAATAGGAATACAAAAAGTCAGAAGAGCTATGAATAAGTACGTACCAAAATATTTTAGGATTAAGAAAAAAAAAAGATGAATTACTAGGAACATGGAAGCCTGTCAAAACTTCTAACCTCTCTCAAAATTGGAAAAAAACAATAATACAATTTCTGAAGAATCATAGAAGACCACAAGTAACAGAAGTAACTCATTAAGAGGGAAAATGCTTGCTTGGCTGCATGTTCTGACTTCAAAATATGTTATAGGTACAATGGAGAAAGATTGCTGTCTACAATAAATGGTGCGTAGTAATTACGTTGGTGCCTCTCTCACTCCATATTGATGCAAACCAATTGAACACAAAAACTGCAGTGGTGTTTGAAGCAAGTATGGGAAGAACATTTGGTGGCAGTGCACTGGGTAACAATTTTCTGGATATCACTTATACCACAAATGCAAACTATCTACATATGACATTACCACACGCCAAAAAGTTTTAGTAGTACAAATAATAGTTTGAAAAGAAATCCCACAGATGGGAGAATGTTTTTGTGAATGTGCCTCTGATGAGGTTCTAATATTCAAAGAGCATAAAGAACTCAAACAACTCAAGAGCAAGTAATTTAATTAAAATATGGAAAAGAATCTGAATAGATATTTCTTAAATGAAGAGATAGTGCCAGCCAATAGATAAAGAAAAAGTTGTTCACCATTTTTTTTTTTGTCAGTGAAACACTACCTGTAGTTGGAACAGCCATTGTCAAAAACTCAAAAATATTAGTTGGTAGTCAGTGAGCATGTAGAAAAAAAAAAGAACCACATACATTATTATTGACTATTCACATAGTCATTTTCAAAACAGTACGGAACGTACTCAAAACACCTACACAAGATTATTGTATCAAACTGCAATAACCCTGTAGGCTTCTAAAGAAACCAGAATCACTGTGTTACATGGATGCTAGTACGTCTGTGTACATTTCAGCAGTATCCAGAATAATCAAATGTGGAAGCTGTCAAAGTGTCTGCCAGTGGACAAATGACTACAGAAACAGCACACACACACAAACACAGACATACACAGAAACGTATACGCATACATAAACACAACACACATACACACCTCACACTCATGCAAACACACAAAATGCACACATACACCATACACGCACATGTACATGTACACACACATACAGAGACACACACATACACATCAAGATTGTACTGCCTTAAACAGAAGTAAATTTTACTATTTATGACAATCTGGATGGAACGAAAGGTCAATATACCAAAATAACATTCAGACACAGAAAGGCAAATACTATATGATTTAACTTATAAGTGGAATCTGAAAAAACAGACCTTAAGGAAGCAAAGAGAAAAAAATTTTTTTTTTTGCTACAAGCTTGTAAACTGGAAGCCTGGGATATGGAAGGATATTAATCAGAGTACGGGTTTCACTTCAACTGGAGGAATAAATTGTAGTGGTCGTTGTATTAATAGCACAGTTAGTGTCTTCAATAATAATATACTACCTGCTTCGAAATCACTGTGAAGATTTTAAACATCTTTCCACAAAAACCTAACTTGGTGGGCCAGTTTTGTGGAGTAGAAGGGTTAAGCACTGCTTGCTATATTGGCAATAAGTATATATTCAAAAAAGATTAAACTCTTGATGAATCCACTAACCACTGATTACATTGATTGTTTTTGCACTGTCAGCACAGATAACAACTTCATATTTTACCCCAAAATTATACTCATCTATTTCATTTGCCAATGAAATAATTTACTTTGCTTTTTTAAAAGAAGTGTTGTTAGGAATTCTGAAATCCATGGCAGAATTAGTGTAGTTTACTTGTGTGGAAGAGGGAAGGGAATTGGTTCATCAGTAAGATGCTTGTTGTGGGACAGTTGTGGCACAGCAAATAAAGCTGCCAGCTGTGGTGCTGGCTTCTGATCTGAGCACTGGTTTATTAAATATTCGTGGAGTGTGCATGTTGAAGGTCCTCTCAGAACAACTGACCTAACCTTACCCATTCAGAGAAGACCTCTGAACCAAACTGCTGATCTTCTGTGGCTATGGGCAGGGCGTGTGTGGTGATCCAGAACATTTTTCCCTTGTAAGCTCCAGTCACTTCCAGAGCCAAATCAGTAATATAAAACAACTAGGTGAAACTAGAGTAGTGTAACAAAATTTCAAATGTACAAATCAAGAAAAATTAGTCAAGTGTATCACAAGCTGGGTTAGCTGCTGAAAAGACATCTAAGCAATCACTAACACGTGTGGAAAGTTCAGGAGTAGTTCTGCTTTTCTTAGGATTCCTGATAGAGGAAGAATTAATATTCATATTTTAAGAAATAACATGCACTCAAGTGTCATTTTATTCAAGGTAAATGTCCTTTCAAAACTCCACTGTCAATATTAAAATCTCTTTCAGTATTATTATCTAACACGCCTAGAGATTTAGCTTGTCTTATTCAAAGGATTTCTCCTTTCTTTGCTTTTGCCCTGTACATATCTATTTTCCTTAGTAATTCTGCAAGTAGACATCAATTCTTAAGTAGACCAGAACTTCATGTATTCCTGACAGGGAGGAATTCGCCATGGAACAACTGAAAAGCACTGTGTGTTGTTGTACCCAATAGACCCAGGATTTGGCTGCAATCCTTTTAAACTCATAGGAGATGAGATCAATAGATTTAAAGGGAAACTAGACACATAAACCCATACCTCAAAAAGGCTCAATTTTCTCCAAGTAAACAACGATCGTTGAATGAATCACATGTGAACATGAGAATTGATGATGTCAAAATGCTTTCTGATGCTGTGTGGTCCATTTCAACAGCTTAACAAAATCTTGCCTTATTTCTGGCTGGGACTACTATTGTGAGTTGACCAAATCTATCTCAAAATTGAGTCAGAGGCAACATCTTATAATTTCAAGAGTTTATTCACTGGCAAGCACTGACTTGTGGGCTTTCCCATTCCACCACATGGAGAGCAGTACTTGACAAGTGATGCTCAGGGGTTTTTAAACGCATCAATCATCCAATGAACTAAGAGAGTACTGGTACATGGTATGAATCTTCCAAAGAACTAAGCTTACATCAGTGCACAATATGAATTATCCCATCAGCTATAGAAGCAAGGGACATAGATATTGTACGAGCTGTAACATTTCCCAATGGTTCTTAGTTACAGAGTCCAATCTTGGACTTGTCCATGTCCAGAGGGTCATATCTGATGGAAATTATCATCATTTTTATGGCTGAGATCTGTGTTTTGGACAAATGGAATAAGGCAGTCCACTAGTCAAGGTCCTCCAGTGAGGCCCGCTAGGAGTAGGACAACAGATTTGGCCAGGGCGATAAACAACATAGTTACCCTCGGTGATCAAGACAGTAGATTTTTCGGTGATTTGGATCAGTCTTTTCTTAGGATCTGATCTGCTGTCAGTTTCTGGATTCTCCCCTGTCCACCTTTTCCCAAGTGGAGTCCTTCAGTTGCCTGTTATGGATCCAGTGTTGTTTTCCTGTTACCTTGATGGCTGTGGGCATCGTCACGATGGTGGTGAAGGGTTCTCCCCACGATAACTCCTGGTTGGTTGGGTGATGTCATAGAATCCAAACCAGATCTCCTGGCTCTAATAATGACTGGTCATTGTTTCCAGGCTGTAGACAGAAGGAGTGGACTCCTTGTACCAACAAGTGCATGTGGTTAAGCACCTGATGGAGGACCTGGAGTGACTGAAAAAAAATATTCGTTTTACCATTTCTCTCCCAATTTTGGAAATAAGAAAAGTGGTCAGCTCTCAACGATGCAATGAATTCACCCTACAAAGTTGTCTGGCTGTCTATCAACACGCACAACTTTCCTTAGATGTTGTTAAAAGGTGGTTTTTCCCTAATAGCTTAAGGGAAAATTATTGCAGAAACCTGCCACAATCAAACATGTGCCTAGTGTAATTTCCCACTTAATTTCTTCAGCCTATTTGGAGAGCTCTGAGTCTAGCTGTGGAATTAACATGCTGGTCGATGATTGCACGTCAGGCTTTCTTCTGCTCTAATGACTTCAGGTAATACAGAGGTAGAAGAGAATATGATTAATGACAGAGAATCATCTCAGCACTTCAGAGTTTATTAGTCAAGGATGTGATACACTGGGGCTCTAACTGGAATGCCAAATGGCAGGTGCTCCTGTGCCATTTCTAAATGAATCTTAACACATGGAAATCCTCTGTACCTGAAGATGTAATTATAACACAATGAGAGAATGACTCAGAGCCAATTTGAGACCTGCTCATTGGCTGTCAGGCTTTATTCCTAATTCACTTCTACTTTACTCTCCGCTGGGGCACCAGAAAAGAGTTATTTCATGTTCAAGTTCTTCTGAAGCCCTCTAGTTCCATTCTTCTTTTGTTTTCTTTAACCTAAGTCGCAAGGGAATGCTGGCACTCAAACCAAACTCCAGGCAAAACAAGCAAGGAGGGAAATTGAAAATAAGTCAAGAGGATATGAAAATGATTAAATAGTTTGCCTTCTTGTTGATAGAATTGGCCTGGCTGTGCTCTTGCCAGTAAGAAAAAGTTTTGAAAGTGGCAACCCCATCATTCATGCCTCAAAGACTCCCATAGAAAAGGCTGTCCCAGGGGTTTTCCCATCTGTCTTCCAACTGAGCTATTTTTAGTTTATTTGATTTGTGCTGTGATCAGGGTAGATAAGCTCAAATCCCTTGTTATTTCATGGCCTAGAAAAGCAATTCGGAATATCTGTTGATTTTCCCAGTTGTCTGGAGTAAAAATGCCACCCTTTGGGAAAGGAAAGTCTTACCTCACCGAACTGACAGGCCTCGGCTCTTATGCTTTAGAGGAACCCATGGTTAAAATCACTCAAACTTTCATGTGAAAAATCAAGTTTCACCCTAAAAGTATCTTAACAATGTATTTGCCACATGTCTGAAGTCAACAGAGTTTTGTTTTCTTTCTGTTGTCGCAAGTGAGAGTGTGTAGCAAAACTCCCTGTTAATGTTTTTGTTCACAAAAAAACGAAATTAGATTTCTGGTTACACCCAAACCTCCAGCTCTTAATAAAGTGGTCTCATTATTTCACATTATTTACAGAATACTATTAATGACAAGACTTCAATGCTTCAATCTTGAATAGTTTTAAAATTAAAAATCATGTCACATGAGAATGCCTCACTGTTAACTTAGGTGGGTACTTTGAAAACCTAATAGCAAATAGAATTCAAATAAGCCAAATATTTTGATTCTGCCATAAAAAACTGAAATTTATGTAAAACTTTTCCATAATATATGTTCCCATAAAGTTTTTCAAGACCCTTTCATAAGTATGAATATAAAAAAAAATATGCCAAACTAAATTGAGCTTTTAATTCATTGGTTCCATAAACTTTTTGAGGTAGCTTCTTGGGTTAAAAAAAGAATTACTAAGAAGCACATCTATAGTTGGATGTGGTGTGTTGCATATTTGTTCATACATGATGATAGAGATCCTACAGAGCCCTGGAACATGGGCTTAATTGCTCCCATCTGTATAATTCTTAAGCAAAGAAAAGATCTGAGCCAGGTCCCAAGGACTTAAAGAGTCACCTTTGAAGTTTCAGACACAACCAAAGTGAGACTTCTGCTTCCCCAAAGTTTTCTCAAAAATAGATGACCTTGTGTTTTCAAATAATAGTATCTACTCCGTATGATTAATTACAAATTGCAAAAGAATACACTGAAGAATCCTATGTGTATGTACCTATTTGTAAGTGGTATAAATTAACTTATGAATATATATACACATAAAAGAAGCTGTAAAGTAGAACTCTGATTAAATGAGATTGAAGGGCCATATAATGGAAATGCCACCATTTCCCTCCTATTTTACTATAGTATAGTGGACCATGGAGACTGGGCATTGAGTGAACCGTGCTATTCATGGAGACCATAAACCAGCCTCTCCATATGAGAGCTTATAATGGTAAGCAGAGAATGTTAGCTTTTACTGCCACAAACCCAGAAAGCTAGATGTCATAAGTCTTTATTGCAGCAAGGAATGGCAATGGAAAGAAGAGGGAGCAGAAAGCTAGGTGGTTGGGGAAAAGAGAAAGAGAGAGTGAGAGAGAGAGTATGACAGACTGTTCCAAGGTAGCAGACAGCCTGGACTATTTCCACATGCAGAGTGACCCATGTGACAGAAATGATCACCCAGGTTGTAGAGCATTGTGCTTTTAAACACCGTATGTGTGGGTGTGGGGTAAAATCACAGTTCCTCAGTTTGCACATGGTTATGAAGCATCATCACGGGGGTGTGGACCTTTTGCGCAGACTCGGCGCTTGAAACATTTTTGAATGGGAGTATCTGCTTGACCTTGGCTAGTGACGTTTTCTTCTGTTGTTTATAGCGAGAGGGAGGCAAGAAGGAGAGGAGCCCCGGGACTCAGGCTGCTGCCTGGTGTTTCAAGCTTAGCAGGTGTTTCTGGCTTATGGTAACTTTGCTTATCCTCTAATGCACTCAGCTCCTTCGGAAGTTGCTTCTGCTCAACCCAACAGAGAACAGTGGTCTAGGGATGACAAATAATGTAGCCAATGAACAAGCAGACAAGAAAGTGATGTTAGCATGGTTTAATATTAGAAGTAAGGAGAGAAAAATGCTTACATGAGAAAGAACAGGCAAACAGCTTAGTACACAGCTGAGAGCCCACCTCTTACACACAGGGGTTTTATGGACACAAGTATGGGTCCCCTTTTTCTTCTCTCTTTCTTCCTCTTCTGCAAAAATGTAGGTGGGGGGAAATTCAGATGCAAAATTCCCCTAAACAAACCCCCTCTGGACAATAGTGATCATCTAGGTTCTTATCCACTAGAGCAGAAAATGATTCCTTCAGTCCAGGGATTTTGATCTTTTTGGACCAACTGGATTGTTTGCTCAGTTCAGTGAATTTGTATTGATAAGGGCCAGGCAAGAACACTTTGTGTAAGGGGAGACAAACAAAATCCTGGCCCTGCTTTCAAAGGGTTTCTTTCCCTATTCCACTGCATATAAACATATTTTTTTCCAACTTTTTCATTTTCTTCAGCCTCTCTTACGTGCCTAATGTAATATCTACCTAGTTGCCTTAATAATGGGGCTAAGCAGAGGACACAGAAAGATACTCTTCAGTGAAGTTTGTCTCTGAATGTACTTCCTTTCCCGAGTGTACTCTTCCATCCCAGCGATCAAGGTCCTCGTATTTCTCCTTTTAAACATTTAGTGCAGATATTGGAATTCTGTGCCTTGTAAAACCAAGTGATGCTTAGCATCTGTAGCTCCTTGCCAGGCTCCTGTTTCCATTTTGGGGGGTGTAATAATATAAATGCCCTTTTAATTCACTTCACACTCCTGTAGGAGGTGATAAAGAGGAAGTTATGTAACATCTGCCTGGGTTTCCCTGCTAAGCATCATGAGCAGCTGTTGCAGCACATCCAGAGCTACTTCTGGAAAAAAGTGCTGCGAACAGTATTTCTACTGCTCCTTGGAGACCATGGAGGAGGTGTGCCAGAGTCAGCTACTTTAGGGCTGAATTATCCGGTTTGAGAATTATTCGGCCTCCTTGATTCCTTTTTTTTTTTTTTTTCCACCCATTGCCTCCCTAGTGCAACTTACATCTAATGCACTCACCAGCATGTGGCCAGGACCTGGGAAATAAAATTCAAATCATCTAATGTGATTGTTTCACATTTCCCAGGCATATTGTTTCTAAGGCCACTGCCTCTTGCAAGATGTGCAAAAATCACTGCCAAGATTGTATGCTTCGTTTATCTAATAAAACTGTTAAGCAGAAGCAATCCCCAAAATGCACGATAACACTTATTTAGAACACATTCATAGAAGAATCTAGAGTTTATTAAGTGTGTACCTCAAGAAATAAAGTAAGGCAATTCTAAGATTTCCTTCTTGGATAAGAACAGGTAAAACCATGAACAGACACTGAATCTTGTGGATGCTTCCAAACCTAGCTCTCAAATCTTCCACAGAGACACCTGCTGCCTAAGTTAATGCAGTTACCACAAGGAAGAAAATTAAGAGTTGGTGACTATGTCCCTAAAAGGGAGAAGGCATGACAAAGGAATTAAAGAGCCAGGGGCTAGCCATTGTCCCAGGGCTTATTTTTCATCTTAAAGAATTTTTCTTCAATTTTTTATGATTAATTATATTCATTTTTAATGATAGCTGAGTAGGGTGATAAGGAAGGTGGGTGAGATCATCATTTCCACATTCTTTTGGAGAAATTTATTTTGTTGAATTCTAGACCCCTTATCAACAATGTCTGATGCAAACACGGTATCACCTGAATATATATTGTCACATAGGAATGAAGGGACAGAGTACAAAGGTGTAAAGTCTGCATCATGAAGAGTGACACATTGGGAAAAAGAAAGAGCAGACATTGAGGGCATCATGGTACTCATTCAACTAAAATTCAAAGTGAAGGCAGAGGTCTTGATTTATTTTCCAGAATTGCAGCTTGAGGCCCATAAGGGTGGTAAATGACAAAGTATCATAAATGGAAACGGGTCCCCATAGATTTTTGGAATACAAATAAGTGTCAATACTCATCCAAATCAAGACAGACAAGATTGTAGCTTGCTTCACCTTATTACAGACAATATCAGTAGGGTTGTTATGAAGCAAGCACTCTGAGAAAGCATCCACACACACTGGTATGCACCTGTGTTAGTGACCAGTGTGACACTCATTGAAACCACACCATCTGGAAAGGGACTATTTTGTCTTACCATCAGTACAGCACATAAGAAGAGTTTCAGTAATTGGAAAGCTGTTATGGAAGAGAGGGATTGGGCAGTGTTTGTAGGTGCCATGCCTGAATGGTAGAAAGCAGAAGAATTGATGCCAGAAAGGGATATCCTAGCTATACACAGGCATGAAGAATGTCCTCAACGGGCATGAGATGATTGTCATACAGACTCCAGGGAGACCTGTTTTTAGGTTTACCATGAGTCTCCTTCCTCTAACCCAACCAAAACCTCAGTGTCTAAAACTGAGTTCTGCTGTATTCCACCACCACCACCAGCTCCCTTTCCCCCAATTTCCATCGCACATCTCGGCTGTGGCCATGATCCAAGAGTTTTCTCTGACCTTTTGTACAAACCACAGGGCAATGTTCTCTCTCCCTCCTTCCTTTGTCTCAGCCATGGCCCAACTGTTGATACTTTCCTGCTTCCTGAAATACACTCTGGCCAGGACTCATTCACTGAAAATCCTTTGATTTTGTTGCATTCCCTCACATTTCCTCATGCCACTTTCCATATTTGAGGTGAGAAAGAAGATATGCAGGTGATTTCATTTAAACCTTGCATCTTTTGCTGAAGGATGTTTCATAATGATACCACCATGTAGGTGTCACAAGATTGTGTTCTAACTCCAGTGAGTTCATGCAATTTACTCATATCATCTAAACAGTAATCCCATGAGCAAAAATCTGCTTTTCCAATCCTCTGACAATGAATGAGACGCCAAGGAAACTTGACATACTTAGAGTATCGTAGAATCAGTAGGTGATTACACCAGAGCCTGTCTCTTAATTACCTCACTTTAACCACCATACTATATCGTTCCACATAGCAAAATGCAATCTCTCATTTAAGTCTTAGTTGGGCTATCTATTCTGTCATCCCTACCTTGGCATATGAAGAATGAATTCTTCTTAAAGATTTGTTCATTTGGTTTGAAAGGCACAGTTACAGAGAATGAGTGGGCCAGAGAGATCACCCATCCTGTGGCTCACTCCCCAAATGGCTGCAAGTAGTCAGAGCTCAGCCAGTCCAAGGCCAGGAGCTTTTTTCAGATCCACCATGTGGGTACAGCCGTGGAAACATTTGGGTCATCTTCAGCTCTTTTCCCATGCTCTGAGCAGGGAGCTGTATTAAAAGTGGAACAAGCAGCCTAACTTGAATGGGGGCCCTCGTAGGTTACTGGCTCTGCAGCTGGAGGCTTAACCTGGTAAGCCGTGGTGCCACCCAAAAGAATGAATTCGTAACTTATATAAGTTGAGTGCTGGAATAAGGATAATTCAAGAGTGCATAAACCCTAACCTTTTTGGGTTAATTGGGAAAGCCCCCGTGAGGACTTACAATGACCCAGGATCAGTTTCTCAAGTGATCTTTTAGAACTGCAAACTAGTGGAATATATTTTTGAGATTCAGTTACGATGTTCACTACAACATGTGGGCTCAGATGCCTAAACCTAACTGCCTGAATGAAGCGTAGCAAACCAAAGTCCACTGTCCCCATGGAAACGCCCCACAGGCACCACTCCAGCCCTACAACAACCCACCAGAGAGGCCAGGATGTGTGGCGGTGACAAATACTACCTGCACCAGGACAAATATTTAGAGAGGAGTCTGAATTCTCAAGGGGGAAGTCAGAGAAGTTAATTAACGGCAGGGAAGGAGCTGAGAAAAAAATGGAAAGAGGTACATTTATGCGAACTTTGAAAACTTTCTCTTGTTGAGTGACAAAGAAATTGAAGCACACATCAATGCTTTGTTATTCATTCACACTCGGGTTCCAAGCCTGAAGGTGTGTGTTTGATTTGGAACTTCTTTACTCCACGAGAGGAAGATGTGGAATTGGGTTTCACGTGACCTCTTCTGATTGCCTAACCTGCCGAGGCAGATGTGTTTAGTCTTCATCTTCACACCCACTACTCAGAAGGTTGGTGTTTTTCAGAGCTTGACAGGATTCATGCTAGGAAAACAGTCTTTGAGCAGAAGCAGAGCAGAATAACTCAATGGAGATTTTTCTCATGTTTTCCAGAATTTGTGTAACCACCTTAAGATATCCATTTGAACTGAAAGTATCCCACTATAAAAATTAAAATAATAATAATAATAATAGTCACAGCATGGTAGCATAGTGGCTGAAGTCCTTGCTTTTCACACACTGGGATCCCACATGGGCGCTGATTTGTGTCCCAGCAGTCCTACTTCCCATCCAGCTCCCTGCTTGTGGCCTGGGAAAGCAATCGAGGATGGCCCAAAGCACTGCACCTGCGTGGGAGACCCGAGGAAGCTCCTGGGTCCTGTCTTCGGATCGCTCAGCTCCGGCTGTTATGGTCACTTCGGGAATGAATCAGATGGAATATCTTCCTCGCTGTCTCTCCTCCTCTCTTTGTATCTGACTTTCCAATAAAAATAAATAACTGTTTAAAAATTTAAAAAATAATAATAAAGTAGAAGGATGGTGCGTGAGGAATGCATACAGGAGGGAAGATAAGGTGTGTGTTGGGGGGACCATCTATTTGCATCATTGCAAAGTCCCTTATAACTGGTCTTTTAGTTACAGCAGTAGGCTTCATCATCCGATGTTATCCACTCAAATGGATGGAATGTAGCAAGATATGTGCTCATCTCTCCTAGATAGTTGAAAGGAACACTTGTTAAAGACTAAATTCGTGCATATCATTTTAGTTATTTGGATTTCGCTGACAGAGAGCACGAACACACTCCCAAGCTGATTCATTTCCCAAATGCCTGCAGCAGCTAAAGCAAGGGCAGGCTGAAGCCAGGGGCCGAGAATGCAGTTGGTCAGCCTCCCATTTTTGTGCCAGGGACCCAAGGACTTGAACCATCATCTGCTGCCTCCCAGGGTGCCCACCCACAGGAAGCTGAAATCAGGAGTGAATCCAAGGCCAAACCCTAGCACCCTGCTATGAGATGCAGGTGTCCTGAGTGGTCTTTTAAACTCGTGTACCAGATGTCAGTTCCCAAAAGTGCTTTCAGATAATGCAACACGTCATCAGGTAAAAAGGTGTTCTTTAAAAGTTGGACAAAAAATAAAATGACAGATTGAAGATGCATCATCTACCATGATTCTGTCTTACCTTCTTCATATCCCAGAGCTTCCGTAAAAACATATTTGGGACTTGCTAAGATGCAAAGAAGCGGTATAGAGGTCAGGAAATCCTAGCCTGCCTGCAAACAAATGGGTTGAGTTTTTAATCCGTCTATAGACATGGGTCCTTTAATTTGAAAGGGTAAAAAGTATGCAATACATCAGTATATGTAAATTCCATGATGACTGCCGTGTGAGAAATACGGTTTCCTATAAATGCATACTCATTACCCATGATTCTCACTGTTCTGGATACTCTGGCCTCATTGCTATTCCTTGATCATCAACACCCAGCATTTGGTTCTGCCTTGGGGCCTTTGTAATTTTCTTCTCTGTGTGGTCTGTTTTTCTATCCTCAGTTTGGCCAAAGTACTACTCTTAAAATAAATTCTCAAAGAGTTTTGTTCTAATACCTGTGTGAAAAGAACCCCATATTCTCAACCCCCATCTTCGTGATTTACTTTACTCAACACTATTCGATATCATGCTATTAAGTGGATTTATTGGCCTATTTAGCTAGAAATTATGTCCCATGATGGTGGCAACTTACTCCTGTACATTGATCGTAACTTTACCATGTATTGGCCTAATCTATTCTATTTGTCTAAGACTACCCTGTTTACATGTAAGAAAACCTGACATGAAATAAACACTCAGTAAGTATTTATTAAATAAATGAAGAACTGAAGACATCTATATAGGATAGCCATTAAAGGAATAGTGAGTGATTTCCCAGGGGAAAAAAAAATTAGAGCACAGGATTAGAAATAAAAAGATATTGAGGGGCCTGCGCAATAGCATAGCAGTTGAAGTCCTCACTTTGAATGTGCCGGGATCCCATATGGCTGCTGCTTCTAATCCCAATAGCCCTGCTTCCCATTCAGCTCCCTGCTTGTGACCTGGGAAAGCAGTAGAGGATGGCCCAAATCTTTGGGCCCCTGCACCTGCATGGGAGACCCAGAAGAAGCTCCTGGCTCTTGGCTTCAGATTGGCTCAGCTCCAGCTGTTGCAGCTGCTTGGGGAGTGAACCATTGGATGGAAGATCTTTTTCTCTGTCTCTTCTCTCTGTATATCTGCCTTTCCAATAAAAATAAATAAATCTAAAAAAGAAATTTTAAAAATCTGAATTCTTGTCCCTTTTCTGCCCGTAATAAAACAGTAACTGGCTCAGGAGCTTAATGATCTTAATTTTTATTGTGTTTTCTCTCCCTCTCTCTCTCTCTCTCTCTCTCACACACACACACACACACTTTTTTATTAACACATTAGAAAGATACAACCCTCAACATAAAATTTTGAAAATTTAACATTCTATGACTTTTAAATCAATTGCTGCTTCTTCAGTTATATATCTGTCATCTTCTTACTGAGTGAAGACGTGAAGGCAGCTGGCATGCAGCGGGGGAAGTCAGCTTTCAGAAAACATGGTAATACAGACAGGAAGTGACCAGAATTCACCCTACAGCTGTTGGTATGTGTGGAGCAGCTTAATGAAATGACAGCTCTTGTTTTGTAAAGCAGCTAATGGACTTGACAAGAATCACAGTTTTCACGCAAGAACACTAGCGGTCCAAATAATGAGTCTTTAACTCACTCACCAGGACTGTCATATCTTCAAAATGCATTTGTTAGGAGCTGCATTTGGGCCAAGTGCTTAATAAATTCGATCATCTTTTCACTAAGTGTGTTAGCAGCGCCTAACTATGATCTTGTTGAATTGCATTAGCTCTACTTAAGCCATTAGAAATAGGGCAGTTGTTCCAAGGAACTGGGAAAGAATGGGGAACTGGAACTAATTGGTTGCCTTTCGGATTGGGATGGGGCAGCAAACCTAACCAAGATGCACAGCCAATTACAAAATCCATTTAAGTGTAACAAATGAAGGTCTGAAAGAGTAAACTCTTAATTAAGGGCAAGAACATCAAAATGAGAAAGATGACCATTTAGCCTTGGTCCAATGATGCACATCTCTTGCCAAGTAAGTTGGCGGTACAGTTTTGTGATGAAGACCTTGGAGGGACCCTGAAGTTCCGACACAAGGTTAGAGGAGTAGTGAAGCTAAACAGTCCAACTCACTGTGGCTTCTTGACTTGGCTGACTCTCAGCATCAGGGATTTCTTATTATATCACTTACTGCTGACATATCTAGGTCAAGGGCTCAAAAAAAGCAGACATCAAACAGGGCAGAATTAATTAAAAATTTTGAATCATGATTCAGAGCTAAACCTTTATGTTTTTAGCCTCTCAGGGAGTTATTACTAGGCAGGGTGACTTCAAAGTAGTCTCTACATAAGGACCTTTCTGTTGCATGCCTCTCTTCTCTGTATCTAGCATGACTTAGGTGCATATTGTTCTGACTTTCATCTTCTTGGCACCCAGAAATACCCCCATTCTCTTGGAATCCCAGAGTTGCATTCTATAACATATTAACACCCTGCTACAGCTGTCTACTTTTCAGGTTTTCTTCTGTCTTATCTCACGCTGACATTGGACTCAATTTGTTCCATTGTCTAAGAATCTGTCCTTTATTGCATGGTTAATGTAATCTGTGAAGTTTTCCTGCTGTCTTCTTAGGAAAACACATAATCTAAATAAAAATAAAACCTATTAGTTTTGTAACCATAAAATTCAAAGACTATATTCTAGAAAAATTCTTTTGTTGACAATGAGCCTGAAGCACAAGGAGCTGGTTATATGACCATTGAGACAAAATGTTCTTTTCTTTGGCCCATTCTTATACCTTGCAAAGATATATTCTAAATTTTAGATTACTGGGTTTTCGAGTTTTGGGAAGACTTTGGAGGAGGAGAAAAGCACCTGGGTGCCTCTTCATCCACCTTTCATGTCTGTTTTTCCTTAGGGTAAGACAGACTTTATTGCTAGCCACCAGAAGGACAAACGGCAGGCAACATTTATACATCATTGAACGTATAGTCCTCTTAAATCCTTGATGTTGTCTTGAACCACAGAAGATACCTAGTAGGAACGTGAACCTACTAGAAAGAAGCTGCATGGCTTGGGACGTTGCTGGCCCAGAAATCATTGTCAGACTCCTCATTTTCTTGAACAGCTCTTTACCCGTCACTGACCTCTGTTACTTTATTTATGCAAATACTCACTCCTTCGTTTGAGATAATTAAATATTTGTATGTCAATATATTCACATATCTAAGCAAGAATCGCATAAGCAGGTAGTCAAAAGAGAAGTCGATAATTTGTTGTTTTTATTAAAGTGCACAAACTGTGATTTTTTTTTAATTACTGAGGAAAGAGGATTGCCTGAATTGCCACTTTCTCCTTGTCTGGTAAGAATGGGAGCTACTTTGATCCACAAATTAACAATAAATGTGAAAAGTCAGCAAGTTTGCACGTGTCAGAAAAGACGAATGGCCCTTGTTCTACATGACATGCCCTTTCTGCTACAACACACCCATTCATATCTCAAAGATTGATGTTTAAGAACTTAGATTATATAAATTGGAGAGAAACACATCCCCTTCACCTCTCCAACCTTCAAGGAGACTGTACTCTAGTGCACCATGAGGATGAGTTCAGCACAATAGCCCAGTGGTTCACTTTGCTGCCAATTAGCCTCAGAAAGATTCTCTGTACACTGGACCCCAGTAGGATGGAATGTTCTTTTCAGGAATGTGAGAAGCTGATGTAAGGGAAGCCATATGTTGATTTCTCTGTCTATAATTGTTTTCCACACAATATGATCATACTTTTGGATGTTGCTATTACCGGTTTCACCAAGATTGGGTCAACGTGTGTTAAGTGTAAGAAAGGAGAAAGTTTGAATCATGTATCAACTCCTGCTCTTCTCAAAGTTGTGTGGAAGAAACCAAGAGGATGGTCTCTTGCTGGGATGCTCATTTGTATACATGCCTCTCCCTTATCCTCTCTCTCTCTCTGCATTCCCTCCTTCTAGTAAGCACTGTGTCAGTCCGTACTCACCTTGTGGAAATTCTGTTCAATATCCTGAGCGATGTGTTGAGCTCCCCGGAACTGGGTCCATTAATGATAGTCATTGGCAGGAGGCAGACAGGCTTCCTGCTTTGTTATAGCTGGTTTTCTTTTATGGAAATTGACCACAAAAATTCATTTGCCAATTATGGAAAGGAAGCAAACACTCTTAGGCACCAGCATGGATGGCTCTAGAGTTTTTATAGAACAGTTGCATGAGTTATTTTTGGCACTGGTGAGGACAAGCAGTGACATAGAAGCAGATATGTAGCGGTTGGCTCTGGGGCTATTCCAGTCCTGAGAACGACCTGAGTTGCTATGCCCAGCATTTCCTTGTCTCCTTTCTTAGCATCATTCTGGCATTCTTGTCTTCGCATGACTTTGCCTCTCCTGTGTGTCTGATTTCTTGCTATTTGACCGCCTTGTCCTGTGTATGAGCTTGGTTTTCTCTATATACGGGCCGGTTTCCATTTCAGTCTTTTAGATCTCTCATCTCGGGCCTGGCTTGGTGGCCTAGTGGCTAAAGTCCTCGCCCTGAACGCGCCAGGATCACATATGGTCGCCAGATCTAATTCCAATAGCTCCACTTCCCATCCAGCTCCCTGCTTGTGGCCTGGGAAAGCAATCAAGGATGACCCAAAGCTTTGGGACCCTGCACCCATGTGGGAGACCTGGAGGAAGATCCTGGCTCTGCTCCTGGCTTTGGATCGGCGCAGAACCGGCCGTTGCGGTCACGTGGGGAGTGAATCATCAGACGGAAGATCTTCCTCAGACTCTCCTCTTCTATGTATATCTGACTTTCCAATAAAAATAATAAATAAATCTAGATCTCTCATCTCAGGAATAGGTCACAGGGAAGGTTTGTCTTCTTAAGTGGTACTACATACCCTAGATCTGATATGAATGTGCCCAGTAATATCCTCCTGGGGTGTTCCCTGTGTGTTTTACAGGTACTTCTAAGCAACCCCATTTTGACGATCCAGACAATAACTGTCACGTGCAAATGTTTATAAAACAAATGTATGAAATCTCCCAGAACAACAGACAATGATCAGCAATGCTGAAACCTAAATACGTAAAGGAGAATAGGTTCTGTATCTTTTCAATAACTTGAGGACTTAGATTTTGAGATGGTTCCCTGATAAGATTCCATTCGCTTCTTTGGCATGAACACTCAGGCTCCTTCATTTCCGTTTTGAATGGGAATAGAGACAGGTGGTTCTTTGCAATCTGAGGAGTAATGAAAGTTTCCTTCAGGAAGCATACAGATATTTGTCTTTTCTTAAAATTTATTAATAAAATTTGTATCTATGTGTGGTGTATCTATGTGATGATTTGGAATAACTATAATAGTTTTGCAATACTTTAGTGTATGGCAGAGTGGCTAAATCTACCTAAGTGATACATCCTCACATTCTTTATGTAATGGTGGGGAGAAAACCTTAAATCAACTCTCCCAGCAATCTGAGTTGATTTCTCATGTGCTTTTTGCTAGAAAACTGTTTTCCAGAGCTAGATTAAACTCAACCCAGAGCTTAAATGAAAATCCTTTTCCCATTTAAATGTTATTAATGGACACACTGGGAAAAGCTGGATAAAAATAAATAAATAAAACAAATAGTCTCTTAAGCATAATTGGTCAAATTTTAGAAAAAAAAAGAAATTGAAGGACTTCCTGTATTTTTTTTAATTGGTCCCACCGCTTTCTTCCTCCTCCTCCCCCTGCACCCAGGGTTCAATGCTTGTCAAATCCCCTAGGAGTACTTTTTAATCCCCACTAAAATGAAGTAACAAATCAAGGAATTGTGTGTCTCCTTCCCTCTTTCATTTGCTTGGCACGCAGCACTAGACAGGCAAGATACTGGGTCAGAGGACAGACATCTGGTGAAAATGTAAACTAATGCTTGTTCTTTGGGCTTGAAGCACCCATGTCTGCAGCTCACATGACTTACTGCTGTATAGAGCAAGGGGGAGAATGCCTTCCAAGTCACTTAAATGCCTATTTCCTCAAGATATATAATCGAATTACATATCTGATTGAATCAGGAGATGGGAAAATCTTTGGATAAATAGCACCCTGTGCAGACTACCTTAACATGCTCTCATGCACTACCTCACTGCCTGTTTTAATATGGCAATTAGTGCCAGCAAAACTCTATTTGCTGATAGACCTAATTAGAGATCAAGAGAGTGGCTCACTTTTGATAATTGCATGGCTGTAGCCCATCTATCAGCCATTGTTAAATTGTTGTTATATTAATGTAAAGCTTATAATCACTGCTGTTCCAAATTGAATAAAATGTTCTTGCCAATTCTCCAATGCAATTAATTTACATAAAAGCCTTTGGAACCAAAATTAAAATGATATACATCTTTGCAAAAGCTTCAGTTAAAACAAAGCTAAGTAATAAGGAGCTCATACATCTTTTTTTCCTCTGCATTTTTATGTTTACCGGAGTTAATGGCCAAACAATCATTAGAATGTGCCTAAAACTAATTAAAATTGTTGTGCTCAGACCTCATTTACTATGTATTCTAATTTATTACTCAAGGCATTAATATTTTAAACTCCCTGTTATTTAGCATCCAGGGAGATTCCCCACAATGAAACAGGGGGTCAGCAGTTCCTGAATCTATTCAGAAATCTGCATAGAAATCACATTAATCTCATCTTAGCATTTGACACAATCTCAAAAGAGTGCATAGCATGGGTGGGCTTGTCTGCATTGTACCTTGAGCTTAAACTCAAGAAATAAAACACACTGACACATCCTCAGAAGATCTGTACAAGTTGCAAGCAAAGAATGTTGCACTTGATGCATGCCACGTTTCTATCAATTCAAAGGGGGAAAACAAGAATTTGTTAAATGCAAGGTGCTGGAAACCTCCCTCCTCGTGCAAATAGAGACAGACATATTGGTGTGGGATTAGGGGTCTTCAATGCTTCATCAAATACAGTTGATGCCATCATTTAGAGCTGAGCCAGGGAAGAATATTCATTCTGTGTGTCTGACAGTGGGAGTCATATTAATAATGCAATATGTTCTCAGCTAATTTTATATTATTAGTGTAGCTATGCAACTCAATTACCAATACCTACCATTTATTAAGAGACTAATCGGAGACAGTATCTCTTAAATAATTTATCTAATTTAATCTATGCAACAATACGATTATTGTTGCCATTTTAATGTTTGATGAGAAACTGATGCTCAGCAATATTAAGCAGTTTGCCCAAGGTCAAATGCTGTAGATCATAGGAAGGAAATTAATTTTGTGTGTACATTTCTATATCCCATGATATTTCTATTAGACTCTGCTGACCATTCTTAGTAATTCTTATTTTCCTGAAGCTGAAAGCTAACTATTCCTCGGGCATTTCCTACTTTCCTACATGGTTCACCTTCACAGATTTTGTTCTGCTCTTGTTTCTTCTTTTCCATGTTATATTAATAATGTATTAATAATAAAGGCTCTCGAATGGACATCATCGACTAGATCCACCATGAGTAGAAATCTGCTGTGAAAATAGAATGTGAACTTCTGTCAATTAAACAGCTTTTTTTCTTTTAATTAACTTGATGCAAATTTCACATTTTAGTGGATTACAGAAGAGCTTAGACTAACAGAAAGTAAAAGTACAGACTGGTTATTTGGGCAACTTGAAGAACAGAATGCACATTTTTCTTGAAATTCATTTCTGATTTTTGATCTTTTGACTTTCATAACAAGTGACTGTGGATGTGAACAAATAAATCCCTCAGTCCCTCTCGGGGCCAATTTTCATCATTCACAGGAAGCAGCTATGACACAGGAAGTTGAAAAAGCATCTTTGCAGGTCTATTATCTGTGACTTTTGTTTGGTAGAAGTTGAAACCAGACAAATCCTGTCACTTGCAGCTTATGGAGTTGAAAGCGAAATCATCACTGTGCACCAGAGTTTGATTCAGAAGAAAGTGGAGCCTGAACTGACTAACCTGACCTGTGCTGACATAGGTCATGCATGGAGGCTTTAAGAAGAGGAGAGCAGGTGTGGTTGGCTTCTTGGAACTGTATCTTTGGGATGCACCAACCTGTTCTCTTTATATTAAAAAACAGTTTTTAAAAAATTATCCCAAGGAATAGAATCATTTCGTCTAAAAGAAAAGTGTGTTTGGTGGAGGTTTGTTTGCACCTGTTCAGGTGTGAATAGACTTAGTATGTTGGGCAGATGCATCAGGAATGGGTTTGGAGACAGAAGTTTTAAGTGTAAAAAAGTTTTTTCTTTTTTCTCCAAAAAAAAAAAAATCTCTGCAACATTCCTAGGTTCCAAAAGTCACAGTTTAAAAACCACTTTGACGACCAATTTATTCCACAGAGCAGGAATGTAAACAGAAAGAAGTTTTGAATATTAAAGCAGATTCTGGTGGAGCTCTTGGTTACCTAAGGTGATAAGAGGAAAAGACAAGATCAAACTTAAGACATTATAGCTTAAAAGACATCAAAATGAAATAAAAATGACTATATGAAGGTATTTCATAAAGCATTTCAAAATGTATACGTAGTTCTTTATAACATGCACTATTTGCATTAAACTCTTGCATGTATGTATTTCTATATAAGTATATATATATACACACATGTAAGTATATGTACACATAAATATGAACCTAAATTCATATATATACTTAAATGTATACATATATAACATATAATTAAGTATAGACACACATGTAGGAACCTAAATTCATATATATATATACTTATATGTGTATATATGTACACATTTATGTGTGTGTGTATGCATCACCTAAATTCATTTTACACAAATTTCTTTTTAAAGAAACGTTACTTATGATTTCAGATAGAGGGAGAAAGAGAGAAAAAAGGAGAAGCATTGCATCTGCTGGTTCACTTCCCCAAAACAACCAACAGCCAGGGTGGACCATCACGGCCCAGGAGCCAAGTATCCCATCTGGGTCTCCTGTATGGTGGGCAGGACCAAGAGGTTCTCTGATCTTCAACTGCTGTCTTCTCTTGCTATAGAGGCAAGGAGCTGGTTGGGAAGTGGAGTATCCAAGACTGGCCTTACAAGTGTCAGGGTAACTTCCTGCACCAGAATGCCAACCCCCTCCAGCCACCTGTTGAAATGCCTTCCTATGTTGAAAATAATGCATGTGAAAGAGGGAGAAGTAAAATAATGTGACTTTGAGATATTCGACTTCGGTAACTATGGGAGAAAAAACAAGGATTGACATGGAAAGATTGAGAGAATTACTTTTGTTTCATTTTGCTTTGTTTTTTGAGAGGACGATATCAAGAACTCAATTATGGATTTATTGGTTTTTATATAGTGTCAGACACACAAGTGAGCATGGTAGGCAGCTAAATACACTGCGCTGAAGCTTAGGGAAGAAGCATGAGCTATAGACATAAGTAGAATAAAAACATTTCTAGAAACATGACATTGTTTCAGATTATCGGAGGTGTGAGGCTTGGTAGAAAATAATAAAGCAGAAATTTGCCTTGTAAATGTGCAGCATTTGGGAGCTGGAGATCTGAAGGGATATCAGCTAAAAATGATTTGAGAGATCAGAAAAGTGGGAATAATGTCAAGGGAATTACATGTCAAAATGAAAAAAAAAGTCATGTGTGACAAATGCTTTTGATAGAGCAAATTAAATTGTTTAAAGATTACCATAATATTTATCAACACAAAAGGAGCGACCTTGAACACAAGTTCTGTTAGGGTAAAGGCTGATTGAAGTGTGTGTAAGATTGCATGTGTAAAGAAAAATGAAGACTGTTTAACTAGTTTTGCTTGAAGGAAGGGAAGAAATGAGACAGTAACAGAAGGAAATGTGAAGCAGACATCATTTCCCTTCTTTTTTAGTTTTGTAAGATGAAAAGCTAAAAGCATGTTAATATGGTGATGAAAATCACTCAAAGGAAGAACTGAAAGAAGAATGCAAAATCAGGTTATGAAGATACTGCTAGGCTGATGAACTCAATTTCTATCTCATAGGTGAGCAGGAGAAACCTAAAGTACCAAAAATATGTCCAAAATTAAAGTTCAGAGATGAATATTTAAAGTTGATCTGATGGCACTGTAGTTGGACACATTTAAACAACCAAAGTGGCAATCCTGTTATTGGCATTCCTGATATCCTTAAGGTTCAAAAATAAATGAGATATTACATGGCAGGTGCAAAAGAAAAAAAAACATTTCAGGAGGAAGTGAGAGAGAAAAAAAAAAGAACAACAATTTAACTATAGGAAGAGAGAGATGAGAGAGTCTGAAATTGTGTCACAGGTCATAAAATGCCAATGTCAGGGCGGCTGCCAATCGACAATCAATTTCTCAGACATGTGTTCCACAAGAAGAGAATATCAATGTAATAAATTTTCCATAGCTAATATTTGTTAGATCCTTCTATTTATCAAAATTTATCTTTCTTTTTGTAATGCTTGCTTTATAAAATCACAAAATCGGCAGTACATTTTGTTTACCTTTCATTTATATCAAAATTAATAGTGGACAGCTAGGTTTATACCCATTTGACTAAGTCTGTGCAGTGTTCTTTTTTCCCCTGAGAAATGGAAAAACCTGACAAAAACCATAATAAATCAGCATGCTTCTGTGCCGATATATCTCAACCAGTAAGTTTGGGAGAGGTGTCTGAGTAAGTACATGACACACATATATAATTCAGTTGGCAGCTGCTGTTTTGTTTACCAAAGAGACTGAATGGACTAGAAATAAAGCAGCCTCAGTCTCCTGAAGAACAAAAGATGGTAAGGATTGTAGGACTTTCTAGAAGAGTTCTCATCCTTGCAGCTACTCTAACATCTGTAAGTCTGAGAAGCAGCCTGGCCAGTAACCCTTAAGCCCAAGAAGCAATGGTTGCACGGCAGTTTAAAAATTCAGTGTATTTTCCTTTTCTTAGTTCCGCTCATGCATCCGTTCAGATCTCTGTGTGTCTGCCTTGTTTAAGTTGAACTTAAATGTATCCTGTGGCAGAAACAGTTCTTACTTAGCTGTCCCTTGTGTATAATTCTCGCCTTTCTTTTCCTCCTCTCTCCACTTACTTCTTTTGGCAAACCCTTCTAGGGCTGAATTTTGTTTGCCTCAGTATGACTGCACAGTTAACAAACACTGCACCTGCTGACATTCACACATTTTCTCCTACTGCTTCTGAATCATCATTCTGAGCCACGCCTGGTAGTTCTTCCTTTTCTTGTAATAGTCTTACACAGGAAGACAGCAGCTTCAGTACTCAGAGTGTCAGCCCGACAGTTCAATAACATGGATCAACTTCTATTCTAGCTCAGTCTCCCTTAGCTACAGAAATGCCAGTGGAAACAGAATGCATTCACCTCTCCCCAACATGCCCAATTCTGACCTGTCATGTTTTTACAAGAAGCCAACATTTGCAAAGGCAAGAATACAAAAGATGTGGGGGAAAAAAATAGGGAGCAAAGACAAAGTATCATCTAGTGTCCCCAGTCTGGGAGGGAAGTGCATTTACTCCCAGCCACAGCTGACCTTTCTCAGGAAGGCTGTCTTGAGACAGGTGGTGTTCCTGCTAATCATGAATTATCATTCTGCTCCTAGCTTCCGGGCCTGCTCTTCTTTCAAAAAAAAAAAAAAAAAAAACTCTGGCTCTGTTAGAAAGTGAGACTCAGAGATAACTCAGGAACACAGGGTCATGCCAAGTTCTTACAGAATCACTGGATGAAAGTGCTGTACATGCATTTAGGGGTCACACAGTATGTGCTCTGTGTTTTACAAATGTGTTCATTTAAATGACAAGCAAGCCTTAAAAAAGGATGGTGTATGGGGTGGGGGCCATGATAGCATGTGCAGGTGGCAAAGAGCATATACAGATTTTTTTAAAAAGCCCTTTCTTGCTTCTTACATAAACATTAGGCAGAGGCATTATGAAATACCCAGGATTATCCTAAGTTTAGGAGCAACCTTGTGAGGTTTCCCGTGCCCAGTATGAAGATGACATATCCTGTCTTCATCCTTTTTCAAAGTCACATTTAATTGCCTTCCTAAACCACAAGGTTATTAGTCACCTCTTTGCTCCTAGACTGAAGAATAATTACTGCATCATCCTTAATGTCCTGATTACAAATAAAAGGAAAATGATCCACATGTGACTATGCCTCAAAACTCACAGGAGCCCTCCTCAGAGCAGGTGCTGAACCCATCCTCAGCTGGAGCAGCATCTGGAACGTCACAGGTGCTTACGAGAGGACCTTGAACAGTTCATGCCGCAATAAATCTTGAAATCCCTGCGCATGAGGGATTGTCCAAAAGATCACAGAAAATGCACCGTATGAAAAGTTATGCATGGACTTTGCATATTTCTCGTTACAAGTTGAGTCTGCTCCTCTTGTTTGTAGTAAATAGTCCATGTAGATGAGACTCCAGGCTGGGTAGCAGTAGGCGTGGACAGATATGTGTTTGTGGAGGCTGGGTTCATTATTCCCTGTGATTTCATGTGTCAGTGGTTTGCAGTGTTTAGCCCCAGTCATTCCACAGCAGTAAAGGATAGTTTTCAAATAGGCTTGATTTTTGTCTGCCTTATGACTTCAATACCTGGAAGTCTAATTATTGGGGCATAGCTTCTCAAGCCACATAATAAAGTCAATATTTAAATATTTCTTGGGAAACACTGCTATCTGCAGACCCCAGATTATACTACTTATTCCACACCATTCATGACATTGATACATTAAAAAGAGACTTTTTAGGTTTCTTATTGCAAACATATAGAAAGTTTTATATGCACAACCCTAAGGAATGCTAAAATGTAACACAGGCAACGGGTCAGATACTGACAAACTGTCTAGAACATGAACATGGTGCTTTTAATCTACAAAGAGTTTAACTGGAAGGCGTTTCACATCAGAAAGAGTTTTGTAAAAGCATAATAAATCATTTTATTATCTATAAATAAGAAAATTACAGCTTAAACAATTAGGGTTTTCACCACAAATCAAGCTAGTTGTCAAGAAGCACAAGTTGTTGATTGAAAAAATAACTAAAAATGGAAAAATATAAAACTTAAACATTTTAGAAAATTTTTATTTTTTACGGAAAACAATGGAGGAGATTGAAAAAAAAAAAAAAAACTTGTGTCAACATGGCCTGTTGATATTCAAAGCTGAAGCCAACTCCAGGGTGGTGTTGGGGTTCTGTGGTTGTTGAAGTTAAGTAAAGGATAGATTTTTTTTGTTTGTGGGTCACCAAAGGAGATGAATTTTTCCCCCTTTTTTTGTTATTAATAGCATCACACTTTTAATTTGATAAAAGTATCTTAATCCACTGCCAGTGGTATTGTAAACTAGTGCAACCATTATGAAAGCCAGTATAAAAATTCCTCAGAAATCTGAAAATTGATACACTATATCACCCAACTATCCCACTCCTGGGAATTTACCCAAAGAAAATGAAATCAGGATAAGAAAAAAAGGATTTGTAAATTGACATTCAGAGTAGCTCAATTCACAATAGCTACAATAGGGGATTAGCTCAGATACCTACTAATTGGTCACTATATAATGAAACTGTGCTAAATAAACCCAATGGCATACTTCTCTAATCACATCCCACACTCCAATGGATCTTGTCATTCCTAACAAAATGTATGCTACTGGAAACCATCACACTTAGTGAAATGAGCCAGTCCCCAAAAGACACATATCATATGATTTCCCTGATTTGTGGTAACTACTATACAGGGCACAAAGAAGTAGTGTATTTCAGTGAAATTGACATTTTGAGATTTGCATCCAGTTTATAGCCCTTGTCTGTATTCTTGATGAACAGTAGATTTTCTGTTTACTACTTGTTGAATTCTTAGTTAGTGGAGGACTCAGCTTGTGACTTACAGAGGACATTGAAAGTATAATATTATGAAAATTAAAAGTACAAAACAAGGAGGGAGGAAAGATGTGGTGGGAACTATCATTATGTTCTTAAAGCAATATTTATGAAAGATGAAGTCTGTTCCCTTTATACACATGTTTAGAAAGACTCAGTTGTCCTCCATTCTCCACGCAGCCGGTGTACTTCATGTTAAGTAACTTGTGTATTTCTGCATTTCCTAGTCCAGAGATGTTCATACAGTCTGACTTATTTCAGTGAGATACAAACGCAGGCCTTCTGAGGAGCTACTCTTTTTTCCCTGCAGGATATAGTGAAAGTGCTGGTTCCTCCCAGATCCCAGGAAGTCATTTTTTAAATTTCTTTTTGTGACACAGTTTCATAGGCTCTGGTATTCCCCCAACCCCTCCCCATGACCCCTTCCCATGCTGGATTCCTCCACATTGTTGCAGTAGCACAGTTCATATCCAGTCATGATTCCTTCATTGCAAGCATGTACCATGCATTGAGTCCAGCGTCTTATTGCCCAGATAAGTTCAACAATTTCATTGGGAGACCATCCCTGGTCTGAAAAAAAGAGTTAGTAGAATATGATCCCCTCCAATGAAAACTCACAACACAACATCAACAATTTACAACATTATGGAGTTAATTGGTATGGTATTGAGTGACCAATATGTTAGAAAATGCAAGTTCTTAATCTCACCCTGTGACTACTTCATTGACATTTCAAGGTTAGCTTACACACAACCAGCTGCTCTACATCTTGAAATGGTTATAGGGTATTTTCAGCTGTCCCTTGTCTATTTTATGCTGACCTGAGGAAAGACGGGTGAGAACAGAGGAAAGTCCTGAAAGCAGAACTAAAACTGCAGGAAGAAAACCCAAACTCAGATCAAGTGCTCGGAGAAGCCACATGAAACTCTGACTAAAGTCAGATCAGACGTAAAACACATGAACCCATCAAAGACTCCATTGATTAAATCCCGTTGAGACCCACATCTTGGGTCTTTCCAATGTACCATTCTAATACTTCAATGGTCATCAAAATCTGATATGTCTAGAACTCTGTTTTATCCTCATTAACTGGAAATGATCAGTTCCAGGAGAATTCACCAAAATTCACACACAAAAAAAACAATTTCAAACTAAAAATAGACTTCATTTTTTTCATTACTAAATTGCCAAAATAAGTAGATTTTCGTGACTTTGGAAATCATACATCCTCTGACCAAAATCAAGATGAAATGCCAGATTGTATGTAAGAGAGCACATGGTGACCTTGAACACACAGTAATGGTAATCTAGAAATCGAAGTGAACTAGAAATAATCTGAAGTGCATGGAGGATTTTGTAGGCTCTATGTACATTGTACACCATTTTATATAGAAGACTTGAGCATCAGTAGAAGTTGTACTCTGCAGTGAGGTCCTGGAACAGTTTCATGGAGAAGCCAGGGATACAGTTTGTGTGCCCTGCTGTGAATGCCTGTGCCTGCCCTTATCTACCCTCAAATATCACCTTCCCACTCGACTCTCAAAAATCACACCCTCTCTCCATCTGCAATCCCTGATCTTGATTTGCTTCAAAGCACATTTCTCTTCCTGTTGTTTTAAGTGTGATTGCTTGTTTATTTTCCATTGCTTCTGCTCCTGTAACAATTCTGTCAGGACAGGGATTTTGTCTTATTTGTTAACAGTTCACCTGTGGATCCTTCATACAGAATGAGCATAGGCTGAAGATTAGATAAATGAATGGGAAGTCAGAGCATTCTCCCTTCAGGATAGCAGAGGAACAATAACAAATGCTTTACTTTGGTAATGCCATGCTGACAGTCTATTAACATTATATATTTCTCTAGAGTTTCTTTACTGTGATTGCAGTCCTATTCCAATCAGGCCTTTTTTGATTAAACTTTTTTTTTTTTTAACCTCTTAAAGCATCTTTGCCCTACCAGAGCAATTTCCAAATGGGTTATTTTGCAGGGCATGAAAACACTCAGTGAATGATTTTTTAAATATAATTAATATCACTTTTATCATAATGTTAGCTAATGTTGGGGTTGCTCTCTACTGAAAGTTCCATGGAGAGTCCAGGTTGATTGACTGGCTACTTCCTATAACCTTCTGTTCATTCTTAATTCTTAGGTAACCGGGATCTTGTCTGACATACAGCTTTGTAATAAGGAACTGGCATCTCTATGGTGGAGCTGGGGCCAAAACCTAGCTTGCATGTGTCATTTAACTTTTCATGTTTAGGTGTTTTTATTGGTGAAATATATATTTTTTAAAATTATCATTTGTTAGGAAACCTAAACAGGAAAGAGCATTCCAAGCTAACAGGATATGGCTGCTAAGTCTAGGCAAAATGCACTGACACTTGATTGTGGGTTCTGGACAAGTGAAGTCTAAAGGGGTTTAACATAGCTGCTTAGTCTGAGAAGGAAAACACTGCCTGTAATGTAAACATTACATACACTAGAGTAGCAGTTTCTTTTTTTTTTTTTAAGATTTATTAATCTTTATTGGAAAGGCAGATTTAGAGAGAGGAGAGACAGAGAGATCTTCCATCTGTTGGCTCATGCCCCAAGTAGCCTCAATGGCCAGAGCTGAACTGATCTAAAACCTGGAGCCTCCTTGTCTCCCAAGTGGGTGCAGGGTGCCAAAACTTTGGGCCATTCTCACCTGCTTTCCCAGGCCACAAGTAGGGAGCTGGATGGGAAGTGGAACAGCCAGACATGAAGCAAAATCCCAAAAGGGATTCCAGTGCATGCAAGGTGAGGGTTTAGCCACTGGGCCATCGCATCATGCCTCATAGTATCAATCTCTCGACACAGAGAGTACCAATGGCAGATTCCCAATAAGAAAAGCTCTTCAAAGTCAGGTGTCTAAGCAGGGTTGATAATTCTTTTAAGAAGCACTGAAGGTCTTCTAGGTTTCTCTTTCCAGTTGTTAGAACACAACCAAATGAATGGTTTCAGAATTCATTGAAGAAGATAACATTTCCTTCTTATTTAAGATGCATTTTTACAAGACAGCATGCTTGCAAAGGCTGTGTTGGAGCACAAAGGCTCTAGCAAGAAATCACCTGAGTTCAAATCCTAATCCTACAGCCTTTAATCCATGGGGTCGCAGAAGTCTTTCCCCTTTGTACCCTAGTGCTTTTCTCTCGGCAACAAAGAAAATCATAGGATCTCTATCATGGGATTGTTAAGAAACTTAAATGAAGAATTCCTTATAAAATATTCACTATCTATAAAACTATAAAACTATCAAGCACATTTTAAATATTCAATGAAATTAGATCTTACTTCTTTTTTCATAAAGTTATTTTAAATATACAGGACAAATGTTATAATCCTCACTTTATAGAAAAATAAGCTGTCCTAGACGAAACTAGAGAGACAAGTATATTGGCCAAATTCACAAAATTTCTTTTGTGAAGCTGCTGGAATTAGAATCCAGTAGAATGAGCTACTCATTCATACTACCAAGATGGGCGCCACTGTATTCAGACAGCTATGGTGTAGTATGTTGGACTGAGTCATCTGTATGAAAAGGAAAATTCTCTCTGGCATTTTGGGGGCTGAAAAGTCTGAGATCAAAGCACCAGCAGAATGGGACTGCTGCTCACTGCCTCCAAGTTGGTGCCTCTTGCATCATCCTTATAAGGCAAGTGGGAGGTGTGTACTGGACTAAAGAAAGTCTCCTATGCTTTTGTGTAGGAGCAGTGGCCCCATTCACACAGGAGGAAGCATGGTCACGAGTCATGTCTTTAAGGTTTCAGCTCCTGATAGTGCTGAGTCAAACCAAAGCACTAGCTATTCATCAGCATATACCAATGTGCATATCTGTTCAAAAAAGAAAGTAACATCTTCCCTGCTTGACAAATAGCCACTGTCTTAAGCTCTATGAGTGCCCTCTTCCTGGGTGTCCACCACCATCAGTATCTGCACTGATCTGTTCCTCCCCTTGACATTCTCTGAACTCCAAACATTTAACAAATGAAGGAGCGATGCTTTCTATAATGCCCCTAGGATATTGTTTACTTACACCTCTATTGTAATGATTTTGTGCAAGTCAGTTTATGATAAAGACCAAAGGAAGAGGTGCTCCTATTAGCAATGATACGACTTTGAAGAATCGCATGCAAATAGCGGCTCTTTTAATGGATTATTTGAGCCATATGCCACATTCCCATGAAACAAATGAAGAACGTCCTATAGGGACAGAGTGACTTCATAGTAATTATCTTTATTTGGTGATATCATAGAAGCTATTTTTAGAGATCATCAAAAGATATCCATAAAGTAGGAGCCAACTGAGAATAAAAAACATCAGCATGCAACTTGCCATCCATTTATCTCTCCTTCTATTATCTGTTCATTTAATCAATTTCATTTGCCGCCCATGTGTTCAGCCAAGAGCTGTCTCCTTCCAGTGCCTGCCTGAAGGAGAAGGTTAAGTCAGGATGGTACCTTCAAAGTTGAAACAATAGCAAGTGCTTCAAACAGGCAGGGAGAGGAGGAGGCGACGGGAGCACACATCTCCTCTTCTGAGAGCAGGCCAGTGTGGGAGACTTTCGTGTTTAATTCAAAGCACTCAGTGTTTAGGAAGATCTCCTGGCCTCAGGATTCACAATATGAAATGGTCTGAGTTAGATCTCTAGGCAATTTTCTTGATAGATGGAAACAAACCTTCAAGAGGGGGAAAAAGAGAGAGCATTTTATATATACTCATGTGGTTTCTTTTTCTAAATCTCCAAATTTTATTCTCGTATTGATATTTCTAATTTTATTTCCCATTTGTGAATGTTTTACCACACAACAGCTTTGCCTCACTAAGAAGTGGAGCAAAAGATAGAAAATATATTGTAGTAATGCGGGAAAATGCACATTTCTAGTAACTAGGAAAATAGGTCACTTAAAATGCAATTCAGAATGCTGTGTATCGGGCTCACTTTGGATTTTAGCTGCAGTGTGTGTTTTTGAACTTCATCTATGCCTATTAAAGTTTATTTACATATAGCTATCATTGCTTTAAAAATAATTATTATTCTGCCTTAAAGGGAAAACTACATAAACATTTTTTGCAAACCGTGTCCTTTGTCATAATTTCAAAGGTATTAATGTAAGAAGCTGTGCCTCCAAAAGCCATAAGAATACAGAACAGAGATTAAGATGATTGTGAGAAATGGTGAGGAAAGCCTGAATTTGCATAAATCTACCTAGCTAAATTTAGCTTTCCACTGCCTTCTGCATTGCATTCTCCATGAATACCTACTAGAATCCAATTGTCTTGGGCAGTGCTGACATAACACTAAAACCACTAGCTCCATGGTGGATGTCAGTGGGATATTTCCATGTCATACAATTGGCTTGATTGCATTTATTGAATTAACGATTGATTCTAATGCTGTGTAGATAAGAGCTTCACAGCACAGAAACACACACATAGCTTTCATCTTAATTTAGTGGTGCATTAGGTGAAGCGGCAAATAAAATAACAGCACTGTTCCCTCTTTTGCACTCCTAATTACCCACCATCCACAGCGGAGTCTTCCTCCTCCATGCAACACATCTCTGTCCCACCCTCAGTACAGCACACTGCTCCTTATGCCCTCCCGAGGACCACAACACAATTCACGGCTACGGATCCTTTCAGGGAAATGATTTGTGCAGCACTAAGACTGTCTACTGAAAACTCATTCCATTCCACCCAAGGTTGTCTTAAATGACAAAATTTAAAAACATCAGAATAACCTCATTGCAAAGAAAACAGGTATTACTACATAATGTGGTCAAGAGGTGAACATAGCACAATAAACTCTAATCATATGGTTTCATCGCTTCGCTTTTCAGAGTCATTGGAAATGGATGCGAGAGAAAAACCCCTTCTGGTGCTTGTAAATGACACCCCCAATATTTGTAACTGTCATGCTGCTTAATGCACGCCAAGCTTCCTTAGAGGCCAGTGGGTTAGCAGACTCACTTTCCCCTAACTATGACTTCACAGTAGGTTGTGCAATTTTGTTCTACAATGTCGGCTTCATTGGAACTATTATTTAGATTTTTTCCAAAATGGCACACAGTGTCACCTTTTTCAGATGATTTTTCTTTCTCTCTATTTTTTAAAGCAAATCCTATTACTTGAACAATTTATCCGTGTTTCCTTTTCTTCTGCAGTAAGTGCAAAAATTAGAATAAACTATATGGTCTCCCTCCATCTGCCTCAAGTCTATCAGTCTTGCCACCCACAACAATGACTTCTTACACCTCCCAGCCTGAACTAGGGGGGCACACATGAACCACCACCCAGAACTGGAAAGCCATGACTGCTTCAGCCCACAGCTGAGCTTAATAAAATCATTAATGTCAGAGCCTGCCAGCTAGTTTCTGAGGAGTGCCACTTGCATTCCAGCCATACATGTGCATTTTATATTCCCACTCCCCCCACCCCCATGCAGAACCATGCCGTCTGCTAAGAGGCACAGATGTACCAGCACAAGGTGACATTTTTTCTTTAAATTTCCCCTCCCCAATTTTTATTTATGAGGAAATAAATTCAGCAAGCAAAGAGCATAAAGAGGTTTAAGATCTTCCTAGGTCTATCCATCCCCCACCCCCAATTTCTTGATATTTATTATATTCAGGCTCTGTGCTAGAGCAGTTGGAGAGTAATTTATGGGCAGGCATCCTTAGAAATAACTTTGTAGGTGTGTAATAAAAATCTCTAGCACTGGCACTCTAATAAACCAAAGGGTAACTGTGAAGTTGATTTTTTTTTAAAGGGAAGAGGAAAGAGTCATTAAATCAATAATACTGAGATCCGATGAAGCTGTGTAAAGTCAATAACAACATACACTTTTATACTGACTTCAGCATGGAAACGTGTTATTATCTACGGCAAGTAATGGCAAAAGAATTTAGATCTGCTACATTTGATAGAACAAGAGAAAAGATGGGGAGGTTTGAAGGATGCTGCTGTTGCTGCTGTTGTCTATCCGTTTTGGATGAGAGTTGAATTCTTCATACGCAAATACTAATGAACTTCAAGTTATTCTGAGATTTTGAAAAAGTCAAAGGAAAAATAAAGCAGATAATTCTGTTTTTCAAATTAGAGATTTCCAAGTGTAATTCAAATTATAGATGTGAAGATCACCTTCCCTGAGGGACCTCTGAAAACCTAAGCTATAGGTATGGAGTCATGTGTGTGCAATGGAGAAGCATCACAGGAACTCCTTTGCAAGGCTGCTCCCTTGGGAAGAAGTACCCTAGCTGGGAACAGGGCCCCTGTGAAAATCCACGTGAGCTGTAGCCTATGGTAATGCTGTTTTATTTATTGATTACAAGGCTTAACATGATGATGAGATATCTTGACAATTCTAGGTTGAAGTATGTGCAATGAGCATGGCATGCAACCTAAATACAATCAGAATTAATTTCCTTCACTTATAATTATTGGGTCAATTGTGTAAACATACACAACTTGTTCCACAGTTACTGCTCCTGTAATTGGCTAAGAAGTAAACAACTCTTATTCAAGATGCGTAATTACATTCTCTCCGGTACCATGTCATTTTAGTAACAACGTATTCTCTCTTGACTTCACACATGCAAATCTACCTCGCTTTCCTAAAATTCATCCTCAAATTATCAATGACCTCTCCTTTACCAGGCTGTGTAAAGCACTCTTTGAAAAAACACATTGATTTCTTGAAAGCATTAATTTGATCATGTGGATTCTCACTGACTTCTGTTTTGCTGACCTCCCTCTCCCAGCCTTGACAAAAGCACTCTGGTCTCTGGCTCTTCATCCTATAGGAATCCGTTTGATACATACTAAACCCATAATGAAATCCATCTCATGGTAAACTGTCATTCCTTCTGTTATTTTTCTGGGTCACTGAGTACAAAGAAGGTTACAGGAAAGACTCACACTCAAATTCCACAAAATTAGCTGTTCATCCATTCAAAACTTAAGTAGGGATAGGAAGTTGGTGCAGCTGTTACCAGTGGTAGGGGGTCTATATTTCACATGAATGCCTAGATTCTAGACTTACCTCCAGACCCTAAACACAGCTCCTGCTAATGAAGACGTTGGCTCAACTACTTGGGTCCCAGCCACCCAGGTGGGAGACCTGGCTAATCTTAGTCATTGTGGAATCAGCAAGCATTTGTGAGAACTCTCTTGTGTTTTTGTCCATCTTTTGTCTTCCCCTCCCCTTCCTCTCTGTATCTCTTTTTGCCTCCCTCTCTCTATTTGGCTCTCAAATATAGAAACAATTTTTTGAAGAAAAAAAAGACATACAAAGATATTTTAAAATGACAATGGAAAATGAGATTAAAATTAGGAATCAATTTTGGTGCAAACGTTTTGAAGCCAGATTTTTTAATTCATGTAAAATGCATGTTATAAAAATTATACATGGAAAGCATCTCTGAGATGAGAGAGCTGAGAGAACTAGGAAGGAAAAGAAACAAACTGTGAAGAGGATGAAGCATCACCAACAGAAAGAAGAGCTATTCAAAAGACCTAATGGTCCTAATGTTAGAATCGAGCTAGCATATTCCAGAAATGAAAACAAGTTTAAAAGACAAACAAACCATACAGTAGCATAGTACAGTTTGAATTCCAGGCTTCTGAATTCAATCTGCCTCATTCCAGCATTTAGGAAGTGATGCAGGAGATTTTTTCTTGTTCTCTTTCTCTCTTTGTCTGCCTTTCTAATAAATGCTAGCTTACAAAGGGTATGAAACCAAAAATAGTCAGGATTCCGTAGACTGATGTGAAGAATTTAGACATTATTTTAAATACTATGTTATCAATGCAGGCAATGCCCAGTTCTAATGACAGTTGAGTGAGATATTCATTGTTGGACTAGAATGGAAGCTCAGTAACTGGTGTAAATAGAATGGCATGGAAATGGAAGTGCAGTGGAGATGATTTGAAATGTGAACTCTCACATAAATTTTGACAGTAAAAATAAAGATCTTGCAAATGTATATGGGCATTGAGGGGAAACAAACAAGTAAGCATTCAGCTTAGAATCTGGGTAGAGAATGGTGATAATCTCTGAGCTGCAAAGCTTGTGGTAGAATGTGAAAGCATAAGTGGGCACTGGAGACCACAATCGTTTTTGGCTAAGCTATGTTGCCTTTTGTTTTCATTGCTATCACTACAAAGCCATGCATCTTTATCATGTAGGTGGAATTAAAGATATTTATTAATTTTATATTTCCTGTTGGAAGCCAGGATTCACCTCTTTCCATTATCTCTACAATATAAACAATGAAATCTAACCTGGGTGAAAACCATGAATTCAGTTCCACACGTTCAGCTTTTGAGCTCAGTATCTACTCCAAGTCTTCAATATTGGCAGGAGAGTACATCACCACTATAGATTTGCTGGAGTGACAAGTCACTAGGAATGCAAGCAAAATATATGGTCCAAAGTACCCTCTGCTAATAAAAAGTCCATTTAACAATGGCGCAGAGGAGTTAGCTCCAGCCAATCTAAACTTACAGCATCAGGAGAGAGTCCATGAGGCTCTGCAGGAAGAATAGGAACTACAATACCGACTAGTCAATGTACCCCATCAAGAAAAATGAACTCTGACAGGGACATTGCACATGCATATCACTGGTGCAGATATTCACAAGATCAGATCAATAACAGAGTCAGAAGCCGAGATGTATGTGTTCCTTGGAATCACGTTAGGGAAAAGCCCCATCTGACAAGTGCCAAAGGAAGACACCGTGATTTCCACACCTGTTTGCTCCACAACAGGGGAAGACACAGGAGGCAATGGGCAAGGAATCTACCTGTTCCTTCACTAAAGTCTCCTCACTTCCTTCAGTCTGAGGCCCACAGACTCAATCTCAACTATGACACAATACATTTTAGACAGCAGTTCCATTCATACCAATAGTTCTCGATTACTCATAGAGCCCCATTATAAAAAGTGTTGGAACCAGAAATTTTTCCTAAGGAAAAAAAAAAATACAAAGAACTAAGAATTACACAGATACCTTCAGATACAGCACCACTTAATGATGTGGGCCCATTTGGACTCTCAGGTTATTTTGCCATAGTGCAAACATCATAGATTTCTTACAGAAATGAAGAGGACTATCATTGGGTGATACCATCTGATGATGTACTATGTACATATGGTCTGACTTCTTGACTGAAACGCCCTTTGATAGAGCAACATCATACAAAAACCTCATAGGATTCACAGCTCTCCCCTACTCAAGCAACCTTCTTAAGGAATACTCTTGTTTGAATGTAAATGAAAACGAGCTGATAGTTTTACCCTAGTGACAGTCTGTACAACTCTGAACTAAGCTGCCAGTTGAGCCATTCCTCATCTAGCCCAGCCTGGTGGTGGCAAAGCAAAAGATGTGTCTCCTGTCACTGTCCATCCTGGAGGCTACCAATATTTCTAGTGTTTGATGTTACTGCAGATGAAATTTGTCCTCAGGAATCACAGGGCTATATAATAACAATTAACATGTATCACACACTAAATACTTTCAGGTGTATTCAACCAATGTGAGCGGTGAATACCGCAGTCAAGTCCATCTTCCATGTGAAGAAACATCAAAAAAGGAAGTGTCAGTGTGAATCACGTCATTCTCAAAATATGAAAGGCTGTAATTCTCAGTACCCTTGGATGTACATTGGGCCATATTTCTGATCATACTTTAACGGAATGTGAATGGAAATCCTGCTCACCACTTCTCTTTGCTTACAAACATTCTGTGAGATGACTTCTGGCTTATTATACGCATACCAGCTATATGAATGTAGACAATCAACAGAGTGTCCAGGGCACAGTAGGCGTCACTCCATCAACGGGCAAGGATCCTCTGGCATTATCTAGATTAGGGTCACCCTGAAGAGGCCAGGAATACCTGAAGTGCATGTTTTGTGGTGTTAGAAATAAACGCACATTCAGCTTGTCAAGTCACTAAAATTGTAAGGTAATTTATTACAGAGTGCATTAGCAGCCCTGATGAAGATAATTATAATCATTTGAAAGAACAGGATTGAAACCCAGGGTTTTTTTTTTTTATTCCAAAACACTCAAGTTTGAATGCAATACACACTGCTTCCCATCTAAACCTTTGAAGAAATATAAAATAATTGATTAGTTGTTTGTGAACCATCATTCTTTAGAAGAGCTAAGAGAGAAATTTGTAAGTGGAATTTCTCAAATAGCAGGATACATTCATTTTCAGCCAATGTGACTTAAAAGTGATAAACAGAGATCATTTTGAGGGAGTTTGCCCAGCCCTTGTCTTAATCATGTGATGTACTAACTGTAACATCCTTCTCATAGTTACCTAGAAAACTACGAACAAAACAACTTGAAAGCTTGAAAAGAAATTACAATCATTTCTACACAATGGACCTCCAAACCTTTAGGATAAAAAGAGCTTTCTGTGGGAATTAAGATAATTACTGATGGAAGATTGGCAGAAATTGTTTCAGCAGCATGAGTGAAATCTGGAGCAGTGTTAATGAGAGCTGGGACATGGAAAGCGAGGAAGGAAATCTTGATAGTATGTAAGAGAAATAAGTGGCTATCACTTCAGATGGGATGCTATTAGATCCTGGATTCTTCCAGGGGTTTAAAAAAAAATGGCTTGAACCAAAAAAGAAAATGAAGTTAAAAAAAAAAAAAGAGGATCTGGACTTGAACTCTAGCCTGTATCCTGGGAAACCAAAAATGAACAGATGGTCATAAAAAATACAGAGATATACAAATATAGGGAAAAACAAAGAATTTTATGACTGTAAATGCAGATCAAGTTGGCTCTTCATACTGAGAGCTGTTAAAACAGAATGATGCAGGAATAGCAGTTGGCAGGGAGAAGGAGAGTAGAAAACCTCTTTGTTAGCTTACATCTAGTTCTAGATGACTAAATGACTTCTGATTTCCTCGTTAGATCTCTGAGACACATCGCTAGAATGATTTCTTTGTAAATCGGTGAAAAGGGGAAGGAAGCAGTGACACTACCATGTCTGCTTTGCTGAAGAGTTGAAGCATTTTGTGCCAACAGTGGGTTCTCACCTCACCTCACAGACCGAGCTCTGTGAGAAGACACCATGGAACTTGCAGCTCCCCCCTCTCTATCACACTCCCTTACAGTTCACCTCAGCAAGTGAAGCAACGGCTTCTCGCATTACTTATTACCACCCCCTCTTTCTTTTCAAAGAAGAATTGTTTGGGAAACTACAAGGTCAAAAGACCACAAATATTACCTACCAAGCTGTTTTTTCACTTTGATCCAGAGGGTTCATGCAATACCAATCAAATAAAAAAATAAGACTGCGGTGCTGTTGTTTTTGTTCATCTTGACAGGCTACATTTAAAATGTATATGGTAATGCATATAAATGTATTCTCCCTTTCTCTTCAGAACTGAAAAAGAACATGTATGCATCAATAATTTTTTTTTTTAAAAAAGCAAGCAGGACAACAGAAACATACGCAAGGGATGGAAGTGGAAATCCATGTCACCTTATACATTTGAATTGCTTAGCTTCACCAATAATCACAGTAAATCTAACTGAAAATGAAGTGAGTTAAATCCACACACTCTAATGGCCATCAGCCACCTTCAGCGAGACCAAACTAAGGGACTACCAGATCTTATGCTGGGATAGCTAAAGCTACGAGGTGAACGAATGTTCTCTCTTTGGATGTATCTTGTCTTAGGTATGTCTTTGCCTAAACAGAAAGCTGAGAACTAGAAAGACTGTGTGTAACAACAACCACAAAATGTTGTAATCAAACAGCGTTGTCTGCTATAGGCATTAGAGAGAGGAGAAACAATGAGTGTCACATATTGCCCATCCTTTTTAGAAAACCACTTGAGAAACCAGATTTCCAATTAGAAAATGCATCTGACTCCAAGAGGCAGAAGACATTTACATGGGACTATCCTGGATGTGACTCTGAGGGAAATGAGAGGAGAGAAAAAGAAGACGCACTGCTGCTGCATTGGGCTCTTTCTGTTTGGGCTTAAGAGGAGCTAAGTGTCAGGCTTACTGCCGAGTAAGACTAATTTCTATGAATTTCTAAATGGCTTAAACTCTTCCATTTCCTCAGACTTTTGAATAACATCATCAGTCCTAAATCATTGGATGTAGACTTAGGCTTTTTGCATATACATGAGTGGGCTCTGTGGGATATTTGGCTTTTAGATACTGTATGCTTCATTTGACAAATACTTGAAGCACAACAGCACTATAAATATATTATTCACGTGTGAAATATGATCTGGCTACAGCATCATGGAGTTGCAGATGGAACGGAATTAGAAGTTTAGAAAAATGGGCTTAGTCTAAAAGACATGCCCAGAATACAAGGAATTCTGTTCCTTTAGCTAACTGAGTAAACCAGGAATAACTCAATTTAGAAATTCAATTCCTAAAGTGGGTATTGTGATGAGATGAACTTTATAACCTAACAGGATTACCAAAACCAGCCCTGATTGTCAGGAAATATTTTCAACTCAGGTGATATAGGTTATGAGCAAGCAATCTGTTACAATCAAAAGATTCCTGGGATATTAAGGAATTAATCACTTTAGAGAAAGCAGAAATTACAAATAATGTTTAGGCCCATACATTCAAATATTAAGATTATCAGGTACAAAGACAGTCATAGGCATGGCATATACAGACATGAATGATGGAATTGCAAAGTCAAGCTTCCAGCAAGAAACTATCATAGGGAGTTCACATGTCACTTGCAATACCCACATCCCATATTGGAGCTCATGTATTCAAGATCTTAACTCTGCACTCAACTCCATCTTAGTGCTAATGTAAACCAAGTGAAACAACGGATGACACACAGGTAGTTTGGCCCCTGAAACTCACATGAGGATAGAGGTCAAAGTTTTTGGATCAGTAGGTTGCAACCCTGAGTACTGTGGGCATTAAAGCAGCTGATATTTACCTGTGTGTACTGTTTTTGTATGTGTGTCCATCCAACTGTCTATCTGTCTCACTCTTTCTACATTCCAAATAATGGAAGTTAAAATTTATCAGAATGAAAAAAAAAACACATAGGAAAATCTAAAAACACATATAAATACATATAAAACTCTTCAAGTAAAAAGCAAGCAAGCTAAACAGCAACTTTGCACACTAAAGAATTCCAATAAAATAAAATGTAGCATGTTGAGATAAGACTACAATCAGGAAATTCTTATTTATAATTTGCATAATGGAGTACAAATATATAGCACATATGTAGAAATCAGATCCCTGAAAAAATAAATTAAGGGCCCGGCGCAGTGGCGCAAGTGGTTAAAGGTCCTCGCCTAGCACGCCCGGGATCCCATATGGGCGCCGGTTCTAATCCCGGCAGCCCCGCTTCCCTTCCAGCTCCCTGCCTGTGGCCTGGGAAAGCAGTCGAGGACGGCCCAAAGCTTTGGGGCCCTGCACCCGCGTGGGAGACCCAGAAGAGGCTCCTGGCTTCGGATCGGCATAGTATCGGCCCGTTGCGCTCACTTGGGGAGTGAATCATCGGACGGAAGATCTTCCTCTCTGTCTCTCCTCTCTGTATATCCGCCTTTCCAATGAAAAAAAATAATAAAAATAAATCTTTAAAAAAAAATAAATTAAAAGATTATAACTATTCATAAATGGAAGGCATTCTTCAGCATTGGCAATAAGATACTCTTGCAGCACTCACAGTTAATCCCTGCAACTCAGCTACTGAAACATTGAGTGTTCTATGTCGTCACTCGTTATTGGAAACATCGAAATGGTAGGACTAGACTGAATTTCCAGCTCCTGGCTGCAACCCAGAACTGCCCCAGAAACTTTGGACATTAGAGGATTGGTCATGGTATGGTGAGGTTCTATTCTCTCATTTTCACCTATAAATATATATCATCATTAGTCTCTACTTCTTTCAAATAAGTAATTTTAAGAAGTTTGTGCTTTATGTAGTGAGCAAAAGGAATCAATTGAGGTTTTCAAAATTTGTAACAATAGATATGTTACAAGGAAAAAAAAATCACTCTGTTGTAAAAGACAAAACATAGGGACCAATCTTTTGGCACAAAGGATTAAGTCACCGCCTACATTGTTGGCATCTTACATGGTTGCCAGTTGGAATCACAACTGCTCTGCTTCTGATCAAGCTACCTGTTAATATTTCTGGGAAAGTAGCAGAAGATGACCCAAACTCCTAGACCCTGTAACAAAATGCGAGACCTGGATGGATGGAGTTTCAGGTTCCTGGCTCCTATCTAGCTCAGCCCATCCATTGTGGAGTAAACCAGTAAAGGGAAGATTTTTCTGTGTGTGTCTCCCTCTCTCTTTAACTATGCCTTTCAAACAAATAAATAAACATCTAAAAAAGATGAGACACTGATTATGACGAAGGAAGTTACTGCCAATGGTGGACTGGTTCAATGATGGTGTTCAGAAACCAATAGCAAATAAAATTATCAATTCTAACTTTCTCAATCCTTCCATCAATAATCTAGAATTTTGTCAACAAGTAGAGCTTGATCAATGGTTTTTTATTACTTGAAAGGCAGAATCTCTCTCTCACACACACAAATACACACACACACACAGAAAGAGAGAAAGAGAAAGAGTGAGAGACCTCCAGTCACTGATTCACTCCCCAGATAACTGTAACATCCAGAATTAAAACAGGATAAAGCTACAAATCCGGAACTTCATCTTGTTCCACAGGAGTGACAGGGGCCTCAGCACATGAACCGTCTTTTGCTGATTTTCCAGGCACATTAGCAGGTTGCTGCACAGAAAATGGAGCAGCCAACACTTGAGCTCACATTCTGATCCGGGATAATGGTGTTGCAATTTGAAGCTTAACATGCCATGTCCAATGTCACCTCCCCATTTATTATTACGAGATCTGATTTTAAAGACTGTACTAACAGAAAGATAATCTATGACTGCCAGCATAGAGCCCATTCTTAACACAGGGAATTAGATGAGATCAAATGAAGAAGGCTGCTTTATAGAGTGGGGTGGGCAGCTTGAACCACAGACCTGGGTCTTCTCACACTTCTGAAGGGTGCTGTCTGTAGAGTTGGTATTTTCTGAGGCTTCTGTTTCAATTCCTGAATGTCAGTTTTCTCCCTTTGTCTTCATACTATCTTTTCTCCATGCCTGAATGCATCCATATTTCCTCTTACAAGGATGTACAGGTGATAGGATTAGGGCTCACCAAGTGGCATCACCTCTTTAAAGAATCCATCCCAAATATTCTTGCATTCTGTGGCACTGGGAATTAACCCTTTAACAAATTAATTTCAGGGGACTGCAATTCATTAATAAAAGGTACACTTATCATTGTAGTTTATGTACTATCAAAGACAGTTCCAATAAGTTTGCAAAGTACAAAGACTATGGATTAGTTAGAACTGGGGTCAACATTCCAGGGTTCCTGTAGTAACAGAAGAACATATTTCCTATGTAATCCTAATTTCACGACTTTCTAATATCTGTGAATGAAAATTATCCACGCACTGGAAGTGAATGCCAATCAGAATGTCACAGATCAGGAAAAATAACATATGGATTTATCATGAGTTCTTCAGTTCTTCACTCTTAAACTGTTTGTACTAATCTCTACCCCAATCACAAAACCCACATTTCCCATCCTACAGGAATATTGTTTACACTGCTAACCACCTACTGCACGGTGTTTGTCCAGAGCCTCCAGGAACGGCTCTGATCGTTAGCATATTTTGTAAGTTCTCTAGGGAATTATGTTTTTTAATCTTTCCAGTAATGGTTATGAAATCTTTCCATGTCTGGTGCAGGGGCTCAACAGGCTGACTGACTTACAGTGCCAGTTATCTGAAATGGGTGCCGGTTTGTGTCCCAGCTGCTCCATTTTCCATTGAGCTCCTTTCTTACCGCCTGGAAAAGCAGCAGAGGGTAGCCCAAAGCTTTGGAACCCTGCACCCACCTGTGAGATTTGCAAGAAGCTTCTGGCTCCTGGCTTTGGATTGGCACAGCTTTGGCTGTTGCAGTCATTTGGGGATTGTACCAGCCAGAGAAGAGGGGGATATCTTGATCTCTGTCTCTCCTTCTCTCTGTAACTCTGACTTTCAAATAAACGTAAATAATTCTGTTTTTAAAAGAAATTTTGCCATAGATATCATATCAGGATATAGCTGATGACTGTCTCCTTTGAGAAGAAGGCGTAGCTCATGGGAGTTATTCTGTCCTAAATGTTAAAATGTTGACTGAACTGCGTTACTGTGTCTAAGTGTTTCACTCATTGCACACGTGTGCCACTCCTGAAACGGGGCTTATTCATGTTGAAATACTGAGTTCACTTCCTCCTCCAACAATTAATTTCTGCACTTTCTAAAATATTTATAAAATCTGTATCAGTTCTTGAGGTTATACATAATACAATATTTGCCCTAGAGAAACGTATATTCCAACTTGGATACATTTAAGAATGGGCTCAAAAACTGCAGGGAGGTATGTTCATTATTTATCAGAATTGGAAAGTTTTCTTTTCCTCAAAATAGCTTAAAGCAATTTACCCTCTCTTACTTGCTGAGGAGGCAGACAAACCATCCTGGATGATCAATTTCAAGTGACCTGTTTTTTTTTTTTAATCTACTTATGGGGGTAGACATCTGAACCAGCTATTAAAATATCCATGTCTCACAGTGGCGTGCTAGCCTGCATAGCTGTGTCCACTTCTGACTCTAGCCTCCTGCGCTTGCAGACACTAGGAGATGGTGATGTTAGCTAAACCAGTTGAGTCCCTGCTACTCAGGTGGAACACTTTGAGCTCTGAGCTTCTGGATTTGGCCCTAGTCCAGACCTGGCCATTCTGGAAAATAAGGAAATGAAACATAAGATGGGATCTTTCTTTCCCTCTCTTTCTCTGTCTCTCTCCTCTTTTCACAGTTATCTCTGTTTACGAAATATCTAAGCTTGTTGCTTGTTTTGTTTAGGAAGGCATAATTTTGTGGCAAGCAATTATCACAGCAAACAAGAAAAAAAAATCTGAGTTTCTTTTCTTTTTGATTTCCTGTCATGCTTCTATTTCTTCCTTTTCTTTTCTTTTTTCTCTTCTTTTCTCTTCCTTTCTTTTCTTTTTTCTTTTCTTGCCAGCAATTACTAAAATCCTTCCACTGAGTTTAAGAAGCAGAAATTTGAATGGTGACTTAATTGTGTGGTTGTAAAGTCCCCAAGCATCAAAACCTTGATCCCCTATCTTTGAGATGCACTTTGAGATGGAACTGACTTCTGACTGCAATGCTGCAGGAACATCTGCATGGAGTGAGATTACCTTGAAGGGGCCTTAGCATCTGTCTCCCCTGAGGGAATAAATGTGTTTTATCCACCTTGTAATCTTGACACACAGTCAGCATTATTAGCAGCCCATCCTACAAATGGGAAGTTAAAAATATCTAGTAAATTGTTCTCTGCCCTGTTTTAAATAGAAATTTGCTTCACTTTATTTAATTGGACTTTATTTTATCAATCACAATATAACCCGTTTGAGGAGAGCACGTTCATGTTTACAGCATGACTATGCCCTTCAGCACTTCAGAGTACCTCAAGAGCCACAAAGCTATTGAGACACGCATTTCAGATGCATGTACTTAGTCAAGAGGGAAGAGTATGCCCAAGGAATGAATGTACCACAGTTCATTTTCCACAGCATGCTTTAGACATCATGCATGCTTGCCTTCAGTTTTTAACTTTCAGTTTTATGAGGATTTCACATAAATTTCTGCTTAAATATGTAAATATGTGAGCAGTTTAAAATACCTGTTTGCATATACTATGAAAGTATCAATGTCTTAATCACAGATTCAAAAATCCCCCCCCCCTCCCAAATTACTTGAAGGATTATGAGGTCATCAAGAGAAGGAAAAAAGTGCACTCCAGCCAAAGGAGTGATTATACAAAGGTATGGATTCAAGAAAGCAGCAGTACTACCTGTGAGATGGGATAGATCATGACTTGAGCGTGGACTGAAACCAAGGAGATAACGTTGGGACTGGGCTGGACTAGGAAGTCAGTAGGGGAGATGGAAAACATGTTGACTGCTTCTTTGTAATGAGCATTCTCAGGACTCAGACTGGACAGCAGTGATTGTTGGAAGCCACCCCTAATTGATAGCTCAAAATAAATCTTTGCGATTCCCTTTCATTGAAGAATTTATGATTCTGAGTTTTTATTTAAAGGAAATTTTTGCAGATATATAGAGAGGAAGGGATTAACTGCCCAAATGCAGTAAACAGCCAGAGCTGGATGGGAACTCGTGCTGGGAGTCAAGAACTCAAGGTGATGCTCAGGGATCCTTGAGGATTGTCAGGGATCCAATTCCTTGGACAGTCACCACTGCCTCTTAGAACCTACACTGGCAGGAAAGCAAAATCAAGGGCCAGAATTGGACTCAAACCCGGTTCTGTACCCAAACGCAGGCCTCTTCATGGCTAGGCTGAACACACTCTTCTGAGCTTTTAAATATGCGTATTAGTAGTATTGCAACAAGTAAGATTGCATGTCAGAACTGCAATGAGAACTCAAATACTACTCTGTTCTGATCTGTGTTGAAATATGGGAGACATGTTAACATTGAAATATTAATTTGGGAACACTCCAAGTATTTAATTAATAGTTGGAGTCCTAAAAATAGCCATTTTTTGCAAGAAAGTCAAAATACAGATACTAGTAATTACTAGTAGTTACTGGAAAAATATATGTTTTGTGACCCTGTTTTCCTCACATTTTCCTGCTCACTGATTTTCCTGGTCACCGATATTGTACAGCCTTCTTTCATTTGTAGCTCACTCTCGCTATTGTCAGATCAATAGATATATTTTAAAACAGGTATATTTTAAAAGTACTACCCAGATGCTGCTACACATTAGACTAAACATTCATTTATTCATCGTAGAGTTGAACATCCATTGTACGACTTCCAGGTAAATAGGTAAAGCAAGATCTGTTTTTAAAAAGGGCATGGTGTTTTGGAGGAAATAGTTAAGTAATTGGACAATGGGAAAATTAAATTGCTAGGGTGGTCATTTACCGTAGTGGGTAAGATGTAGGCTGTTCACCTCCTACAATGGATTGCACAAGTTCAAGTCTCATTCTGCTTCCAATTGCAGTTGCGTTTATGTCATCCATATGGAAGACCCAGATTGAATTCCCAACTCCTAGCAATGGTGTGGCCCAGCCCTGATTGCTGCAAACATTTGGGAGCTTAATCACTATATGAGATACCTATATCTATATCTATATCTGTATCTATATCTATATCTTTATATCTAGATATCTAGATATACTATGCTATATATATCTATATACTATACTTAGATATAGAGATATAGATATAAACATAGATATAGGTCCCCAATAAATTAAAAGTACATTTTTACAATATTAGAATTTTATGAATATGCATTACATCTAGAGTTCTGTGGTGTGCTACAGTATAGTACAGCTATACAGTAGGGAAACTTTGGAACAATGACATAAGCTTTCAGCCAGAACTCGATATTGGTCATTTTTGCTCCCTTTGACTAAGATTCAATGCATCCTTGTTTTTGTGTTCTACCTTATCTTGCAAATTTGCTGTCCCATATGTTGGCTTCCATCAAAAACCATTTGTCTACGATAGAAGTGTTATTCTATGCTAGACCTGGGTCCAAGCAATGTCGTGGGAAGGGAGCACTGTGTAGAAGAAAGTGGAGCCTGTGTATAAGTTGAATAGAAACAATAGGGAAGAAAAGAGTATACACTTAAAATAAAAGTTTAGGAATTTTACCAGAGTCAATATCTTGAGTATAATGTTTCTCTAAATATTTCTGGAATGCAAAAGCTAGAATAATCTGAGAAACTAATCAATTTAATCTGGGAAATGAATCAACTTTTAAAACGAGTCACAATAAATTAGTGGGACCTTGATCACTACTGAACAGGTTAATATCATTTGTTTTGTTTTCTTTGTTTGCTTAAGATTTATTTGCTTTTATTTGAAAAGCAGGCTTACAAAGGGAAGGAGAGAGAGAAAGATCTTCTGTCCACTTGTTCACTTCCCAAAAGATCTTGATGGTCACCGCTAAATGAATCTGCTGCCAGGAACCCCCTTGGGGTTTCTAATGTGAGGGCAGGGTCCCAAGGCTTTGGGCCATCCTTCACTGCTTTCCCAGGCCACATTGAGGGCGCTAGATGGGAAGTGGACCAGCTGCAAGATAAACTTGCAGATAGAGGATTGGCTAATTGAGCCACCGTACTGGACCCCAAGTAATCTTTCCTGTAAAATACAGAAAGGTGACAAATTGTACCCATTCTGGTTAAATGTTTACAATCCATCAGTTTGGTACTGTATCTTCTACTCCAACACATCAAATTTCCGTTGACTAATGTCAGACTCTCTTAGTCCTCGCTTTGAGAAATGAAATCATTTTTCTAATTTTTTGCTGTGTTCCAAAAGGGCTTATGGAATGACAGCAATTAATGCAGCTGTCAGGCCTTTTAAAATGTTAATTGGTGCACAAGGAAGCTAAAAGAACTTTGTAATATGGGTCTAAACTCAAAGAAAAAAAGATTTAAAAATATGTTTGAGGCAAAAAGTAAAAATAAATAAATGAAAAAATATTCCAAGACAAAGCTTTATTTCTAAATGTTGTGGAAATTATAAAACAGCTTATAAAATGAGGATGTCATATGTGCACTACAAGATTATATTAATCATGAGTTAAACAACAGGCAAAAATAAGAAACTAAAAAACTCATACTATATGGAAATAAAACATACAAGCAAATAAGCCATTATGTGGTTCTGTTAATAACAAAATGGGCATAAACACAGGATTTCTCATCTAGCAAATATGCTATGTTAATAGTAATTATCAATGTACAACTTATATGTAACTATGAAATAAATGATAATTAACATATAAATGTTGCCGCCAGTTCTTTAGATCATGAAGTATGTAAAATAACTGTAATAACTTCGATGGGTATCTTGTTTTAAATAATTTATTTTTATTGGAATGTCAGATTTACAGAGAGGAGAGTCAGAGAGAAAGAGATTCACTCCACTAGTTCACTTCCCATGTGACTGCAATGACGTAAGCTGAGCTGATGCGAAGCCAGGAACCAGGAGCTTCTTCCAGGTCTCACAGGTGAGTTCAGGATCGCAAACCTTCAGCCATCTTTTGCTGCCTTCCCAGGGCATAAGCAGGGAGTTGGACTGGAAATGAAACAGCTATAACACGAACCAGGGCCCATATGGGATCCCAGGGCTTGGAGGTAGAGGATTAGCCAACTGAGCCATGACACTGGGCCCGGCATTGAAAATTTTTAGATCACCTTTTTCATGGAGAAATCAGGCGAAATTCATCTGGCATAACTATCTACCCTGACTGTATTTCTTAGGAAGATTGTTTTATGTGATGAAAAATATATAATTACATGTCTATTATACTTTTTAAAAAATATTTACTTATTTGTTTATTCATCTTAAAAGTTACAGTGAGAGGTGGCAGAGAAGGGAGAAAGAGAAAGATGGCCGCAATGGCTGGGCAAGGTCTGAACAAAGCAAGCAGTTATGAGATTCTCCCAAATACCCCACATGGATGCAGGAACCCAACTTCTGCTGCTTTCCCAAGGTTGCTAATGAGGAGCTGGGTCAAACCTAGAGAAACAGGGTTCTGAACCAGCGCCCATATGGCGTGCGCACATTGCAGGTGGTGTGTAAGTCCATTAGCCCACAATGCCAGCCCCTGTCTCATTTCTTTAAACAGTGCTAAAAGTTTACTTTGCGTGAAATCACATGTCATACTGCTTGATTTGTTGGATGAGATGCTCTTCATTTCTGCTGAAGTCCCCCTATCCCTACATAACTCAACCAACCAACACCCGCACTTAAAAAAAAAAAAGGATTTGGAATTGACTATTTAAAATAATGTATTAAAAACATTTTTTTTTAAGTTGTGGCATTTAGCTGGAATCTGGAAGACAGGAGTTAACGATCTTCCCACACTAGATTCAGGAATCTCTCCCGGAAGGGCCGTAGAGCTCAGCCAAATCCTGGCTGCGTGATTTCCCAGTGGTCAGAGCATTCCACTGGCTTCTCCGAGAATCAATGCACCATTGCTATGACTTACTTTTCACCTTTATTAATCTGTCCCACAAGGAAGGGCAGAGTTAGGCTGAAGAAACTTATTAGATTTATTGGTCAGAATTAAATTATTCTTTCAGATTTTTAAAGAGCCCCTAGTATTTTATGATCCATAATGACCGCAGAAGCTTTGCCCAAAGCTAAGCAGAGTCCAAATTCAATTTTAAAGAAGTGTTAATTAGTCATCTGAGTAAAAAGGGAAAGAAGGCACTCTACTCTGAAGGCTTCTGGGAAACGCAGAGGTTATTCTTAGACTTCTAAGAGCCTTTTGTCTAGTATGACCATGGGTACAAGTAGCTTCTCTCGTTGCTCAACTGAGTTGTAAAACAAAACAGCAAGTTAATGCTGTCCTGTTGCTGGACACTTGGAATATCACTCCATCAACAGCTCATGTCTTCTCACAATTGTTTTTGAACAACACAAAAAATTGCATGGAAATCTGCCAAACAGATCTGCTTACAATATTATCATCCATCCGGAAAGTTGCTAAAAGGTCGGTATCTCAAATCAACTTAAGTATCAAGCAACATGATTAATAATTCCAGAAATATGCCAGACATTTTTAACAGAATTGCCTATCATCCCTCAACTATTAATTTTTCCTTTTTTGCCCAAATCTCTTTATATTAGACTTTGATTAATTAACATAGAAGTCGTTTTTAAGCAAAACCGTATATTTGTGTGAAAGATGTTTTATTAAAATGAACATGCTAAATTCTAAGTATAAAATCTAATAAATTTTCTCAAATTAATGAAAATGATATATTCAAGACAAAGATTTGAAAGCAGTAGTCCTTGCCCTTACTTCTATTTCCCTAAGCCCCTTAAGATGATCATGGTCTCACTTCAATTTTCCTGGCCTCATATCACCTGATTTTGAATTTTGTACACATCTAATAATATGAAATAGGCTCTATTTTGTCTTGAGTGTGTTGTTTGTTTTGGGTTTTACACGCTATACCTTTTTTTAAAGATTTATTTATTTTTATTGGAAAGTCAACTATACAGAAAGGAGGAGAGACAGAGAGGAAGATCTTCCATCCACTGTTTCACTCGCCAAGCGGCTACAACGGCTGGAGCTGAGCCAATCCAAAGCCAGGAACCCAGAACCTCTTCCTGGCTTCCCACACAGGTGCAGGGTCCCAAGGCTTTCGGCCTTCTTCAACCACTTTCCCAGGCCACAAGCAGGGACCTGGGTGGGAAATGGGACCTCAGGAATTAGAATTAGAACTGGCGCCCCCTATAGGATCCTGGCATGTGCAAGGTGAAGACTTCAGTTGCTAGGCTACCAGGCTGGGCCCTTTTAATATTCATTTGTGTTCAAACACCTAGTGGTAGTATGTTTATTCTCATTGTTACATAATATTCCAACATATAAGTACACAATAATGTTATTTAAGCATTCTAAGCTATTGACTTCTTACCCATTTGAAAGGATTACAAATAGCATGATTATGAATAGCATAACAAGTTTTTTTAAATATGCATGTGTTTATGAAGGGCTATACTTAATAGAATTACAAGTTACAATGTTGTGTAGACTTAGTTTTAATGAACACTAAAATCTTCCAAAAGTCTTAATATCAATTTATAGGGCAAGCATCATATTTGTTATATATAATTTAGCATTTACTTTATTTTCTACAACGAGCAACGTATGTGGATGTAGATTTATTTGATTCCTTTTTGCTTTGTTGTTGTTTGTTCTTCTTTATTCCCTTTTAATTTTTTAATTAATAAATTCTCCCACTGTTACATCTTGTAAATTATACATAGTCAGGATTCTGGAACTCCAGGCAAGCTTTTCCCTTGATTGGTAGGGAACTGACTAGTAGAAACACCATGCACAGCCTCCCAGGTGCACATCAGTGGGGAACTAGAATTGAAAATAGAATTGTCCTTCAAACTCAGGCACTGTGATGGGAGTGGCCTTTACAAGCTGTGACTTACTTGTGGCACAAAATGCCTGTTTCCCTCCCCCCACCGTGATGTTTTAATTACAAATATTTTTTGTGACTTCCTCATGAGCAGTATAGTTCATTTATATGCTTTGTTATTTTTGATTGATAAGGAATTTTCTGTGCTTTACTTGGTATTCTTAACTTACTTTATTAATTCTTCCACTATACCTAATATGATTTTTAAAACATCCATGTATTTTTTTTTCTATTTAAAATACAGGGAGAGGCAGAATGAAAGAGAGAGAGAGAGATGCTAGTTTGTTACCTAAGTGTCTGCAGCAGCTGAGGCTGGGTCATGCTGACGTCAGGAGCCTGGAACTTGGGTAGCAGAGACTCAGCTACTTCCTTTACCACCTGCTGCCTCCCAAGGTACACTTGTAAAGGAAGCTGGGATCAGGAGCTGAGACTCCAATCCAGGTTCAGAATATTGGTATCCCAGAAAATATTTCTGACTACCCAGAAAACATTCACACCCAATCTTCTTTTAAATTTATGTTTTTCATTTTTTTTAAATTTCACTTATAGTATTTATCAGAGCTACGATGTCTGCTGGATTTGTTTTTCTTGCATACATCATATATCTTGGGCAAATCATCATCTCATTGTGCACTGGCTTAAACTTTTATTTAGTTAAAGTCACCATATAGATCCAGTAACAAGAACATGTATAAATTGCTTTCTGTTGTCTGCATTTTTCTCCTGACACAGCTGAGCAATTTTTGAGTCAATGCCAGATGTTGAGTAAGAAAATTTTGCAGAGGTTATTAAGTGATGATGCATTTCTCAAGATGGACTACTTTATCCACTTTCGGAAAGTTGGAGTGGAGGGCATACCATCCAAATTTCTTATGGGTCTAGTTGATTTGAAGCAAATTTTAGATTTTAAATTGTTTCCTCTTAAAAAGAATTCTGAATCAATAGCTTTCCCCTTTTGAAGTTTCCTGAATGAAACCCTGGGCTTTAGGAAGATTCTGTCTCCTTATTTTCCTGAGTCGTCCTATTTATTTCTGGAACTATTGAATGGTGACAAGTGGATAGAATCTTCGGCAATTCGGTAATTTGTAAAGCATCCTTTGGAGAAGTTTCTTCCTGCCCCATTTTCTTGCTGCTTCGGAGGCAGTTTAAGATGATACCAAGTAACAGAAATTCAATAATCCGTGTTTTTACAATTCCTGAATTTAAATCTCTAGTCATAGTCCCTCTCTTAAATTCTAAACCTAAATAAAGACGATTGTGTTCATATGAATATTGTGTGTGAAAGTAAGACTTTCTCATAGGCAAAATGAAATTCAAGTTCTTCATTCAATGATACTCTTCTTCTCCTGGGTTCTATACTTTAGAATATTTAACAGGTTTCACAAAAGCAATATACTGCGTGCCTAGTTGTGTAGCCAAATGACACATTTGATATCATATATTTGCCACAGCGTATTCCTGGTACTTCTGCTTTGTTGTACTGTTTGAAGCTCTCGTTTGATTTTTTTTTTTTTTGCACTCATCCCAGAACTACGTTTTTCAGATGTACGTCTGTATAATCACGTTCTCCTTCACAACCCTTCACTGCCCTGTAATTCTTTCTTGGAAAGAAAGAGTTTAAAATTCTAAACATTTCTACTTTAGAAACCCAGTGGTAATCCCTCCTGCTTTTTCTATTGTCTCATTTTTCCAGCCTCTGAACTCTGCATCATTCATAGTAAACCTCACTGATTCTCAGGGATGCTGTAAAGGCACTTCGTTTCCTCATGCTACCATAGTCCTCCGAAAGGATGTTTCTTTCCTTTTGTTTCTTCATTAGCAAAATTTCTTTGGCTCTCTGTGATGCCTCTTTTTATTACTGTTCTTCCAGCGAATTAGCCCATAATTTCCTTTGAATACACTTTTTGAATATCCCTATGAATCTGGTATTAAAGTCATTATTTGCTGTTGCTTAGCTATAAAGGCATTAATAATAATAAATTCATTTCAATACTTCAAAAATCTAGCAGAGTAGATAGGCCACACATGAAAAACATATGTGTTGGATCTAGACAAGTTTAATAAATCACAAAAGGTCTTAATCTGTGTCTTATATTTGAGTTGAGGTATTGTCAGGCAGTTGGCTCAAGTTCAGCATCTAGTGAATACACAAATCTCAAATAGTTTGAAGGTTACTACACTGTAAAAGTCTCAAGTTTCATCAGATTCTTACCATTGATGAGTTGCACCTTGCTTTAATTGTAAAGAGAAATTGAAGAAAGACAAACGTATTAATGAATGAAATAATCTCTGGAGCAAAAAGCAATCTAGAAAGAAACATTGCTCATATTACTATTCATAGCAAGAGTTGTTTTAACTATGCGTATGAGAACTAAAGCCACACAAATTATTAAGGCTATTACTAAAAGTATTTTAAAATATAAGATTTATTTACAGTGTTTTTATAGTAGACATGTCCATTTTTAAATTATTTTTCACTAGAGCTAAACATGAAGTTGAAATTTTTCAGCTCTAAATAAACAAGACATCTAGCACCATTAAATGTGATGCTGGGGGATTTCACAAGTGAGTTTGTTTAAACATTCAAATGTATTTTTCTCTTTTTAGGAGCATGGGGCTTCTATCACTAGGAAACTTTCTGGTGGAATATAAGTTCAAAATCTGGATTTATCACAATTAAGTACGTATTATTCTCTACCAACATTTTCCTCTTTGCCTTCCTTCATTTTTTGATGTGTCTACTCTTTTTTTGAACATGCATTTCCATGAAGATATTTTTAATCATTTTTTGTGATTATTCCTCACATAATTTGATTTTATTTCCCCATTGCATCTAATAAAATTTCAGCTACTTTCAAATTCTAACAATAATTATTTTCTTAGTAATCTGCCTCAAAGACATCAGGCTTGCCACTGAACCTTGGTATCCTCTACCTACTTGTAAGAGATTTGTTATCAGGCAAATAGTGGCTTCATACTCGGATCTCTTCTTCCCAAGCATACTTTATGCAATACAAAGCTGAGCTAATATTTGATGTTTTCTTTGCATATGTGCACATGTATCACAAAATTTAAGTAAACACCATAGGCATCCAATAAGCATCAGATATATTTTTTTAAGCTTTATTTATTTATTGGAAAGTCAGATATACAGAGAGGAGGAGAGACAGAGAGGACGATCTTCCACCTGATGATTCACTCCCCAAGTGAGCGCAACAGCCGATGCTATGCCGATTCAAAGCCAGGATCCAGGAATTTCTTCCAGGTATCCCACAAGGGTGCAGGGTCCCAAAGCTTTGGGCCGTCCTCCACTGCTTTCCCAGGCCACAAGCAGGGAGCTGGATGGGAAGTGGAGCTGCCGGGATTAAAACCGGCGCCCATATGGGATCCCAGGTACATTCAAGGAGAGGACTTTTGCCACTAGGCCACGCCACCAGACCCAGCATCAGATATTTTTATATCCTCCAGAAATAAGTAATTGAATTTCAGATGTTGCTAATGTTAGACCCATGCTTTGAAGACAGATGAGTGTTTTCTGTTAATTGAAATGTTTTTGTTGTGTTTTCTGAACAACTTTCATAGTCTATGTATGTTTAAGATATCCTTTGCTTATAATCATGTCTTTAGATTTGGACTAACCAGTTTCAAATAAATATTTTGGGTTACTTACTAAAATCAACATGGCTGTAATGCATGCACTGTCCCTCTGTTCACACTTGCCTGTTGTCATTGTTGCTGCTTTTGCTTTGAACTTGTTATGGTTCATTTATCTCAAACAGAACTTCTGATTTCTCAGGAGCTTGTGCTTATTTCTACTTCATGTTTTCCCTCTCTGTTTGTTGCATTTCTGTGTATGGAAGGAGAAATGACCTGGCAATTCATTTCAAAAGAAGAAAATGCTAAAAATGCTGGAGGGAAAAGTCAAAGTAGTATAATTTGTCAAAGAGATGAGAACAACTTACTGTAAGTTTTATTCATCATATATAACAGAATACTTGATATTGGGTAACTTACAAATTAAAGAAGTTTATTGTAACTCATAGTGTAGGGGGTTGGAAAACCTAAGATCAGGGGGCAACACCTGCTAAGCAACTCACCCTGCTTCACCTCATGGCAAAAAGCAGAAAGGCAAGAGTTGTACATGGAAAAAAAAAGAGAGTATGAACCAAGGAAACCAAATTTGCTTTATAATAATCCATGCTTGCAGTCACTGATCCAGTTCTATTAAAGCACGAAAAACTAATTTGTCTGAGATACAGTCTTGGTTTTCTATATCCAATCCCTTTGAAACAGATACAGTGTAGGTTAATGATGAGTTTTTCTCAAGAAAAAAAAATGTATCCGCTGAGAATGAAGTAAAAATTGATATCAAGTTAACTGCCACAAGATTGGTCATGCAGAATATACTTCTATTTAAAGATTCTAAGCTAGTAAGGCATCAGTATTAGAATGTTTAAATAATAAAGATTTAAAAGAACTAGAAAACATCACTCATTTATTAAATAATCACGATGGAAGATTTTTCTCTATCTTAATTCTATAAGTGTTCTTGATCAACTTTATTTTTTTATGTTACCATAGAGGCCTGAGAGTAGAATCTTCAGGAAGAAAGTTGATTTACTTACAGTTCTGGAGACTCGTAGTGCAATTCCAGGTGACCCCGTTGGTTGGCCACCTGAAGAGGGTGGTGGATGATAGGGCTATAGTGGAAGGATCACATGGGGAGCAAGCGATAAGGAAAGACAGAAAACATACCTGACCCGAGACTCCCTTCCAAGTCAAGCGCCTAGTGACCTAAGGTGTTGTACCAGGCTCACTTTGCAAACACCATAATTGGCTCAAACCTCACTCTTAATAATTCAAGTTTGATGATCAATCCATTCATCATTTAAACAACCCATATGAGTCTGGAGACCAAAATTCTGTTCAGTCCACACATGAGGCACATCATTTTACCACTCTCTCTATTTGAACACATTCTTGGACTCATTCTGGAAAAGCGACATCTCTTGGAATTTTTGCATTAAAGGTTAAGAAAGAAAAAATAGGATTGAGGCTGGACAAAAGGTGCAATTGGGAAAGAGAGGAACTCAGAGGAGAGGTGAGAGGAGCTTTACAGGAATAACTCTGTTCAAACTTCAGGAAACTGAAGGAGAAAGGCAACACCAATCACACAGAAACTGGAGCTCTTGGTGTGAGAAACCAGCAAAGCTACTGTCCATGCTCTTCTCAATGAACGTACAGAGTCAGGAATCCCAGGTCTCTCAAAAATTACAGGTGTTGAACTGAAAATAGGAGACAAGTTTAATGTTGATGTAGTCTATTTATCCTTTTTATTTCCACCTCTTATTCAGTGAAACAAAGGTTGCAAATTTCATTTCAATAAGAAATAATATTTTGTTGAGAACGCAGTCAAAAGAAATAAAACAATGAGATCAAACAATGCATTTGAGGAATTATTACTACAAGATTGTAGAGCCTACATATTCAAGAATATTTATTATTAAAAAAAAACCTTTAGCTGCATATTAAATTTATTTTTTTAAAGACTATTTAAAAGGTTGAGTTTCACAGACAGAAACACACACATAAAGAGAGAGGGAGAGAGAGAGAGAGCATGCAGGAGAGAGATTCAATTTCCTGATTTTCTCAAATGGTCACAGTAGCCAATACTGAGCCAGGCTAAAGACAAGGACCTGGAACTCCATCCAGGTCTTCCACTTGGGTGGGAGTGGCCTAAGCACTTGGACTGTCTTCTGCTGCTCCCAGGAGCATTAGCAGGGAGCTTCATCGGAAGTGGGCACCTGGGGCTACAACCATATTTGTAAGACATGTTGGTATCCCAGGCAATGACCTAACCTGGTGAACCACAATGCAGGCCCCTCTGTAAATGCATAATCCAATACTGTTAGGTATAAAATAAAATATGCCATATTTGTATATTCCTGAATCACCTCATTTATTTATTTTGATGCATAAATATGCAGATTTTTTTCCTTTGTTGTCTACATTTTCCCAACATCTTTTGCACTTCAAGAATTAAAGTGGAGGAAAGGTGTGTCTAGTTACCTCACTGACTGATCATAATATATAAATAGAATGTTATAACTGTAATTTGATGTTAGAATCTTAAGAGATCTTATTATACATTCCTGTGAACACGTTACTTTAAATTTGAACAAGGGTTTCAGGGAAATTAACAAATAAGGGCATTTGCTTTCTCTAAATAAATGATCCAAGACATTTATGCAAAGGGTTGGTCTCATTCTTAATTTAACAAGCAGTCTCCTATCTCAAGAGCAATGAAATTTTAAGGGGACTGAGAATAGCTGTATGGCCTCACTCTGGCTGTTGCACACTTACGGGTTTTCTCCTTATGGTGTTTATAAATGTTTCTTAGAACTTCCCCCCACCCCAGCCCAGCATCAAATCTCTATCAATCATGCGAGGTATTCTAAGACAGGAAATAGTTATTAAGAAGCAACCAAGTGATTCCTTTCATATTCCTAAGAAATTCTCCTGAACTTGGTCAGATGATCAGAGCAGAAACAGGCAAATACAAATGCATGGAAGTATGGAACTCATATTCATGTGCACACATGTGGACAAGAACTAAAGTTTCAAAACCTTAGAAAATAAGAACTAAAATTTTCAAAACCTTAGAAAATCAAACCTTCTAAAAGGGTCCAGGAATATAACCGAAACTATGTTCTTGCACATTGAAGGGAAATATTTTAGGGTCCCATGCTCTGGAATAAACATGTTGAGATGCAGTCAGAGTAATATGGTAAACATTCATTTCAAACTTTCCAAAACAAGGGCAACTCTTGGCACAGGAAGCTAGCAGTCCTGGGAACTGATCCTACAATTTTAGATGAAGCTACATCCTGGCAAACAGGCAAATAAGGCGAGAATCTGAAATGTTTAACCAAGCTTCCCAGCTTGCCTGGAACTATTATGGTTTCAGCACTCACAGTTTGACATCTCAAGCTAATTCTCGTTGGAAAGCAAAAGTCCCAGTGTTGAGCAATCAGTGCAGACAAAAAAAAAAAAAAAATGGACATTGCAAAAGCTGAGTTTGAAAACAGAACTACTTTGAGTGTTGAGTAGGGAACGTTGGTCTCCTGCATTGTTGCTGGCACTCTTTTTGCCTCTAAGATTTTGGCAACCATGGTTGTTTGTCACAGCACATCTTCCTTCCATCACTCTAGATTTATGTGGCCTAAGCACACAACTTAAGTACATTCTAATTATGAGCTTTAACAGGCTATCTCAGACTTACACTGGGAACACACTGCTATGATTTTTATTTAAAAAAAAAAGCAGTTTGAATTTATGTAATAAAACTTTTGTCCTGTTTTTCAAGTGATCAGATCACAAAACATAATAATGATATCAATGCCAATACTAATATGATCCAGGTATCCCCCTCCCAAGATGAGGCCTAAATAGCCATGTTAATGTAACAAATGATATGTGGAAAAGTTAGGAAAGAAAAGAACAAAAATAGAGCATCCTGCACAATGTGCCAAAATGATTTTATACTGGGAAAGGTGAAAGCACATATGGAAACTAAATATTACAGCAAGTTAAGGTAGGAGAGAAAAGTATATTAAATCAATAAATTTTTCATCTTCCCAAGAAGCACCAATGCTTATTTGAAAAACAGTAGGCAAGAAAGTAGCTTGGGCATACCACAGGGACGTCATACATTTTCCTATCATTCTCTCTACTGCTCCATGAAATCAAGATGATTTCAAATATTGATTCAGGTATTGCAACAAAAATGTAGACAAACAAGTGGAAAGTTTGATAGCATTTTTAGAATGTGTTAATTTTTTATAGTGCAGAGTTGATTTAGTCAGTTCTTACAAGTGTTCATTCTTTTATACTATTGCTTTGAATAATCAGGTTGAGATGTTGAATAACAACAACAAAACAGTTCTCTGTAGCTCTTGAGTAATCTTATTTGCAAAGTCAAGTATCAAAAATTCTTGTAGACTTGTATGAAAACTTTAGTAAAATTCAAGGAGCATAAAACAAGATTGTTGATGTCTTGTTCATCTATAAGCGTATTTGAGAGTCAGGGAAAATATAGATTATGGGAGATGGGATTGGAAATGATGGTAACTTTTTACTATCCTGGATACTTTGTGCATGATATCACCATAAGGAAGTATGATTTTTTATTTGTAATCATTTGCTTTCATACTGAATTTTTGGGTCACATTTTAGCTTCTAAAAATATGCAGAGTCAGTAAATTTTGTCTTATGAAAATGAAAGAATGCAACCATACAGGTGTGTATATCAAAAAATGGTAGCCATCATTGCCAGCCCTGAAAATAAGTTAAAACTTTGAATTTCCATTAAATTATATTTTTATGATACAGGGTGAGAAGAGTGACCTCTAATTTGGAAATATACTGGGAATATAAAAGAATCAAAGAAGTACCATAAAGCATAATTTTTCTTTTTCTTTTTTTTTTTTACCAATTCTATTGGATGAGACTTAAAGTAGTCCTGCAAAATCTAAATAAAGATGCAAAGATTGCTTTTGATTTGTGTTGTTTGTTGAAGTTGATATACAGTCTTGTTCAACAACAAAATAGCATTTTGTTTTTGCTGCTGTTGTTAAGAGAATTTATATTACACAAGTTCCCAAAAGCCATTACTTAAAAAAGATAATTTAATTTAATTAATAGGACTGTCTCAGTTTCTCCACTGAAATTTTCTAGCTTCTCTGAAATCCAACTTTGATTTCAAGCATTTAAATTACCTATTTGCTTTAAAAATTATTTTTCCTGAGATATAAGTCTCTTATCATAATATGTAATATGTTTTTGAAATTGTGGCCTTTTAGATAAAAGATCATTGATGGTGAATTGAAACGTAGAGGACTTAGTTGACAACCACAGGACTTCCAAAGCAAATCTGCCAATAAAATGTAAATTCATAGTCTTGGAAAGTTATAAAATAATCTCTACTCATTTAAGAACCTACTCTGTTTGGCCCGGTGCAATGTCCTAGTGGCTCAATCGTTGCCTTGCAAGTACTAGGAACACATATGAGCTCTGGTTCATGTCCCAGCTGTTCCACTTCCCGTTCAGCTTCCTGATTGTGGACTGGGAAAGCAACAGGGAATGGCCCAAAGCCTTGGAACCCTGCTCCCACCTGGAAGACCTGGAAGAAGCTCTTGGCTCCTAGCTCAGCTCTGGCCACTTAGACAGTGAACCACTAGACAAAAGATCCTTCTATCTCTGTAAATACACTTTTCCAATAAACAAATAATTTTGTAAAAACCTGCTGTGGCCAGGAGATCAAATTTGAAATTTTTCATGCTCCAGAAATTATGTTGACAAAACAGTGGGATTGATGAGGTCACACCGGTTTGATACCAGGAAGAAGTATGAACTGGCCTTAATAAAAGCAAAGCTAACCCTCTTTCTCTCACATCCTTTCTTGCTTCCTTTTTTAAGTCTTCCTTTCAAATAGTCTTTGAAAAAGCAGAACTGCAGGTCAAAATGGATTGTGTACTACACACTTGACTTTATTGATGTTTACTGCTATGTAAGAGTTATCAGGAAAAAACAAGAAAAATAAAAATATTTATGGCATGAAAAGACACAGATTGTTTTTGTAAATTAAATATTGGAACCTCTTTCAATAATGGCACTTAACGTATGTTCTCCTGTGAATTCTCATATATATTGAAAAACACAAAAATATAATCTATCAATGTATATAACCAAAAAGCCTTACAAAAAGTTAGCAATTTTAGGGAAGGCGAATATAAACATTAAAGAATGCTTTCCTTCACATACACCACTTAATGAATCCTACTTATTCTATTGATTGGTATTGCTGGCAAGTTCTTTTTGACGCTTAGAGGAAATCATCTAGGTAACAGAAAAGTAAACAATGCAGAAAATATGAATTTTATATGAATACATATTTACATTCCTTTTTCATAAGGTTATAACATGTATGAGTATAGTTTCGTTACATATTATTTTACTTTCTTGATCAGTATGGCTATATGTCAGGTGGACTTCCTGAAATTTTGGTTACCCTGGTTGATATAGAAATAGTACTTGGGTTTGGAGCAGAATTAGCCTATCTTTTTGCCTTTTGTAATGCTAACAAACAACTCCAAAAAATACTGGTGTTTTAGAAATCGAAGTTTCATTTTGTGCTTGCCTCCTTCCTTACACTTTGGCTGCATTCTACTGTTAACCTGTCTTTATTCAGAAAGGAGGCTGAAGGAAGAGCCCTTCTCTGGCTTTTGCTGTTCTGAAGAAAGAAAATACGGCTTTACTCAGATGATTCGCATAACTTATAGACCAGCTGAGAAATCGCTGCAATGCACTCAGGGTAATCTTCATATGACGTGCAGGTAAGAGTGCTTACAGAAACTATGCCATTCTAAAGCTTCTCTCAGGAACCCATTTTTACTTCTCTCCTGTCCACTTCCATCACATGAATTATTCTGTATCCCCTGACTGTAATGAAATAACCAAGCTGGGTGCTTGACAAATATATCTGGATCACAATTTAGGAGGCCGCAAGTCCAAACAGCTTTAGCCCTGCCAAGAGACCCCTCAGCTGTGTCATATCATGGCAGATGCCTCAAAATGAGTGTAGGTATGAAAGATTGTAAACTCAGATTAATCAGATGAGCCCATAATATTCTCTCATTTGGCCTCACTAGTTAAAGATCCCATCACCTCTTAATATTGCTACAATAGAAACCAGACTTCTAACACAAGCTCATTGGAGGACAAATTGCTACATATCTGTACCTTCTAACTGTGTAACGGAGGGGAGCATACCAGCAGGCCAATATTCCTTGCAGTATGTATTTCTACTCACAAATAAAGGGGGACTCCTAGAGAAACAGTTTAGAGATGCACCTTGACATATGATGCTGGATTTCCTGCCTTTGAGTATACTTATAATGCCACAGTGCACGTGGGTAGCAGAATATTGAACTTGTAGCTGTTGCTGGAGGACTATGCTAATGTAATAATATGAGAAGGAGGAATGTGGCAGGGAGAGGGAGGAGGGGATGGGGGAATCCCTATACCTACAGAACCATATGGAAAGTAATTTAAAAATGAAATAACAAGTGCTTGTATTCAGTAAATTCAAAAATTCTCAACTAAAGATAACAGCTCTGCAGATAACAACAATATAGAAAACAGACATTTAAGTCCACGGTCGTAATAATAATGGATGAGCACAAAACCATTCCCATAGACACCAAAATAAAACCCACTTACATTAATTAAGGATACTATGCAATCATTATGAGTGTCTTCTGTTATTTCCTAATACAATAAAACCTGAAACAACATTTTAAAGAAGTATTGGAGGGACAAAACTCAAATGATAGGCTATACAAAATAAATAGATGAAAATCAATAGTTTCTTGTATCCTCACAGAAGATATAATGGGTCAGTAATATTCCATTTGCACAAGCATCATAGACCCCAAAGAGAGAATGGGCTTTAAATGTGTTGTTGAATGAGATTGAATTTGGATCCTAACTCTGCCACTTACTGTGAGTCTCTTATCAAATTGTTTGGCTAGGTTTCACTTTCTCTCAGTTGTAAGGTATTAATCACAACAGTCCTTCTTTTATAAAACTATTTTACAGAATAAATAATAGCTCATGGTTTTAGAGAGTTTGCTGCATGTCTGCAGCAATCCTCAGGCTTTTGCGTGTGCTAGTTCGGTTCGTCATCACCATGACTTCAGGAGGCAGACACACTGGCTCAGTCCACGCTGTTGCACGTGCATTTTCCCCATGTGCATGTCATTCTGCCTGAAACCCTCTGACCTGGCCTTCCCCTCTGGTTACACTACTGTCCCCTGAATCTCCCCCCTCCCACTGTCTGCACTGCACTCTCCCTCCAGGCTTTCACATTTTTTTCTCTTATCTCACCTTCCCAACAAGGCACTTGTCTCAATCTCTGATTTCCTTTCTGTGTGCAGCATTTATAACTTCTACATGGCAAGATCTATTTGCTTTTATGTTTTTTATCTTCCTCCACGAATTGTAACCTCCTTCAGGGGTCGTTGTGTGATCTCATGCACTTGCTAACTCCTTAGTAAATATCAATGGATATTACTCAGGGTGTGGGCTCAGGGCAAGGGTAACAACCTGGGCTCAACATCTGTGAGACCAGCAGACAATGAAAGCCAAAGTTAAGAGGGGTCAGGAAACATAGAGTATGTGTGAACTTCTCTTTGTCTTTTGGCTTTTACTCTAAGTGATTGAAAGAACCACTGTAGTGCTTTGAAGAAAGGCAATACCTAAACACTAAAAATTCCCAGTCCCCTTGCTCTATTGAGAATGGGCTGCCAACGAACAACAACAGGGTCAGGGATCCAAGTTGGAGACAAGAATAATACAGGAGAGAAGTCACTGTATTGTGAAACAAGGTGGTGGTAGGAGAGGTGATGAAATACAGTACTATTCTTCATACACCTAAGACTATTCAGCCATAAAACTATTGAATGTGAAGTGTGAGAGAGATGAGATTGTCCAAGATGCCAAGTTCTTGCCGTGCACTCATCTGGACACCCAGCAGTATCGAATCATCAGTGGACATACTGATGCTATCAGAGGAATACATTCGGTTATGAAGACCCAGGTTTTCTTCTAGACATGTTGAATTTTTGATACATCACAGTGGAGAACAGACTTGGCAGCCGGATATACAAACGAGTTACAAGAGAAGACAGTGCTCAAGATGTAAAACCATCAGAGTGTGTCAGATGATGAAGGAGACAAGTAGAAATAAAGCATTATGGACCCAAGGACGTCCCTGGAGTGCTCCAGTGCTAGCAAGTCCTGGAAAAGAGGTGTCCACCAAAAACACTTAAAGAAGCAGCCAGTAATGTTATGGAAATGTCAAGATTATGCTATAGTGAGGTGTAGTGAAGCATTACAGAAGAAAGAAGATTGTGCTAACTACTCTTGGGCTCAAATGAAAGAGGATGAGAATTGGTCATTGAATATCAGACTTAGCACCACATTGCCGTTGGGGACCCTGCTTAGTGTATTCAGTAGCATAGGTATTTTAAAAGCATGATTAAAGTGGGTCTAAGGAAGGGTAGGGGTAAATGATTTGATAATGTACATTATGTTTCAATGAGAAAGAGGAGAAAATAATAAGAGAGAAAGGAATAATTATACATTAGAAATAGTGTCACCAATGACTTTTACTGCAGAGACAAAATAAAGGGATAATGTGTAAACTGACAAAAAGGCCAGATCAAAGGCATTTTTTCCTTTGTGAAGACGAACGTGTGTTTTGACATTTGTAGGTATTATAGTAAAATATTATAAAAATATTATAAAATGAAAAATCAGTAGCACATTTGCAACAGCTCTAGAAGAAGACAAGACAGTCTGTAACCAGCTAGTGTGGGATGCGAGATCAGATAGGGGTGTAGTATCTAAGTGGTAAAGATAGGAAGGCAAGGTGTATGCATACAGAGACTTGTGGGGAGATATACGGGGTAGTAACAGTTAATAGCACATCTACTCCACTTAGTCCAACTTCTCATTGTAGTTAATGGACAGAGTAACTAGCTGCATTGCAAAGGCAGAGGCAGTTGGGAGGAATTTGTGTAGAGACCATGGAGGTTCAACAGTCACTTGGTAGAAAAGTCCATGGGCTGAAACACCTGTATGATTTTCTGGCGCTGCACAGGTCCCAATGAGACCTGCGTATAAGACTACAGGATGAATGTGCAAAGCTATAACCACAGCTCAAAGGACTGCAGAAATACTCAATGCACGTCAGTCGTCAATTGTTCTTCATTCATGTAGCCATTCTGCATTTATTATTACAAATCATGAGGGTACTAGGCACAATTTTAAATTACAGCTATTGACACAAACAAGGCAGAAAACATCTCAGAAGTAGGAATTTTATATTTCAGGGTCAAAGGGTTTGCAACTGAAAAGATGCACAAATCAAGCAACATACCAGTTTAAGAGAGTAAGGTGTGCTGTGAATGGAAACATTAGATCAATCTGTGGTGCCAAGAAAACCATCTCCTAGGAAGTGACATTTGCCTGGGAAAATAAATGGATAGAACTTGGCAACCTGGATTTGTCATTCCCAGCAACCAGACTGTGAATATTCCAGAAAATGTTGAAATTTATCGGAAGGAACACACAGCTTTTTATCAAGGGTTCCAGAGGAAGCCTGAAGAGGGACTTCAGTCACATCAGTTTAGAACTTGGTTCCACGTAAAGACACAGAAGAGGGTGATGTCCACAGATGGTGGTGAGATAGACAGCATTCGTGACCGTTCACATTACCTGTAATCATGCATAGTGACAATCTGGGTAACAAGCAAGGTGATTCGGATCAGAGGGACAGCACTGCCTATTGCGATGGCTATGACAAGAAATAGGAGGATCTTAGGCACGTTTTGAAAGCTGCAAGAATAGACTGGACAAGGGAGTGAAGCCAACACAGATGCAAAAAAAAGGGATAGTTGGCTTAAGTAACACAATGAACAGCAATGAAGGAACAGCAAAGAAGCTGCATGGAAGACTTGGCAGAGGCATTTGCATGGGCATGTTAGTTTTTAGAAACTTAATAGGCCTCTGAGTAGAAATGCTGAGGAAGCAAGCGGTAATTCTGCATGGAAAACAAACTAAAGATAGCTTAGTGTAGATTAGCTGTGGATAAAGATAACGATTTCTAAATAGAACTTCTAAGTTTAGCAAATGAAAAGGCAAGGAATTTTATTTAAATTAGAATTTCCAGATAAACACAGAATATTTTTAGCAAAAGAATCTCAGGTAATAGGGCCTGGTGGCGTGGTCTAGTGGCTAAGAGCCTCTCCTTGAATGTACCAGGATCCCGTATGGTTGCTGGTTCTAATCCCAGCATTTCCACTTCCTCTCTACCTCTCCTCTCTGTATATCTGACTTTGTAATTAAAATAAGATAAATCCTTAAAAAAAAAAAAAAGAATCTCAGGTAATATTTGAGCCATCTTAATACTAAAAGTTGTTTAACTAAAATCGAAATTTACCGGACATTCCATGTTTGACTTGGTGATCCTACTTATGAGTCCTGGGAATACATTTACGTTGCAAGAGTGAGCTCATTTCTTCATTATTTGTCTTGAAACATCTTCAGAACAAATATATGACTGATATGTAAAGGAAAAATAAGCAGATAAACAGATAATGATTAGAATATTAAATGCCGCCCGGTGCGATAGCGTAGCATTAAAGTCTCCGCTCTGAATGCGCCCGGGATCCCATATGGGCATCAGTTCTAATCCCAGCATCCTCAACTGCCTCCCATCCAGCTCCCTGCCTATGGCCTGGGAAAGCAGTTGAGGATGGCCTAAAAGCCTTAGGATCCTGCACCTGCGTGGGAGACCTGAAAGAAGCTCCTGGCTCCTGGCTTCGGATTGGCTCAGCTCCTGCAGTTACGGCAGCTTGGGGAGTGAATCATCGGGCAGAAGATCTTCCTCTCTGTCTCTCCTCCTGTCTGTATAGCTGCTTTTCCAATAAAAACAAATAAATCTTTAAAAAAAATATGAAATGCATAAGGATCATAAGAAACTTAAAAAGCTTTAGTTGATGCATTTTTAACATTAAAATTTCAGAAACTCTTTATTGCCATCAAGGGACATAGGAGATGGAAAATACAAGCACCATTAAATAATGAAATTAAGTATTACTAGTAGTAACTCAGTAATATATATCAAAATTAGTTGAAATAATTCAGAAATTCAAGGATGATATCCCTCATAGCAAAATTGTCCTGGTATAAAACCGTGCCACCATTATTAGTTATTAGTATGTAAAAACCACTGAAAAAACAAAACATCAATCCTTATGCGTCAAATACTGGCCCACTGGTGACAACAAACTGTAGATTAAACATGTGATACATAAATTTTAGACACGGAAGCACATCTGAGAATCTTTGTAAAGAAAATTCCACTTGGAGACAAGGGAATGCTTTGTAATTAGGAAAGCAGGCTTAAAGAGTTCATGAAAGATGCAGATGATGAAAGGATATGAGGTAGATTTCAAAATTTTTGTACAAAATTCAATGTATCCCTTGGGTACTCTTTCAAACATAAAACTGACGACACCCACGTAATGCAAGAAAGAGGGCGTAACTGGGAAATGTGTCCATGACGATGAGGAAAAGATCCACAAAGAGGTCCAGCTGGGCTTCTCCATCTCCAGCCTCTCTGGTTTTCAGAGTTGGTACTCAGTAGCAACCCAACCATTCTGGAAATATAAGCTGTGCTGGTGTTCCAAAGAAGTCCCCAGCAGATGCAATCAAGCCAAGGACCAGGGGAGAACCCAAGGAGGATCTCCAAGTCTCACATTTTGTAGTGTGATAAAGAAATTTTGGGACCCAAGTCTCTTTCCCCCTCCACAGTACTTTCAGAATTTCCTAATTGCCTTTGGAAATCCAATCTTTTTCAAATGATAACAGCATTAACTCAGGCTCAGTTTTATTTTTGGGCCAAATTATCATCATTGTACCATATGGAATTAATTAAAGTGTAGCCAGAAAAAGGCTGCTGTGAATGACAGGGGCAGAGTTTGATTAGGAATCATCAGTGAGTTAGGAAGAACAACCAGTGAGTCTGTGCCAAACCCCAATTGGTATTTCTAATGTTATCTGTTCATGGAGGGAATGGTGGGTCAGGGGAAGAGGGCAGTGAAAAGACACAGGGAACATGACAGATTTAGAGATAAGAGTTTTAAAAACAAGTTTGAGCTGTTCCAACTGAGAGCATGATTTGGGGGGTAATTGCATGTGTTCAGCATTTAATATCTCAGCAGAGATTTAGCCTGAGTTGCGACTTCTCACATTTAATGAATTGAAACTCTTCTCAGGCCACTGAGAGACAGGTCTAGGGATGAAGGCCAGTAATTGACAGCTTCAGTGACCTTACAGTGTGTTCTGTGCTTGGCTAGCTTCACTGTGATTTGGCCATTAGTGACTTGCAGACCAAGGGGCTTTGTCTTCCTGGGCTAGGTGGTGGTGGGGTGGTGGGGGAAAGGGGTGAATGTGAGAAAGATATTGATGATTTTCACACTAAAGAAAATAAAAATCAAAATAGCAACATGCTCTTTGAAATGCTAATATGCATGTGAATGGTGGTGATGAGGCAGAGTCTCCAAATAACAAACAAGCCTTGGTGCAAAGGCTTCTACTAGATGAGCTAATTACACTGGCAGCCCAGATAACAATGAATATTCTCCACTAGCCAATGAATAGCTCCTGATTTTGAGATGCCTAACCTGCATCTGTGCTATGGAGATGGAAATAGCAACAGGACAGAAAACACCATCATGCTTGCCAGATGCCTCGAGCACACAGTGGGAGTTTAGGTTTTTCTCAGTGGGTTGAGTCTTACTGCAGGGAATCAACCCAGCAGACACACTTAACATAGGTGCGTGCCAGCCTTCATTCATTCAACAATGAAGTCCTTCCTAAGGGTCAGGTCACATTTTAGGCTAAGGGTAAGCACCTATTTTCGGTGCTCTTGCAATTGTGGTCTACTTGTGCTTTCTGTCAAACCCTCATCCTTAATTTTGTTCTGTTTTTCCTTACTCATAGCCTTTTTAAAAATGTGAAAACAGCAGAGCCCACAGGATAACTCAAGTGGTGAATCCTCCACTTTGTAGAGCCAGCACCTCCTAGGGTACTCATTTTTGTCCTGGCTGCTCCAGTTCCCATCCAGCTCTCTGGTTGGTCCAATGCCTAGGAACCATGTACCCACCTGGAAACCTGGAAGAAGCTCCTGGATCCCGGCTTCAGATCAGTCCAGCTAGGACTGTTGTGGCCATTTTAGCAGTGAGACAGTGGATGGAAGATTTTCTTTCTCTATAAAATTTTCCTTTCCATTAAAAAATAAATAAATCTTTTAAAAACTGTGAAAACAATTCTTACTTTTAGAAATCATGTAATAATTAACTGCAAACTGTAATTTACTGACCTCATCTATGTATTTGACTAAACTTCCACAAACAAAACAAAATAACAACAAAATGCACCTGTCATGGGGCGGGAGTGGGAGGAAGAGGACAGAGATTTTAAGAAACAGAAAAATGCTTTGTTTATTATAATAAAAATACATTGTAAAGTAAGAAATGAATTGGACAAAAATAAAATCTGTGGGTTATAGCAAAATAACACGAAAGACAAAATATTTTGAAGTAAGTAACTTTCTTTGACTTGACATTTCAAAAATTGAGATCAAGATGAGGAGAGCAGCCTTTGCGTTTGAATTCTTAGAGGTTGGGCACCTCAGAAATCAGTATGGTTCATCAAAATCCCAGATATTTTAGAATCTGCGAACTTGAACTTAAATAGCTCTTCTTCCCCTTCAGCCTTTTATGGACGCAAGGAAGTAGCTCAACACTGTCATCCTTTGATTTCTTCACCTAATAAATGGCAACATGCAGATTCTACCATTCGGCCAGCTGGATCAGGCGAGCTAACACACGTGGCGTTTTCATTATAAGGACGAGCTTGGAAGCCTCACAGAAGCTCAGAACCTATCATGATGTCAAAAGGTATATTTTCAAATGCCATATTCCCAAATCTTGAAATTTCCAAATATCCAAACCTCTAAAGACAAAAGTCACAATCTTGGAAAATTGCAATTCTCAGTGCGTAACGTTCTGAAAGCCAAAGTCCTGAAAGATAATTCCCATTAGAAAACAAACTAGCTAAAATGCTATAGCAAAATGTAGAAAACAAAATTCTTACAAAGGGATAAGCTCATGTTTGCATCCTGAGAACCAGGAAGGCATGACTTTCTGTGTGTCTATTTGTGGGTCTTAATGCACAGTATCCTTCATGTGTGGCATTATCCAAATGTCGGGGCATGGCCGGAGAGAACAAATGCAGGAAGTAACTCTTTCTGAGAGCTGAGTCAGTTTTCTTGTTAGCCAGTACATCAGAAGTCCAAGCTCACAGCCTTGTAATACCAGTACTCACAGCTCCCTGGGTTCTAGTTCTTTACTTTCAGCTCACAATTGGCTTGCCCATGTCTTTGTTATGGGCATATATGCATATTTCTGCTCACAAACCTGTGTGTCATTGCGTATTTTGTTGTTCAAAATGCCCTGTGAAGAGCTACATCATGTACTTATATGTTTCTCAATCCTCTGTTAAAAATGAAAATAATTAGGGCCCAATAAGATGGCTCAAATTGCTAATCCTTCACCTTGCAAGTGTTGGGGTCCCCTATGGGCACTAGTTCAGGTCCTGGATGCTCCACTTCCCATCAAGATTACTGTTTACGGCATGGGAAAGCAGTGGAGGATGGCTAAAAGTACTTACACCCTGCACTCACATGAGAAATGTGAGAAGACGCTCCTGGATCCTGGCGTCACATTGTCTCGGCTCCAGCCACTGGGGCCACTAGGCAAGTAAACAGTGGACGGAGGACCCTTCTGTGCCTCTCTCTATCTCTTTATAAAATCTGCCTTTCCAATAAAAACAAATAAATCATTTAAAAATGAAAACAGATTTAAATAACTTTTAAGATGATTCTTCCCATTATTTCATTCCCAGTGTCTTATCGTGGAATTCCAGACATTAGGGATTTTAATCTTTCAGATATTCTACTTTCAGAATTATGATTTTTGGGACTATAGTTTTCATAATGGTAGTTCACAAAAGCCTGTTTCAGGCTTCATGAAATTTCTTTAAGTGTTTAGTCAACACATACCCCTAGAAATGGAAGAATAAACAGATGCTACTTTGTGCCCTTCCACTTAGCAGGTACTATCGTGCTTAAAAATGTGAATGTTTTGGAGCCATTTCCCTCAAACGCATCAGCAGTCCGATGATGGAATTTGTAATCCACTTGGAGGGAGAAAATGGTAGTCCGTGTTTGGTCATTGGTGATCAAGCCTGGTACATTACCAAAACCAGAAGTGGCATGGGGAATCTAAAGGCCTATTGGAGGGAGGAGCTTCCTGGAGCAGACAAGCATCCTTCTGATGAATCCCACAATGAAACCATTAGCTGACGCTCTCTCCTTGTCACTAATCAGAAGATCTAGTTCCTCTGTAAACACAGATGTACACACATATTCATGTACATACAGTGAAAAAAAATACACTTACTAAAGAGTACTCTTTTTAGAAGGGATGAAAGACAAGGCTTTCTTTCAGAGACTTGTTCTGACAGTTGTTTTAAAGCTACTCCCTTTAACTTAGCCCGAGGCCGAATCATTTCCAAAGATTTCTTCCTGTATAATTATTGAACGGCAGCCACACTCACAAGCTTTACCAAATGTACCTTTCTTAAGGCTACAAATTCCATTGAGGTGTCACTTGCTTGCTTCCTCTCTTGTTCTCACTGATCAGCAGGATAGCCATATATAAACAGAAGCTCTTTCCTTCTAGTCTTCTTCCAATCACAACGTGACTCACTCTAAATGTACCAGAAACCTGGGTGCTTTCTCCGTGCGCCAACTCTGCTCCAGCTGCACTGCTGAGTAGACTTCTTCAGTAGTGGTGAAGGTAACCTTTGTGTCTAAAGCTGAAAGGCTGGATCTTCTTCTGGTTCTGGCACGTGAGCCATCTTCTGCCATCTTCCCAGGCACACAAGCAGGGGGCAGGATCAGAAGTAGAGCAGCTGGGTTTAAGCCAGATCTCAGATAGAATGCCAGGATTGCATGTGCAGGCTTTACTTGTCATGCCACCATGCCAACCCCTGTTACTTATCTCTATTTTTACTTATATCATCTAAGTTGTACATGTATATGTACTATATTTATATATATGTATTCAATAAGTAATGATCAAATCAAGTTGGCTAGCATTTCTATCATATTAAATATTTTTAAAGATATCTACAGGAAAGCTAGTCTTATCTGGCTTTTAGTGCGCATACGAAGTCTGGCTCAGTGAAGAAGCTCAACTAATATTTGTTAAATAAATGGTGATTAATTTTTCCCCAAATGCAGAAACTCATGTTCAGCGAACTCGATTGACTAACATCAGATAAAGATACAGATCTTAGCATTTATAACCTATTCAATCCTGTATCACAGAAAAGATTCACTCTGTAAAACATGTTGGTTTTCAATGCATTGACTTCCTGTGTCTCAGGTAACAGAGTCATAAAGCTGCCAGAGGATACAGAATATGATAATCAACCTCATCACTGCGGATTGATGGACTAAGATCTGGTTGGCTTGAGTTGAACACGGTGCTCTATATTTTAGCAGAAAGTATTCACTAGTCCTACTTGTCACGCATGTGGAGAAAATACAGAGGTGTCAACAGCCAAATAAAATTCCTACAGATCTCTACGTTGTCAGGGATAAACAAAATAAAAATAAAACCAAATCCTAGCTAGATGTCCAGCAGCATGGCAAGACTGAAGTGTCATCTTTATACATAAGGGAAAACCAAGAGTATTCTCAAATACAGTGCGTCAACCTCAAAGTGTGGATGGTGGCCGTAGTGTAGAATAATTAAATCATTTCTCTGTTGTTTCTTCTTGTTGTCTGTTCGATTAATCCTGACAATATAATATAGACATAGTGTAATTACTTAGTACAGAACTGAGAGAGGCTGATGTTGCAGTGTGCCATGATGGCATCCCGTGCAGGTGCTGGTTTGGGTCCTGTCTTCTCTATTTCCTATTCGGCTCCCTGCTAGTGCTTCTAGGAGAGCAGTGGAGTGTGGGCCAAGTGTGTGCGTGGGCCCCTGCACCCTTGCGGGAGTCCAGAGACGATTACTGGATTTTGGCTTTAGACCACCCCAGCCTAGCAGTGGTCCTTGTGGTTATTTTGGAGATGGTAAACAGATAGAAAATCTCTCTCTCTCACTTCCTCTCTAGCTCTGTCTTTCAAGTGTGTGTGTGTGTGTGTGTGTGTGTGTGTGTGTGTGTGTGTGTGTGTATTTAAGAAATTTAAAAAAAACTGTGTGAAAGTAGTGAATATTGTTACAAACTTTATCACACTTTTTTAGCTTTGCCTACCAGAAACATAAGTACCCAAGGAAAAGTACAGAACATTAAGTATTCCTTTCTGAGGTATAAACATCAACACCCACATGTGATAACACGTGGATACTTGGGAAGGGGGAATCAGTAATGCTGATAGATTCTCAAATTTTAAAATAACAAAAATATTCTGTTACCATTATGTTTGCTAGACTCTGGTGAAGATATTGTAAATTTCTTCCACTTTTCAGTTCTTCCTTATTTTTTTTTTTCCATACAGCCTGGTTAACTAAAACTCCTACCATTTTTTAAAAATATCTTCCTTTTGTCTACAAAGGCTCAGGGAAAATTTTCACTGTTTGCAAGGTCTTCATCATTGTTCCACATTTTGTTCATCTTCCAGGGTCCACGTATCCAACAGAATGTAATTGAAAGGAAGAAGATTATAAAACACTGAAATGTTAGAATTACGAGGTGCATGCACCAGGATCCCATATGGGTGACGATTCGTGTCCTGATTGCTCCTCTTGCCATACAGCTTATGGCCCTGGGAAAGCAGTGGAGAATGGCTCCAAGCTTTGGGACCCTCTACCTGTGTGGGAGACCCAGGAGAAGCTCTTGGCTTCAGGTGGAGTCAGCTTCAGCCATTGAGGCCATCTGGGGAACTAATCAGTGCAGGAAGATGTTTCTCTTTGTCTCTTATTCTCTCCATAAATCTGATCTGTCTTTCCAAGAAAAAGAAATTGTTTTACAAAAAAGAAAACAAAGAAATATACATCATGAAGATTGTAAAGAAAGTGTCCTTACTCAGAAGAAATCCTATGTAGCCAAAACATAATTAAATTTTTAAAAATAAACTTTCATGGCCTGGCATGGTAGTATAGCAGCTAAAGTCCTCATCTTGCATGCACCTGGGATCTTATATGGGTGTTAATTCTAATCCCGGAGGCCCCACTTCCCATCCAGCTCCATGCTTGTGGCCTGAGGAGCAATGGAGGACGGCCCAAAGCCTTGGGACCCTGCACCCACATGAGAGACCTGAAGGAGGCTCCTGTCTCGTGGCTTCAGATTGGCTCAGCTCTGACCTTTGTGTCACTTGGTGAGTGAATCAGCGGATAGAGGATCTTTCTGTGTATCTGACTTTCCAATAAAAAAAAATAACATTTAAAAATAATGCCTTATTTATTAAAAAAAACTTTCAATTCCAAATAGCTTTAAATTTATGAAACAATTTCTACTTTTTCTCCTATACCCCCACCCAGTTTTCTCTACAATGACATTTTATAACAATATGATATGTTTGCACAATTAAGGAACCACACACGGCTTTTCTTATTTCTTAATGAAGACTCCTTACTTTTCCAAGTCTCTCATAGTTACCATTCTGTGTTCACATCTAGTTTTTGTTTTGTTTTATTATTTTTTTTGTTTATTGTTTAGATCCCAAATGTGAGGGAAGACATGTGACTTTCTGTGTCTGGCATATTTCATTTAGCATGATGTCATCCAGTTCCACTTATGTTGGCTGCAAGTGACAAGAAGTTATTCTTGTGACTAAATAATATTATATTATAGATCAATTTCTTTATCTGTTATTCTGATGATGGATCCCTTGTAAATTCCCCTTGTAGATTCCACATTTTGGCTACCTGGTGGAACAAATCTCTTTAAAACACAAGTATATGGGTGTGGCACTACCTGCTACCCAGCGGCTAAATTTCTCACGTTGAACACACTGGAATCCCACACAGGTGCCGGTTCGGGTCCTAATGGCCCCGCTTCCCATTCAGCTCCCTGCTCATGGTCTGGGAAAACAATAGATTACGGCCCAAAGCCTTGGGCCCTGCATCTATGTGGGAGACCCGGAACAAATCTCCTGGCTCCTGGCTTTGGTTCGTTGCAGCTCCAGCCAATGTAGTCACTTGGTGAATGAATCATTGGACAGAATAGCTTCATCTGTCCCTCTCTCTGTATATCTGACTTTCCAATAAAAACAAATAAATCTTAGAAAATGTTTATGTCTTTTGGACATGAATCTAGCATTAGATTTCTTGGCTCACAGGGCAATTCCATTTCTAATATTTAAAGAAATTCCCATACTGCTTTCTGCAGTAACCGTGCCAGTTTACATTGCCATTAACATTGTGTGGGTTCCCAGTCTAAGGATCTTTGCCAACATTGATTATTATTATTTTTGAGATAATAGCCATTCTGACAGGGGTGACATGATATCTCATTGTGATTTGGTTTGCATGCCCATGATGGTTTCTGGTATTGAATATATTTCTATCTTATGGTCATTTTCATTTTTTCTTTAGTAACTGCCTGTTTAGGTCCTTTCCCTAGTTCATAACTATAATGGCTGTGTATTATTGTTTTTTGCTGACTTTTTTGAGTTTCTGATACATTTGGAATATTAATCCTTTCTCAAATTAGTGGATGGTCAGTGTTTTCTCCCATTTTGTGTTTTTATTTTTGTCAATCATGGAAGTTTCTGAGTTTGATATAATCCCATTTGGATCTTATGCAAGAAGTCATCACTGACACCGCTACCTTGAAATGTTCCCTAGGTTCGGTTCTGGAGACTTCACAGTTTCCAGGATTGCATTTGGATTTTCTTCAGTCTTGCACTCATTTTTGTATAAGCTGAGAATTTGTGATCTAACTTGAACTTTCTACATACATAGCTCCAATTTTGTGGCACCATTTTTTGAAAAGACTATCCATTTTCCAATGTGAGCCCTTCATATCTTTGTAAATTGATGACATATATATAAATATATATATATGTATAAATTTCTTGACTCCATGTTCTTCCATTGATGCACACTAAAAATATGGTGTTTTAATGGCTACTCATGGCAATTTCTTACTATCTTATCTTTCCGTGGTATCATGTCATCTGTATTTTATTTGAGGCTTTCTTAGGGTATGGTTTTGTCTATTTGGTTTACATTTTTAAGAACAGGTTTTTTTTCTTTGTTAATCTTTTGTATTTTTTTTTTTAAAGATTTATTTGTTTTTGATTTTTTTTTTTGAAAAGTCAGATCAGCAGACAGAAAGAGAGACAGAAAGGAAGATCTTCCATTTGGTGAGTCCCCAAGTGACTATAATGGCTGGAACTGCGCTGATTCTAAGCCAGGAGCCAGGAGCTTTTTACAGGTCTCCCAGGAGGGTGCAGGGTCCCAAGACTTTGGGCGGTCCTCGACTGTTTTCCCAGGCCACAAGGAGGGAGCTGGATGGGAAGCAGAGCTGCTGGGATTAGAATGGGTACCCTTATGGGATCCTAGCGCATTCAGGGTGAGGACTTTATCCGCTAGGCTTTCAAGCCAGGCCTGATCTTTTATATTCTTTAAGCTTTGATTTCATTCGTTTCTGCTTGGTCTTTACTATTTGTTGCCTCGTGTTATTTTGTGGCTTGGGTTTTTGCTGCTTTTCTGTCTTTGAGAACTATTGCTAGATATCTTACTAGAATTTTTCATATATACATTTATTGCTATAAACTTGCCTCTTAATACTGTAGTTAATGAATCCCACTGAATTTGGTAGGGCAGATTTTCATTTCCATTTCTTTCAAGATTTTTTTAATTCTATTTTTAATTTTTCCATGAGTCATTTGTCATTCAGGTGCATGCTGTTCGATTTTCATTATTTGTAAACTTTTCATTTCTTATCCTTGAGTTATAATTGTATTCTTCTGTTGTCTAAAGTGACACATGGTATGATTTCAGTTTTCTTTTAATGCAAAGAGACTTTGATGGATGGTCTACCTTAGAAAACAAAATATACTCTGTGTTACTGAAAAAAAGTGTGTTCTGTAGCTGTTGGACAAAATGTTCAATGCATGGACATTAGGTCTGTTTTCATGCTATTGTGTGGTTGAACTTTGATGTATCTTTGTTGAATTTCTGCCTTATGATCTGTCTGCGGATGACACTGCTGCTTCGAATTACCCCACCTTTGAAGTGTATCTCTCCCTCTTCATTTAGTAATATTTACTAGCTGTACTGATTAGTATATCATGGGATTTAATTATAGAAACATCTCCAGGCAATAATAAGAAAATTCAACAGGTAAATCAGATATAATAGCAACACTAAATAAAATTAAATAATACATTTCTGTATAGTGATGCCATACAAAATTGCAGTTTAGCAATCCAATTCTAACCAGAATGAAAGATAATTAAAATTTTTGAAATGCATTTGATAAAAATGTTTGAGATTTTTATTGCATAATCTTTATAAGCTCACTATAATAGTTTTATTTACGAAGACAAACTAATCAGAGGCAGCTTTATTTACTCATAAATAAAATTTATTTTTTCATAGTTTAGAAGACTCAATATAGGTAAAACATACGTTATCCTCAAAATCAGCTTTATCCCCAGTTCAATTTGAATCAAAAATCTAAATAAATCAGTATAATCTAGAAAAGGAAAAACCAAGTAGGAAAATTTTCACTCTATTATTTCAGTACTTAATCTCAAACTATAGTGTTCAAAACCGAGTGACTGGATTAAGTGAGACAAGCTAATCAGAGGGAGATGGTTAGGAGTCCAGAGAGACTCACCTGTCCTAGAAGTGGATTGCCACTGAAACATCATGTCATGTCACTGGGGCTGATATGGTATGTGCAGGCTTCTAGAACAGTTATGTTCATACAAGAAAGACTCAATATTTATCTCACTGATAAACTAAAATCGTGTTTCATTTTTTACCGACATACACAGAGGTAAAAATCACAAACCTCTGACAGAACAAGAGGAACATCTTTGTGACTTTTAGCTCAGCAAATATTCTCTAAGTAAATGTAAAACACTAGCCACTAAAGAAAAAAACATTGATTCATTGGACTTGAAATATACAAGTTCTGCTTACATAAGATGTAGTATTGAGAAAATTAATGATCAAACCCTAAAAACGGAATAAAGTGCTGACCGTACAGGTATCTGACAAAACATTGCTATCAAAATATCTCCAGTACATCAACAGCAAATAGACATGTAACCATTTTAAAAATGAAATGTTGGTGTAGGTATTTGACACAACTTTTAAGATAATTAAACATTAGAATGGCCGGGCTTAAGTCCTGTCTCTACTTTTAGTTTCACCTTAGTGTTAAGGCAAATGCTGGTAGGAAGATTCAAGTAATCTGAGCTCTGCCACTCACATTGAAGACCTCACTAAATAAGCTACCGGCTTCAGGCTAGGCCAGTTCTACATATTGTATCCGTTTGGAAAATGAATCAGCAGGTAGAAGATGTCTTCCGCTTACTGCAGCATCATCATTATTAATGAAAAATACAAACTAAAAAAAGTTGGAACTTCCTATGTTAGAATGGATATATTTAGCATAAATGCAAAAGAAATCATTGAGTTTCAATTGATGGGAATGTAAAACTCATGCAATCCCCTTTGAAATATTTTCGTATTTTCTTTTATGTAAATAGTACCAAATGACCCAGCAATCTGTTAGATTAAAAGAAGCAAAATGAGAAAAAAATGTTTTATATATTAACATTTGTATATGAAGTTATGACAGCTCTACTCATTATAATACCAATCTAAAAACAGAAGAAATATCCACCTGTGAAGTAACAGATTGGCAAATTTCTCTATAACCAAAAAATGAAATACCAAAGAAATATTGAGATGGAGCATAACTTTAGATTGCACACAGCATGGATAACTCTTAGAGTGTTATACTGGACAACCAAATAGCAACACACATCAAGATATAATGTACAAATATTATTACTTAATGGCCAATAGGAAAACCATACAATAAGCCAAGAGCAAGCATAAAGGAAGAGGAAAAATATGAGCTGGATTAACTAAAAAAGTGTTAAAGAAAAGCTCTTTCTAGAATATTCCATATCTTGCTCCATGCCATCACTTCATAGCTATCTGCTTCATGCATGCAAGTGTCAAAATCATGTGACTCTAACATCCATGAATTTGATTATAAGAATATTTTATATCCATAATGAGAACAAACAGATAAACAAGAAGGCTTTAAAGGGTCAGTGATCACAGTGAAGACATGTGAAGCAGTGGGACCCTCCAAAGATATTCTTCATTGCACTTTGTGAGCAGGTGAATTGTCGCATATAAACATTAATCTGCTTTATGGGAGAGCATATTGAGCAGACAGCCTTGCAAGCGGCTGTGTTTATTTTCAGTTTGAGACAATGAGACAATAACAGGCTGTGAGTTTTAGAGGAGGAGAACTATTTTGAGATCTGTGAGGTGTGTAAGAAATGGCAAGCCAAGTGTGATTGAGAAAAGAACAGTCTGAAGCTGAGTCTCTCCTTGTGGATTGGGTCAGCCTGGAGAGGGCTAGGACCAGCTTACACACTGCTCAGCTTACAGCACCATCTTCTCTCAACATGCGGAAACCCCAGATGATCAAACTTAATTAATGTGAAAAGGAAGGAAAAGCCTCCTTAGGACATACTTCCAAGTCTCTACAGAGTTCTAAACTTCTAATCACCAATTATGACATTAAGAACAATGACTCTTCTTATCATCACTGTGTTCACATGTATTTAAGCAATGTACCATGCTCCTGGAGTTGTGCAATTTAGTGAGCAATTTTGAGAAGAGTTGAGGATTTAAGAATTTTGCCATTCAAAAGAAATTAAGGCAAATAGTAAATCGTGCCCAATTTGCTGTGATAGCACCATGTGAAACAATTCTTCCACTGCTTGTGGAAGATCACATATGTTTTTTAAAGATTTATTTTATTTTATTGGCAAGTCAGATATACAAAGAGAAGGAGAGAAGGACAGACAGAGAGCAAGATGTTCCAACTGATGATTCACTCCCCAAGCAGCCACAATGGCCAGAGCTGAGCTGATCTGAAGCCAGGAGCCAGGAGCTTCATCCAAGTCAGTTGTGTAGGGGCATGGGCCCAAGGCTTTGGGCCGTCCTTGGCTGCTTTTCCATCCAGGCAGGGAGCTGGATGGGAAGCAGGGCCGCTGGGATTAGAACCAGCACCCATATGGGATCCAGGGCGTGCAAAGGGAGGACTTCAGCTGCTAGGCCATCGCACTAGGCCCTGAGAGATCACATATTTTAACTGTAATCAATTGCAACTTAAAAAAATTTTTTAATGTTGATTTATTATATCAGCTTTCCTATTTTAGATATTCACATAATACAGATTCTAACCTTTGTGAGATTTAGTATCTTCATTTATCCCCAACTTAGATAATAAACTGTGAAACCACAAATTGTACTTTTCTCAGACTGTCACTCTGTTGTTAATGTCCTCACATATTTTTTGAGATTTATTTGTTTTTAATGGATGGGCAGACAGGATTTACAGAGAGAAGGGGAGACAGAGAGAAAACTCTTCTGTTCACTGGTTCTCTCCCCAAGTGGCCAAAAGGCCAGAGCTGAGCTGATGTGAAGCCAGGAGCCATGTTTCTTCAGGTTCTCTCACATAAGTACAGGTTTTGTAGGCATTGGACCATCCTCTACTGCTTTCACAGGCCACAAGCAGGGAGCTGGATGGGAAGTGGAGCAGCCAGGATATGAATCAGCATGCATATGGGATCTTGGTGCTTGCACAGAAAAGACTTATCCGTTGAGCCATCGTGCTGGACTCTGTCCTCACACTTTTATCTTGGTTCCTGGGCCTTTTATAGTAAACTAGGTCTGCCTGTTGGGTGCAGAATAAATGCAGCATTAATGACAATAAGTGTAATTGTTAGTATAGACCTCTGTTACCATATTCACCCTTGTATATAGGCAGAGTGCTAAAAGAATAAGCTATCTAAGTTTTAGATACTCTCTTGAGAAGAATCTCTTGAAAAGAAAAAGACAGAATAAAGACAGAACATACCATAGGAGAAGCGAGACAACTGAAAAGAGTGTAACTTGCCATACAGATTGAGAACTTGTAGCCGGAAGTCAACCACTTCAGGTCTACTGGTATCACTGGCATTCAGTGGACACTCAACAGGGTCATCTTGGTTTCATTTTCATTCCTTTTATGCTCTTCTGAATAAATACATGAATAAATACCTGAACTCCTGTTGTGAATTATCCATTATGAATTTGATCTGGATTTTTCTTACCTGGTAAATCCTTCTGGGTGCACATGCTTGAACAAGTCATAAAGAAATCAAGAGAACAAACACTTTGTGGAAGAATGGAGTTAAAAGTTACCCTTATTTTCGTGGAAAAAAAAAGGAAAAATTAAAGTTAGCTTTTTCATCCCATGAATTTTCTTTGAACTTTTTGAAGATCTTTTTCAATGTGTGTGGATTTCAACATTTTGGCATCCAAATAAACTCAGCTTTCAGTTGGCTTTTCCATAAACTTTTTAGCCTCCTAAAATTAACTGTACAAATACTTCTTGTGAACGTATCAGTTGTCAGGCATAGTGCTTGGAGAGTTGTAAGGAACACCGTCCTAAACACCAATAACCATGGTTGACACCATGATCCGAAAGACACACAGACAAGTGGTGACTGTGCGAAAATTACAGAGACATGAAGAAAGATTTTCATTTATTTTGCTTTCTTCCACTCTATTTCATTCTTTTAAGTCAATAATTGTTATTTGTATTACTTCATTACAGGAGTTTTAAATGGATATTGGGATGTTCTTCTGAAAATCTCCATCATCTTTATTCCTAGTGCAAGATGCTGTCAATGTGTTCGTTTGCTAATTGCGTCGATCCTCAGCTCAACGAGATGGTGTTTTCTTTTGAAGTGTGTGAGATGGTGGCTGCTTCTTCCTGTTCCCCTCTTGCATTCTTCTCACGCTTGAACTCGCCTCGCATCTGGAGGCCCCATCTCATTAAATGCTGAGCTTTTGTGCACAGAGTAGGTGTTAGTATGATCGGAACATTATTTATTCCTATTAAACAGAAGGTGGTTTTATGTAAGTGTTAAAACATAATTCCCTGCTCCATCAGATAACAGATCATGCTTCATGGCCTGCCAGGGAGTAATGGTATGTTAGCATGCAGCCTTGATGTACCCAGCAAACCAAGCTAGACGTGGTTCGTCCGTAGATGAGAGAAACGCACTTCCTCCTGCAAGCTGTTCTTTCCCAGAACACCACAGAGGAGTTAAGTGAACAGATACCCTCCTAAATCACGCTCACAGAAGAAGCGTGGACAAACAGCTGTCAGAAAACTCATCTACACTCTCTAAACTTGAGAAAAGCGCCAATAAAAACTTGCAGGCTTTGCAAAGGCTTTGGGCAAATCTAAGAAAAGTGATGCTCATTAACATAGGGGGACATGGCCAGAGACAAGTGGAAGGAAGTTTGTCTGTCTTCTGTAGGCAAACCTCTGGATTCCAAAACTGTTCTTGCAAAGGGTGAGGGCACAGGTTACTCTCGTTTCTGCAGTGACGGTTTTGTTTCTTCATTGTAAAATCCCGCCGTCAATTCTCCCAGTCACTGTGGTATCCACTCACATTCACAACATTGTGGTGAGGAATTCAAATCTGTCTTGAGTGATTATCAGGAGAGAATGCTGTTTGACACCGTCAGGAAGCTTGCTGCAAGTGTGGTAGTTGGTTAGAGTTTCCCATCTCTATTCCTCAACCAGCAGCACTGAAGCAGATTCTCAGGCCCTGGATATAATGCATCAGAAACTAAGGATGAGGGCCATAAGCCAGTGTTTAACTACTTCTATGGACATGCTGCTTACTATTAAAGCTCAGGGATGTTGGCTTTATTTGTTAGAAAAAAATTAATTTTATTTTTATTGGAAAAGCGTTTTTATAAACAGAAGGAGAAATAGAGAGAAAGATCTTTTCTTCAACTGGAATGGCTGCAATGGCCAGAGCTGAGTTGATCTGATGCCAGGAGCCAGGAGCTTCTCCCAGGTCTTCCAGACCGGCACAGGTTCCCAAGGCTTTGGGTTGTCTTCTGCTGCTTTTCCAGGCCACAAGCAGGGATCTGGATGGAAAGTAGAGCAGCCAAGACATGACTCCACACAGATATGAAATCCTGGCACTAGCAAGGGGAGAATTTAGTCACTGGGCAATCGTGCCTGATGTTTGGAGATGACTGCTTTAAATGATACAAGATTCGTTGTGACTCCAAATCATCACTTAACAGATTTAGGAAATGTAACTAGATGATATCTCTAACCACAGCTTGTTCTGCTATATATTGGTTAGGTAACATTTTAATCCATGTCAGGCATCTTTATTGTTCTGTGTCCTGAGGCAACACAGTGTGTGGAACATGTAGGGTATGCCAGGAATAAGGTGACTGTGGCGTGTTGCCTGTCCTGAACTGAAAACCCTCACCATTTTATAAGGAAATACCTGGGCCCTATTTTTATTATCTGTGAAAATTGAACCTACTAAGTAAAATATGATTCAGAGGAAGAAATAAATGTTTTCATCCAGGAGATGAATTCCTTGGCCCAGCTAATTCAGCAGTGTTGAAGAAAGTTTAGGAATAGAGTATACATAGGGGCTGTGGCACAAAGGAGCGTTTTGGTCTTCCATAAGGGAAACAGTATGATGAGGTAGCCCAAAGCAGATAGTATTCCTTTGTGCTCCCCACTCAGGTTCTGTGAAGTTATATCATACCTCTCTCCCACATTAAGATAGCCAGGCCAAACCTGTTACCACAAAACTGGGATAAATGAAAAACAAACAACAACAACAACAAAAGAAAAACAACTTTTTCCCTCCAAAGCAAATCCTATTTGAGCTTAAATTTCCATTTCACCAGACTTGGCAAGATATTCCATAACTTCACTACTGTATCAACCTGTCCCTTCACTCAGGGATGGACAAGGGTTTAAGGACAATTTGGCCAACCTGAGTATCCAAGAGATATTTAGGTTCCTTTTACTCCTTTCACACCTGATGCATTCATGGTTCCTAGGCTGCCCAGTGTACACAGTCTTTTCCAAGATAAGAGCTTCAGTGTCTGAGAGTCAATTTCCTTAGGTGTTAAGCATGCTGCATATTTCCTCTATTCAAGGAACATAGAAGCCTTGACTTCATTGAAAAGTTTGAAGGCACTTCTGCTTTCTCTGGTCGCCTTTCCAATTTTTTGCCCCTGGGGCAAATAATTACTCTCTTGAGTAATTTCAGATGCAAATAAGAAGTTTTTTCTTGAGTGACTTCTGTAAGGGCCAACTCCTGAAAAATGAGAGGTGAGAACAGAGAGAGAGAGAGAGAAAAGAGAGAGAGAGAAAGAGAGAGAGAGAGGGGAAGGAAAGAAGGAAGGAAGGAAGGTTACAGTGAACACAACACAAAGGAATGCATCAGTAGCAGTGAGTTCTTTTTAGCATTTGGAGTGTGTAATGGTATTCCACAGAATCAAACCAAGATTGGGCAGCATATCCCAAAGGCCTGCTATTTCCATAATTCACAAAGGAATCTGTGTGATAGAATGTCTCATCTATCAGCTGGTAGCCTGGTAATAAATAGAAACACAGCACTGGTAGGAGCTCTCACAGCTGAACGAATCTAACAAAATCCAAATCTCCTTTAAGGAACTAGAAATTAAGGTCTACCCGGGAATGAGTAGCTAACTAAGTTGTCTCCTGGCATCAATAAAACCTGAAACCACACTTAGGGGATAGCAGCTTTATTTTATATTAGCTGAAAAAGATTCCTGACAAGCTATACTGAAGGCTGATTTTGGAAGAAAGATGTGCTGGTTGTGATGTTTGTGTACTTTCCTGCGAGGGAAGCACAGGTTCTGAGAAATGAATCACATAGCTTCCTATATGTTCCATTCTTTCATTCAGGGCATGTTATGCTTCCAAGGTTGTCCTTTTTAGAACACTAGCGAGTCAGAAACATATGACCATAACCCAGAGTTTTGCTTTTCCCTCTCTAACTTTTAAGCTTGGCTGATCCCAAACACAAGAGGAAATTAGTCCTACACAAAGACATGACAACTTGGAAATGGATCCCTGTGTCTGTCCAGGAAACCTCAAAGGCTTCTCCAAAGCTGTATGCTCCCTTAACTATTCCTGTAGAATTTGCCACCATTTGTCTATATATTTTTTAGCTACTTTTCACCTTTTTTTTTTCTTATGGTACTATTTCTCCAGTCTTTAAGCTATGGAGAAAATTCAGAAAAGCAGATTCAAATAGGTAGACATAAAAAAATATCCATAGTTATAATTTTAGAACCACTGCTAAAATTCTAGCAGTTTGGGGTTTATTTTCTTGACTGCTTTCTTCCTCTCTCTCTCTCTCTCTCTCTCTCTCACACACACACACACACACACACACACTCACATAGTCACACAATATTCAAGATACTTTAAAAAATTCATGGAAAATGGAATTAAGGAAACAAGCTTGTTTTGATGCAAAAAAATTTGTGAATCCATGAATGTGAGGGGTCTTGAAAAATTCATGATACATATGTATGGTAAAAGACTATGCAGGGAGTTCTAGAATGAACTCTTTAAAATAAACTCATATACAAATATGCACATAGATCTCCCAAAAATATCATCATACAACCATTATCAAAATTATTAACAGGTATTAGTAAAATATTATAAGTCAACATGTACACACTCTTTACAGAATTAGAAGCATACTTAATATATTCTTACTCACTTTCATCCCACCTAAAATATTATTAAATTGCTCTAGGCCTCTTAAAAATTTCCTAAAATTGGGTGTCATAAATAGAATGCAATTTATATAACCTCCTGTTGTCAATATTTCACTTTAATATCATTGTGATTAACATTTTGAAAGACAAGTCATTGCACACATCTAGCTTACTTATTAGGCTAAAAATATGATATTAAATCGCTGCATTAAAGCTGTGCATATCTTGGGTTTGGCTTTGTGGCATAACAGATTAGATGCTCCCTGTGACTCAAGCACCCCAAAGAGCAGTGGTTCAAGACTCAAGACCTGGATGCTGTACTTCTGATCCACCACCTTGGAAATACATCTAGAAAAGCAGAAGTTGGCCCAGGTGCTTGGACTTCTGTATCCATGTGGAAGACCCATAAGAAACGCTGGGCTTCTGCCTTTAGCCTGGCCCAGCCCCTTGTGGGGGAGTGATTCAGCTGATGGAAGATCTTGCTGTGCTTCAACCTTTATCTCTGGAGCTCTGCCACTCAAATAAATACATATTTAAATGTATTTGAGAAACCATACCCTCCAAAAAAGATGCATCAATTTATTTTCGTAATAAAATAGAATATTACAGTGCCTTTTCTCTTCTTTTATCCTGAGTAACTGATCATTCAAGAAGAGATAATTATCATCCACATTGTCACATTGTCCTTAAAGAATTGCTGCTGAGGTTGAACATATTTCTTTCTTTCTGTTTCTGTCTTTCTTTTTCTTTGTTTCTTTTTTTTGTTTTTCTTTCTCTCTTTCTTTCTTTCGTTCTTTCTTTCTTTCTTTCTTCTTTCTTTCTTCTGCCTCAAAGTGATTGGTACCTCTTGGATGAATTACCTTTTTTGCCTCCGGTCAGTGAATTAAAACGGATCCACTTTTGATCCACTTTTTCTTTACTTTTTTTAAAGTTCATTTTCTGTTAAGTCTATAAAAAAATAGCAACAGCAAATTGAACCCCTCAAGATACAGTGGTTATCTATTTTATACCCTTCCATGAGAGACTCAGGGTTTCTCAGGTTAAATGTTCAAGTTCCTGATAGAAGAAGCATATTTTAAAGCTATCCAGTCAAAAAGTATAAATTGAGTAAATTTCTTGGTGTTTCCACCAGAGATGTAGCCATCTAATTTCTTTTCCAGAAAAGAAATGACCTAGAAAATTACTGAATACTGTCAGAATTCCTGAATTCCTGAATTGTCAGTGTCAAGTTGTCCCTTGAACATTTGCAGATTACAGCTATAACTCCTATTTCTGTTGAGAGTGTATGCCCATAGATATATTTTATTCCAAAGGGAGAGATGAGCAGAAGTGGATTTTTTCTTCCTTGTACTAGGCTTCTGCTGTTCCTTATTCTTGAATTATGGCACAATTTTGCCATAAGAAGTGATTCTTGGTTCCATTTTTTTCTGCTTCAGATTTCTTTGTCACGAGACTACAGTATCAAATATTTAAGATCCTGTGTATTTCATGAATAATGGCAGAGTCGAAAAGATGCAATGACCTTTTCAGCATCCTATATTGTGACTAGCTATAGTCAATCCATTCATTTCATCCTTTTATGGCCTCCCTGAGCTTGAGAGCACAGAGTGAAATGGCCATCCGAATCAAAATATGATGTGCCAAAAGGTCACTATAGTAAAGTACACTAGTATATTTCATTTAACATATTAAGGTATTAAACTCCTAATATCCTGCCCGGGTGCCAGAATCTATAATGGGAAAAGAAAATGGCAGTTCAGGAATTTGCCCTTGTGCGAACTGGAACAAGTCCAAGTGCATAATGAAGAGTTCTTACTTTAATTACATGGAAATTTTATTCTCTACATTGGAAAGTTTATATGTGGTGCTATATTATTTTAAAAAGCATATGTGTTAAGGGTTTGTGGAAACATATAATCTCACCATGGAAGGTGAGAGAACTTCTCTCCTACCATCTGGTGCATTATTCTCTATCGTTTCTAATTTCATCTCACCCTTCAAAAATGTGTGCATGCATATCAGAAGGTGAATATAGAGAAAACTACAAATGGTTACACAGGTAGATGGCACAACTGCCTTTTTAAAATTCTTCCTTTTGCTTTTGATAAGTGACTGAAAAGTTTAAACTTCACTTTACTAATGATATTCTGATATAGTGCCTAACATCAAGACACTTGCTCAAGCATGTTATTGCTTTTACCCTAATCTTTTTGGGAAGTCTTGGAAGGCTTTGATCTGGAGTATTTCAACCAAAAAATGATGTCAAGTGTTGTTCTAACTCTACAATGACTTAGGGAAAAATTACTTTTCTACTGCATTTTATAAAATTAATTCAGAACAAAACTTGCTGTTGGCTCCATAGCCAATTTATTTTGAATCAGAAGTGTGTGGGCAGTAAGATTGTTTTGTAGGTTTTTCTCCTCAACACAAGATGTAAGAGATACAGTAATTGATAAGAAGCATATTTTGTTTTGACTTTTTTTGTCTTTGTAGAGTCAAATGTTCACACATTAAATTGCATTTGAAATACCATGAGAAGAATAGAAGAAAACATCAAAAATAGTGATTTATAAGGAAAAAAGCTTGCTACCCTCCACATCAGAACTCAAGTTCAATATAATGCTTTGCATACTCTTCAATTAAAGGATTACACTTAGTTTTGAATGGAATTTTCTAATTCCAGCAACTTTGAAATTGATAAGGGAAGTATTAGCTTTACCCAATATTACGTCCAAGTACAAAAATGATCTTTCTGGCACATTCAATATAGATTTATTGAGGGGTACATTATAATAGTTTTCTTTCCTAAACATTTATGTATTTTTACTTGAAAATCAGAGTTACAGAGAGAGAGAGAGGCAAAGGCAGAGAGAGAGAGAGAGAGAGAGAGAGAGAGAGAGAGAGAGAAAGATCTTTCATATGCCAATTCACTCCCTAAAGTACTTCAACTGCTATAGCTGGGCTGACCAGAAGCTGGGATCCAAGAGCTTCTGCCAGGTCTCCCATGTAGGTATAGAGTCTCAAGGCTTGGGCTGTTTTCTGCTGCTTTCCCAGGCTACAAGCAGGGAGCTGGATGGGTCGTGGAGTAGCCACGACATGAATTTGTGCTTGTAGTGGATGCTGGTTCCATAGGTAGGGAAAAACTCTTCTATGGTACCATGCCAGCCCTTATTTAACAGTAGTTAGAAAAACACAAAAGTCTATTTTATGCTTTTGCATAAGAGCAGAAGAAAAATAAAAACCTTTAAAGTTAACATAATTAAGACTTTGAACTGTTTTCTTGATTTCATTTTTGAGTAATTTTTGATCAACAAGTGTTCCGCAGGCTTGTCTGATACAAGGATGCTTGCTTGACAAAATCACCCCATCACGCATTTCCCAGAGCCTGTGTTTCTGTAAGCAATGCCTGGTTGTAAGTAAAAACTGTGCTGGACTTCTGGCTTTTGAAGTTCCTATTCGTGAGAGAAAACAGAGACAACATTGAGGTAGGGTAACCTCTGTTCTCCACATGGCAGATGTCCTTCTTCCGTCTTCACTCCTTAGGTCTTTATCCTCATCCAGAGATTGAGTTTCTGACCTGCAGATACGGAAAGAATTACAGTACCATCCAAACTCCCAGCAAGATAGCTAAGTTGATATTTACTGAAATAAATTCCTTAATTAAGATTCATTTAGACAGCAGCCTGCATGGTGCCTGAGGAAGAGAGAAAAAGAGACAACCAGAAGCAAAGCTCTGTCTTTTTCCTACCGTTCTGACTCAAGCAATTTGCCCCTAAAGTTTTGTACTTTACTCAGCTTTTATTGCTCTTTTTTAAAAATATGAAGTAAACATGAAAGAAATATACAAATATTCATTATTTATATTTGACAACTGTTAGCAGCTTGCTATTCTGGCATCTTCTATTTTATTTACCAATGCAACTTAAATTACCGACACTAGGCATTTTAGTCCTGTATGTTTTGACATCCATCTTTATAAAATCAGGGCATTTTCTTGTGTAAGTCATCATTTTATAACTAATATGATTAAAACTTTTTTTTTAAATTTCTATGTATCTGGGAGCTAGAGAAAGATAAACACATAGCACAGAGACAGATGGACAGATGGAGAGTTCTCATCTGTTTCTGTCTCTAGTTCCTGCAGCAACAGGGGTTAAGCTAGATGGAGGTCAAGAGGCAGGAATTTGACCCGAGTATCCCACCTGTGCAACTCAGCAACCTGTGCAACCTGTGCAACCTGAGCAATTCAGTGGCTGGAGCCATCTGCTTCCTCCCAGTGTCAGCATCAGCAGAATAGCTGGAATTTAGGCTCAAACACAGGTTCACAGATGAGTTATGGTGTGTGTGGGCATCCAGGCTGCCTTCTTAACTGTTAGATCAAATGTGCCCCTCACCAAAATAATTCTAACACTATCAAGCAGTAACATCTAACCAGTCATCCAACAGACCAAGCTTCTTTAAGTTGTGTCTTTTAGATAATTGTTATCATCCAAACTGGAATTCTGGAGCATTATTTCCATTCTATTGTCATTGCATACCTCTCAAAATTATCTCTTAGTCACACAAGGTTTCTCCTTCTTTCAAAATGATGCTGGTGATGCTGGCAGATTCTCTTCATCATGCTGCATCCTCACTGATGGTACAGAATACCAGTGGCCCTTTGTTGTGATTCCAGGATAGAAGATTTTTAAAAGAGATGCCTCAACTTTGGGTCTGACAGATAGTTAGAACTGTCTCATAGCTTGCATGCTGCAGACTAAGAAGTGAAACAAAGGCTATGCAGGTTGTGACATGGCTGATGCAGTGGGAAGAAAGTGAAAACTTTTTTTTTAAAGATTTATTTATTTTTCTTGGAAAGTCAGATATACAGAGAGGAGGAGAGACAGTGAGAAAGATCTTCCGTCCAATGATTCATTCCTCAAGTGAACGCAGGGCTGATGCTATGCCATCCGAAGCCAAGAACCAGGAACTTCTTCTGGGTATCCCATATGGGTGCAGAGTCCCAAGGCTTTGGGCTGTCCTGGACTGCTTTCCCAGGCCACAAGCAGGGAGCTGGATGGGAAGTGGAGCTGCCGGGATTAGAACCGGCGCCCATATGGGTTCCTGGTGTGTTCAAGGAGAGGACTTTAGCCGCTAGGCACGCCGCCGGGCCCAGAAAGTGAAAACTTTTAACACGTGTGAATCTGACACCTGCAGTTAAAAAGCTTTATCACTCAACTGCTTAAATAACTACAAACGTTCATCTTGAATTTTTGGTCAACAGAAGTTTTGCAGTCAGTTTGAGCAGTTCTCTCTACAGCAACTTCTGTGGTAGTAGTCTGTTTTTTTTTTTCTTTTTCTTTTTGAAAGATTTATTTATTTTTATTAGAAAGCTAGATATACAGATAGGAGACGAAAGAGAGATCTTCTGTCCAATGATTCACTCCTCAAAGGGTCGCAATGGCCAGAGCTGAGCTGATCCGAAGCCAGGATCCTGAAACATCTTCCCAGTCTCCCATGCGGGTGCAGGGAACCAAGGCTTTTGTTTGTCCTGGACTGCTTTCTCAGGCCATAAGCAGGGAACTGAATGGGAAGCAGAGCCGCCAGAATTGGAACCAGCACCCATATGAGGCGAGGACCTTAGCCACTTGGCTATTGCACCAGGTCCAGTCTCAGTGTTTTTTACAGGATTTGAAGCCCTGGGTACCCAATGCTAACTGCAGGCATTCCAGGAGTCATGAATCAAGGTAGAGACAGAGCATTTCTGCAGTGCTCTGTGTCTTGGGATGTGTGGTGGGAATGAAAAGAGCAGCTACTGTACACACTTACTCCCCAAGCGAGCATGAATCTTGAACAGCCGAGGAGGCTGAAGCCAAGACTCACGAGTAGAAGACGAAATGTCCTTTTTCATCTCTGGGATGGAAGCCAATGTTCAGGTGGAAAGAAAGTTCCTTTGTAGGGGATTTCCAAGAGGTGAACTTGCCAGAATAGCAGAGAACCAGAAGCGTGTGTGGGTAATAATGTTAGAGCCAGTGGTAATGACATTAAAGCCTGTGTTTACAAATAGCAAAGAGGAGATGTTTTCATTCAGGTAAAATTACTCTATTATGGTACTTCTTAATTACAGTTACCTTGTCTGCTGAGAAATGAAATCATAGGAAGACGAATGATGCATCTGGATGGTAGAATATTGAATGTAATCTACAGCCAACAAAACAGCAGAGGACCAAAAAACAAATAAGTAAAATGCATTACTTGTTGGTAAGTGAATTTCCAGTATGATGGGGGGGGGTGCATATCCCTCTGAACATTGTCTTACCATGAAAGTGAAGATGAAAACAGGCATATCTTGGGCCCGGCGCGGTGGCGCAAGTGGTTAAGTCCTCGCCTTGCACGCCCGGGATCCCATATGGGCGCCGGTTCTAATCCCGGCAGCCCCGCTTCCCTTCCAGCTCCCTGCCTGTGGCCTGGGAAAGCAGTTGAGGACGGCCCAAAGCTTTGGGACCCTGCACCCGCGTGGGAGACCCGGAAGAGGCTCCTGGCTTCGGATCGGCATAGTATCGGCCCGTTGCGGCTCACTTGGGGAGTGAATCATCGGACGGAAGATCTTCCTCTCTGTCTCTCCTCTCTGTATATCCGCCTTTCCAATAAAAAATAATAAAAATAAATCTTTAAAAAAAGAAAACAGGCATATCTCTTAGTTTACAGAAATTCAAACAGGAGCAGCCTTGCTCTGTGTGTAAAACTTAGCTTGGCAGCTTGGTTGAAGCTGGGTTAGTGTTTAAAACCCAAAACTACTTTAAAAATAAACTAAAAGTGAACTCCAGTAGAATCCAATGCTCGTGAGGGGAATCCATGAAAGTGGAGGAGGATTCTGATGATGGATTAAGAAATGCTGGTTCCAAGTCCTCACAACTCGGCTACCCAGCTAGTTCCCCATTAATAGGATCCTGGGAGGTACCAGGGAATGGCTCAAGTGGCTGCTTCTGTTGGGAAAGACCCTGATGGGATCCCAACTTCAAACAGGCTCTACTTGGCTGTTTGGGAGAGTGAACAAGTGGATGGAAACATATTTTCCTTTGAAGGCAGCCTGTGCTGAGAACAGATGGTTTCTCTTTCCAATGTTATCTTATTTACTCTGAGTTCCTCAAACTGGCAATACAACAGGATTCTCCTCCAAATTTCATTGTGAAATCTGGCAGGACTCGTGGAGACAAACCGCGTGGAAGTGTGGTACCCTCACAAAGATGGAGAACCCCAAGATGTATTCATTCCCCAAACTATCCACAGGACCCCTCAAGCTATTTATCAGCTGCAGTTAAAATTCCCTGTCATGAGCCCAGTCCAGGGATGATTTCACCCATACTTCTACTCCAGTGAGATGTAATTCCTTGCACCCACTTTTTGTTCTAATTCTGGGAGCATCTATGACCTTAATTCCATGATAGATTTAAAATGTCTGGCTATTATTATTATTGGCTCAGTTATTTTTTTTTAATGCTTTGTATTGCTATAAGGGTGGAACTGAGAGCTTCCAGTCTCCTTGTGTGCAGATCCCAGGATCTGGAGTGCTAAAGAAGTAAACATTCCTAAAGAAAATATAAACTGAATTATGGATGGAAGCAGCATATCTGCACAAAGCAGCTCATTCCAGTCCGTATTCTGCAGGTGGGCCTATCACTGTGATTTTGTGTGTGTGTGTGTGACAGAGAGAGAAAGAGAGAGACTCTATAACCTCTCAGAAATCAGTGAAGATGAAAGATAGAACTCAGAATGCATAAAAACAACTGACACTTACAAGGAGTGTTTATGCTGGATATCCTTTTTGTCGAACCGGGAAAGGGGATGAAGACCAAAACCGGGGATTTCCTAGGTCATGGGTGCTTAGACAAGTCGTTACATAGTTCATTAGCTGAGAACATGTATGGAAGATAACTTATTTTGTTAGCTAGAGAACATGTATAGAAGATAGCCCAAAATGAATTTAAAAGACTGTAGCATCTTTGGTCCAACAATCTACTGATGTAGCAGAACTGAGGGTGCGAAGAGAACAGCCATGGACAACAGAAGTAGGGAAATACCCTGATGTCTTTCTTCAAAGACTTCCGTAAACACAGTCAGCTTCAATGTCCCTTTGCTGAACTTCTAAAGTGCCATCACAGTCTTCATAAGGGAGCAATTGGCAGTGACTGTGCCAGGCCTCAGATGCAATCTGAATTGCTGTTCATGGTCCACTTCAAGACAGTCTCTACTCCAATCAATGGGAACTGAAATTCTACCAATGTTGCCAGTTTTTAATAGGAGCTGGATTATGTAACCTGACTTCTCAAGGAAAGAGAGAAAAGTTGGAGGAAAAAAAGAGGCTTGGAAGATTCTTTTTGCTTTCCTCATAGAAGAGAGGTGGGAATTTTTGAGAGTTTATGCATGTGCATAAATGTGTGTCCACCTAGAGGGGTCCCTTCAGCCACAGAATCATTTGACCATCTTATCTAATGCACGATACTTGGCAATGTCTGTTAAAGTGCCAGGACTGTGATTTGTTATGTGTAACTGATCTTACATGCCTAAATGCAGATGTTGATTCTTCCAGAATAGTAGTTGAATACAACCCATCAGCCATTTATACACCTACTTAGTTATCTTTAGACGTAATATAGATCTATTACACAAGTGCAACCCTTAATATTTACTGGTAATATTTCATTTGTAGAGGATTGCCACAACAACTAAACCCTTTCAGAGACAGAACACATAACAGTTTAACTAAAGTCAGACCCACAACCAAGACTGTACATGTGTCATAAAATTAAAAGTGTTCACAGCAGTTCTTTTTCAGTTATTTTAGGTACTTCCTTAAAGGCAGTTTAAGGTAAAAAGGAAACTATAGAACATTATATAATATATATATATGTATATATGTTTAATACATATGTATAATATATATTGTGCATGTATAATACATGTAATATAATATATCCATCCAAGTTATAAAATACATCTTCAATACTACAAAGAAGTTTGCTATATTTCCACCAGATCTCTTGCTGATAATGATGATTCATCTTTGTATTACTTTATAATTGGAGCTAGCTGAAATTAGAGAATAGGAGTGTTTACACACTTGGATCTTTGAAGGTCCAAAGACAACTCACTCGCTAACATGTCATTGATTTTGAGGAAAGCAACATTTCAATTTTCCTTATAGCTCACTTCTCATCAGGTTTAATCCAGTAAATTTCACTGCCTATGAGGCTTAATATATACTCAATCTGAGAGTATCAAAGTACTATCTTTATAGTTTTGTGTTTGTTACAGAGTAAGTATTGCCTTTAAGTAATTAATCATGATGTTGGCATGGCTGTCATTATAATGCAGTCATCATGCTGTATTATCACTTGCCACGGGCCCTTCATCTTCCTCTGTTTCTCCACTTGAGCCACATAACTCCTAGGAGTTGTGAGTTAGGAAATACTCGAGTTATCACAAATGAGAAAATCGACACTTAGAGACATGAAATGCTTCGATGAAGGTCACACAGCTTAAAAGAGGAAAGTCCAAAACTTAAAACTCACATATTTTTCCATGCATTCCCAGAAAGTGCTAAACTGCTATCCACACAGCAAGAAAATTGGCAATAAAGCACCCAGGTAAAACTTAAAATAACTTCTCACCACTCAGAATCTTCTCTACCATCTACAATTTAATCACAAATTTCTGGAGACCTCTGGCTGCTGGAAGCAACCCATTGCAATCTCCACCTGCAACGACCTTGTCTTCCTCTTGAAGTACCCAGGCTTCCATCTAACACTTTACTAGAGTCCTTCCCACCTCCTTCCTTCAGCAAGAGATGAAATACAAAATGCATAATCCCTGAGTGGATTAGAACTAGAAAACTGAACTCTCAGTGGCCCAAGACAAAACATCTCCCCTGTTTGGTTCCCTTCTGCAAATTACTTTAACTTAACAGGCACTGCAGCCAAAAGACTTAAAGCTGATCAAAACATTAAACATAAATTTAATAAGTCAGATCACTTTGTAAAGTGTCCACAATCATATGTTTGAGGATAAGATGTTTTTTGCCTGTTAACTAAGTTACATTTTCCTTTTGCTGGCTTACTTAGACCAAGAAGCAACTCTTTCTCCCTATTGTATAAGTTCTCTGTGCCAAAATCCACACCAAGTACTTTCTATGTAGGAATTTACTGAACCTCAAAATAACCTTTCAGGTAAAAAAAAAAAAAAAAAACCCTGAATCTCCGGTTGGCTAATGGGAAACTGATATACAGGTTCAATCTATTATTTATGCAAGAGTGAGTATAGGATGAAAATAAGATTTACATTAAGCTTAGTTTTAAACTGTAAGATATGTCTTTAAGCTCCTTGACAAATAGTCGTCATCTTAAAGATTTCAGTTTTTAAACTATGTGAATTGTTCTCAAAATCTTTTCAATAAGTACATGGTAAAAAAAAAAATCCAAAATGTGTGTATGTATAAAACTAAAAAGAGCCAACGGGAAGGCCACTATATAAGGGACATGAGAGTCATGATACAAGAAAGACTTGACAGGCTGTAATAATTGACAACTCAAGAGAATGAAATATGGACCTGTGCTATAAACTTCACACGTAGGTGGCTGCACAACGTATGAGAAAATTTTGGACAGGATGTCAAAGCATAACCACGCGTCCTTCAAAAGGTGTAGGTGTTGGCTTTTCATCAGATGCTGCTTTAGTCCCTGAGAGCACAGCTTCTAGGACTTAGAGGAACCTGTGTTTTAGTGTTTAGCCTAGGGTAGCATAATATATATATCTGCTACATATATATGTCAAATATGCTAACTCCAGCATCTGATTATGTCCATAAAAATATTAACATAGAGTGACATGGCATCAAATGACTGAGATGTGTTCTTTACAATGGAGTGACAAGAGAAGGTCCTTTGCGAGGAGTTAATGTCTGTATTCAGTCATGACGAAGAAGTATTTAGCTATGCAAAAATGTGGAAGAACAAAATAGCCTTACCCGTAGAAACACATGAAAAGCTTCTAAAATGAAAAGACTTTGTGTTTCCAAGAAGCAATAAGAAAATCATATGGACATTGTACCTTAGACAACCGACAGGATGCATACAAATAAATAAGACCACTTCAGGTAGAACTGTGTAAGTCACAGTTATGTGGGATAGTGTGGGATAGACAAGGATTTTGTTTGGATGATCTCCTGCAAAATGGTGCTATCACTGTTGATTTCACACACACACACACACACACACATACACACACACACACACACTATCAGGTTCCAACTGTTGCATTTAGACCTCATCCCATTCTTATATCCAAGTTAGGATACTATTTCATCGTTTATAAAACCAGGGGAAGGGAAAAAAGATATCTTTCTGTCATGGACTCTGTATAACCCTTCCCTTCTCACTTGCTCCCTTATCACTACAGCACTCATTTCAAGCTACTGCTCCCATTTTCGCTCTTTCCATTTGGGGATGCACTCAGCCATATTACTTCATGTGTACCCCACTGTGGAGTTCAGGAGGCAAGAACCTACATAAAAAAATCAGTGCTTTCATTGCTGACGTCAACAGAAAGAGTTTACTCCAGACAGAATGAAAAACTATGGTAAGCTTTTACATTGTGTAAGATAGTGAATTGATTTACTTAAAAAATGTGGCTACTTTGTGGAAGAAAAGTCTGTAGGGACATGAGCATGGAGACAGAAGGAGATGAAAGGAGATTCTTAAGTTTTATAAAGAATAATGGATCCTGGGACTTTTACATAGCTACAGAAGATGTGAGAAATGTTGAAATTTTTAAAATAGGTTTTAGCAGGACAGCTGGCAGAACTTAATTAATCTGATGTGGCTGGAATGTAAAAAAGGAGAAGAATCAAGAATTGGTAACTCCTTGTCCGGAGTATGAGCAGTAAGGTGGCAATGGCAGCACTATTTTTGAGTAGATCCAAGTGGAAGACTGAACTTCCTAGTGGGGTTTTGGTCATGTTCAACTTAAGATGCCAATTAAATATTCTGGTAACAATGATCTAGTTAAAATAAACTTGAGTTCTCAGGAAATGTTCAGATGGAGATAGTTTAAAAGTGTAACAGAGTCCAAATGGTAACTTTAAAAATAAGTTGATTGCAATGATTTCATGACAGAAAATAGATAAAAGGGTCAGAATTCTGAATACCGATGAGAGTACACTGGAATTTTGTCAGTTATAAATTTTGTGGATAACATGGAGCTGGGAAAGAAGGTTGAGGAATTGTAGTTAGTGAACTGAAAAGAAAATCATGAGGGTGTGGCATTCAGGCCACAAAAGGAAAAAAACAACAGTCACATCTGAAGAAGTATGGAACTTGGGCCTGGCACCGTGTCCTAGCGGGTAACGTCCTTACCTTGAATGTGCCAGGATCACATATGGGTGCCGGTTCTAATCCCGGCAGCTCCGCTTCCCATCCAGCTCCTTGCTTGTGGCCTGGGAAAGCAGTCAAGGACTGCCCAAAGCTTTGGGACCCTGCACCCGTGTGGGAGACCCGGAAGAGGTTCCTGGATCCTGGCTTCAGACTGGCATAGCATCGGCAGTTGTGCTCACTTGGGGAGTGAATCATCAGACAGAAGATCTTTCTCTCTGTCTCTCCTCCCTGTATATCTGACTTTCCAATAAATGAATAAATCTTAAAAAAAAAGAAGTATGGAACAATCACTTATGTTAAGCAATGTAGAGAGTGAGAGCACGAACTAACCATGAGCAAAGATAAGGTTGTGAATACTGATGATATTATGAAGAAATTTTTTTTTATACAGAGCTATGGGATCCAAAGTGTAATTGGAATAGAGGACAAATGAAATATGAGGTGAGTCTGTGGAGACTTGATCCTTTTTTTCATGAATAGGAGTGAAGAAATAGAAGAACTCTAACTGCAAGATTGTATCACACTAAGAAACAACACAAATTTTTAAAGCTATTTTGCAAGAATCAGTAAAGAATGAAAATTTGGTGATTCAGAAGAGAAATGGTCTAACGATAGAAGTTAAATATTTAATGGTAATAGTGGATGGGATTTGTGGTGCTTATTAACTTGACCTTAAGTAGTCACACCATTTTTACTATGTTAAAGGAAAGTACAATAAGAAAACTATAATAAGGACAGCTGTGGAGTAGTGCAAGAGACTTTTTTGTTGAATCTAAGTGAATGCTCATCTTGTTCTATTTACTGTATGCAGTCAAAGAGTATTGTAGATTTTAGGAGAAGGTATGAATTACCACTTAATGCAGTGGCTAAATAAATTTAATAGAAATGTTTCAGAGAATGAGCTGTCGCTTTGAGACTTCTTTTGAGAATATGAACAAAAATTTAAGTCCAAGAGGCGAACCTTTTTAATAGTTGGAATGCTCCATTCATAGATAGACAGTAAAAGAACAGTTTGTTTTAATTGGGGATGGAAATATTACAGGCAAACAGAATGTCAAGAGACATAAAACAAAATTTGCAAGGTCTGCAAGGGAATTACAGAGTTGAGAATTTAGAATGAGAGTGAGGAACTACCAACCAATGTGCCTGAAAAGGCACTTCAAGAGGAGCCAAGACCTTGGACCTCTGCAACCCAGGTGGGAGACTCTGAAGAACTCCTGACTTCTAGTTTTAGGCCAAGAAATCCCCTGCCTTTGTGACCATTTGGAGAGTGAATCAGCAGATGAATGAGTGCTCTTTCTCTCTTCCTCTCTATTTATGAACTGTGCTTTTCAAATAAAGAAAGAAATCTTTAAGCAAAAGAGGGGATCTGGACTGACTGGCATTGAGTGAAAACATATTTGGCTAAATGTATTGCCAAGCTTTCATGATATTAGGAGATTTTTGGAATGAAAGTAGTAGAGTACATGAGCTGGAAAGGAGAACTTAATGATCAGAGACTGTAACATTAGCAACTAATTTTTGAGAATAATGTTGCTATATATGACGCCTGACAAAATAATCAGGTGACAGTTTGGCCCAGGAAAATGAAAAAATGTTTTGGAAATAAGTCCTAGGAATATCGTAGTGGGAACTATCATCTACCTGCCTGGGGGAAAATCTCAGAGAAAATTATGACTCAGGAGGCTTAAGCATACTCAAGGAAGAAGCAGATTAAATAAGGTGTCAGTAGGTGATCGTGGCAGGGATGGACATTGGAGCTGAAGAAGTCCAATGACATGAAACCTGAAAAAAAAAATGAGTTTCAAGTGGAAACAGAACAGGAAAAACACTTCAAGTCAGGGAAGTGGAGAAAAAAATTCTTTACTCAAGGGAGTTTGGCAGACACAGTATCTACAATGAAGTCATCTATGGGAAAGGCAAGAGATACAGAGCATAGACTGCAGGACACTTGTGAAAGTGATCAGAAGCGGTCCTGAGCAACTGAGCCAGTGAAAGCACTAGGAGTTAAGAGGAAATAAGCAAAATAATATATAAATAATAATAATAATAATAAAAATAAAAATACTCACAATTTTAGGAGAATCATCATGTGCATTATAGGAAATGGTATCAAGACTTCTACGAATGCCTAGGGATTGTAGGCATGGTGGAGTAATTTTGGAAATCAGAAAAGCCATTAAAGACCCCAGAGTAGCTGCTCCTGGCCCTTGGCAGAGAGCTCAGCTCAGCGAAGTTGGACTAACAAGAGACTGAGAATTTGATTTTGCCTTTGAGTTAAAGGGATTACCTCAGAAACTCAAAGATGATTGGGGTAACATTTCATATGTGAAACATGAAAGGCTTGGAGGCTCTAACCTCCTACCAGATCCATAGTCATGGAAAACATGACATATGACTTCACAAAATAGGATAGATAGCATCGTTTTATTTGTCTCTGCATCAGTAAAATCCATTGTCTGGAGAATAAATACAACCACTGGCTGGTAAGCACATCCATGGCATCACAGCTAATTGTAGTCCTATTCTACAAGAATAAAATAGGCACATGGGAGCCTGTACCCAGAGGCCTAGACTCTTAAGTGAAGCCACAGACTTCACAAAAATCTTCTCAAAATCTGTCTAGAGTCTCTATGATTGAGTTCTTGCCCCTTTTAACCTTTCCACAATGAAGTCTTGAATTCTGAATATTTTATCCTAACTAGGCAAAGAAGAGCCTTTTCACTGAATTACCCAACACTGATATCGATACATACATGCCTACTCAAGTTATCCAGCTAGATTTGAACTATTTGGCTCTCAATTCATCAGAAAAACCTCAACTGGCTTGAGAAATCCTTAGCAGTTCAATCAAGCTCTTCATAGTTACAAAATTCCATGTTATAGACACTTCTAACAGAAGCAAAAATAAGAATTGCTAAGGCTCCATGTGGCCATTCATTTCAAACCATTGAAGAATTAACCTAGGAAGATAAAAATAGAGTTATTCTAAATTTTTCTAAGATAAATTTAAAACTAGTGGGAGTAAGTTATAGAGATGAAATTTTGATTCAAAATAATGGAGAATGATCCAAAGTGAATACCCTATTAAGGTATCAATTGCCTTAAAGTAGCCTATCCTATTTTGTAAAACAATCCATATTGAAGCAAAGTAATAATTTATCTGAGATGAAATCACAGAGCTTGAAGGAATGTCAGATAGCAACTCAGTGCACATTTCCAGCTTCATTCTTTTATATGTGCTGAATCTGAGGTCCAGAGAGATTAAAACCTCTCTAAATCCACACAGGCTTTGAAATCCTGCAATGAGAATATGGCCTGGCCTTCAGGGCTTTGTCTACATATCTTCTCACATTGTAAACGCAACACCTGCTTTGGTGTACATGACTCTGAACATCTTGTCTAAACTCTTGGACTTATAACTATTTAAAGTCATTATTTTCCTTTCTTTTTGTTTGTGTCAGGGATTCCAGTTAGTTAATTTTACATGGGAAAGAAGTGAATCATGACTCTTAATTTGCATACTCACAAATTGAACAAAGAAATTACAAACAAATCTCCCTGAAAGCAGCTAATGACAACCTGCTATTTACTGAGAAAGAGGTATCTTAAGAAAATGCAGCTGAACTAAATTAAATGACATCTACATTCTTTCTGTGTGTAACAGAATCCTCCCCTTGGGTCCAAGAACACGATTTTACCAAAGGTAAAAAAGGAAATAACATTTACAGAGCGTCAGCTTGGTAGGTGCTTCATATATGTAATCATTTCTAATTTCATTTAATTCATACAATAGCACTGTGAAATGGGTTTTACAGCCACCTTACAGATGAGGAAATTGGACCTTAAAATGATTTAGTGCCATGCTCAAAGCCCTATAGCGAATATATCTTAGCACAAGATTTGAAATTAGTTCTTAGTTAAGGGGCCGATTGTTCCAATTTGTGCCGGATTGAGAAGTGTCCTGGGGGATGTGACTTCTAGACACACATCTGGGAAAGCCCCAAGGAACCCTAAGATCTTTGTGTAGTGTAGTAAGTCCAGAATCCTGGGAAAGATGAAGAATTGTCTTTCCTAAACTCTCTGAAGGCTATTGCCTGTTGAAGGGTGACTTAGGCCGTAACGTGCTTAGACATAGAGGATCTAGGGATTTCTGAATCTCTCCTTGGTGAATTTTGAGTGAGTCTGGCATGAGCCCCTAGAACACACACTGTTTAAAATCTTCCTGACTTATTCTGATTAACACTCTTCATAGATCACATTTTTGGAAACATTATTTGAGAAAGACAGGTCATACTTCTGAGGCAGTCTGTCCCGTCCCTTACACCCCAAATAGTTCAGCAATCTCCAGAGAAAGCTTAAACCCTCTGTCTCCAGTGGCCTGATGTCTGCCCTAGATATCCTCTTCATGTTTGATGCCTCTTGTCAACTGGGATTAGCTGTAAGATGGTAATTAGTTGTTTGGAGAAGATGGGAAATCATTTCATAGCTGAAGGTCAAGTTTCAATTGTCGAAGATGCTCTATAACCAGCATTAGCATGATCCCTCCAGGCCAGTAGTTCTTAACTCCACATGTGCAAGAAACACATGGAGATGAAATTTCACCCTTCACATCCTTGTGATCCACACTCTACAGGTTTGATGAACAGATCTGACGAGCGTTGTTTATAATTTTTCTTCTCTAAGTGGCCAATTCTAACATTGTCTTGATTGCCTGACATATGCTTAACCTCACACTCACTTTTGCTGCTTGTGTAGCCAAGGTGATACTAGAGCATGACCAGAGAGGGAGGTTTGGATAATACTGAACTGTATTGAAGCAAACTATCAATTAGTTTAAAAGAATTCTTTAAACTACATAACAATTGATCCTCTCACATACCTGATTTTATTTTTTGGTCACAAACTATTGATTTGAAACTGTCCTCACAAAAAGCATCTTCGGGGTACAAAATTTGATTAGAAAGGTCACTACTTCCTTTTGTGATTCATATTTCAGTGCCTACTTTCTAAAGTCTTTTGCATTGAACAGTTCCACATTCCATACAAGGCAAATTGGGTAAATTCCATTTCAAAATTGCAATTGTGTTGACACAGGGTAATCTTATTAGCAATAAAAAGATATTACCTATAATTGAATAGCTATGCAATTAGCAAATTCCAGAGCCACAGAATGCCATCATTCTTCAGTTTTGCATTTGTTTTACCCACAGCAGGAAATGTCTGAATTACCAACAAAACTATTAGCATGTTCTTGCTCTACTTAATGAAAAAATAACTTAATAAAAAACTGTTTCACCCAGAATAAATATTAACTACAGTTCATGCAGATAAGCTTCTCTTAGCAATTAGGACTCTGCTGCATTCCTGATTTGACTAATAAACTATGCATTCATTTCAAGCAAAATAACATCTGTGTCACCCCCCCAAATCTGATAGGGTAAATTTCTATCTTGATAATAAAGGTTAGGCTTCCATTTATTTAGACAAATATAACAGTGAGGAAAGTAATTAAAATGTTTGTGAAAGTAGTATGTGGTATTTTCATGGCAGCTGTATTCTAATGCTCCATACTACAATCCCTCCCACCCCTGCCACATACACACATACATAAACAGGACCACATAGTACTTCCTTTAAAATGCATTTATATATTCTACGGCTCCTGTCACCTATGGAACAAATTACATTAAAATTGCAATTCACTTCCGTCCAGCTGTCAGCAGAAATCAATGTGGCTGTGTGTACATGGCCTCTTCCCTCACGTTTATTAAGCCCCTTTCAATTATGAGGGAACATGAATTGGAAGGTATGTCGCTATGTCATCTACAGTATTAAAATGTACGAGCAACACTGACCCTGGTCTCTGGAGATTATGTGAAAAGCCATTTATATGCACAGCTGTACAAATTGCCTGAGTTTAGTGCTAAATTCCGTGGAAAATCATCTTTGCTGCTCTGCATCTGCGAAGGCCAAGGTTTAAATATTTAATGTGTTCCTGCACCACACAAGCCCAGTCAACAGTGAACCAGTCAAAGCAGGGACTTCTTTAGGGAGTGACAGGTTGTGGCTTTAAATGCCAGTAACAACTGCAGTTCACACTCATTTGGAAACCGCAGCCAGGGGCAGAGGGAGCTGGATTAGTTCATGCTGTCCTCCCCAGGGTCACCTCCACAAAAGGACAGTAGATAGATTCCTAGAGCCTCCTTTCAACATGTGCTATCTTTCTGCTTCTTTTTACTTTTAAAGACTTTTTTTTTTTTGGAAAGGCAGATTTACAGAGAGGAAGAAGCAGAGAGAAAAATCCTCCATACTCTGGTTTGCTCTCCAAGTGCCTGCAAAAGCTGTAACTGAACTTATCTGAAGCTAGACGCTTCCTCCTACACTTGTACAGTGTCCCAAGGTTTTGGGCCATCCTTTACAGCTTTCCCACATCAAAAGCAGGGACCTGTGGGAAACAGAGTAGCTGGGATATGAAGAAGTGCCCATACAGGATGCCAGGATGTCAAGGCATCAGCCAGTTGAATCACTGTGCCAACTCTTATATCTTAAAAGATTTAGTTATATTATAGGTAAGATGATGTACAAACAGGGGTAGAGCCAGAGAGTGGCCGAGAGACTCAAGACGGCTTCCATGTCTTAGTTCATTCCACAAGAGGCTTCAATAGCCTATTCTGGGCCAGATTTCAGGCAGCAGCCTGGACTCCCATCATGTGTGGCAGGTCTCAAATGCTTGGATCATCTTCTTCTGTGTTCCCAGGCACATCAGCAGGATTCTAGATCAAAAGTGCAGAATTTAGGACTGAATGAGCACTATGGATTGGGATGCTTAACCAACTGAGCCACAAGACTGTCCCCTCGCACCTCTCTTTGAACATTGCTACAAGAAGGTCAGTTTTATTTTCATGCATGAACCTGTCTTTTACAGAGACACATTTGTCTTGGAAATGTATTTTGATTATGTGCTTAAAAGAGCACACTTCATGTTGTGGATGAGGCAGAAAAAACTCCGTCTGTTTATGGGCCAAAGTGTTGTGTCAGAGGATAATCGTGGGAATGTGTCCTAGTTCAAACTCCTCTTTGCAGTAAAGATTATATTTCTTATCTTTAACTTTGTCACCTGCGAGAACTCTGAAACAATTATTTTTTTAAAGATTTATTTATTTGCAAGCAGAATTAAAATAAGGAGGGACTAGAAAGTGAGAAGGTAAAAGTGAGAGAGGGAGAGAGAGAGAAATATTTTATTAGTCTGTGCTCCAAATGGCTGCAATGCGAAAGAGCAAAGCCAGGAGCCTGGAATTCCATCTGTTTCTCCTACATGGGGCCCAAGCACTCAGTCCACCTGCTGCTGCTTTTCCAGGCACATTCATAAGGAACTTCATTGGAAGCAAAGCATCCAGGTCTCAACAACTACAGGTAGCTGCTTAGCTCATTGTGTTGTAATGAAGTCTTTCTTCATTTTCATTTTTTAAAAAATGAAGATAATTGGGCCCTGTGCAGTGGCCTAGCGGCTGGAGTCCTCTCCTTGAGCATGCCCGGGATCCCATATGAGAACTGGTTCTAATCCTGGCTGCTTCACTTCCCATCAAGCCTCCTGCTTGTGGCCTGGGAAGGCAGTTGAGGGTGGCCCAAAGCCTTTTGACCCTGCACCCGCATGGACACCTGGAAGAGGTTCATGGCTCTTGACTTTGGATCAGTGTAGCACAGGCTGTTGTGGTCACTTGGGGAGTGAATCATCAGATGGAAGATCTTCCTCTCTGTCTCTCTTTTGCTCTGATGATCTGGTTTTTCAAAATAAAATAATAAAATAAATTGAATATTTAATAAAAAATGGAGATAATTGTAACATTTCCATAGGATCATTTTGAGGTAAAATGCTCAGCAAATGAAATACAGTATTTTTATTATTCAACCATTGTTTTTTAAAAATTCATTTCATTTTTACTTGAAAAGCAGAGTTTAAAAGGAGAGACAGAAAGAAGTATCTGAGGGTTTATTCCCCCAATAGATGCAACAGCTGTAGTTGAACTGATCTGAAGCCAGGGGTTTCTTCATTTCCCATGTGAGCGCAGATGCACAATTACTTGAGCCATTCTCTGCTACTTTCCCAGGCCATAAGCTGGATGGGAAGTGGAACAGCTGGGACATAAATTGACACCTATATGGGATGCTGGAGCCACTGGAGTAAGCTTAGTCTATTATGCCACAGTACTAGCCCTTATACTTAGCCATTCTTAGTACATACTTTCAGGCAATGTATGTTGTGATCAGCTTTCAGGTTGGCTCACATAGGCTTGTTTTCTATTGGTCTCCTTGTTACCTTGGCAACTTCCCTCATGGAGAACCATCCAGGGTCAGAACTAGGCACTTATATTACTTGTAAGGCTCCTGTCTTAAAAGGTGATAAGATAGCAGTTGGTAATAGTATTGCAGAAAGCACTGAAACTCTCCAGTTATGTTCATCAGGCCAATTCCCAGCTGTGGGCAGAAGGAGCCAAAGAAAGAATGGAAATAGGATGGGACTGGAAAATGGTAAGACAGGCACCAAATTGTTAAGTCGGCATCTGGAGGAAGAGGCAAAAGAATCAGAAGACACACCAAGCTTCTTCACCAACCTTGCTTTGAAAATCACCACATCAATGTTCCCCAAGCCAGTGGTCACTTGCATGTCTCAGGTTGAGTGACATCTTGAGTCAGGCCTGCAGATACCTGTCTGGATTGGAAAGTCTCCATGCAGTGCACCTCAGGATCACCTGGGGAGCTTTTCAGAAGACCTAATGAGCAGGCCTCACCCCACATCAATTAAATCAACATTTCTGGGAGAGGAGCCAGGGAATCGAAGCTTTAAAAAGTTCCCAAGGTAATTCTAATGTGCAGCCAAAGTTGAAAACCAATGGTCTGTAGAAACTTACCTAGATAACCTTAACTGTTCTTTTGAAATCTGAACATCCATGACAGGTAGCTTCCCCAAAATACATGCAAACCTCAAAAATAATTGTTATGTAAACTAGCATAAGTACAAAGTACAAAGAAGTACAAAGAGAATAACAATCATCATGCCATTTCAGATTAGTATAGTGAATAAAATCTCCCAACTTTTTTTTTAATGAGTTTTATTCTTTGAGCAAGCTGATTAGAGATCCAGGTGGGATTAAACTTCAATTGTTCACACACTTGAGTCAGTATCAGTTGATTTGCCATCAGGACGTATCAAGGGTCCACTAGCCCCCAATCCGGTTTGTATTAATAGATGATGCTCCTTTTCCTGAAATGTATTCTACCGTGGGCTGAGTGTTGAGGCTAAGCTGATGCTTGCAAGGCCAGCACGCCACCCGAGTCCTATCGAGTCCCTGCATTTCCACATCTGATCCAGATCCTTACTAACGCACCTGGGAAATAACAGGTGACGGTTCAAGTGCTTCACTCCTTGACACCCATTTGGGAGACACAGATGGAGTTCCAGAGAAGAAAAACAAAAACGAAAAGCAAAAAAAAAAATCAAGCTTAAGAATGGAGTTCCTGGCACCTACCTTCGGCCTTGCTTACCTCAGCCTATTGCAATCATTTGAGCAGATGGATGTATGCTAATTCTTAGTACAAGAAAATGATAAACTAACCTTTACATAAAAATAAGGACTGGCATTGTGCCACAGCACACGAAGACACCATGTATGACACGAGCAGCCTATATGAGCAACAGTGGGAGTCCTTGTGGCTCCACCTCTGATCCAGCTCCTTGTCAACAGAAGCCCTAAAGGCAGGGCAGGACAGACCAAGTGTCTGGAGTCCTGCCGTTTGTTAAGGAGATTAGATGTGGTTCCAGGCTCCTAGATTCTTCTTTGTCCAGTTTTGACCTTTACAGCTCACTTCTGACTCTTCTTATCTCTGTAATTCTGCCTTTCAAATAAGTAAATACATATTGAAAATATTGAAAAGTGAGAATTACATATATTCAATTGCACACAACTTAAGACTTTTTTTTTTTTTTAAGATTCATGGAAAGGCAGATATACAGAAAGAAGAAGAGACAGAGAGATCTTCCATCCATTGGTTCACTCCCCAAATGGCTGCCACAGCCAGAGCTAAGCTGATTTGAAACCAAGAGCCACAAACTTTTTTCATGTCTCCAGGCAGGCTCAGGGTCCCAAGGCCTCGGGCCATTCTTCACTGCTTTCTCAGGCCACAAGCAGGGTGCTGGAACAGAAGTGGAGCAGCTGTAACATGAACCAGAAACCATATGGCATGTCAGTGCTTGGACCTGGAGAATTAGCAGTTGAGCCATTGTACAATTTAGATCTTTTAGATGTAAAGGGTTATAAGCATTTTTCATATACATATTATTATTCTGAAATTGCTTTGCAATTTTTAAATTTTGCACATCAACAATTACAGGTAATCATTCCCTTGAAATACATATCCAATTCTCACTCTTAAGGAGATGGAGTAGAACACACTTATTCATTCTTCTTTGTACACACACACACGGACATGGACACGGACACGCACACACACACACACAGAGACAGAAAAGATACTAAAATGCAAAGTGGTGAAGCAAAACTCACTGAAAAACTCAGAATCTAAGACTGACACAATTCTTACCAACAGGGTTTACTTTTTATCTCCTGCACCTCAACACAAACAGAAAAATGCAGCCTGGTGATATCAATAGGCACCAGACAAAAAATGGCAGCTCCAGCCATAAGAGCCAATGAACAGGGGGAGAAGTCGTAGCCAACCATCCAAGGACCACAAAATCGTGACCCGATTACCACCCCTGTCAAGGGGAGGAGGGACAGGGGGAGAGTAGCCACTTCTTCCCTGTCCCTCATCTGGATATCAGAAAGGCTGAGGAGATGGACCCTGCTAGCCCAGCCAGGCTGCAGCAAGGGTTCCACCACCACCACAGTTTCAGCTAGGGCTTCCACCCCAAGGTGGCACTATTATGATTTATTATCCTTAGTACTGTGCATAGCTAGTGCCAGAGGAGACCCACGGAGAGAGGCTCTCACTGTCACCATCCCCTCTCCGGGATTTCAGTGGAGGCCAAGCTGAGTCATGCATCAAGCTCACAATGAAACACACCACAGGGCTGGTGGGAGGCCAGAGTCTCCTGCCATCCAACAGGAAAGAGAGTATCTCTAACATCAGGGGTCCCTAGGGACCAAATGGCAAACATCGATTGCCACCACCACTTGGTCGTGAAGAGCCCTCCTCCCCTGTCCCCTGCCAGAGCGAGGCTGGCAGATGACACCTAAGGTAAAACCTCAGTGTGATTTACAATCTCATCCTACAGCAACAGCAAGCACAACACAAGAACTGAGGGAGTGTCAAGACAGTTGAAACAGGTGATTACAAATAAGGTGTTGAGTGAAGATGCATTGCAGTATGCACTTCTATGTCTGAATAAAAGTGAAACTGTTAAATACATCTACCATCGTCTATATCAGCATCGTCCGGGTACATTTAGATAGCAAGATGATGGACTTGTGGCTGCTTTTTCAAGTAATATATTCATGTAACAATATAAGGGAGACCAGGCATGGGGACAGAATGGGGAAAGGAAGGAGGGAAAATTTCTGTATCATAAAAAGGTTAGGATTCTAGCCGTTAGTTTGCTGGGGCTACGATTAGTAAGTACTAATGACCGGGCAGGCTGGCCGATCAAGATGTAACATTCTAAAGCGTCTATGCCTGGCTGTTAAGGAGGTTCTTTTCATGTCTTCACATGATCACTCCTGTGTGTGAATCTCTCGTGCCTCCTATTTTATCAGAACTCACATATGTGGGATTATGCCCTGTATACGTGAGCTCATTTTTGTCTCCCAGCATCACTGAACACCTCTGTCCTAATACAGGTCACATTTGGACATACTTTGTAGATTGCTTGACATCACACAAACATTTTTAAGGATTTAATTGTTTTAAGGATTTAATCCATTATGGATTTAATTGTTCCAGTCCATTTTTTTCCATTAATCTTATGTAATTGATGATTTATTTTGTTGATAATTTATATTTATCATCATAGAGATCTTCCACTTCTTCGAACACATTTTTAAATAGACCCTTAAATCTATTTTGAATAGGATCTTGTTTTTTCATTTCCGATTTCTCTTTCAATGATATTATTTTTGTATAAAAATCTGTTTGCATGCTAATTTGTATCTCCCAGTTTGACTCAGTTGGCTTCTTTGCTGATGTGTTTAGAGTCTTCCATGTTCAGCATCATATTCCACAGCCATGGATATTTTGATGGTTTTTTTTTTTCCAATTTTGATGATCTTACTTTGTTTCTCTTCCTAATTGCTTTTCCTGAGAGTTTTAAAGCTGTATTGAAATCCCGGGTAGAGAAAACGGAAGTCTCTTTCTGGTCCAAGAGCTGAGGAAAAAGGCCTTTAACTTTTCCCTTGCAAGTAAGACACTGGTTCATCATTTAGCACCTTCATAAATTTTAGATACTTTCCATCTATATCTAATTTGTATAGGGTTCCTTATGATGAGATGTTGAATCTTATCTAATTAAATGCTTTCTTTGCACCTAGTAATCTTATCATCTGATTTTGATTCTTCAGTCTGATGTTTGTTGTGATGTTCACTGGATTTTAAATGCTGAACCACATATGCATCTTTGGGAAAAAGCCCATTTGATTATGATGTGTGATCTTTTTGATGTAGTATTGGTTTCAGCTTGCTAGCAGTTTGCCGAGATTTTCTGCTTCTATATTTGCCAAGGGTATTGATTTATAGTTTTCTTTTTTTGCTATATCTTTGTTTGTATTGTTTCACAATCCAGTTTTTAATAAAAAAAATCATCAGATATATATAAAGCAAAAAATACGAAAATACAAAAATGAAAAAATAAGTTTGCTTTTGTGCAAAAAAAGTGTTTAAAATTCAGACATACTCATAAGAGGGTGAAAAAGAAAGAAAATTAAAGAACATAAATATATATATTTTTTACTTTTAAAAACATTTTATTTCATTTTTATGATATAGTTTCATAGACTCTGGTGCTGTCTGTGTCTTTCCCCAAGGTCCCTCCTCCCCATTGACTTCCCCATTGATCGACTGATTTATAATGGATGTCCTTCATGGACAGTCACAAGTCCATCATGCTGTTATTGAGGTGTTCCCTGACAATGCAGGCATGGACATTGCCAGAGAGTCCCTCCTCTTACTGCTAGAATGTATTGAATTCTTTCACTGGGAGTTCATTTCTGGTCTGTATGTATAGAGACACACGGCACTTTGTCTCCATATCTGCACATATCAGCCCCCACTATATTTCTATCTTATATCCCCTAAAATACAGAAACAGTGAAAAAAAAATTTAAGATACACAGTACAAAATGTTGATGCTTTGGTTAAAAAAATCTACAAAATGAGCAAATGTTTAATTAAACCAATAGTTAGTAACATAGACTCAAATTATTCAAATCCAGAAAGAGTGCCAATAAATAAAATGGTAAGAAATTATGATGCATAATTTATTTTAGCAAATTAACCTTCAACATATTGGAAATATCCTTTTATTCTTTATTCTAAAAGAAAAAATACTGAATCTGACTCAAGAAGTCATGGGATATCTGAATGAATCCAAAACATGTAAAGGTACTTACTTACCAACAAGAAAACTAACCACAAAGTAAAACACAGAAAGAAATGGTTTTACTGACAATTATTATCAAATGTTTGAAGAAGAACTGATGCTGTTTCTTAACAAAGGTAGTATTCAATTAGCATAGACTTATAGATAAGGAGAATAGGATTTAGTGTCTTAAATTTAAACCATATGCTTGATGAATTGATTTTTGATATTCATGTTGACAATTCAAAGGCAAAATCTGTTCCCCCAGTGTTGATGATCTAGCTGTATATCCAAGTGCAAAAGAAGGGTGCAAAATCAATGACTATATGGCACATTCCAAAATAAGCTAATAATGGATTAAAATCATAGAAATTAAAAAAGCTTTTCTAAAAAAGCAGGCTCATATTTTTGTGATGTTGAGTTGGGTAATATTTTTGCATAGGTCGCTTAAAATAGAAGCAATCAAAGAAAAACTATGTCAAACGTAACTGTACCGAAATACTCTTACTTCAGTAGACATTACCAAGTAATAAGACAAAATATAAAAGCAAGTATTTGGTGTAGTAAACAAGGCAACAGTTGAAAAGTCCACATCAGTTGGGTCTCCAGCCCGAGTTCAAATTCAGCTTCATTCTAACATACGTCCTGGAGGCAGCTTTTGGTGACTCCGCTGAGTCCCTTTCATTATGAGTGGGACACACATGGAGTTCTGGACTCCTGACAGGGCAAGCATTTGGGAAGTCAACTAGTGGATAAAAACTTGCTCTCTTACAATCTCAATCTCGCTCCTCTCTGCTTTTCTGAAAAAAAAAAAGAAAATAAATATTTTAAAAACAAAATGTCAGCAAGAAAATATTTATATGCTGTACATTTGATGAAAATCCAATGTTCAAAATAAGAAGAGAATTTACACTATGAAATAGTAAAAGAGTAAAGCTCCAATTTGAAATTGAGCAAAAATTTTAGCAGAAATTTCTTCTAAGAAAATGTACAGATGTCAGTGAACATGTGGAAAAGATTATCACTTATTACTAGGAAAGATTAAAACTGCAATGAAATAGCATTTCACACTCAGTAGGCTGGGTATAATAATAAAAAAAAAGTCAGACAATAATGTATGTTAGTGAGAATGTGGAAATATGGAAACTCTAACACTGTGAACATAGAAAATGTTACACCTGTTTTGTAATAGAGTTTGACGCTTTTTAAAGTGTTAAATATGCAATTTCTGCATAAATCAGCATTTCTTTACCAATAGAGTGCTCAGGATACTATTTTTATGTTTTCCATTTTTTAAAAGTACTGAATATCTATTAACCTATTTATATGTTTTAGATTCTATTCTAATACTACTCAGATGCTATTCTAATACTATACTATTTTAGAAAATATTTTCCATTCAACCTTATAAAACTCTAATGTTGGATTATTTTAATAGACATTTAATAGACAATGAAATTTAACCTTAGAAGTTACAGTTTTCCTAAGATCATGTGACTAAATGTAAAAAGCAATTAATACAATCCACAGGCTGGAATATTAACCACTAATATCTGTGTAATACTTACCAACTCAGCATAAATTTTCACTTTATCTGTTTTAATCAAAAGCTGAAAGATTACCATGAGTACTATATTGATATCACTAGTCAATATGTTGCATTGAATACATTTCAATTATCCTAAACTATAGCGACATCAGAAGAGAAAAATTAAGCTTTTTCATTGATAGTACGCATTAATAGGCATACATAGTCAATACTCCAAATGGTAGATGAGTCAGGGATATGGCCAAACCTGGACATAAGTGGGTTTACTCCTAATCTATTCCTGCCTAACCTGACAACTGACATTTTTCTCTCAGTAGGCATTCCCACAAAGTGAGATGACTGTTAGCATGACATTCTGCCACTGGAAACTGAAGCTTATCTTCTAGCCTTATACCAGAAAGTATCAATGCAGAAAGCTGATCAGAAAGTAGGAAATGGGGGCTGTCCCTTTTTGTGAATCTATAATTCAAGAGTTTTCAAAATCATACACTTTTACCCCAACCATTAGAAAAAGTTATTTAATCCCTACTCCAATTCTTACTCCTCAGTCTCCCTTTAGTGCCACCTTGCATCCAAGGAACATTAAAACTAGGGTAGTTTTGTTTCATTTTGTTTTTCTCTTTCTCACCAACGAGTATGGAGAGGGCTCTGACAATGAGCTTCTGCATTTTGCTGTGTTTGATGTACGCACATACAAGGCCGGGGACCAGACTGAAGTCATACATCCTTGATATCATTTTGTAAACCTAAAATGCGCACAAGCATAATACACCATGAGATCCAGCTGCAAATCTCAACCCTCTGACATCTTGACCTAGAGCCTCCCAAATCATGATCATTTTCAACAATCTACCAAAATTAAAAAAAAAAATACCCACATGGAAGCCAAGTTACATTAAGTTCAATTTATATAGACATACGTATATACAACATGGATTCAATTTTCTGTGTAGCATCTTTCATGTACTGTCTAAAATGTTAATATGTTGAACTCAATACCCTTTATCTTAAGGAAAAAACAAAAAGGCCAAGAACTCAATGGTCCCAGATAAATTCATGAGACTTTAAAACACACACACACACACACACACACACACACATCTGTGGTCCCTAGAGTCAGTGATTTACGTGATTTGCAGACAGGGTGTGATGCCTCCTTTGCTATGAGTGCTTTCCCTTGATGCAAGGTCTACGCTTAGGCAGAAACAAGCTCATTGTTCTGCCTATCAGATATGACTTGCTTATAGAATGCATTCTAGTCGAAGTGTTAAACGGATCGTGAGTGAACTTCCTAAAT